>NC_083238.1:21295599-21895599 GCF_032191835.1 Heteronotia binoei | reverse complement strand
TGTTTGCAAAGGGCAAGAAACCTGCCTTTTGGACAGCATGGTAAGGATCCCATTTTATCTTCAGACACAAATTACTGAAATGAAGCTTGCCCTGGAAAACCACGGAAGAGATTTATGAGGTGACACCTAAAGCTAACAGTGATGTTAGCACACATTCTCCAGCTACGCTTGAAAATCTAGTTCACGGCCTCATCTAATGGGAAGATTTTTTTTTTAAGTAAAATTTCAGCAGTAAGTTTACAATCTAGTTCAAAAGTAAGTTTGACTTGGAGGCGCAAACGTTCACTTCCTCGGGATTCCTTATCCCTCCACTCTTGTTTTATTCTGTAGTAACAAAATAGTAACTCCACGGCATCTAATCCTAATATCACATTCACAGTATGCCATATAAAATGATGAGGCAAGTAAAATATAACTAGACAACTGCATTACCTCATCCTTCTATGCCATTCTTCAACTCAAACTCAAAGAAGCAATAAGGCACTTGGAAGAGAGGAAGCTATCCATCCGAAAGGTTTGTCTTTGCAGTGTCACCAGTAGCACCACCATATAGTTTTTAGCTTTTTAACATTAATTTATATCTGTATTTATATTGTGAATTGATTTTACCTGTATTGTCATATCATGATACTATATCATGACAGATTGTAAGCCGCCCTGAGCCTGCCCCGGCGGGGAGGGTGGGGTATAAATAAAACTTATTATTATTATTATTATTATTATTATTATTATTATTATTATTATTATTATTAAAAGTACCTCTCACGTGGCAGAGATGAAAAGTGCTGTCAATTCACAGGTGACTTATGGTGACCCTGTAGGATTTTCGAGGCAAGAGACGTCACTTGCCTCTATGTCATGACCCTGGTACTCCTTGGGGGTCTCCCATCCAAATGCTAGCCAGAACTGACTCTGCTTAGCTTCTGAAATCTGACGAATACCAAGCTAGCCTCTCACACAGAGATTCTATTTTCTCCCAACCCAAGCTTCATAGCTAGACACCTGGTTGCCTATTAGCCTCTGCTTCCACTCCCAACCACAAATGCAGTAACTGTCTTGGGGGAACTGTGGGAAGAGAGACCTACACGAAAGATCCATAATCCTGACATTGATTTTCACTTAGAAGCAGCCATAGGGGACCCTGAACTGGTTTTCAGCAGTGGCACTAAAGGTAGCATTTGACTTCTACCTCCTCCCCCCTTCCCATCTAAGTTTCTCCACAGCTGCTGTTTGCACCTCAGCTGCAACTGAATCCTGATATAGGGAAAGGAGTGGGGTTTAATACTGCACTTCCATCAACTCAGAAAGTCAGCCTCAACTGACCCCTTTAATCATTCCCAATGCACACTTCATGTTGGAAAAAAAACATGCTGCGGGTATGGAAGAATAAAGAATAACCAGCTGTTTCTGCCTGCAAGTAGTAATCATTCTGGCTCCATGAACGATTCTTGCTTTCCTTTCAAATATCCTCCCCCCAGTCTCTTGGAACTACTTCTGAATCTTCCAGCAGCTACGCAGTGTGGTTTTAAATAAAAAAAAAAAGCTACAATGGTGGAAGTAAAAAATCCTGCAGCTACAAGGGAACTTAAAGCGTTCCAGAAGCGAACCGGCAGTATGAAAAGTGCTGATCACAAGCTGTCAGAAGCAGATATCTTCATGGTATCCATGCAAAAGCAGGAAGAGACTGTGAAGAAAAACCAGATCCACGAGACACAAGAAAGCCAACCACAGAATACCACGATTGAACTATTATATAAACGAAAAGCAAGTACAGCGATGTCACCAAAGCTGGAGACTAAAAAGAGCAACAGGTGGATGCCGGCCAAATACAGTAGGAAAGAAAACCTGACAAATGAATCTTAAGGTTACACAAATTATGACCACTGCCAGCACTCCAAACAAATAAGCTAGTCTTCTAAGGCAAGCTAACAAGCGGGCTGTACGGACTGCATGGACTACAACTTTAACTATGGCTCAAGAACAGTAAAAAATAAGCAGAACCAGGGAAATTAAAAGCACCACGCACACATTCGGCTTCCGAGACAAGTAATGTAGATGAATCTTCCTTGTGAAATATAGCTATTGCTGTCCCCAAGGAGACCGTGACTTCTCAATACTAATTCTTCAAAATCAAATACATGAACTCTTTACTTTAGGGAGTATCTGCAAGCCAGTTAAGGGTATTGTCTGAGTTAAAGGATAATTTCCAGGCAAGGAAGCTTTTATAAACAGGAAGACAGTTTTTTCAAATGTGGCTGCATATGATCAGCAGTGCCAGATCCACTCAGGAAATCTAACTAAAGGAATTGTAATGCACTGTGGATCAAAAACATTCACACCCACACTGAACTGCACTCAAATAGTTGTTCAGTCTTGTGCAACTAGTCATGCCTAACTACATTACAGCAAGCTTTCCTGTAAAAAGATATAAACTAGAGACAGTTTCAGAAGGTAGAACAGTTAGATTCAAGTCCCGTAGCACCTTACTGAATAAGATTTTCAAGGTATCAGTCCTTAAAGAGTCTGACAACGGGAGTTTTGACGCTTGAAAGCTTATTGTCTTGAAAATCTTATTAGTCTCTAAAATGCTACTGGACTTTAACTAGAGACTGTTGGGGTTTACGCATACTATTAGCAGAGTAACGTGGAGATAACCACGAATAACAGCCAGCCACACGGTTTAGCTTAAGATACAAAGTAGGTTACTTTACTAATGAGGAAAAGGTATGACTGGGATTTCTAGAAAACAAAGAAGGATTCAATATCCTGTCTAGCTTCTAGGCTACATCTTGACTCTCCCGAGTCTTAACTTCAACTACATGGAGATCTAAGGACTTAACATGAAGGGCAATAAAACTGACCAAATGGTTTCCCTTAGACCACCACCCAAATATATGGATTAGCCTATTAGGGCTCTCCCTCAATGGTCACTATGCATACTGACACCTAGCCTTGGCGGGAAGTACGTGCAAACATTCTCATTGGCTCTACCTACTCACTGGCTAAACATCAGCATGCATATACAAACACTTAATTAACTCATGACAACAGGAAGTGAAATTGCATCAGAAACCCAACAAGACAAACATTTTACTTGTAGCATGCAGCATTGTAGGCTATATTGACCTGAGATTATGGATATTACTTTCATCCAACAAAATGCACTGGTATTAATTTTCCACATTAGAGAGAAGCAATGACTATCTCATGGCCTTTATTTTTAGAAAATTCTGGGCATTTAGCAGTCACACAAGTTATTGTGATTTGAGTCTGAATGACGTATAAAAAAGCCAAACCAATTGTTCACTTCACTATACAAAGTCTGCTCTGCTTAGGCACATGGGCTGCATTACTAGGAGTTTCATGTTATGCTCCAAAGAAGTATCAATACTGCTGATTCTCAACATGGCCAAATCTGTAGATACTTAAATCCAGATAATGGAACAGACAAGACTGATCTTCCTACAAACATTAAAAAAACCCTCAGGTTTGTGGAAAATTCTAATATCTAGAAACACACCATAAAAGCAGCACTAGTAGCTTTATGAAATGAAGTCCCTCAGTGACTGTTGCTAGGTAATCACAACAATGCTGCTAGCATTCAAGCCTTGGTTTCTGTTATTAAAAGGAAGGAGGAGGGGAAGGGGAAGAGTCAGTTAGAAGGCTGTTTTGTAATTTGAGGGACAATTCATAAAGGCCAGGTCCGGCAGCAACCACTGGGAGACCTGCTAACACCTGACTTGCATTACTCACACAGGCCTGGCCACTTGCTATTGTTCAACAGCACGCATCTTACAAAAGCCAGTGTGATGTAAAGGTTAGAGTTTCTGACTAGGATCCGGAAGAGTCAGGTTCAAATGTCCTCTTTGCCATGGAAGTTCACTTGGAGATTCTGTCAGTCACAACACCTCCTTAAAGTTGTTGCGAGGATCAAATGGAGAAAAGGAGAATGATGCAAGCTTTGAGCCCCAGTTACAAAGAAAGGGTATGAATGGAGTAAATACATAATATAGCTGTAGATGGGGCAAAATAAACGTTAGATTGGTGGATGGATGGGAAGGATAAAAGGAAACGAGGGGCAATTTTAGACCAGTACTTTGGGCTGACTCAAGAGACAGCTCTGAAATTGACCCAAAAAATCCTTCCACATACAAACTTCGGCTGCCCATCCCTGTCATCCGGCCTCCACGGGCCGACTCAAATTTCTGAGCCGACAGCCAGTCACCCTGTCCGTATCTGGAAGCGGCAGGGTGAATGCGAGGCGACTTGACTGTGTGAAAGCACCAAGCCAACTTCTTTCCCCCCCCCCCTTAAAAACTGTTGGGAGTGCTTGAGTTCATGAGAACTAAACTTGTTGCAGGAAGAAAGTGGCATCCAGCTTCTGAGGCGCTTCCACGTCTGGAGGCGCCCGGCCACCTGTCAGACGGGATGCAGACACTTGGCTGGGGAGCATGTGGAGGCTTAGGGACACCTCTTTTTGAGCTGGCCCAATTCAGAACACCTCCCAACCACCCCAAACTGCCCATCTGTTATCACCAAGGAAAGTGAGGATATGAGCGGTTGTGAGACGGGAGAGAGGAAACAGTGTGAGGAAGAGGACACAGAGGAAAATGAGTTACCTAACACAAGTCCTTGAGAATTCCCCATAGCATAAGTGGGTCTATCAGCCGGCACTTTGCAAGTCCCCCTCCCCGGTACAGGCTGCCAGGGGAAGGGAAGGAGAAAAAATAGAAGACAGAGGAGAAACCTGAGGTAGATTGGATGGTGGGTGGGAAGGAGACAAGGGAAATGGAGAGGCTTTCATGAAAAAGAAAATAGGGAGTGAAACTGTCCCCTGCAAGTCCTCATGAAACCCCTTGTTTTAAGGGCTCTATTCAGTTGCAAGCACTTACGTCTTATATCGTTACAGAAAAAAATTAGTATCAATGCTTGGCACTGTGTTCATTGTGAGTTTCTCAGGGGCATCTGGCTAGAAGACGGGCATTCCCTCTGACTGAGAAAAACTGTTCTTACGGCTGTGTAAACTACTAACCACGTTAACATTATTTGTGGAACTGTGCTCCACAGTTCACTTAAGTTTTAAAAAGTCTATTTATAAAAGTGAGCACAGATTGCATTTTTACTTAAAAATGCATTTTCCTTATTTGAACCATAGACCTCTTTTCTGCACGTACAGATAATTAACATGCCCTCTACTACTTTTTCTTATCCCCCAAGATTACTGATCCCAACAGCTTGTTGGTGCATTATGCCTGGTTTACATTACATATATTATTCACGTTTCAAAATTATGTGTCTGTTCTCTGGACAACTTTGCACCATTTACACAATCAAGTGGTTCTAATTTCTTCCACATAGTTATGCACTGTACTCACCTGGAGGAGCTTTACTGTGGACCAGGTGCTTACACACAGAAAACCACCATTTCTGCAATCACAGCCACTTGTAGAGGGGGGGGGGGGATTCGGATTTTTATTCTAGAGAAGAGACAAGCATCACTTCAGAGGACCAGGTGCAATAGTATATTGAGTAAGGATTAGAAGAAGGTTAGGGACATCACTAAGTTCACTTCCGATGGACCAATTTCCATCTGCCTCTATTCAAATTACCCATGCACACATACGATTATTGTCAACAGCTTAAAACCACCTTCTTAGGTTTTATTAGTGAGTACAATTATATAGTGGCATTCATCCCCCCCCCCCCACCCCAAGCCACAAGAAAAGATACTGCATTTTAGAATCTTACAATTTTTTTAAAAGAACCTGCAAGACTGCAAACAAGCCATACTATTTATTTATTTTAAACATTTGTTTCCTTTCTGCCTTGCAGAATTCAAGGCTGCTGACAATAGAAATGAAACAATTACAAAAAACACAATCAAATATAAAACCACAATGAGAAAATCCTATAGAAATCACAATTTCAAAATTCCAATTAGGATTACCAGTAAATAAAAACTAAACCAGTCAAATTCAGACAACTGAAACTCTCATCTTTACTTCAGTGATTCTTAAGAAAACAATCTATCAGTAGTACACAGAATGCAACCTAACCAGCATTAAGTACATATTCTCCAAGACATATATCTCCAAGTTAATTTTAGGAGAAAAACAGCATAGTAATACTTTAAATAAATAATATAAATAAATATTCTCTATTGCAATCAATGAACCTTAAAGTGCTTAACTCTGGGTATTAAATAGAAAATACTTTATTACTCAAGAGGTCAAATATGGATTTAGTCGTGTGGTGTTGTAATTTTGGCAGAGACACAGGCAAGATACAAAGTTATCAAAACACAAATCATTTATAACGCTTTATGAATTTTGCATAATGTTAGTCCTGGAGAACAGGTTTAGCCTAGACAGAACGGGAACAGAAAGGGAGTTTACAATAAACAACATAAATTATTTATCCATTCAATTCAAAAACCTGGAATTACAAAGCAAGATTTTCAGAATGTGTCTCTTTATGAAGCCATGACACAAATAATCAAAGCATAAGATGTTCAGCTGAGATGTGAAAATAAAATTCAAAGATAAACATATCAAAGGAAAAGACAGTATTTTGCTGAAGTGGCACAGAAGATCAGCTTCCCTGTCACAAACATTTTGTATCATAAGTCACTTAGCCTTTAGTCCACAACCCCTCTTGCTATTGATAACTTCAGTGTTGGGCCTTTTCAGAAATACTGTATGATAAATGCAAAATGATACTTCTTGAGGGACAGGAGAACCTCAGGTATCACTTCCCAGGGGATGCTTTAGGCTGCACCAGGACAGGACAGACAAGAAAGTCACACTCTGTGGGCAACTTTGCTTTTGCCCTTGGAAATGCTCTGTTGGATCCAAACCAAAGAGACACAAATTTAGGGCAGATGAGTAAACTACTTGGCACGTGCTATTATGCATCCAAAGCTACTAACAGTGCAACGCCCCAAGTAGAGTATACCCTTCTAAGTCAACATCAGGAAAAGTTTTGGTCTCTGTACTCTGTTTCTGGCCCTCTGTGTTGGTCACTAACTAGAGGGCCACTTTGTAAGGAAGGATGCTGGGCTAGATGGACCACTGGTCCAATCCAGCAGGGCTCATCTTACGTCCACTGCAGCCAATAAACTAAGAAAGGTATAATTCTAAGACTACACTGTAAGTTCATCATTCAAAATTTTAACCAAGCAATCGTCTACCATTTCATTTACTTAAATAGCATTGCACATTATCAAATCTTCAACAGTTGGTTTGAGATAATGAAGCGCAAAAACTAACCAGCAGAAGCAACTCGCGTGTTGCAAGAAGAAAAGGCCTCTAACTTTTTATTTTAATCTCTTGTTTCAATAACACAACATCAAAATGGCCTCAACACAAGTGTACCCTTAAATCTCAGCCTTATTAAGCATTTGTCTTCATCACTTTTTAAGTATCTGAAATGTATATCAGTTCAGCTATCATCAGCAACAACACCGGAGGCAATGATTAACCACTATGTAACATTTAGTAATATTAATATCACACAGAAAACATTATGAGGCAGACTTCATAGCAGTCACAAGAAGTCAGCATACGCAACTACTGACCAGGAAAACCTTTCTAGAATATACCACTTCAACAACCCCCCATGAGGACTAGAAATTTAGAGCTCATTTTTATATTACAGATTTGATATGGAATTCTGCTAGACACTTTGCACCACTGGTCACAGGAACCATCCACATCACGCGCTATGATACATTTAAGCAGTCATATCACTGCCAGATTTCCGCATGTCACAGGAAGACTTCCATCTCCCCCTCCACAAAGGCAAGCACAGCCCTTAATCCAGCTCCTTCTGGGGCACACCACAGCAGAATGAGTGATGGCCGTATCTCAGCATGTTATTCAATAGTCTGGCAGTCCTCTATATGTCCAGAGGAAGGATATGAAAATACGTCTTCTCCATTAGACATTGCAGGCACAAGGAACTGATCCAAAGATGTTCCAGTGCGCACATATTCATGCGCTCTCACACATTCATTCCCTGGGGTGGAGGAGAGTCACAGTGCAATCCTAAAAAGAGCTACACCAGTCTAAACCTATTCATTTTAATGGGCTTAGACTGGAGTAAGTCTCTTCAGGATTGTATTGTAAAAGTACTACACTTGCAATAAAAATTACCTTGGTCATCCCTTAAGCAGATCCTGCAGGAGCTGTCTCAGCATAGCAAACAGAGACACACAATATCCTCCCCAACACTCATCTCAACATACATGCTCTAACTACACACACACACACAATGGTTAATTGAGGGCGAGCATTGTTTTAATTTTATATGCACAGTTGGTTTTATACATTACTGACTCATGATTTGATCAGATGCATTGTACTTTTATTATTGATGCTTTTATTTTTATTTCTGTGCTGTTACTGCTAGTTTTCTATTGTAGGTTCACTCATTTATTTTTAGCAATTGCGTATCGTTTAGCAAATACGTATTGTCTTCAGAGCCTCCAGGCTGCACAGAAATAATTTAAATAAAAAGCCTAATGACCTGTACTTTTGCTATTCACACAGAAGGCATTTTGACACTTGGTCACTCTGCACTTCTGCATACAATTCCTCGCAGAAGGTCTAGTGAAGTGGACCACATTTTTAAGCTCTACACCGGTTCATCTGTAGGCTAGACACATACAATAAAGCAGAGTATGAAGCAGAATTTTAAAAAGCCAAGCCTACGCTGTGTCAGCTAGTAAGCGGTTCACAGCCATAAAATAATCTAGAAGGAGACATTTGCACAATATTAAACCCCATCTTCAAAACCATACAGTTCAGTAAAGATTCCTTGGATGGCTTTAAAGTGATGCCCTGTAATTCAGAGTTGCCATGGCATCAGCCATACAAGGCTCCAACTAAGGACACAAAATGTCTCTTTCCTACAGGCAGTTATGGGAAGTTAGCAAGTTTGGATAAGACCCAAGTATGCTTTGGCTCTGCAGTGGACCTAATTTATCATCATTTGGACATTCCAGTGGTTAGCTAAACCAAGAAAGCAGAACAACTGGCTGTTTATAACGTCAAGCAAAGTAAAGCTCCAAATGCATTGCCAAAACTATAGGCTCGCACGACATACTGATAACAATTTTCACATTTTTGACCATTTGTTTTTATTCTTATTATAACTGCAAATAAGTATCACAACACCAATTTTTCTCCACTACTGATTGTCAAATCATAACAATTAGGGAAGTCTCAGAATAGTTCTGAATTTGGCAACAAAACCCACAATCAACACTTCAGAGGAAATTCTGAAGGATATAAGATACCGTATTTATTTCCTTTTCTACCACAAGCTGGCTATTATGCCATAGTTTTATTTTTTTTTAAAGGCACACAAAGGGTTTCTGGCTGACAGACTTCACAAACAATTGACACTCACCGTCTAGTCCACTCTAAGACTTTTGTGACTGAATGAGTAAGTCGCATTTAAAAATACTATAATGAGCACTTTCCTAGCACTTGCAAATTCTTTGCCTCCTTGCGATCAAAACTGCCCTGCAGTTAGAAAGAAATGTCAACTGCCCCATTAGCAAAACAGTAACACACTACCTTTTGCCAAGCAGAAAACTCTCCTTTCCAAGTATATTCCTGAAGTGCCATTTTAGCCTCTGCCACATGGCAGAAAAGAAATGGGAAAAACAGCAGCAGCAATCTGAGTTCTTCCCATCTCTAATCACCTCACGACTAGAGGTACACTACCAAATTCTTTGCCTCCTAGCAATCAAGAGTCCCACAGTTAGAAAGAAATGTCAACTGCCCCATTAGCAAAGTAGTAGCGCTCCCCCTTTTGCCAAGCAGAAAACTCTCCAAGTATACTGTTGAAGTGCCATTTTAGCATCTGCTGCATGGCAAAAAGAAACTCAAAAAACAGCAATTTGAGCTCCCACCTTTCCATCTCTTAATAACTTTACAACTATAGGTACACTGCCAACACTAGATGCAATCATTCACCAGTTGTCTACCCAAGAGAAATCAAGGAGCACTGTAACTCCACCTAACACAAAACAGTAAGACAGCTCCATTTGTATACCATAGGAACATACTTTCTTACATGTGAATACTAGGATTGATATGGCACCAGTAGCAACTAGTTGTATATTAAGAACTAGGCCTGTTCACACATGCAGGACAATGAGGTAGCAGAATACTGAGGTGTTAGTGCAGAATGCACCATTTCTGGCTTCAGCTGTTCCTTCAAGTAATGATCAAGCCCGTTCTACCAAATAATTCCCCGCATCTCACATACCTCATAACATTTTTTTTAAAAAAAAAATGGATTGACAGGAAGTGGTATAGTAAACTATGCCATTTTCAAGACTGAGAAAATACCCACCTTACAAACTGCTGATCATTACCATTACACTATTGCAGGGGTGGCCAACGGTAGCTCTCCAGATGTTTTTTTTTGCCTACAACTCCCATCAGCCCCAGCCAGCATAGACAATGGCTGGGGCTGATGGGAGCTGTAGGCAAAAAAAATCTGGAGAGCTACCGTTGGCCACCTCTGCACTATTGTTACGCTTAGGCTAGGTTAGTATTTTTTTTTAAACAAACAAACCAACCTGTTAGAATATAAATCTTCTATGGTAATCCTGTCTGTCCTTCTTCCTCTGGTGGATACAGAGAATACGTTATATAAAAAAGATCAAAGTAGCTTACAAAAAAAAGTATAAACCTATCAAATAGTGTCAAACAGATTTCCACCAATCTCTATCGGGTAAGAACTAAGCACAGGTCAGACCAGGCAAGAAAGAATCACAGGGACTGATTTGCAAGCACCTAACTCAAAATCATTGCATGCCCAAACTGGACGCCACAAGCAGAAAACAAGAACAAACAACGGGAGACAATGGAGAGATATTGGTGGGGCAAGAACTTCACTTTTTAAAGAAGCACACTTCAATAACTCAAATGAGCTGTTCCATGCAACTCAGAAGAAAGAAATAACTCTGGATCAGTTCCTAGCTCAGGGCTCTAATTTTAAGACAGTTGATTGCCTGAGAAAGTGACTAATCTTGAATATTCCTTCACATACTGTCCTATAACATTTCCCCACCCTTTTCTGGGTAGCTCCTCTATCACACTCAACCTTTCTAATAGTTAAGAGAGCCAAGCCATCCAAGGTAGGAATTTGTCATCTGACTCTGCAACCTCCCACTACAGATTCCTTACAAAAAACTGGATTCCTCAAGTATCCAAACACTTCCCAAAGGGAGGGGGAGAGAAACCAAAAGAAATCCTCCATGTTTTGAAGGGGTTTTTTTTAATGCTAACACATCATCTGCATTTAGTTGGAGAAAGACTCTAATGTGCCTGTTACCCCCTCACCAAACTCCCACTGCCAAAATAATTTGTCTTGTTCTACAAGAATACAGAACATTGCCATTGGGAAATCATTTACACTTGACATTTCTTTCTCTGGCCCTCTAGGTGTAATACTTTGACAGTATCAACAAGCTTAGGTTCCCTCCAAGTATGTACTTCCCAGGAAAAAAGCGCAAGATATATTGACTATTTCCCTCTCAAAAGGTGGGAAATACAGGCCAAGCCTCACCACCAACGTTTAATCCCTAAGAGAAAACTGCAGGGCATTAACCTGGCAGGAAATTACACTTTCCGACATCAAAGTCCTTCCTCTTACCTAACCCCAGATGCTTTTGCTGTTATTCCATGCGGAAGGAAATACACTCCACATGCTCAGAGGCCCTCTGCAAAGTTTTCCAAATTTCAGCTTTAGTTGAATTTACTAGTTAATTAAACCACACTTCTCTATTCTCTCTGGTAGCCCACAAATACCACTAGTCTTCCCAAAGATGTCACTCGTATGCAAAAAAAAAAAAGGGGGGGAGCCGCAAAACACTCACCATGTGTCAAGTGCAAAAAAGTATGTGTCACATATGAGCATACACGCATTTCTCCCAATACAGAAATGTCTATTCGGAAACATCAAATATGAAATGACCCTCAGAAGACATCCATCTCTGAGAGCCAAGGCACACTGTGCCACATATCCAGAATTTGGGAGGGACTGTGGCTCAGTGGTGGAGCATCTGCTTGGGAAGCAGGAGGTCCCAGGTTCAATCCCTGTCATCTCCAACTAAAAGGGTCCAGCCAAATAAGTGTGAAAAACCTCAGCTTGAGACCCTGGAGAGCCATGAATGGGGCTGTGGCTCAGTGGTAGAGCATCTGCTTGGGAAGCAGGAGGTCCCAGGTTCAATCCCCGGCATCTCCAACTAAAAGGGTCCACGCAAATAAGTGTGAAAAACCTCAGCTTGAGACCCTGGAGAGCCATGAATGGGGCTGTGGCTCAGTGGTAGAGCATCTGCTTGGGAAGCAGGAGGTCCCAGGTTCAATCCCCGGCATCTCCAACTAAAAGGGTCCAGGCAAATAAGTGTGAGAAACCTCAGCTTGAGACCCTGGAGAGCCGCTGCCAGTCTGAGCAGCCAATACTGACTTTGATGGACCGAGGGTCTGCTTCAGTAGAAGGCAGCTTCCTAGGTCCATCTGTTCATTCCCCTCGGATCCTTGGAGGCATCACTGAGGTCTTCAAGCAGCTTCGGCGTCGAGGGCTCCAGTGTGATCCCAGCCTTCTACCCAACCCCCACCTCAGGGCAGCGGACCCATTTTGCGACGGTGCAACGCAACCCAGCGGGTGCAACGTCTAATATTCCAGAGGCAACCGCACTCCTCCTCTCGGCTCCCGGGCGATAGGCTCGACTCCACTCACGCCCCCTACCCCACAAGTCTCGCAGGCCCCGGGAAGGTCGCCCCCCACCCACCCCGAGGCAATTCAGCCCGAGCGACCTTTGCACCTAGCAAGCGCCTCCGCACCCCCCCCCAGTGGGTCCCCACCCACCCAGCCACCCACCCATGGGCGCGCTGCAAAGGAGCGACTGCGCAGCAGAGCGCCGAGGGAGGGAGGCAGGCATGCCCATGCACATTCCCCAGGCAGAAACTTCGCTTCCCACTTTGTTTCCACGCAGGGAAGCAAGCGGGGAGAAGTCCCTGTAAAAACCCCCCAAGCCCCACACAGCCGGCCGGGGGGGAGCCAAGCCCACCATCTCCACCGCCTTACCGGCCGTCGCTGGCAGTCCAGCGCCTTCGAGGCGCTTGCAAAGGGCTCGGCGCGCGTCCCGAGCGGGACTCTCCTCGCAGCTCCAGCCAGCCGAAGCCGAGCGGGATGAGCTCATTGGAAAGCAGCACAGGCGGCAACAGTCCCCGCCTTCCGCCTTCCTCCCTCAGGCCGCCTTCCCGGAGCAGCCGAGCTCACGCTGGGGAGAGGGGAGGGGAAGGGAAGGGAAGGCAGGTTGCAATGGACGCCTTGCCGCTTCCCCCTCGCCGTGCCTGGCCTGGAGCGCTGCGCTGCGCTTCAGAGGCCGCCCGAGCGCGACCCGAGACACTGCTGGGCGCGGCCAAGCCCACCGCGGCCAGCCCTTCCTTTTGCTCTCCACCCCTCCAAGCCCGTTGGCGCATGCAGCCTTCCTGCGAGTGGCCAAAGTTCCTGTTGCTTGGAAAGAGGCAGGAGGCATCTGGGACCAATTAGCTGAAAGGGGCTCAGCAGGATTGCCGGGCGAGCCGGGCCTTTGGCTTCCCCCTCCTCCCCTTTTGCAGGATCCAGCGAGAAGGCAAAGGGGAGGCAAAGGGGGCATGGCATTCAAAGGGATCAGGGAGCTGGCTGCAGTCAGCAAGCGGAAACGGGGTGTGTGTGTGCGAGATACAGCTTTGCCCAGACTGACCGACCTGTGACTTGGCGTGCTTTATACGCGTTGCTTAAGGGGTTGGCGATTGTGTTCATCCTTCAGAGCAGTTGGTGTGGAGTTTATAGCAACTGGGTATTTGTGAAAGGGGGACCTGAGCTGTTTGCATTGCGTGTTGCAACCAGTGAATGTGGCTTGCATACAATCACAAGTTTTGTTTCGCTTTTTACCTGGGGGGGGGGGATTTACGGTATCATAGGCGTGTGAATTGTTGGGATTTAAAAACCAAGGAGATTCTCAAAGGTGTTATTGATATATAATACAAAAATGAAAATCTTCGTTGAAGGAAGCCTCTTCGAACGTTGTCATAACATTAAGCATTGATGGGTTATAGCCGGTCTTGAAGTTATTGGGGGTGTTTTAGCTCCACATTAAAAAAAAACAAAACAATTCGCCTTTTTATGTTCAGATAAAACACTTGTCAACAAATAATTTGCACAACTTTCCACTATTTTTTCTTTATATATTTTTTGATATATAATACAAAAATAAAAATCTTCGTTGAAGGAAGCATCTTCAAACGTTGTCATAACATTAAGCGTTGATGGGTTATAGCCAGTCTTGAAGTTATTGGGGGTGTTTTAGCTCCTTATTAAAAAAAACAATTCACCTTTTTATGTTCAGATAAAACACTTGTTAGCAAATAATTTGCACAACTTTCCACAATTTTTTTCCTATTTTTTCTTATTATAACTTTACAGAGCCGTTTGTCATTGTTTAAAAAGGGTACATTTGCAGAATTTATTTGTATGCATTGTTATTGATCTTTATCTCCACAGTAATGGGGACAGCATTACTGCTTCAGTATTACTTGGAGTACTGAAAACATTTGTCAGAATGAAATCCTTGTCTCTGATAATCTCGAGCAGGTGATACTAACCTATGTGACTCACAACTTGCAAATGCTGCTACTTAAGGGGAAACTATATACAAAACACCAATATTTTAAATATTTTTTTTTAAAAATCAAGTTAAGTTTACTTGCTCTCTTTTGCTTTAATAATTTGCTTTTAAAGAAAATATAGTTCAGAATATTTTAGCTACATCGAACAGTACAAACTGAGATGTTATGCTTTTGAGCGTTTCACAGTTCCATTGTCACTATTTGCTTCAGAATAATAGTAAATTATCAGTTCCAGGTTTTAATCTGTCACAATGCAGTCTTCATGATTGCCCTTTGTTTAAGGTTACCAGGTAGGGCTTGGGGAGTTTTCTTTGAATTTCAACTAAAGGCTGAACTTAGTATTATATGCAGGTCAGGTCAGAATACATGGAATATCTGGGAACTATCATTCTCTAGCATTGCAGAGCCTGTTTCTGCTCACAAGTGTAACACAAAGGAAGGAGGGTCTTCAACCTTCTTTCCTGCACCATTTTCCCAAGACCTCATTTGGAGGCCTCGTTTGCTCCACTCATCCATATTTGCAGTTTAAATCTTTATACCTAGTCCTATTTTATGCTATTCACTGGGTTATCTAGTAGTAGGGAGAGTCTCGTGGCGCAGAGTGGTAAAGATGCAGTATTGCAGTTGGAGCCCTCTGCTTACAACCTGAGTTCGATCCCAGCGGAAGCTGGTTCAGGTAGCTGGCTCCAGGTTGACTCAGCCTTCCATCCTTCCGAGGTCAGTAAAATGAGTACCCAGCTTGCTGGAGGGAAAGTATAGATGACTGAGGAAGGCAATGGCAAAGTCTGCTGTGAAAACATGAAAGTAACATCACCCCAGAGTCGAAAATGACTGGTGCTTGTACAGGGGACTACCTTTACCTTTTTTCTAGTAGTGGTGTCACTTGGACCCGTTCTTTGCTAAGAGCCATTGAGTTAGTTGCACATTTCCATTATTTTAAATGAATTCAAGATCCCCCCCAAAACTGACAGTCTTTGAGTTCTGAGATCTTTTAAAGTTAGAAATTGTAATATACGGTAACATTTAATAGGGAAATTCTATGTGTGAGTTAGTTTTCAGAAGCCACCGTCTGCCCCCCTCCCCATGACAAAACCACCAAAAGAGAAGAACTTCTGGGGCACACATATCCTTCTCCTTTCCCTGACTCTGCTACTCTGGTCTGGAGTTGGTGTTGCCATATTTTCCTTGGCCCTGTTCCTTCTTTTCTTATGAAGGCATCACTGAAACTGGTCCCTGCTTCCTAGGGCATTGCCTGGCTCCTACCCTTCTGTTCCCAGTAATCTGCTGCCAATCAGTTGGTTAGCAAATGGAGGTTCCTTAAAGAGCCAAGCACCTCCAATCAATAGTAATCAGGAACCATTCCTCATGGTGGCTATCCAAATATGTCCATGAATGCCATGGTTTAAAATCAGGGCTACCCCACCCCCTGCAAGTGGTATCCCAAGTGTCTTCAATTTCCCTGAGGGGAGGGGCCATGGCTTAGTGGTAGACCATCTGCTTTGCATGCAGAAGTCCTGGGTTCAAACCCTGACATCTCCAGTTGAAAGGACCATGTAGTAGGTGAGAACCTGGAGAGTCATTGCCAGTCTGAGTGGACAATACTAATCTTGATGGACTGATTCAGTATAAGGCAGCTTCATGCACATCCCCACCTTTTACTATCCCTAACCGTCGAGACTTAAGGATATAACCTTCAGATCTACTCCTGAGACCCTGGAAAGCCACTGCCAATAGACAATACTGACCCTGATGGACAGATGGTCTGATTCAGTATAAGGCAACTTCATGTGTATTCCCAACTTAAACTACCCTTAACCATTGAGGCCTAAAGGAGTCACCAGCAAGGAATGTAATTAAAACATTGGCATGGTTTCATTGTGCAGATAATTATTTCAACATTTAATTAATTACAAATTTAAGTCATTACTTTTAATTAAGTTTTGCATAGCCAAACAATCCCGTTAGTTGACTGTAGATTCACAGACGCTCACAAAACCAAATGTCAAAAATCTAATGCTGCATTGTATTTGTGTAAAGAAACGAAGAAGAAAGAAGAACTCACTTCCAGGTTATAAATCTAACAAACGAGTATTGGAAATTTACACATGAACAATGATAACTTGTGCCTTACTCTTTCACATGGGCAAGTGTCAAAATGAATAGGATTCTTCAACATCACATAGCTACAATGTAATATATATACAGACTATATATTTTGCTCTGTCTTGGCTAACAGGGAAGGAGATCATGATTTATTCATTTTTAACTGACCATGATTTATTTATTTTTAACATATTTTGTGGTTGTGGTTTCATATGATCATATGATTGTTTTTAATGAAATCAGGCAAGCCAGCTGAGCCCACATGGCAAAGGCGGGGTATAAATATTTCAGAAATAAACACATTGGTGGTCTGGAATAGGGATGGTCATGAATCTAAAAATGCCTGTTCAGTTTGGGGCAAGTCCCAAACCCAACCCTGAACTGAACCAAGCCAAAAATATCTCAAACTGGCCAATTCGGATCCCCCTTTCTCACAGCTGCGACAAGCTGTGGCCTGGAGAAAAGGGAGGATTGCCCAAGAAGAATTAAATGGCTGGCAGCTTCACCCCCACTTCAAAGCGGGGAGGGGGGGTGAAACTGACAGGTTTAATGGTGCTGTTCAGCTGTTAGGTTTAAATGCGCAAACAGCCAGACCAGACAAAAGCCCAGTAAAAGTTTGGGGAAACCACCTTCCCTAAACATCAGTTTGGAGGATCCAAACCAGGTCAAGTTTGTGATGAACTTTGGTTCAGGAACCACTTCATGTCCACCCCTAGTCTGGAAAACAGGTGAAAAGTATCTACTATTTGGAAATATCTAGATGTAGTCAGAAATGTACCCATCATATCTGTATCCTGCCCTCCTTCCAGTATCTCAACTGTTATTCCTAGGATCCCTTCCCTTGTTTACCTTCATAGTAACCCTGTCTGATATCTGAATAATAATAATAAATTTTATTTATATCCCGCCCTCCCCGCCTAGGCAGGCTCAGGGTGGCTAACAACATACGTTAGTCTGTTCAGTTTGGGGGCAAGTCCCAAACCCAACCCTGAACTGAACTAAGCCAAAAATATCTCAAACTGGCCAATTCATCACAAAATGTTGTTAGTCTTAAAAGTGCTATGGAACTCTTACCCTTTTCTATAGTAACCCTGTCAGGTATCTTAGGTGAAAGCTGTACAAAATGCCTAACAAGGGTCCTATATTATGTTTTACTCTTTAGTTGAGAGAAAATTATTATTCAGAGTGAAGTTGATTACCAAGCAAAGATCTGAACTCAGGGCTAAGCAGGTCAAAGTCCTCTGCACTCAGTCCATGCATGACAATTTCTGTCTATACCTAAGAATGCAAGGGACATGAACCGTATACCAGTGACATGATCTGTAGTTTACCTGACAACGAAGCCGCCTTAAAGTCATTGTGTTAGTCTTTGGGCAGTCTATGTGAAGACAAATGTGTAATATGATCATATGATACTTTACTTTCACTCTGAAAGCAGAGGGAAAACATTGCTAACAGGGTAGAGGGAAAATATTGCTACAAGCAGTTGGGGGTTGCAGTTCCAGAATAACAAAATGAGTGTCTGTTTACAAGATCATCTACCTTGTAAAAGGACCCTCTGAGTTGCTTACATATTAAGAGGTCAGATCAAAATTGAAAGAGACATGGCAATCCCCGATAAGATTAAAAGCTCCTGACCAGTCTTCCTTTCATTCTGTGCTAATAGATCATGTATAAACAGTGGAAGAGTGGTTATCTGTCGCTGAGAAAGTTTACAAGTCCCTAGATCAATGAGCAGCCGAAAGGGGTGTGTCTGAAATGCTTCGGAATTTCTTGTTCATGGAGGCGGCAGGCAGATATCTCAGGATAACAACCCCACATTAACACAAAAGCAGTATCTTGTGTCATCTTGAAAAGTAGCAGTTTTATTGAAGTGCAAGCTTTCGGGGGCCTAGAGTTTACTTCGTCAAATGCATAAAACGAAGCCTGAGTCTTCCGAATTATATACAGGGCAGGCTTGGGGGTTGTGAACAATGGTTTAAAGGGCTTTGAGGAGATATAATAACATTTTTAGGCAAAACAGCAAACACAATAAGCAAAGCTGTGATAGGTGGTATCACAGACTGCTTAGTTATTGGTAAGCTCCTTAACATTTGTGGAGGCTAAGAGTCAATATTATCAAACCTGTCAATAAATTATTATTTTGCACTGGAATCTCCTTTTGAAGTTCCTTTGCTCAAGAACGGCATCTGCTGTAGGCTATCCTAGCAGACTGAAATATTTTACCACAGGATTCTGACTCTGACTTTTTAAAATGTCTAATTTGACTTGAGGCTCGCCGTTTTTCAGCAAAGGAAGTCTCCAGTGGGAAGCTAAATAATTCGAATTTATCAATGCTTTTGTTTGATGTATTTATTTTACTTCATTTATACTCTGCCTTTCTCCCCAATAGGGACTAAAAGTGGCTTATATCTTCCCCCCCCCTCCTCCATTCTAACTAGGAGGTTAACAGATCTTAGCCTCCACACTTCAATATCTTGCCATAACTATTCGGATATTCTTTAAAAATTAGCAGAGTTAAAGAAATGAGAGCTTTTAAAAAAGAGAAAGTTACTTTACTGAAAACAAAAGGGAGGGGGGGACTCTGTAGAGAACAAAAGAAAACGTTCTAGTTTCTACTGCACAATATTGACTATCACGTGGCTAAAACAGTAATGGAGTCTTCTTTTTGCTCAGAAAACGCAGCGAGTCCTGCCGCTAGGTGATTGTCTAGGGCGCTGGCCTTCTGGGGCACTAAATTGGGTGCTCCCCATGTGACTTGGTGACGTTATCAGTGCCGGGGGGAGTGCCAGAAGTTAGCCTCGTCTAGGTTGCCAGACAGTCTAGAGCCGGCCCTGAATGCAAAACATCCTATATATTGATTAGCCTATTACAAGTCTATAGATCACCTCATTTAACTAATATCACCTACACATTTTCCTGGGCTAACTTCTAATTGGTTACAGATCAGTTAGGTCATTTCCTGTTTACTAACAGCTGTTAACCCAATAATGACCGAACAGTATAGAAGCAACTTGTAAACTCCAGCAACAGCTAACTAATCTTTTGTTACTCTCGGTTATAATGACACACTTTTGCATTTTGCACAGGAATGTCACAAGCTATATATCTCTTGCGTATAATAGGTGGTGCTTACACTCCCAGCTGCGCTATCCCTACTTCAATGAATATGTGATTCTGTTAATGGAGTTGTCAGTTAACACTTGTAATACGCAATCAGTTTGGTGAGAGCCAGTTTGGTGTAGTGATTAAGTGTGCGGACTCTTATCTGGGAGAACCGGGTTTGATTCCCCACTCCTCCACTTGCACCTGCTGGAATGGCCTTGGGTCAGCCATAGCTCTGGCAAAGGTCGTCCTTGAAAGGGCAGCTGCTGTGAGAGCCCTCTCCAGCCCCACCCACCTCACAGGGTGTCTGTTGCGGCGGAGGAAGGTAAAGGAGATTGTGAGCCGCTCTGAAACTCTTCGGAGTGGAGGGCGGGATATAAATCCAATATCATCATCATCTTCTTATCTGGGAGAACCGAGTTTGATTCCCCACTCTTCCACTTGCACCTGCTGGAATGGCCTTGGGTCAGCCATAGCTCTGGCAGAGGTTGTCCTTGAAAGGGCAGCTGCTGTGAGAGCCCTCTCAGCCCCACCCACCTCACAGGGTGTCTGTTGTGGGGGAGGAAGGTAAAGGAGATTGTGAGCTGCTCTGAGACTCTTGAGTGGAGGGCGGAATATAAATCCAATAAACTAGCAGTCTCAGTTTAATTTATTTTAGGTATTTATACTTCACTTTTCTCCCCAGTGGGGACCCAAAGCAGTTTACAGCTTCATTGTCCTTTACTCCAATCTCTTCGTTTTATTTATTTATGCTCTACTTTTCTCCCCAATGGGAACAGTTTACAGCATCATTCTCCCTTTATTCGTTTCGTTCTCATGGCAACAATCCTGTGAAGTCAGCTAGACTTTGGGAGTGGTCCAAGGTAACCCAGCAGTAGGGCTGCCAGCTCTGGGTTGGGAAATCCCAGGATACCTGGAGGCAGAGTTTGGGGAATATTGTCATATATTGGGGTATATTGCCATAGCGTCCACCTTCCAAAGCAGTCATTTTCTCCAGTGGGAACTGAATCTGATAATATAGAAAGCAATTGAAGTAGCAGGAGAGCTGCAGGTGCCCTCTGGAGATTGGCATTGGCAACACTGCACAAACTTCCATGACAGATTATGGGTTTTAATCCAGGTCTTCCAGATTCTAATCTGACACGAAGAAGAAGAAGACTGCAGATTTATACCCTGCCATTCTCTCTGAATCAAAGACTCAGAGCGGTTTACAATCTCCTACATCTTCTCCCCCCCACAACAGACACCTTGCGAGGTGGGTGGGCCTGAGTTCAGTTCAGGGTCTCACAGCAGCTGGCCTTTCAAGGATAACTCCTGCGAGAGCTATGGCTAACCCAAGGCCATTCCAGCAGCTGCATGTGGAGAAGTGGAGAATCAAACCTGGTTCTCCCAGATAAGAGTCCGCACACTTAATCTCGGCTTGACTTTGCGAACGAAGATTTAAGAAGGGTGCAGTAGTCCACGTCCACTGCAGGCTCGCTGGTGGCTGACAAGACCAATGCGGGACAGGCAGATCCGGCCACAGTGGCCGCACACTTAACCACTACACCAAACATGCTAATCATTACACCCTGGCTGGCTCTCATTTATGCATGTGTTCAGCTGAGTGGGGATTGATACAGCTAAAACAGCTTTCTTGAGAGAATAAATTAATTTATCTTTTAGCTGACTGATCGAGCTGGTGCCTGGACAGTCTTGCATCTGACCTTTTGCTGTACTGCTTCTGAAACCTTAGAGTTTTCACAATGAGGATTTGAAACCCAGCCGACTGATCAGGAAAATAGCTACCTTTCAATAACAAAAGAACTGTCAATGGTGTCTAAAATAAATTAGGACAGGAGTGCTGCACAGATCTGGGGTACCATCCGCGTAGGAAACATCAGTCAGATTTAGGTTCATGAGCCCCACAGGAAAGCCTCGGATCTGGATATTTTTAGCTATAATTTTATTCTGGAAAAAAAAAATCTCGTCTCCCCTGTACTGTAATACTTTTGATGGCAACATTAAAAAAAAAAAAAAAGACTTAGCTGTCTTCAGTAGCTTCCTTCTGGGAGGATCTGAATCCGCAGCTGTTCTTCCACTTAGGATTCCCCCCCCCCTTCCTCCTTCCACTGATTTATTAAAATAATTTGTCTGAGCCAAAAGGCTTTACAAGATTTCTTTAATGGGAGTTGTGTCTGCTTTCGGATTCTCAAGTTTCCCTTACAAAGATTCAGAAGTTTTTGGAGAGATCTGTTCAAGTTATCACCAGCCAGAGCTTGAGCGAGGAATGACAGCGGCAAAAGGCAGCTTGAGAGTTCAGAAAATATTTTCCCCTCCTCCATCTTTGTTTCTAGACATTTATTTTCACTGCTTTCTACTATGGTTTCTGGTTACACAATTTACAGTGCACTCTCAGCAGAGTTATATGCTAATACCCTTGACTTCAATGGACCTAGAAAGATGTGCTCTTCTTAGAATTGTATTGATAGCAGCTCCTTTTTAAAAATTATTTTCATTTGTTTGGACAATTTCAACGGAATTCCTGCGCAACACAACCTTTTTGTTTGTTGCATGAGAGACTGTGATGGCCTGAACGCATTGCAGTCGATGGCAAATTGTTACCAACTTTGGTACAGTATAAGCAGCTGCTTTCTAGTTTTTTTATGGTATAATCGGAGAGCTTATGGTTTAGAACAATAGTTTCTTTCATTAGATACAGCTGCTTCTTGGGGGCATGGTCACACAGAAGCGTCCCACCTTCCTGGTTTGGTTCCTTAACACACAACTGGAGATGTGCAAAAAGAACCAATAGTATTAAGGGTAGAAAGATACACGTTTGGAAGAAATGGTGCTGTAGAACTTTCTACCACAACATCTCATCCATCTGCAGTTTCTTCTTGCTTGCAGAATCCTTGTGGGGATTAATGTTTGCACATGAGCCGACCCAAGAGCTAGAGGAAACCTCCTGTCTAAATGTCCATTCAGTCTGTCCTGTATATGTAATCTAGCTGATTAAAAACACAGTCATTGAATAATAGTTTGAGAGAAAACTCTAGCACATAACGCTTTTGGAAGGGTAGCTGTGTTATCTGTTGTAGAGAAGTAAAATGGAAATCCGATGTCGCAAAATAAAATAGAAATCAAGTGGCACCTTTAAGACTAACCAAGTTTACTTCATCATGAATTTATGGAAGTGGTCTGCCCAATGAGGGAAGGAAGAACCCCCACTCTTCTGACATTCCACAACTATGCCAAACTGAATTATTTAGGTGGGCATTTTTACACAGGAGATAGGGCTACACTGCAAAATAATGGTTCAAAATTGCTTTCAAGAAAGGAAAGGGACTGAGGACTACAGCATCGTTGCTTGTATGTGCCACCTGTTAATGTATGTATTATTCTACTATGCAATTTCTTCACTGTTACTTTCATGGGTCATATGCAGGGTTTTTTTTAGCAGGAATGCAGTTCCAGCTGGCTTGGTGTCAGGGGGTGTGGCCTAATATGAAAACGAGTTCCTGCTGGGCTTTTTCTACAAAAAAAAAAAGCCCAGGTCATGTTAATACTTATGCTTGGTTTCAGCTCTGCTCCAGATTTCTGCAGTCCTAATCCTATTACACTGCTTATTGAATGTCTCATCCTGTTAATTGTACTGACTGACCCTGTATAATCCACCTTGAGTCTCAGTGAGAAAGGGACAACTATAAGTAATGTAAATAAATAAATAATAATTACTTGGCTATAGTTTAGGGTTGCCAGGTCCCCCCAGCCATCGGTGGGGAATGGAAGGGGTTGGGTTGCCAGATTCAGACTGGGAAACTCTTGGAGATTTGGAGTTGGAGCTTGGGGAGGACTGGGACCTGTGTGGGGTGCAGTACCATAGCGTTCCCCCATCCAAAGCATCCATTTCCTGCGGGGGAACTGATCTCTGTAGTCTGGAGATGAGGTAATTCTGGGAGGTCTTGGGGATTTGGAGAAAGAGGAATGGATTCAGATATAGGGAGCAATCCTGTGCAGGTCTACTCAGAAGCAAATTTCATTTTTCATTCCCAGAAAAATAGTTCCTAAGATTGCAGCTATCTCAGCACCTTTGAGTTCCTGTCATATGCCTTTCTCACAAAAAAGCAAGTGGTTAGCAAGAAAAGTGCAAACTCGAATAATAATATCACAGAATATAAAGTTTCACACTAAATCAGATTTTGCTTTTATTATGGCCCCTGTGCTAACCTTTCTCTGCTTTTCATTCCTGCTTTGTATTTTCTTGCTCAAATAATTCCATCTATACATTCATTTTCGGTAGGTACGCATGTGAAATATATAATGTGTGTGTGAGAAATGTGGCAGCCAAGTGAAATTCACCAGAAGCCTGACCTCAGTACATGCCTTTCCTGGACCGGTGGGTGATGATTCAGAAAACAGGCTGCTGGTAAATTCTGTATGCATGCTGCTCTATCAGCAGCACACACCTAGGAGGCATTGGAAGGAAGAATAACAAATAAATCCTTACCTTTATGCTACAGAAATAGGAGAAAAATTACTTTCCGTGAGTACAAACTTGCCTCCATGCAGCTCCTTCCATTTTTCTGTGATAAAAAGCCATTGTGAGCCACACTCAAAACCAGCTGATTAGCAGAGTACTATTTTTGATGGAAATTAAAGGAGAAACAAGGAGATATATGATTCCAGAGCTTAAAAAGCATCAATGGATTCCAAGGCCTCAAGAAATGCATGAGATTTACTGTATAGCTAGAACAGAACCAGAAGACACATCAAACACTGTCTTTCATTTTTATGGGTCAGTGGCAAGTTAATATTAATTTCTTATTTATCTTTTGTCATTTTTTACAATGGACGGGAGGAAGGATAGCTATGGGCATCGTATTTACTGCTGAGTAGTTGTTGCTCCAGTTAATCCAAAAAAAGGGGATGAGTAGTAGACTTTATCTATGAAAATAAAATGTTGCTACTTAGCTGGTGCAAGGGCACTGATCCATGACAGCAAACAACCTTTCTACGGTCAGCAAATGGCTGAATGCGTGCATGCTTCATGTAACGGTCCACTGCTGTCCTGGTCTCCCCAGCTGCTGTTGGCAATATTACTAGAGAACATAAAACATTCACAATTGCTTACAGATGTGCACTGTCTCCTTCTGTCCCTTAGGAGAGGTAGCTGGGCTCTGTCCCAGGTCAATGCTTGGCAAAACAAAACAGAAGGCCAGTGACAACCTTTTATTCCCGCATGAGCTCTTGTGAGTCAAAGTACACTTCTTCAGACGTGTGTTTGAAGGAAATAATTTTGCATACATTTAACTTGCAGGGCTGGGAGTGATAGAGTTCAAAGAGAGAGAGGTTGGTAGCTGTGGTCAAGCGACTGAGGACAAAGAAACCGAAGCGGAATTCAAACAAGATGGAGATGACACTGGTGAGGGTATGAATCTTCTGACATTTGCTGCCGTAAAGTGTCTGATTCGGTTAGGGGGGAGGACAGATCCTACTATCCTGATAGAAAAGCAGATTAGTGAGGGCAGTCCAGAGAGCATTTTATTATTAGCATTTGGCACAGAAATCTCTGCCTTGGATTCAGCTGCTGTGACCCATAACGCAGTAATGTTGAGGCTTGACTATGGCTACTTAGTAAGCTTCTGAAAGAGGTAAGATTCAAACAGGGGATTTCTAACAATCAGATTTTTTTAACCCGTGTTTTGTTTGAAAGCAGTAAATACATCTCCCAAGAAGTATATTACAAAAAAAAGGTAAACTTACATTTATTCAGGTAGATCCAGTTCAGGTTGCAGTCAAAAGAAGAGAAAGAAGCCAACTCTAAAGAGAACTCCCAGGACCTATTCATCCAACACTCTAACCACTACACCACACTCTCTGCTCAGCCTCTTGACCACTGTGCTACACCAGTCTATCATGTGTGGTCTTAAATATTAACAGGACCTATACATTAGCTTCAGATCTTCTAGGAATCCCTGTCTTGGCAGGGCTTGTGGGCATAAGTGTCCGCAAATGTAAGAATTCTTGACGAGGGTTCAGTAAAACCAAGTGATTTTGATTAGCAGAATGCATCAGAGGTTTCTTCCAGAAAATCCACAGATGCAAACAATAATGTTGATAATCCCTGATGTTTTGCAAATGTATAAGAAATGGAAATACTGATATTCTGGAAAACGAACACTGCAGTAAACAACTTTGTTAATGCAGACAGCTGGGTTTAGGGGGAAACTGCCTGATTTATTGCCCTTCTTTTTTGGTAATTTGCCCTTAGCAGCTGTTGTGGCTTAGGCCCATGTCAATATGGTATATGTTTGGTTAGGGGTTTGTTGTTTGTTGTCGTTGTTTAGATCTGTAAAAAGAGAAGAAAGTAACAATCCAACATGCTTCTCAACTGAAGTTAAGATATTGCAGGTGATATTTGTGGAAAGGAACAATTATTATTGCTAAAAACACATTGTCGAACTAAAAAGGTCACCGCTGCAACATCATTCTTGAATGTTCATATTTAGGATCATAACTGAAAATGAGAGACATTTGAAACTGTAAGAGAGATCATAGTTTAGGGGTGGAGGTGATAGCAACCATTTAAAATATGATGACAACACTTTAAAAGGATGATAGATAACCTTTTGAAAATATGCAGTATTTTTAAAGTGACCAGCAGAGAGAGGAATTAAAACCACTTAGAGATGCATTGTTTTAAGCTTCAGAAACAGACACACATGACAGAGAAACAGCTAGATCTGAGTCCAGTAGGGTTGCCAAGTCCAATTCGAAAAATATCTGGGGACTTTGGGAATGGAGCCAGGAGACTTTGGGGGTGGAGCCAGGAACAAGGATGTGACAAGCATAATTGAGCTCCAAGAGAACTCTGGCCATCACACCTTTTTAAATGTCTTCCTTCCATAGGAAATAATGAAGAATAGGGGCACCTTCTTTTGGGGCTCATAGAATTGGACCCCCTGGTCCAATCGTTTTGAAACTTGGGAGGTACTTTGGGGAGAGGCACTAGATACTATACGGAAAATTTGGTGCCTCTACCTCAAAAAACAGCTCCCCCAGAGCCCCTGAAACCTTCAGATCAATTCCTCATTATCTTCACATAGGGAATAATGAAGTGCTCAGCAGACGTTTCCCTCCCCCCCACCCCGTTTCTGGTGACTCTGAAGTGAGGGATTGGCCTCTCTACTCACGAGTTGCTCCCAACTTCTTCAAAGTAACACAGAAACACCATCCCAAGAGGAAGCCTTTCAATCGGAGACTGAAGCCTCCGGAGCTAGAAAGGCACATGGTCCTCTGGGGGTGGGGCTTCCCCCCGCCAGCCAGCTGACTGAGGGAGGGAAAGAGCCTGGGAAAGTGGAAGAACCCCTCCTGGGACCTGGGGATTGGCAAGCCTAGAGTCCAGTAGCACCTCAGAGACCAACAAAGTGCTACTGGATTCAAATTTATCTGTTCTACTGCAGACCAGCATGACTTTCCTCTGAAACTTTTTTAATGCTTAAAACATACAAATATCTTGCGTTGTAGTTCTCTCTTGGTAGGCCATATTCAGTAGTGTCGTCTTAAATTTTGCTCCTGAATAGGGATGCCAGTCCCCATGTGGGGGGGGGGCAGGGGATCCCTTGATACTGTGGGCTCCTGCCTGCTCCCAAGCCCCACCCCCCAACAGTGACACCTGCATCTAAATCAGGCAGGGCACAGATGTCCCTTGGTATAATTATAATGGAACCAATGTTCTCTCTAAGCTGTGGAGTCTTGTGAGCAAAAATTCTACTTTGTGAGTTACTGCCATTAAAGCGGTGAGCTACTGCATAAATTAGTTTGCTCTAGGATAATTTCTCCTGAGCTGAGGCAAAAAGGTGTAAGCTGGAGGCTAAAAAATTGTGAGCTAGCTCACACTAACTCAGCTTAGAAGGAACACTGAATGGAACCCGTTGGAAATGCAAAGAGACAGATCATATGTGGTGGATTGTAACAAAATGTGGAAATGCTGGATTGAAATATTATGTACAGATCCAGAAAATTCTAAAAATTAAGTTTCCAATGAATTCAGAGATAAACATGTTATTGGGAATGCTTCCAGACAATGTTGAAAGGACATCACAAAACTTATTCAGATGCATGCTAACAGCAGCAACAGTAGTGCTGGCATCCAAACGGAAAAAAACAGAAGACTGTCCAGCAAAAGAAGTTTGGAGTGATAAATTAGCTGAATATGCTGCAATGGCAAAGTTAATGAATTTAGGAAACAAAGGACCGATTAAAGGCTTTGAAATGAAAGGTATATTATTAATATTATGGGCAAAGATAACTGAAGATAAGCTAACCCCCTTTGAAATAACTGAAAAGACAGGAGCGTGTGAGAGATTATCGCAGGGCCAGCACCGAGGAGTAGGTGATGTAGGCTGCTGCCTGGAGCGACTTCTCACCACAGGGACAGGCTCCTGACTCCCACATCTCCCCTCAGGTTGGGAACGAGGAAGCTGGTGCTCCCCCCCCCCCATCCCCAGCACTTGCAGACACTGCTGGCCTGGGCGGCTGCCCCTCCTGCTGGTGCCGCGCAGCTCCCCTTGCCCCAGTGCTGTTGCTACCACAGCTGCTGCTGGCTGAACCTCTAGGCAGCCATTACGCAAGCCCACCTGGCATGCTGCCTCCCTGCTGTTACTCCCTGGCTGGCTGGCTGGTGGGCGTGCATGCGTGTGCATGATGCCTGCATTCTGCATTCCCTCAGGGAGCGCGCTATAGGCCCAGCTGAGGATCAGTCAATACACATTTATTTTATTTCCTATAGTTCCGTTTAACTTTCTCTCATTGCTCAGAGTGGTTTGCAAACACGCATATTAAAGCTGACCCCCCCCCCAAAAAAAAAAAACGTTATCGCAACTCAACACTGTTAAAATCAAGTCAAGAAAAAGGTCACCCAAACAATACAAATGAACGTTACCTCCTAAATTGTATTATTTCAGCTGATGGCTCGTTCCGTAACCGCAAGGCCACCATATAAAACACTGAGAGTCACGGCACCTCCTCTAAAGAGAGGAAAGAGAGAAAACCTCATTGTGAGGGCCTTAAGATCATCCTACCACAGAGCAAAATCAATACAATACAAAATCAATACACATATTTCAACCTGCTGTTCAAGGTGATGAAGCAAAATGGCACGATCTATTTGTCAAGAGCGGCTGTATATATGAAGAAGGATTGACAGGGAGACATTACCTCTGTTCGTCTGCCAGTCTGGTAGTCTCAGTCCCATAGCTTTGCCTGCAGCCAGACTGAAATGGCTCAAAGGTAGACGAGTCATCCAAGAATACCTGGAGTTGTTTGGCCTTCACCTGCCAGATCACCTTTGCCACAAAGCAATAAAAATAACTACTAACTAATATTATATAAATCACATACTAAATCACCAATATCTATTGTATGAAGGGCTTGGCATTAATTCACAGTCTAAAGATACTCTCTCTCTTTTTTTGCTAGAAATTAGGACTGAATGTCAGAGAACAGCTCACTACAAATGACACTGTTTCCAGGATATATTAGATACTGGCAGCAGCTGCTACACTAGGAAGTACTAGTAACCCAGTCTGGCAGTTCTTATATTCAGGAAACATTCTAATGTAGCACTTGGTACTATAAGTATTCCAAAGCAGTCTCACATATTTATACAATTGTGGCCATTTTTATCGACCACTTTCCTAATAATCCGTAGGGCAAATGCCTTTCATACCACTGCCGTAGCCCAAGTCAGCTTTGAGCTATCCACCACTACCTACTTAAGAAGCATGAACATAAGAGAAGCCATGTTGGATCAGGCCAATGGCCCATGCAGTCCAACACTCTGTGTCACATAAGAACATAAGAGAAGCCATGTTGGATCAGGCCAATGGCCCATGCAGTCCAACACTCTGTGTCACATAAGAACATAAGAGAAGCCATGTTGGATCAGGCCAATGGCCTATCCAGCCCAACACTCTGTGTCACATAAGAACATAAGAGAAGCCATGTTGGATCAGGCCAATGGCCCATCCAGCCCAACACTCTGTGTCACATAAGAACATAAGAGAAGCCATGTTGGATCAGGCCAATGGCCCATGCAGTCCAACACTCTGTGTCACATAAGAACATAAGAGAAGCCATGTTGGATCAGGCCAATGGCCCATGCAGTCCAACACTCTGTGTCACATAAGAACATAAGAGAAGCCATGTTGGATCAGGCCAATGGCCCATCCAGTCCAACACTCTGTGTCACATAAGAACATAAGAAAAGCCATGTTGGATCAGGCCAATGGCCCATCCAGCCCAACACTCTGTGTCACATAAGAACATAAGAGAAGCCATGTTGGATCAGGCCAATGGTCCATGCAGTCCAACTCTCTGTCACACAGTGGCTAAAAAACCCAGGTGCCATCAGGAGGTCCACTAGTGGGGACAGGACACTAGATGACCTCCTACTGTTGCCATCCCAAGCACCAAGAATACATAGCATCACTGCCCTAGACAGAGAGTCCCATCTATACCCTGTGGCTAATAGCCACTGATGGATCTCTGCTCCATATGTTTATCCGATCCCCTCTTGAAGCTGGCTATGCTTGTACCTGCCACCACCTCCTGTAGCAGCAAATTTCATGTGTTAATCACTCTTTGGGTGAAGAAGTACTTTCTTTTATCCATTCTAGACCTCAGCAATTTAATTGTGTGCCCACGAGCTCTTGTATTGTGAGAAAGGGAGAAAAGTACGGTCCTTCTTTCTCTACCTTCTCTATCCCATGCATAATTTTGTAAACCTTTATCATGTCACCCCTCAGTTGATATTTCTCCATGCAAACTGCTTAAAACACTGCAGCGTACCAAAATATATGAGAGATTTTTCTATTAGCATGTTGTTATGTTTTCCCATCAGCAACCCTTGACGGTCAGTACAAGCGTATCTCTTCAAGTGAACTGTGGTGTTCTTGCACTGCTTGGGTTATAGAGTGTAGCCCGTGTGTGTGTGTGTTTTGGTAGGATTTATGTTTGAGCCTATCTAGTCTATAATTTTCTTGGATTCCATTTTTAAAATGTCTTATGCTAGTTGCTACTATCTCTCTTTCTGGTGAGGAGGGCAAATTTTATTACCAATTTCTTACGTTTTATAAGGAGATCAACAATTTCCCATGAAAATCCAATTTTGTTTATATGTGTTGTGTGTGCTATCCAGGGGTGGAATTCTAGCAGGAGCTCCTTTGCATATTAAGCCACACACCCCTGATATGGCCAATCCTCCAAGAGCTTACAAGGCTCTTTTTTGTAAGCTCTTGGAGGATTGGCTACATCAGAGGTGTGTGGCCTAATATGCAAAGGAGCTCCTGCTAGAAATCCACCCCTGGTGCTATCTGGAGTCTGTGACTTGTTCACTTTTAATTTGTCAATTAGCCCCGATATTTATTTTTGTAATATCTGAAAACTTCCAGGTACTTCCCTGAAAATAACGGTTCTGATGTTGGTAACTGGTCAGTGTCCTCTACAATGAAGAATAATGCAATGAATTTATTCAGCTTCTTTGTAAGTTCCCTATCCTCTTTTAGTAATCTTTCATCCCTTTGTCATCTATCAGCACAATCACTTTCCTGGCTGTTTTTTATCATTCTGATGTATTTAAAGAATTGTTTGCTTTATGTTTTAGTGATATGCACCATAAATTCTCTTTCCGCTTGTCTTATCATCAAACTGTAACTGTTTTTGGCAATGCAATGCTGTGCTCCTTCTTGTTCTCATTTGCACAAGAACATCCTTTCCTAGACACCCCTATTAAGGCTACATAGAAAAATATTTCCTTTCTGGATAGGATGTGTGTTTCCCTGCTGTGGGAAAACCCTGTTTCTCACCACCTTTGCTGCACTTATTCCCCCTTACACAAACTCTGACTTCAGCATGAATGTTTGTCCTTCCTCCAAGTTGCTTCTGGTAGGCTTTTGACTTCTGTTAAACATTTTAGGCAACGGGCACATTTATTCTTGTAACAGTATATTCACCATCTTTTTCTTAAAATGACAAGCTTTCTCCCCATTTTTTTTTTAATTCAGGGGGAAAAAACCCTCTGCCAGTGCCAAGGAAACCAATTCATGACTGCCACAAGAGCCAACCAACCATCCCTTTACAACAGCTAGATAGAGAGGAGGGGTGGAGGTGGCTTCACGAATATTGAAGAATAAAACCTGTCAGTACACTGCAGGGCAAGCCTCTGATAGAATCAAGAAGGATTGGATGCTCTTGGACTAAATTCTCTCCAAAAAGCAGACGCCTGTCTAGGAAAGTATGAATGTGGACCCACAGAAAGCTTATTTCCCCAGGTGTATTAATTTGTATAACTACAGGACTTCTGGCTCAATGGAACTTAGTTGCCCAAATTATAATGACAACTAATTTCAATAAGCATAGCTAAGATTGCATGAAAGCAGTCGGTAAGACCTGTGAATAGCAGTAAATCAGCATACAAATAAAAGAGTTAACAAACAGATGTGAGAACTAAGTTTGAGCCCGGTGGCACCTTTAAGACCCACAAAGTTTAATTCTGGGTATGAAATGAGAATTCAGCTTGTGTAGATGTACATTTCTTCAAATGCATTAAAACAGACTTCTTCAAGCATTTCCTATAGGTGTGGGGGGCTGTTAGTTGCCAGGAAAGGCAAATTAGAGTCAGAATGCATAAGTAACTGAGCAATAAGTATGGATAAGATTGGATTAAAGCAGTTGATAAGACCTGTGGATAGCAGCAAATTAGCATACAGATAACAAGAGTTAACAGAGAGTTTTGAGAGAATGCTGGAGTATCCAGCAACGTAGGGTTGCCAAGTCCAATTAAAGAAAAATCTGGGGACTTTGGGGGCGGAGCCAGGAGACTTTGGGGGTGGAGCCAGGAGACATTGGGGGTGGAGCCAGGAACAAGGATGTGACAAGCATAATTGAACTTCAAGGGAGTTCTGGCCATCACATTTAAAGGGACAGCACGCCTTTTTAAATGCCTTTATTCCATAGGAAATAATTAAGGATAGGGGCACCATCTTTTGGGGCTCATAGAATTGGACCCCCTGGTCCAATCATTTTGAAACTTGGGGGGTATTTTGGGGAGAGGCACTAGATGCTGTACTGAAAATCTGGTGCCTCTACCTCAAAAAATAGCCCCCCAGAGCCCCCAATACCCACAGATCAATTCCCTATTATTCCCTATGGGACTCGTTCTCCATAGGGAATAATAGAGTGCCCAGTAGACATTTCCCTCCCCCCCATGCTTTCTAAAGTGGGGGGAGGGCCTCCAAACCAGGGAATCCCCTGCCCCCTCCCTCTCACACACACACAAATACATACTAGATCTTCTTCCGGAGAACTCTACTTGCTGTGAAAACGAAAGGAAAAAAAGGGAGGGGCTGTTCTCCGAAGCCCTTCCTGTTTCCTGCTTCCTGCCCAGCCTTAAAGGGGCACACATTTTACAAATGACTCAGGAGCTCTACAACAATATGAAGCCTACACGTATGTTCTCCCCCCCCACTCCCCCCCTGCTTCCCGATTTTTAAAGAGCGGGAGATGAGGCTGCGAACCCAGGAGTCCCCCGCCAGGGCGGGTGGGGGGCGGGTTGGGAAGCCTACAGCAACGTCACTTGCAGTTACACAGCTAGAAATGGAATCAGGATTGTTATGTATCAAACATTACAAGGATGCCAATCTGACCCCACCCCCCCACTTGCTGGAGCAATAGCAGGCGGCGGGGAAGGAGGGGTTAAGTTATTGTTAGGAGCTGCTAGAGCTGGGTCTGATTCCAGAGTTGTCCCACTCTTCAGTGTTGCTTTCAGCTGGGCAAGTGCCCCAGAATAAAGCCTCAGAACAGAGTAAGAGGAGGGGTTTTGTTAAATACTGGGTTCGATGCATGAGGAGTCTTGTTGCGTAGTGACCAAAGCTCTTTATTAGTGATAAAGCAGGTTACTGGTAAAACTAAGACTGGAGAACTGGGCCAACTATATACGGCTCTAGTACCCGCGCTTAAACATCATTGGATGATTTGAACCAGCAGGGGCTTGCGATTGGTCAGGGGAAGCAAAGATTTGGATCCTGCTTCCCATTGTTTCACCGTCCCCAAGGTCAGTCCTTAAGGCTCTAATGAGCCCAGCAGGAACTAACAAACCAACACCTATGCAATGTTTCCCCGTAGATAACAGGTTTATTTTCACAGTTTTCCCACACTCTTCCACCAAGTAATTATTCCCACCTGCCCCAGAGTGGATCTGGCTCTTCCTCCTTTGCTGCTCCTGAGCATTCAAAGGGAGGACCAACTCTGGGCTCAGCCAGTCCTCTCTACCCAACCCAGTCTTGGAGAGTGAGTGACAGGCCCATGAGCCAATGGGTACTTACTTTGGATTAACAAGCTCACTGGCCCTTCCTTCTGAATCAGTTTGGTGTAGTGGTTAAGTGTGCAGACTCTTATTTGGGAGAACTGGGTTTGATTCCCCGCTCCTCCATTTGCACCTGCTGGAATGGCCTTGGGTCAGCTATAGCTCTCGCAGAACTTGTCCTTCAGAGGGCAGCTTCTGTGAGAGTCCTCTCAGCCCCACCTACCTCACAGGAGGAAGAAGATAAAGGACATTGTAAGCTGCTCTGATTCAGAGAGAAGGGTGGGGTATAAATCTACAGTCTTCTTCTTTTTAAGAGCTGGCTACCCCACCCAATCTCCTCTAAGAAGGTCAGTTCTGCCTGCTGTTCCAGCCTGCCCCCCGTGACAGACCTCTCCTGGCTCTCCGTGCCAGAGTCCCCTCTGGTAGAAACTTGGCTGGGTTGGCTTCTGCTGCTAAGTGTGCCACTGAGAGCTGCCTGGGCTCTTTCAAGCTGCCTGACTCCTGAATAGATTCTGTCAAGGTCAGAACCTGCTGCGGCCTGGCAGACAAATCCCTCAGCTTTGAGGCTTTTTGGTACGGCATTCCTTCAGTGGGGCTTGCAGTCCCCCGGGGAAAGTGTAGGGGTGGATGCACTGACCCTGGATAGTTACTCTACCCCTACCTGGGAAATGGCAACCATATCAGTAACTTTTTCCAAAGGTCAGTGTTCCACAGTTTTACACATTAATAAAACTGTGCACACTGCACAATTAAATGCACACTTAGTTGCTTAATTTGCCTGGTAGTGATTCAGCTCCCCTTGGCCTAGTATCTCTTAGAAAAAGCTGTAAAGACCAAAGTAACATATCCATTAAAGCCGATGAGTGCCATGTAGAACATAAGCTCCTAATCATAGTTTATTAAAGACAACATTTGGTATACCGGACAGAACTAGATATGTTGTAAAAGTAGAGCTTCTGATTTAGAGTAGGATAGGGAAATTTTCCTGTACGTGACCTAGGAGTTTTTCTTCCATTTTTATTGCCTGCTGCTTGAGGAAAATCGCTATCTGCTTTTGATTATATCAGGCTGCTTTCTGTCAGAGTTAATTTATTTGTCAATCACTTCTGATGCTGCTGGGTGGTTACTATGAAACTAATTATTGTCAGAAAGCTCAGGGGATTCCACAAAGACATGTTCCTCCCCCCCCACCTCCATGTCACATTTTAAAAATAGAAAAACCATCCAGACAAGATTGAACCTGGCCACACACAGCATGGAAAGAAAATATGACAAGCATTCTTGATTGCTCTCTTTTATTTATTTTTTTTAACAGGAATGTGATATCAAATGTGGAAGCGGGGAGAAGTATGCATTTTAAGATATGACTTTTTTCTACCTTTAACCTCAATGGGTCTCAGGTATAGAAGGTGATTGGAAGGACCACAGAATAGTGTGCGAAGACAACACAGCTCATCTTTGAACTTTTCATATGCCAGTCTCTGCTTGGCTGCATTAAAGGCTGTGAATGTACAGGTGGCGGCTGAAGTTCTCCTGGTAGGGTTGTCAGATCCAACTAAAGAAATAACTGGGGACTTTGGGGGTGGAGCCAGGAGCAAGGGTGTGACAAGCATGACTCAACTCTGAATGGAGTTCTGGCAATCACATTTAAAGGGACCCCCGCACCTTTTAAAAGGAGCCCTGTGGCGCAGAGTGTAAAGCTGCGGTGCTGCAGTCGGAGCTCTCTGCTCACGACCTGAGTTCGATCCCGATGGAAGCTGGGTTCAGGTTGCTGGCTCGAGGTTGACTCAGCCTTCCATCCTTCTGAGATTGGTAAAATGAGTCCCCAGCTTGCTGGGGGGAAAGTGTAGATGACTGGGGAAGGCAAGGGCAAACCAGGGGGATGCCCTGCCACCAACTGGGGATTGGCAACCCGATCTCCTGAGAACAGAGGTCATTTCATAGAAAAAGAGGTGCTGGAGCTCATTAGCAGAGCACATTTGCATAAGCAACATACCCCTGACATCACTGGAAGGTGCACTAAGTTAAAATGCTTCTTGAATTATAAATGTCATAATAAATCCTTACTCCCATCATGCTTTTAAAATTACTTTCTCCTATATGGCCACAGTGGCACGATGAAGGTTTCCATCTGTCTGCTTTATATGTTTTGGTTATTTTCCCATTTTTGATGGGGGAAAAATATTAGAAAGTTTGTCAAATAGAGTTCAGCAACCTTCTCACAGGGGGATTGAACAATGGCACCCAGAAGCAATTTTTTTCTGGGGGGTGGGGGTGTTAAGAGCAAGCACAATAAAATGTAGAGGTTCCAGAGCTCCGCTTCTGTGAGCTCCTGCCCAAAATGAAGTCTGCTTGGGATTACAACTGACTTCCATCAGGCCTGCATCAGTTCACCTGGGGAAAATGGCTGCTTTGGCAGGTGGGCTGTATGGCATGAAACGCCTTTAAAGTCTCTCCCCTCCCAAACCCTGCCCGCCTTGGGTTATCCCCCCCCCCCCAATCACAGGTATTTCCCAACCTGAAGCTGGCAACTCTGTGTACAAATTATATAGTCAGATACACACAGGAGCTGGTCTATTGGCAAGAGAGTTGGCTGGGATCCTTGCTGTGCCTTAAAGCTTCCTGAGTGATGGTGTCAAGAGTCATCTCCTCTGTATACCTCTTGCCATGTTTTGTGCTATAATCAATTTGCCTGGGTGCATTCTTGCTTTGCTCATCCTCTCTTGAGAACTTATTAGTCAAGCTGTTTCCACCGACTTCAAGGTCAGACACTGGGGAAGTATAGATTAGACACCTGGACTGTGAAACTAGGGGTGGACTCCAAAGGAGGGTGGGAGGGGTTCCTGCCAAAACCTGGTTCCCGCTTTTCCTTTGCTGCGCTTGCACATGAAAAGGTAACAGTTACAGCGAGGGGTTAAATGGAGAGTCCCTGGGCTAAGACGTTAGTCTTAGCAAAGATAGTGTACTGCCTTATGATGCTTATGGGATAAACTGCTGAACTATTGGACTGTGTTATTCCTTGACTCGAGGTCCTGACAGATGGGCCAGTTCCACTCTCTCAGCTTAAGCCACCTCACAGGGTTGTTATGAAGGATAAAATGAGGAAGGAAGAACCAAGCGTGTTGCTCTGAGGTCTCTGAAGAAAGGGTGGAAGTACCAAGTAGATTAACGTTACCGTTGTGCCACGCACATACACATTTCCAGTTTGATGTAAAAGCAATAAAGTCCAAGCACAGGAAAGGTGACTTCTATATGAAATATAATGTTGCTGAAATAGCATTTACCCTGATAAATTTTAAATTGTTTTTTATTTAAATGCTCTTACAAATTACATCAAACACACAGAGATGTTAAACTCCAGGCATGCTGGATGATTACACTATTCATTTTGGCTTATCCATTCAGCATCCTTGTATCACTCTGGCATGGGGCAGGTGGAAGGTGAAAACAACAGCAGACCTTGCCCTCTCCAAATTATATTGTCCTATGGAGTCAAATCTAGGTCTGGATTCATTCACAAGGGAAGGGTGACCCTGTCGGTTGCTGACACAGGCCTTCTCAACAGTCATGCGTGTTACTGTATGCATCAAGATCGATGTTCTTCCCAGCTCGCCTGAGAAGCTTTTAAAACCACTGAACTGGAATTATTAATCCTGCAGAGCATATAAAACTCCGAGAGTTTCACCATTGCTTTTGTACAATAGAGGAAACAGCTGTCTTAACTTAGGAACTAACCATGTAAACCTCTTACGTGCATTCATGCGACACTTGGATGTGCATCAACAAAAGCAAACTTTAAGAAGTGGACAGGTTTTACTGCCACCCGATGCGTAAAGCCAAATTCAAGGCAGATGGATTCCTTATTTGTTGCATTTCTAATGCATTAAAGTGCAGGACAAGGAATAACAGTTTTAAGATACCAGTAATGTAAGTTATAGTTTGTGTGAAAATTTCAGGTGTGCCCTCTCTCTCTCTGGCAGGGGAGCCTCACAGCTTTGAATACTAGATAGAAACATGCACCAGGGCACTTGTAACCTTCAGTACCTTCTGGAATTTCTCCAGCTCCACTATAGCACAGTCTTCTGACTGCTCTGTTCCTTATCTTATCCAGTCTCTGGTCACCTCCTTGTGCGACTCACTGGTTGCCATGCAAATTAATCCTTATCACTCTGAGAGATTCCTCTAGTGCCTGCATTCAACCTCTGTCACAAAAGCTGCCTGTTTTTTTTGTGACTTTAACTGGCTATCAGCCGGGCTTTTTTTGTAGTATAAACCAGGGGTAGCCAACGGTAGCTCTCCAGATGTTTTTTGCCTACAACTCCCATCAGCCATAGCCATTGGCCATGCTGGCTGGGGCTGATGGGAGTTGTAGGCAAAAAACATCTGGAGAGCTACCGTTGGCCACTCCTGGCATAAACTCATTTGCATATTAGGCCACACACCCCTGATGTAGCCAATCCTCCAAGAGCTTACAGGGCTTTTAGTACAGGGCCTTCTGTAAGCTCCAAGAGAATTGGCTACATCAGGGGTGTATGGCCTAATATGTAGAGTTCCCACTATAAAAAAACCCCAAAAACCTGGCTACCAGTACTTCCACAGCAAACAAAGTCTTTCCCAAAGAACAAACTAATTATGGATTCGGTTTCCATGATCTCCTTGACCCAGTCTCTCATGGGAGAAGATGTAAAGGACAAAAGTAACATATCCATTCAGGCTGATGTGTGCCATGGGCCAAATGGAATGGAACCACTATCACTATTTATTTTGCAGTACTTTTGCTCTCTCACCCTTGTTCTAAAGCCCTGATCTCCAAGGCCTACATTCTGCCATTCTTCTGGATTCTGCCACTACTCTTTCTGCGGGATTTGTCTGCGTTCCGCAGGGCCTGTAAGACCGAATTGTTTAAACAGGCTTTTGCGGTTTGATTGAAAAAGGGCTGCCACCGGACATCCTACAGAATGCTGGCGATCATAGTCGAGAAGTCAGTACCGCCTATACTGGACTGAAATAGCGCTATAGAATGGTTTTAAAGTTGATATATGTAAATTATGGTTTTATATGTTTTACTGGATTGATTGTTTTTATGATGTTGTAAGCCGCCCTGAGTCCGCTTGCGGAGAGGGTGGGATATAAATGGAAAGTAATAAATAAATAAATAGCATATTTATCTGGACAGTTGACCAGCTTTTACCTAACTGTGCTTCTGTGCTTGCCTTACTGGGTCAATTGGATCATTGAAATTCATTGAACTCCGCAGGGCTTTTTTTTATTTTAGAAAACGCTCAGCAGGAACTCATTTGCATATTAGACCAAACCCCCTGACACCAAGCCAGCATTCCTGCTCAAAAAAAGCCCTGGTACTCCGGTACATAAGTTTATATTACATGTAAACATGAGTTTCATTCACATAACTCTCTCTCTCCCCCCTCATTAATTATGTAAAAAATACATATGTCTCAAATGTAGCCTTTATTTTGAAATAAACGCTATTGCATGATTTAGCAGTGGTTCTCAGCCTATAGGTTAAGATCCTTATGTGGATCACTGATCCCCACTAAAGCTGTTATATTTTCCCTTTCTTTCGGACAGACTTGCTGCTAGCAGGCAAGCATAGAGAGCAATGGTGCTATGGCTTCTGCTTCTCTTTGAATGCACACTTGAGAGGAACAGCAGGTCAATGAGGCAAAGTCACTGAGCAGCAGAGAAGATACCTCCCTGGTTCTGACCCTTGTCTTGTTCTTAACCTCCCTGGTTCTGACCCTTGTCTTGGAGAGCCAGTTTGGTGTAGCGGTTAAGTGTGCGGACTCTTATCTGGGAGAACCGGGTTTGACTCCCCACTCCTCCACTTGCACCTGCTGGCATGGCCTTGGGTCAGCCATAGCTCTGGCAGAGGTTGTCCTTGAAAGGGCAGCTGCTGTGAGGGCCCTCTCAGCCCCACCCACCTCACAGGGTGTCTGTTGTGAGGGGAGAAGACATAGGAGATTGTAAGCCGCTCTGAGTCTCTGATTCAGGGAGAAGGGCGGGATATAAATCTGCAATTCTTCTTCTTCACTACCAGAGGTCAGCGAATGTTTTCTGTCTCCATCTCTGTTGGTCTACAGCCCACTGACCTGGCCTTCACACCTGCAATGTGAGTCTGATGCCACCCATCATCTGAGTCTGATGCCGCATCCTTGAAGCTTAAGAGTCTAAGTTCTGAAAAGGCTGAAGAGCACTGTGGTACAGCATTCTTGGCTTTCGCAATTACAACGTCGGTGTCAAAAGCATGGCCAGCGCTCAAGGGTGTTGAAACAGTACTGAGGCAGACTCGGGCAGCTGAAACCAAGGGCGACAAAGCAGGGACACTAACTAAGTTCATGTAGCCGAAAAGTCAGCCCAAAAGTCATACATAAAGGAGGCCAGCTGGGAATCCAGGGAACAAGGTCCAAGCAGGTCCAAGAGGCATAGTCGAGCGGGTCCGTGGGTCAAAGCCAGGAGCTCAGAAATCACAGGCGGTATCAGGGTCAGGTGCTGTGGTCGTGGCATCTCCAGAATGTTGACGAGTTGCTCCCATTCCCAGCTGGGTCTCATTGAACTGGCAGGGGAACCCTCCATTTGGCTCATTAGCCCCAGGTGTTCCTCCTGACTTGGTAAATGCCGGGCTGCGAGGCACACACTCTGTCTCCTCTCGAGGAACTCCAAGCGTACCTGTCACCTCCTGTATTCCCCTGGCTCTGGGGAAGGGGGAGGCGAGGCAGCCTTTCTTGAATTCTGGGTCACTGGCTCACTGCCTGTCAGGGTTGCCTCCTCTGCAGTCTCAGTGCCCACGGGGCTATGGCCCACACGGTCTCTAGCAACATCAGCAACTGGTGCCCAAGGACTCGTTTCTGCCACCTCAGGATCATTGACAGGGTCAGTATCAGCTGTTGCAGCTGCTGACCCACAACATCATGTTTTTAAGTTTTCCTTCAACCGAGAAACTCAGTGGGTGCATCACAACCTTGCAAGGACCGAAATAGTGGAAGAAAGAATAGTGCTAGCCTGATCTACTTGGAGGAGGAAGAAGAAGAAGATATTGGATTTATATCCCGCCCTCCACTCCAAAGAGTCTCAGAGCGGCTCACAATCTCCTTTACCTTCCTCCCCCACAACAGACACCCTGTGAGATAGATGAAGATATTGGATTTATATCCCACCCTCCACTCCGAAGAGTCTCAGAGCAGCTCACAATCTCCTTTCCCTTCCTCCCCCACAACAGACACCCTGTGAGGTAGATGGAAGATATTGGATTTATATCCCGCCCTCCACTCCTGAGAGTCTCAGAGCGGCTCACAATCTCCTTTACCTTCCTCCCCCACAACAGACGCCCTGTGAGGTGGGTGGGGCTGGAGAGGGCTCTCCCAGCAGCTGCCCTTTCAAGGACAACCTCTGCCACAGCTATGGCTGACCCAAGGCCATTCCAGCAGCTGCAAGTGGAGGAGTGGGGAATCAAACCCCGTTCTCCCAGATAAGAGTCCGCACACTTAACCACTACACCAAACTGGCTCTCCAGGAAAGGCGGAACAATGATGTAGATAGTTAATAGCTAAAGTGGCCCAGATTAATGCACACCAGAGTGAACAGAACAGACATCTCCTCAATAAAAGGTGTCCTTTTTATCACAAAAGTCATAATACAGATAGCATGAGTCCTACTGCCTTTCACCTACCGTTTTCCATCCAGAGACCAGACAGCTGGTATTTTCAAAGAATGTCTAACCCCAATATGCCCCGTTAGCTCAATTAACTATTAAAACAATGCAGGCATTTTAGGAAGGAATAATCTCACTTTAATACAGCGTAGCAAGCTTCAGAATCAAAGCAGCGTGTGAGAAATGCCAGTCGTTTGAAAAATAAAATAAAATAAAAATAAAATTATAACTGCACCACTTGATTGACTGCATGACTGGCAGTGCAACCCTACGCAGAAATTCTCCAATCTGTGAATTGATTCCAAAGGACTGGAACGAGAATAACTGCACAGGATTGCGTAGCCAGCGAAGCGATGCTTTGTTTTATATAGTTTTATTTTGTCCTATTTCTTTAACCATCAAGAACACTGCTATTTTAACTTCGACCCTCAATATAAAAATGGACTAACGTTGTCAAGGGTTTGCATTTTTTTCTTACTGACCTCTTTGCTTCAAAAGAGTTGTAATTTGCAAAAACTGTTCAAAAATATTACTACATGGAATGAAGAATATGCCAGGCAGTGCTAATTTCAGCGCCCAAACACATTGAATCAGCACCCCCCAATCTCCACACTAGGGCATGCCAGCTTCCAGGTGGGACCCAGGGATCTCCTAGAATCACAGCTCATTTCCAGATTATAGAGATCAGTTCCCCTGGAAAAATGGCAGCTTTGGAGAGGGGACTCTATGACATTGCAGCCCTCTGAGGTCCCTGTTTTCCCCAGGTTCATCCCCAAATTCATCAAGGGTTTCCCAACCTGGAAACTCTACCTCCCAAGAAAGTAGAAAATGTTCAAGTCTCCTTTTTTAGGCAGACCTTAGGTGTCCCCAAATGTGTGTCTTATTTTGTTCTCTGTTCTGAATTAGGTCAGTCGTTGATTGAATCAAAGGCTTGGATGGCAGCATTCAAATTCTGGCTTAAGGTTCATTTTAGGGCCGAGCCTCATAGTCTTATTGCCTACTTGTTGAGGGACTCTTATACTTCAGCTTGGTCAGTGGTCCTTCTGTCCAAACTTAACCAATTAGGGTTGACTACTGATGATCTGACTACTTCTGATGAATAATATATCTTCGGTTGTATTAAGAAAAAATTATTCGATTCAGAGAAACTTAAATTATGCCCAGCTAACCCTAATGTCTGCTCTCCAGCTACCTCGGGTCCTGACATCTGTTGCAGTAAAATGCACAGATATTTAACTGATTTAGTAATCCCTACACATCGCAGGGCTTTTATGTTGGCCAGACTGAATGCATTTCCTTCCAAGGTCTTGCAGGGGAGATATCTCCAAATTCCTTTTCATGAAAGGCTCTGTTCCTGCGGTGCAAGCTCCCCTGATACAATTTTTCACTTACTGAGTACTTGTCATCTATATGAAAAACCCCTCCAGGAATTGTTTAGCAGATTCTTCCCTCCTACCATCAATCAGAACTATTTGCCTGTCCATTTTTCCTGAATGACTCTAATTCAGAAATTACCTGTGCTGTTGCAAAATTTTTGGCCACCATTCTCCAACGCAACTCTGGCTATGCTTGATTTTATGCCTAACCTAAGTTCAATCCTGACTTATCTTGTCTATCCAGATCTTTTTTCTGTAATTTATGCAAAGCCATTAAAGGTTTGACATTGAAATTGAACTCTACCTCCCCATGGCTGGGGAGGACTTGCAGCCCTACGAATACTCTATACTCCAATTGGTATCTTTAGATCGTTTGAACCCTACCCATCCAAAATAACGGATGCGATATCAGAATGCAAATATATGTACCATTGTAAAAAGTCTTTGTTGTAAGAGTATCGTATCAACTGTGAAGCCTTTAAAGAAGCTGAACCATAAAGTCAGAAAGGGGCCGAGTCTCTTATTTCAGTTTGAAGCAGAGCTATCAACCTTTTTGTTTTGAATGTATTGGGCTTTCAGGACAAATGTTAATCCATCAAAATACAAGACAGGGCAGTTGCCCATACATACGTCAATTCCTGAGCTGTGTGTATGAAAATGTTCAGTGTTTTTTTTCATTTGTTTGGCCTAATGGTTTTTACTTCCTACAAAGCTTAACAGCCTAAAAATATTTGCTTTTCCTCTTAAACGCTGCAGTCATACTTTGTTTCCTGAGCTGAAAACAACTATCAGGAAATCCCATCAGGCAATTTAGCAGACTGCAGCTTTATAATTTTGCAAGCGTATGCTACCCTCTGGTGGCAAAAAAATATTTAGCTATAATGGCCAGCTAATCATGACAAGAGTAGCAAACCTTTACCTGGGTAAACCTTGTGCTACACTTTAAAAAGATCAACAATTCAAACTGAAATGCTGTCTTTTCATAAATTCCTTTACCAGAGACTTGGAATGAATGCCAAAAGATATTGAGTCCAGCTGTCTCCATTATTGTATGACAACACAAGAGACAGCCAGTGTGGTGAATTGGTTAAGAATGTCAGACTAACATCTGGAAGACCCAGATTCAGATTCCCGCTTGTGCCATGAAAGCTTGCTACATGATCTTGGGCCAGCCACACCTAACCTACCTCACAGGGTTGCTGTGAGGATAAAATAGAGAGGAGAGGGGAATGATAGACACTTTGGATCCCCACTAGGAAGAAAAGCAGGGCACAAATGAATTAAGAACATAAGAACATAAGAGAAGGCATGTTAGATCAGGCCAATGGCCCATCCAGTCCAACGTTATATATATATACACACACACGCACTGTGGCTAATAGCCACTGATGGACCTCTGCTCCATATTTTTATCTAACCCCCTCTTGAAGGTGGCTATGCTTGTGGCCGCCGCCACCTCCTGTGGCAGTGAATTCCACATGTTAATCACCCTTTGGGTGAAGAAGTACTTCCTTTTATCTGTTTTAACCTGTCTGCTCAGCAATTTCATCGAATGCCCACGAGTTCTTGTATTGTGAGAATGGGAGAAAAGGACTTCTTTCTCTACTTTCTCCATCCCATGCATTATCTTGTAAACCTCTATCATGTCAGCCCGCAGTCGACGTTTCTCCATGCTAAAGAGCCCTAAGCGTTTCAACCTTTCTTCATAGGGAAAGTGTTCCAGCCCTTTAATCATTCTAGTTGCTCTTTTCTGGACTTCTCCAATGCTATAATATCCTTTTTGAGGTGCGGCGACCAGAACTGCACACAGTACTCCAAATGAGACCGCCCCATCGATTTATACAGGGGCATTATGATACTGGCTGATTTGTTTCCAATTCCCTTCCTAATAATTCCCAGCATGGCGTTGGCCTTTTTTATTGCAAACGCACACTGTCTTGACATTTTCAGTGAATTATCTACCACAAATTAAATACACATAAGTTTTCTGCAAGTTCATTGAGAAGTGTTTGGGGGGGGGGGAGAACTTGGCAGGAAGGTCCAATACTGTCAAACTTATGAGCACTTTTAGAATGTGGAGAATGAGAGGTAGGTATCACCCCTAAATGGCCGCCATGGGATACTGGCATTGGTCACAAAACACAGACATCCTTCTATGATAAGTCATTTCTGAAGAAACAAAGGTGATGCTTCCTGAGATTTTCTGGTGCACCTCCTTCTCCTAGAAGAAAGCCAGTAGCCGCTCCTTGCTTTGAGGATGAAAGCAAATGGGCACCAGGCAACTAATGGCACACCCCATGGCAGCAGCCACATTGGGGATGCCTGATCTAAGTATTTGGATCTCATTAATACTATTCTTTTACATGCAGGTACTAAGAAAAGATGTGGGAGATTAAATTGTGAAGCCACACACAAGTTATGTTTCTAAAGGCCAACCAAAAGAAGGCTGGACTGGTGCTGGCTACAACGATAAAATGAAGTTATAATAACTACTACGGTAAGTGTTAGCTATACATAGCTGAATAGCTGCATGAGGACTGGGAAATTAGTATTTCACTGGATTATTTTCAAATTGCATTCAATGGAACATACCTCAGGAACATACCCTCTGCGAGACCATCAAGAATAGTGGACAATTACTTGATAGTATGTCCTTACATTACTGATGTTCCCCTATAATGTGTAGATACAGTCCGTTAGGGCATTCAAGTGCCATGGCGTGAAGCACAACAGGTGTGATTTGTATCCTTTATGAGCAGAGTATGCTTCCTAGAAGTTGCTGCAGATATTTTACAATGTGAAGGGATATTCTGGCCGAAGCTTGGGAGTTTTCTGGCAAATGAAAGCATTTGGTAGAGTACAAAAATATATATAATGAACTAAATAAAATGTGACCAACCTGGGCTAAAGTAACTAAAGCTTATGCTATAACAATTGAATTTACAGTAATATTGTTCTACTCTTAGTACAATTTGCAACAACTTGTTTTTTACACTGGGAAAGCTCCATCACAGAAGACCCTATTCAGGAAATTATATACTGCCTCTCCAAATACAAGGAGAGTTTACTGGCATAATTTTAAGTGCACAGTTGACTAGCATGATTTTAAGTAAAACTCGCTTAGGATATTTCTGTGCCACCGCTTCAGAAACAAAGTGGCTTACAAGTAAAAATAATACAAGAAATATAAACCAAAACAAGCCCTTCAAATGAACTTTTCCCAACTTTTGTATGGATTTGCTTTATAAAATTGAAGATTCAGGCAAAAGCAGCATTGCAGAATATGGTTTAATGAAATATATTCATGGACAACATGGAATATGGGAATAAACTTGTATCTATTCCTCTAGTAAACATTTAGAGGGGAAAAGAAATGCTAGACATTTCAGTTACATAAGAGTTTGAACTACAGAATGTACCAAAAATTATATTTTAGTAAGAATATGCAGACAAAAAAAAAGATAGTACAAAGGTATCTTGCAGAGTATTGAAAAGCATCCCAAGTGACCTTGGGGAATGTTCAGAAATGTTTAAGGCACAAGATATGTGGCTGGCCTGTTGTCAAACTGGAAGTGTCAGAGTCATGAGCCCTGATAAAATGAAGAAGAGGCACAGTATGTAAGGTTGTGAAGAGATCTGAATCATAGAGTTGGAAGGGACCTCCAGGGTCATCTACTCCAACCCCCTGCACAATGCAGGAAACTCACAAATACCTCCCCCTAAATTCACAGGATCTGTCATATGTCATGTCTCCAACAGTGACAAAGTACTGGGAAGTTTCTCAATCCACATCTCATTAGACAAATTCACTAGAAGATGATGAAGAAGATATTGGATTTATATCCCGCCCTCCACACCGAATCTCAGAGCGGCTCACAATCTCCTTTACCTTCCTCCCCCACAACAGACATTCTGTGAGGGTGGGGCTGAGAGGGCTCTCACAGCAGCTGCCCTTTCAAGGACAACCTCTGCCAGAGCTATGGCTGACCCAAGGCCATGCTAGCAGGTGTAAGTGGAGGAGTGGGGAATCAAACCCGGTTCTCCCAGATAAGAGTCCATACACTTAACCACTACATCAAACTCTAGAAACAAAAGTCCTTCAAATAGAGTGCTCGGAAAACCATTCAACAAGACAAAAGAACTCTGGAAGACAAGGAAACTCTTAGAAAAACGCTGAGTGAGGTCTCTTGCTCCTGAGGTCCCATGCCCAATGATCGTTTCCACCGGCAAGCGCATTTTAAGATTCAGTGTTCCACTGTGAAAATTCTAGCAAGTCCCGTGAAAGCATGAGAATTCTTGGCTTCTGGATTATTGTGAACAAGTGTAGTGCATTGGCTTGCATATATGTTTAAATTAACCTCTGAAGGTGTTTGCTAACTTCCAGTGCCTAACAATCTGCAAAGTCCATTGATCTTATGGTTTTCACTACCTTATATTAGTCATGGCTTTTAGCATTTTTCCTATAAAGATTGTCTATGCATAGCCAGCAGAAGATGCTTGTGAGCTACTTGAGTCAAGTTCTACCTATCCATAGGAACACTGTACTCTTAAATACACAGAGAATTTCTTAAAATCCCTTTTATAAAAATGTTCAGGTTTGACAATGTCAGGAAAAAGTATCTGAATGTAAGTCCCAGTAGTACGCCATTTGATAGAAAAATACAGACCAACCATAACAACCTGTTCGTAAGATCTGACCTATGCACATTAATTCATGTGCTAAACTAATTACACTGGCTAAAGTCATGATACTTGTGCCAGCAGTTCTTTAAATTTAAAGGAGACATGTTTCTCATACGATCACTGCTATCTGTCCAGAACAATACAACATACGCAGTTACCACCTAAATACTGGCAGAAAAAAAGGAGAATCTTGCATCTCTTTACAAACTGAAAGCACCCAGTCTAATGGGTCAACACTAAAATAACATCCATAGCGTTACCATGGATTTTCTGGAAAGGACAAGGATTAAGGTGGCCAAGTAAAAGCTGAACTCTTCCTGTGTTGAAGATACTAGTGCCTTTCCACAAATAAGTAACCACTGACTATTATTAGGAGAAGTGCTTTCAGGTCAAAAGGAACCTCAGCGCATGGACATTCTGTATCTGCCTATACAGACATTCTGATCTGCCGTATGAGGAGTTGTCAATCCATGATTATCAAACTACTTACTATCTTCCTGCTAGATATGGCTCCCATGTTTCCTAAAAAAAGGCAGTGCTTTGATTTTCCTCTTCACATATCGCACTGAATCCTGATTTTTCAGAGTTTTGGTTCACAGGTATTAAAGCTAAAAAAAAAAATCCATGCATTATCCTTTGCAGACAACAGGCTGACCTTGCAAATTGCGAAGCTCTCCACATAGGTGTTGAGCATCTGTTACACGTGTTCAAGATATCTCAGGGGCCTTATGAACTGGTTCGGATCATGCAAAAGGTACCCTATATCAAGACACATAAACTGATTATCACGATGAAGCCTACAGTTTTCAAATGATAATAGGAAAGAGAGAAGTTAGGAAAGTTTAGCAACTGTCCTACTTCTTTCCACATTCTCAGATGTGAATGCCATTTATATTTCCAGGCATGGTACAAGGCAAGTGTACATGTATCCTATCAGTATCTCCATATAGTTTCTGGTTTTGCTGCCGGTCTGGGACCAAAAGGAGGCAGGTTATGAATCTCCCATCAAGCTGCAATATAGCCAGTGAATAACATCTGACTTTGTGGCTCATAAGAAGTGTGATAGCCAGCCTCTCTTAAGGATACTGCTTAAAGAAATGGCCCATCTATTCCAAGTTGGAACACCTAAGAGGCTAATGACACGAGAGTTTTCTTAATCTCCTCTTGAGGGGAAAAAAAAGTGCTTTGAAAAAAAAATTGCAGAACATACACTCGTTTTATTGCCTGGAAAATATGAATTAGAAACTGCATAAGACATTTGGTCCATTTACTACTTGCTTAGCTAAGTGCTGTTTTGTTAAGAGCAAGTCTGTCAGATATATGAATATTTTACTCTACATCTTTAACATTTCCGAGGCTGCTGAATAATGCACATTCTTTTGGGTGGTATAATCTTTTCCAGAGTAGGCCGTGGCTTTTGATGCACTCCTTGTGCGGCAGCTGCAGGGAATTTGTGTCTTAGCTGTAAGATAAAAAAGAAAAGTCTTAGAGCAAGAGCAAAAAACTATAAATCATAAGCATTAAAATCCAAGCTGGTACAAGAGAGTTCTCTATTAGATTTGTATCCAACTTCTTCAACAGTGTATCTAAAGCTGTTTGGAGCCTTTATAAAATAAAGTAGTTCCATTAAAAACCCTTGGATTCAGAAGCTAATCATAAGATAAATGGACCCATGAGGAGAGGGGCGAAAGGAAACGAGTACAGCTAAAGTACAGGATTTTAAAATTCTGGGTGCCCCTCCCACCCCCCCACCCCCCCAAAAAAATTGAAATGAATTACATTGAATGCCTCCACATGTATGGAAGCAGCAACTTTAAAGCCAAGAAAGGCAACAGCACATGTTCTGTCCTCCTTTTCTTATTCTGGTTCTCTTACACAAGACAGTACTAAGCTTAGATGCTTCCTGGTACTAAGCTTAGATGCTTCCTGGTACTAAGCTTAGATGCTTCCTGTTCTGATTTGACTTGAGCATAAGCACTTCTGTGTTAAACTCACCATTCTCTGCTCCATTGCATTCATCATAGAAGAGCCTCCAGCACAATACACAAGTTTATGGTGCCAACCACAGCCCTTTTACACCTTATCTAGATGTTTAGCTCATGATGTCTGTCCCAACTGCATCTCATAGCCTGGGTGCATCAACTTTGCAAGTCCCAGCTCAAAGGGCAATAGTGTGAACTCTCTCTAAAAGATGCTTTGCTGTGATGTAGACCCTAGACTGTCCATTTCTGTGCCACATGACCTGATTATTGGCAACAGATTCTAGAGCTAGCAGCCACTGATTCCCCTGCCCTCATCACACTTCCAGATTGTTCCAGCAGTAGTGCTACTTCACATTTCTGACTGACCATAGTGCAATCCCTATGCAGGTGTTTCTTGCAGGTGGACAGCAGTCCACCCATGACTGAAACAGCATTCCAGTATGTCCTTCTCAAGTGAATTGTGCTTCCTCACCCATGATAAGCCTTGCTGGATTTAGCCTCAAAATCGTGGCAAGCCTTGCTGGATTTAACCTCTCTACACTTCAAATGGTTTCGTTACATCCCCTTACAAGCTGTCTCTTTCTAGGCCAAATGCAAGTGTTGGCATAACAAAATGTAGCAGTCAAGGCGGGGGAAGCACAGAAGTTGCATCACACTTATTGATACCTTAGGAATGACCCTTGCTATCCACACAATCAATCCCTGGCATCTCCAACTAAAAATGGTCCAGGCAGATAGGCATGAAAAACCTCAGCTTGAGACCCTGGAGAGCCGCTGCCAGTCTGAGTAGACAATACTGATTTTGATGGACCGAGGGCCTAATTCAGTATAAGGCAGTTTCATATGTTCATAACTGCATTCCAGATGTCCATCCCGAATAAAAATAGCCATTCTGACTATGGACAAAGTTACATTTTCTCCAGGATACATACTGCTGTTTGAGTGCTTAAAAAGTGCAGTTTGCCTAGAACAGAAGTGCTTCCGTAAGAGAAGATTGCAAACAATGAAACAAATTCTGTGGATTTGTTGAATGACAAATACACTGTCTGGTTTTTCATTGTAGGCCTGATCTATACATGCAACAGAATCTATTTAGAATGTTCGCAACTTACTTTTCACCCTTAAGAGTCACAAAGCAGCAAACAACAAAAGAAAAATGTTAAGTAAGCCAAGACAGACAGGCAATATGTCTTGGGTCTGCTGAGATTCAACAGATGGTTCACCCAACATTGGCTACAAGCCTGTTTATTGATATCCAATGGGAACCCAAAGCAGCTTACAATACTGTTGTTCTATTTTATTCTCACAATAACATGAGATAGGTTAGACTGAGGGACAAATGCCTGGCTCAAGATCAACCAGAAAACTTCCATGGCAGAATGGGGACTTAAACTTGAGGTCCTAGTCTGCCACCGTGACCATTAATTATGCCACACTGGCTATCCCAATGCTAGACCAGCTATGGCCACTTCTTCCTGCAGGGAGATTTTACACTGAGCAATGAAAGGTGTTACATGCCAAAACCTTCAACCTGAAATGGTCCAGTCAGCTGTCTCAGGGCTTTTATTACATATTACTTGATTGAATATGTAGTCCAAGGCTAAGAGCTCATTATGGAGTTGACTGAAACAGAAGAATATGCACTTTACCTCCCCTTAAAAGACATGTGTTATAGCCAGAACCTTCAGTTTAAGCAGCAGCATCTCCCTTGAATTCAGGCCAGAGATTTATCCTATTACTAAAGGGGCAAATTGTGCCTCTGGCCAACTCCACAGCAGTTGCTTCTGAAATATTAGCCTCTAAGCTGTTTTAAACAGTCACTCTGGAATCCACATTCTTCTTGTTCTTCTGTGATCGCTGTATACAGATGAGAAAGGCAAAAGACAAGGACTGCGGGTAGGAGGCAGCTCAAACAGAGCAACTGCATTTGCTGTCTGAAGCAGAGCAGCAAAATTAATTCCTGTTGCAACATTTCAATATTTCAGATGCCCCAATAAGGATTAGTCCTATTTATTCATATTGAGAAGGCAGGAAACATCCTGTGGAGATTTTAAATGTAGAGCACAGCTTGAGAAGTGCTGGAATGATTAGAAGTCATGTTCCAGCACGTTGTGCCTCAGATGAAAATAGCATTCAAATACTTTTCAAGCTAAAGGCAGCTTTTAAGTGCTCTTTATACCCCTCCCTTCTCACGTGGTTAAGAAAAGGAGGGGCCGAAGGGGAAATTGTTGATATTTCTTAACATACTGGACACATTTCTTTTAGCACCTGTTCAGATACAGTTCTTATGTGTTTGCATTAACACAATTCATAATCAAGTGCAAGTCTACTCATGTATACTTACTTTCTCCAATGCATCTGCCAACAAGACGCTCATGCTTTGCATTTTTGCAATGCTAACCGTACTGTGAAAGAGGGGAAAAAGGATTTAAGCCAGGGGTTTGGTCTTAAAAAAATTAAAGAGATCTTTCATGTTTGCTGACTAATGCTCCCCATCCAATCTACAGTGTAGTTTTGGTTGTGCAATTCATACAGTCAATGTTCTATGCAAAGATGTCAGTCACAGTGGGGACTAGGGATAGGCATGGACCAGAAATATTTGAGGTATGTGGAGGTTCACAGTTCGTGGATTCCATGAACCCTGAACGTCCACAGACTTTTCTGATTTATGAACTAGTTCGTGGTCCATGAGGTCCGTGGGGACTCGGAAATGGACTCAGCAGACTTCTGGGTTGTGTTGAGGCAACAGCCCAATGCCAGTGAGCTCAGGAGGCATTTAGATGCCTCCTGAGTTCACTCCCCATGAACTGTGTAGTTTAACTACAGTGCTATCTGTTTTAGGGGTCTTTTGCTTATGTTTTACAGGTGTTTTGCTTATTAGTCTTGTGCAGAAGAAAAATCAATACTCTGAGCATGGCTCGATTCCAGGAATACTTCAAGTACTTAAAACACCTGCAAGATGAAAGGAAGCCCACAATATTTTCTTTTGTGGTTTTACTATATATAGTAAACATTTCTTTTGGAGAAAAATAAATGAGATTTTTCAGCACTGCCATCATGGGCAGCTGCTTAAGATTGCCAAGTGTTATAACATTTTGAATGTCTTAGGCCAGGGGTGACAAATGTCCATCCTGTGGACCTTATCCAACCCCCACAAAGAGCTTCCATCCAGCCTTCGAGGAACTGCCTATGGCTTGCTTGCTTCTCCCTCTCTCCTGCTTCTGTCACTGCCATTTTTGTTTTTCTCTGTGGGACTGAGGCAGCTGAGCAAAGCAGCCTCTCCTTGCTCCTTCCCTCTTTCCCCCTCCCTGTTCCCCAAGGAAGGGGAGGAAGGAGGAGCCTCAGCCAATGGAGGAGCTTGGCTCTGTAACTCTGCTGTGTGATTGAGCCTGGCAGTGCTAGAGCTCTCTCAATCAAAGCTAGAGCTGTGCCAGGCTCTCTCAATCACACAGCAGAGCTACTGCGCCAAGCTCCTTCATTCCCTTGGGGAAGAGCGAGATGCTGCTTTGCTTGGCTGCCTCAATCCCATAAGAGAAATACAAAAAGCACCTGTAAGACCAATATAGCAGGGGTGGCCAACAGCAGCCCCAGATGTTTTTTGCCTACAACTCCTATAAGCCCCAGCATTGGCCATGCTGGTTGGGTCTGATGGGAGTTGTAGGCAAAAAACATCTGGAGAGCTACCGTTGGCCACCCCTGCAATATAGTTTTATTCAAGGAAAGTAAGAACTTTTTGCCTTGCTTCTCACTAACAGTCTCTCTGCCCCCAGGCTTCTGCTTTCCTTGGAGCAAGCAACCGATTTCCCACTAGTCACTGTGCGGCTGCATTTTGACTCATGGCTCTCTCTAATTTCCTTCACAGCTTCCGGAACTAAAAAAAAAAAGACCAAGTCACCATGAGGGAAATTGGAGGAAGCTACGGGTCAAAATACGGCCACACAGTGACTACTGGGGAATTGGTCACTTGCTCCGAGGAAAGAAGCAGCCCGGGGGTACAACAGCTGCTAGTGAGGAATCAGTATCTCTCCTTCACACATACACATATTGACCACTATGCACTGCAGTCTCTCTATTCTTGGACAGCCTCATAGGAGTTGCAGTTATTTTTCTGAGGAAGACTATAGCTTTGTAGATAAACACATAGCCCTCAGTCTATGTCATGGTGCCTTCACATTTTCTTGACCAGCACATAAAGCAATTTTTGTACAAAACCTCATTTCCCCTGAATCCTAGGACACAGAGCACTGACCATTAAATTTCTGCAATGAATGTTAACAAATCAAAAGTAGGTTTGCAACTTACAGATATATACCTGATCAACATCTGAACAGCATACTCAGGATTGCTACATCACAGACATTATCTCCAGATTTTGATGCAATAATTCAGAGCAAGAGGTGTCAGTTATCGGAGACTGCTAAATAACCAAAATACTGCAAGAGTGCTAATGTTTAAGTTTTTTTTTAAAAAAAAAAACTTTGTGTTTGTGCCCTTTATAAAGTTTATATCTCTGCTGCCCGAAATGACATTTTATGACACACGTGGCCCAGCCTGACAAGGTCTCATTTATGTCAGATCTGGCCCCCATAACAAATGAATTAGATGCCCCATCTTAAATAGTACCTCTCCGATAAGAGCAAAACTTTAGATCATTGTCCTTTGTATTTTGCCCGAAATCAGGGGTGTCAAACATGCAGCCTGGAGGCCGAATCAGGCCCCTGGAGGACTCCTATCAGGCCCCTGAGCAACTGACTCTTGTCTGCTTCCTTCTCCCTCTCTTGCTTCCTTCTGCATCACAGCTTGCTTTGCCAGGCTTGCTCAATGGCACAGGAGCTACAGAGCAAGGCCTCAGCCAATTTTTTCCATTGGCTGAGGCTCCTCCCTTGGGGAGGAAGGGGGGGGGAGGCAGAGTTTGCTTTGCCAGGCTCTCTCAATCACACAGCAGAGCTACTGAGCCAAGCCTCTCCTCCTTCTATTAGCTAAGGCTCCTTCCCCTCCTGGTCCCCTGGGGAAGGAAGGAAAGAGACAGAGCTTCCTTTGCCCAGTTCCCTGGATCCCATGGAAGAAATACAAAGAAAGCACCTTTAAGACCAACGAGTGCTAATGTTTTAAGCATGTTTTAAGGTTTTTTTTTAAAAAGATCTTTAATTGTGTTTGTCTGTGTCCTTTATAAAGTTTATATCTCTGCTACCTAATCTTAAATAGGTACACACCGTCCAGCCTGACAAGGTCTCATTTATGTCAGATTCAGCTCTCATAACAAGTGAGTTCAATACCCCTGCTTTTACTAAACCATTGCCACAACACTCTGCAAGATCAGTTCCCACATACTTATTCTGTAGGAGATGGAATGCAAATATATACTAATTGTGCAATCCTAGGCACACTTAACTAGAGTGTACATTCTATTGAATGCAGTGGGATTCATTCTGAGGATACATATTTACTCTGCCTGCACTGTCAGTGACCGAAGTCTGGGGCAACTAAAGAATAGTCCGGCACTTTGCTCCAAAGTTCTGAATCCTTACAACTCATGTTTCTAGGCTAGGGTTTCTAATCACCTGGAGAAAAATTGTCCTGTCCTTTTAACAGAGGATTAAAATAGGATGTTTACCAGGTGATATTATTTACTTCATTTCACAAAAAGCTTCAGCTGCCCATTTCCACACAGCAAAACCACTCTTAAAAAGAGGACATCCCCACCCCACCCAGTTTGTTAGCTACTTTATCAGTGTCTGACTGGAACATTCTAGCTACTTTGGAAATTAAGCAGGTAACAGGATTACAACCAAACTTGTGAAAGATCTATTTGATTGGCTCTGAAGCGTCACATGAGACTTAGGGACAAGTGGAGCTATGCAGGCAGCAAGCAAGACAGAACATCTCAGTGGTAACAGTTGTTAGAATGTCAAGACAAACAGAACACTGGAGACAACAGGGCAAACAGACAGCAAATTGGGAAAATGGCTGGGACAGTATAGCATTTATCAAAGATTTCAGGTTTTCACAGCTGGTAACATCATTATGCACAATGCATTGCACATTATGCACTCAATGCACAGCAGCCAAGAAGGTCAGAGCGCCTGCTCTAGCTGCAACGCCACTGAGGATGTTCTCCGTAGCTGAGAACGAAACGTCTGGAAGGAAAACTTTCTCCAGTAGAACACGGCACTTGATCCCGAAAGACTCTACAAACCCTAATGAGTATAGCATTTTATCTTGCTGGATAATTTATACCTCTGGTTATTCTGATCAAAAAAGTATGAAGTCAGAATTGCATTTTCTACAGATTTTTGCTTTTTTTTTTTTTTTAAACCTTCCCATGCATTATTTTCTAGCACTAAAGGTACTGTGTCACCTCTTGCTCCTTTCATTTACTTGCCATAGTAGTATAGCGATTATATTGCTGAGAAATGAACACAATCTTAACATACCTGGTCCTTTCTCTCCCATGGACTTTGGGACTCCTTTCAACAGGTCCATTCTCCAGCTTCTTAGAAACTCTCATACCTCCAGCTTTAACTATAGGAGAGATATATTAAACTAGGATGAGGTATTTCAGAAGCAACTGGTCTTCTGCTGGTTATGTAAGAGAGACAGCCAAATGCTCAGAAAGACATACGTAATATAGAGCAAAATCCTCAAGGCTTCTACTTTGCCACATTTGAACTTCCCTTTCCACATATTCTGGTGCACATCAGATCTTAAGGTACAGTTTTTAAGTAGTCCAACATCATCCCTTTGCGCTGATAACATGGACTCTTGCATATGTGTTTGTTTTGCAGACTGGTTAATACTGACTGTGCTTTTCACAATTCGTTTACCCACAAATGTAGGCCCTTAAACCTTTTGTGCCTGCAGTACACACAGCTTTCACAACCACATAGCCAGGACCGATCACGTGGGGGGTGCTTCAAATATGAAAGACCTGTGCAACTGTGATATTTATACGGGTACCATTCTACAGAGGTATTCCACAAGGCTACAATCATCACCAAGCAGCTTGATAGCGTGTGAAGGCCTAAATTAGTGACAGTGTTAAATCATCTTGCTGAGCCTTATTCAAAACTTTTAAGTTACTCTAGCATGAAAATATGAAATCTACCTTTAGTTTCTCCTTAGTTGGTTAAGAATTGAAAAGATAGGAGGGAATGTTTAGTTCTCTTTGCAATATTTTGAGTCCTCATAGATATTCACCCCAATTCTGAAATTGCTTTACAATGATAAAAAAAACCAGAAGCATATAAACAAGGATACCATGAGCATTTTTGTTGTGTGATGCCTTCAAGTTGTTGCAATTTCAGTTTCGAGCACTCTGCACATAATTTATCTACTACAGGTAGTCCAGAATAAAAGTGTCCTCCTCATTCTCTCTCTGAAGATGCAGAAATCCTTCCATTTGCATTCTATTAACTGTCAATTAGGCCCTGTTAACATGCCTGTCAGTCACAAACCAATTAGCACCCATTAAGGTACAGATGACCTAGCAACAACAATTTAAGTGTTCAGCAATGTCAAACACATTCAGCTTTAACAGCACGTCCAGATACTTCAGATAAAATAATCCAAATATTGCAAGATTTTTAAAGTGTCAGGCTAAGAGGTGGAATAGGGCTTCGGTGATATCTTATTTGACGCACAGGTGTAGCCAGGTTCAGCCTGTTCAAAGGCGATATGTCCTCTTAAAATTATAGTGAGAAATACAGAAATAGCTCAGGTTATTTAATAAACAATTTATATCCAGCCTTTCCTCTTGTCCAAGGTGGCTTACAATAATAGTCATCTACAGCTCACAACTCACAACTCATGGAGAGCCAGTTTGGTGTAGTGGTTAAGTGTGCGGACTCTTATCTGGGAGAACCGGGTTTGATTCCCCACTTCTCCACTTGCACCTGCTGGAATGGCCTTGGGTCAACCATAGCTCTGGCAGAGGTTGTCCTTGAAAAGGCAGCTGCTGTGAGAACCCTCTCCAGCCCCACCCACCTCACAGGGTGTCTGTTGTGGGGGAGGAAGGTAAAGGAGATTGTGAGCCGCTCTGAGACTCTTTGGAGTGGAGGGCGGGATATAAATCCAATATTATCATCTTCTTCATGCTAGTTCAATGCATTACAACGCATGCTGTATAGTGACACCTCCCACACATTGGCATTGCCCCCCCCAACCATTTCTTGCTTACAGACAACCTGCTAACCTAAAACAACTTCTCACCTACAATGATAAACTATTTAATAGTAACATGGACTCTGGTACCAAGGCCTGCAACAAACCAAGATGCCGACTTTGCTCTCATATAGGAGCAATACCACCACTGTACTCAGCAACATCAGCCGTACCATCTCAGGTTCCTACTCCTGTTCATCCTCTAATGCGATTTATGCCATCAAATATCAGCAATGCTCTCCACTCTACATTGGACAAACAGGGCAGTCCCTTCAACAAAAAATTAATTGACATAAGTCTGACACCAGAAACGACAACCTTCATAAACCGGGGAAGGAACATTTTAACCCTCCAGGACATTGTCGCTGACCTCAAAGTAGCAATTATCTTACAAAGGGAGATTAGAAAGAGATTGCAACTGAGAATGAAACTGAAGACAATGCAATCCACCTGGATTGAATAGAGGCCTAGGTTTCCTGCTACTATCATTTGGCATCTGAAATCACTCCACTTTCTAATAATATAGGACAGGGACTCACATCCTAGCTGTATCTGAAGAGGTGAGCAATGACTCACAAAAGCCCTGACACCAATTTACCTGAAAAGGTAAATTAAAGACTGGCCTGTACTTGGCCACCTCATCTCTAGACAATGGAAGTTTTCGAAGCAGAGGCCAAATAATTGACTCCTTCCAAGCCCTAGGGAGAGTCTCCCACATGGAGGAGTTAAAATCTGGCAAGTCCTGAAGGATTAATATAAAGACATCTCACCTACAGTTTTAAATAGGATTTTACAGTATCATCAATTCACATGGTACACAGCAGAGTAAGCACAGGGAGGTAAGAAAGGTTTACAAGTTAAATTTTGGCTGGATTAGTAGAAAAACTGGTGGGAAAGAAAGAGGATGTGTAATCAATAGCGAACCTGTGAAAATTTATATACACTAGGTGGGATGAGAACTATAAAGGGTTAAAGCAAAAGTTTCAAAGAACAAAGATTTTTGAGCAAATACTGTACTACATAACTATTCTTGAAGAAAGTTCTAGGGGTAGAAGGCAGATGACAAGGGAATACAGATTTCATTAGGCATTTGGCCTTCATTGGAGTAAATGGGCTTAGGAGGGTGTAACTTCGTTTAGAAATGCATTGCAAATACTGTAAAGCTTGTCTTTGGTATTCAGCTTGTGCAAGACTCTGCAATTCTTCTGGCTTTGCTCTATTAGCGGTATAATTAGTCAACTAATGTTTTAATCAAGATTAAAATTAATCGGTGCAACGGAGAGCAAGCAATTCCATTGGGGTTCTTGGAGGGACACTTGTGAAGATCACTTAAAATCATGACAAGAAGTCTTGTTCCCTGTACCAGCACTTTTGCAGGTGAGAACATCAGCAGGAAGGAGGGCGTTTTGCTTCTAAGTTCAGCAGCCTCCTTCCACAGGAGGTTTGTAAAGAAAGCAACACCTCTTGTGAGGTTCCAAATGTGACCTTTTCCAAGAAGCATTGATTTAAAGTTCCATTGGAATTTTTTTGTATATCCAGTTCTTAACTTTTCCTTTGTGAAGATTTAACCTACTTTTAAATATTGTTTGACGCCTTTTGGAAACTTCTCCCCAAATCTGTAAAAGTGGCATAAGCTTGCACAGAACAGTGATATTTTCCTTGGTCTGATTTCAGACTAAAGTTGTATGCATGTATGTATGGCTTTCTGTAGCAAAAAAATAAATTAAAAAAAGCAGATATTATTGCTTTTTTCTTTTTTCCAACTGTATTAGTTGATCTATGGTCTAATTTCTAATTTTTGTTGGTATTCTTTTTTGCTTTGTTTTTTCTTTGTTTAGTCCATTTTATAAAAATAAAATTCATATCATATATCACAAGCACATTAATTATAAATAATTCTTTTTCAATGTCCCTTGCAGTACAGCAGAATTACTAAAACCCAGTTCAGAAATCCTTGGTTTGAATCTAATCTTTGCCATGGGTTCAGTCAATAGCCTGAGGGTAGAAATACATTCAACATGTAGTACCAAAATATTTTCCACAGACTTAAAAAAAAAAATTATTTCGTTGCTGAAACAGCAACAGGAAGCGCATGGAGAAGGAACAGAGCAAGGGAAATCAAACTTTTAAAGATTGGACTTATTTATTGCCTTCATTTATACCTGGCCTTTCTCCCCAACTGGTAGCAGCCCCATGGTGCGGAGTGGTAAAGCTGCAGTACTGCAGTCGGAGCCCTCTACTCACGACCTGAGTTCGATACCAGCAGAAACTGGTTTCAGGTAGCCGGCTCAAGGTTGACTCAGCCTTCCATCTTTCCGAGGTCGGTAAAATGAGTACACAGCTTGCTGGGGGGAAAGTGTAGATGACTGAGGAAGGCAATGGCAAACCACCTCGTAAAAAAAAAAGTCTGCTGTGAAAACGTTGTGAAAGCAACGCCATCCCAGAGTCGAAAATGATTGATGCTTGCACAGGGTACTAACTTTACCTTTTTTTCCCCCTCCCCAACTGGGACTCAAAGCAGCTTATGGAGTTCTCTCCTCCATTCCATCACCACAACAACTCTATGAGTGAGGTTAGGTTGAATCCAAAGTGCCATGAAACTTGCTGCGTGAGCTTCAGAATTCTGGGAACCTGGTTCTCCTAGATCCTAATCCAGTACTCAAACCACTATACTGCACTAGTCTTCTCCATTACACTGAAGCCCAAGTAACAGCACTATAATGTTGGTATAAGGACCGCAGAACTAAATATAACGCACAATTCCATCCCCTGATGCATAATTCTGTCTTAGTAACCCTTCTCTGCAATATAGAGATAATACATTGACTTGTTTTATAGGGGATGTTTGAAGGATTGCCAGAGGGCTCTGAACATTTTAAAGTTTTATATAAATGCCAGCTATTATTTATTCATTGCAACAATTCTGCTCTCTCGGCAAAAATTTGATAATAACGATTGCATTTTTGAGTGAAGCCACTACTGCTTTACCAGCTTTAGATAAAAATCCAGTGGTAAAGCAATCTTGTAATATTTCTTCTTATCCAACATGGTTGGCATCTGAAACTCACAGTGCACCACTGAAGTCAGTGTCAACATGTGTTTAAACCTGAACTTTAACAATACTGATGGTCCTTGAACTTGCTTATTTTGAAATGGATTTTATCATGTGTAAAAATAATAGTCCATATCTTCAAACTTAATAATAATAATAATAATAATAATAATAATAATAATAATAATAATAATAATAATAATAATAAGTTTTTATTTATATCCCACCCTCCCCGCTGAGGCAGGCTCAGGGCAGCTTACAGAACATGATATGTTATCATGATATAACAATACAAGTAAAATCAATCAGCAATATAAATATAAATACAAATATAAATTAATTTTAAAAAGCTAAAAAACAATACAGTGGTGCTACAGTCTCTATTTATCCAGGCAGCGTAATATTCATTCTGGTTACGTCTTAAAGGCTTCTTGGAAGAGGGCAGTTTTGCAGGCCCTGCGGAACTGGTTGAGGTCCCTCAGGGCCCACACCTCCTCCGGCAGCTGATTCCACCATTGGGGCGCTTTTATAGAGAAGGCCAGCTCCCTAGTTGTTTTAAGTTTGGCTTCCTTAGGCCCAGGGATTTCCAAAAGATTTTGTGAACTGGAACGCAGTGCTCTCTGGGGAACATATGGAGAGAGGCGGTCCCTAAGGTAGGCAGGTCCTCGGCCAAACTTGATGGAATGCTGGATAAGTCTTGCAAAGTGGAGCAAAATTTTGTCTGTATGTCCTTACCAAATTTTTTCCCCACAGGATATAAATCTAATTCTCAACATGGTTCCATCTGGGGATACTTAAATCCGGAGACCGGAACCATGGACAGACAGTACAGATCTTTCTACAAACCTCAGAAAAGCCCCAGGTTTGAAGAAAAACCTGAACTATAAAAAATATATTGTGGGCTAAACTCTCCAAAATAACAGAAGCAATTACAAAGCAGATGCCATTGGTGGCCATTGCTTAGGCAACCACAACAGTATTACACAGTCTTCAAGCCTTGGTTTCTGTCAGTAAAAGGCAAGCAAAGCAGGCAGGGACCTTTCCAGGACTGTTTTGGCCTTTAAAATATAACTCATGGGACCCAGCCTGAAAGCACCCACAGGGTAACTTACTACTTCCCTGACTTCATTGACTCTACCAGGCCTACCTGCTTGCTATTGTTCAACAGGAGATATCCCATGAAACCCAGCATGGTACAATAGTTACAGTTCCGAAGCACAATCTAAGTAGGATTGCCAGGTTGTAGCCAGCAGCCCACAGGAAGAAATGGAGGGGTGGGGCCTGGAATACCAGCATGCTTTGTACCAGCATGCTTCCATCACTTCAGGTAAAAACTAGAAATTACAGGGTGGACACTATCATTTTATAAAAACTCCACAGTTTTACCATAGTGTTTTTGCCCAATGCTACAGCATCTGCTGCGTCACTTCCAGTAAAATGTAAGCATGTCAGCGCACATTCCATTCCCTGCCTCTTTTCTTCCCACTATAGCGGGATGCCTGCTATCCCTGGATCAAGGGGACCCAAGCTGGAACCACAAATCTCCCGTAGAAGTTCACTGGGTGCTCATGGTAAGTTAACTATTCTCAAGCCTACAAGGTTGTTTGAGGACAGAATGGAGGAGAATGCTGTAAACTGCTTTGGAACTCCATTGTGGAAAGGAAGTGACATAAATAAATACAACTGAAAAAGAGGATCAGATACAAGGTAGGTTGGTAGGTGGGAAATGCTGGAAGAGAAGGACCAGACACTGTCTCTTAGCCATGGCTTTCGAGGATGAGGGGTATACAAGAGAGTCAGATAGACAGGCAAACTGTGGGTTCCCTTCCTGTCTGCTCTTCTGCCTCAGTCTTTTTGATGTGTAGACTGATTCTCTCAGGGAAATTGCTTTCTTCCTTCCATTCACACTTCTCTCTCACATGCACACACAAAGGAGTACATTTTGCTCTCCATCTTTGGCACCATGGATGATGCAGGACATACATCTCTGCATCTGCATCCATCCAGGTAGTTAGCATAGATTCTACTCCTATCTTTCATCTATCCTTAGAATGAAGTTCACTAAATAAAGAACTCTTTCTCAGTCTTTGAAACTGACACGTGGCTCTGTGTAATTCTGTAACTTTGCAAGCACATACAGAACACAGAAGATCTGCTATGCGTACTCTGCTAATTTTTTACAGGTTCCTGGCTTACCATACCAGTGAATCTAAAAGGAAAGAGAAAGGAAGTATGACAAAGTAAGGATATGGAGATTGCCAGTAGGATGCAGGAAATAGTGTGGGGTGGGGAATGCAGGAGAATGAGGTGCCCTCCTGCAAGTCCTTGTAAGTCCTGCACTGTGCAACTGGTCTGGCAGTTGGCCTGGTGCAACTAGGGGTTTTTAGGGAAGTTTAAGAGAAAATGTAGGAGAGGTGGAAAAGAGATGCCTGCCACAAGCTCTTGTGGATCTCTCCAATATAATTATCTATATTTTGAAGTCATTCACACTAATTTCAGTAGAAGCGACTTCTAAGTAAGTATACTTTCCTATTGCTGCGATCACACACACTAAATAATGCACTTTCAATGCACTTTCCAACTGGATTTTACTTGTGTGAACTGGCAAAATCCAGTTGGAAAGTGCATTGAAAATGCATTATTTAGTGTGTGTGATCACAGCCTATTACAGCCTCAGTTAACCTATTAGTTGATTAACACCCAAATCAATCTCTAATCAGCTGACAAATATAATCTGTTTGTCAGGAGACAACATTCCACCAAGGCCTGAGCTTTCCCTCCTCTTCTCAGCCCCACCTCTGATTTGTTAGTTCTGAAAACGAACGTCTGCCTGGGGCTGTGTGTGCTTTACCCTTCAGAGATTCAGTAAGTAGCAAAAGGCCAAATTGTACAGGCAAACCTATGAGTATCAGATTCTCCTGACTTGAAGCATCAAGCTGAAAGCTAAATTATACTGAGAAATTAAATAGTCTGTGTTTTCAGATCTGTAAAATCGCTTTGAGTCCTGCTTTGCAGAAGAAAAAATATTTTAGATAAATACATCAAATTCAGGCAACTGCTTTTGCTTTTTTAAGGCACAGAAGTAGCAGAAATGGATACAGATGAAAATCCATCATGCTGCTGATAGCGGCGTCTCCCTCCCCTGCTCACACACGCACCTTATTAACCCCTGAGAAATGAACATCTGTTTTGGCACAGGATGATCTCAGTCTTGCCAAGATAAAAAGGCATTTTATGTATCCCAAGAAGCCCCTCCCATTAACAGAGTTAGAAGAAGATGATGAAGATATTGGATTTATATCCCGCCCTCCACTCCAAAGAGTCTCAGAGCGGCTCACAATCTCCGTTATCTTCCTCCCCCACAACAGGCACCCTGTGAGGTAGATGAAGATATTGGATTTATATCCCGCCCTCCACTCCGAAGAGTCTCAGAGTGGCTCACAATCTCCTTTACCTTCCTCCCCCACAACAGACACCCTGTGAGGTAGATGAAGATATTGGATTTATATCCCGCCCTCCACTCCGAAGAGTCTCAGAGCGTCTCACAATCTCCTTTCCCTTCCTCCCCCACAACAGACACCCTGTGAGGTGAATGAAGATATTGGATTTATATCCCGCCCTCCACTCTGAAGAGTCTCAGAGCGGCTCACAATCTCCTTTCCCTTCCTCCTCCACAACAGACACCCTGTGAGGTGGGTGGGGCTGGAGAGGGCTCTCACAGCAGCTGCCCTTTCAAGGACAACCTCTGCCAGAGCTATGGCTGACCCAAGGCCATGGCAGCAGGTGCAAGTGGAGGAGTGGGGAATCAAACCCGGTTCTCCCAGATAAGAGTCCTCACACTTAACCACTACACCAAACTGGCGTAGTTTTGCTTACTCTTTTAGCCCCCCAATTTTTTTTTGTGCTACAGTTTGGATGTCTCATGTAGGTAATTAGGTTTTCATTGTTAATGACCTTGATTTTTAACAGCCCATTCCACAGACATAAAACTACTAAACTACAGCGCTTGGCAACATTTCATAGGTTAGTGGTTTCTCACTTCTAACAAACTAGGAGTATGGTCCACTTCTCAAATACGTGAACAACCACATGTTAATGTTTTGGAAGCCAGAAGGTTATTTCCAGGGGGGGGAACGGTGGCATTACCACCAATTTCGCACTAGAGCCTTAATCCTGGTTTAGCCCAGTCCCCAAACGGAGATTCTACACTAGAATCAGAGAAACCAACTCAATGATTTTAGTGTAGAATGTCAGCTTGGGGACAGGGCTAAGCCGGGATAGCATAGTGCGAAATGCTAGAAAGAAGCCCTGTTACGATTGCTCTTGGGGAATTTCCAAAAGGGAGGAGCTCCAGCAGCGCAGAACGGCCTTTGCCAAAACGAGCCCGTCACAGGAGTCTGTGATCAACAACACGCATAACTGCGTGAGAGCATGCCTTTGGAAAGGAACGCACCTTTCTAGCAAGCAGGCAGAAATGCCTCCTAACAACAGCAGAGCGTGACAGAAGAGCATCACAACACAGGGGGGGGGGGGGACACAGAGCCCAGGGCAGCCAATTTGGAAAGGGAGTCGCAGCAGAAAAGCCCATGAACTCCCTCCGCTTTCTGTCTTAACTCCCCCTCCAAAAAAAAAAAAACAAGCGTTGCAGAACTTCCATTCCTTAGACACGGGACGGTTGGCAGAAAACTAAAGCACAACACTGAATACTGAAGCACGACATTAGTGCCTCGCGAAGGGGATACAAACTCTCCCCCTCTCTCCAGCCCGAGCCATCTCCTGCAAACCTGACTTGGGGCGCGAGCGAAGAGCAGCGCTGCGCTCCAGCGCCATCGCCCCAAACGCGCCAGCGGCGCGCGCCGCTCCCGACCTTCCCACCCTGCCCGCGAACTTGCTTACCTGCGGGGGAACGCCCCCCTTTCAAGGGGGAGGTCGGCGCCAGCCCGTCGGCCTTTGTCAGCATCTCCGCTACGGGAGGGAACGAGTCCGAAACGGCCGCCGCTTGCACAACCCCTACCCAAAGTCTCTTTCCCCTCGGGAGCCCAGCGATGCGCCTTTATTTCTCCACGGAGCAGAAGGGGGCGGCGCTGGCCAGGGAAAGAGGCGGGGAAGGGCAAGGCTGGCCTGCTGGCGCCGGGGGAGTGAAGCGAGCAGTGTGTTCACGGAGGCGGGTCAGAAGATGGGGCCTAAAGCGCGTCTCATCGAAGTCCAAGCCTCGCTGCAAATGTCAAGGCAGCGTGCGTTTGCAATAAAAAAAAGGCCAACGCCATGCTGGGAATGATTAGGAAGGGAACTGAAAACAAATCAGCCAGTATCATAATGCCCCTGTATAAATCGATGGTGCGGCCTCATTTGGAGCACTGTGTGCAGTTCTGGTCGCCGCACCTCAAAAAGGATATTATAGCATTGGAGAAAGTCCAGAAAAGGGCAACTAGAATGATTAAAGGGCTGGAACACCTTCCCTATGAAGAAAGGTTGAAACGCTTGGGACTCTTTGGCTTGGAGAAAAGTCGACTGCGGGGTGACATGAGAGAGGTTTGCAAGATAATGCATGGGATGGAGAAAGCAGAGAAAGAAGTCCTTTTCTCCCTTTCTCACAAGACAAGAACTCGTGGGCATTCGATGAAATTGCTGAGCAGACGGGTTAAAACGGATAAAAGGAAGTACTTCTTCACCCAAAGGGTGATTAATATGTGGAATTCACTGCCACAGGAGGTGGTGGCGGCTACAACCATGGCCACCTTCAAGAGGGGTTTAGATAAAAATATGGAGCAGAGGTCCATCAGTGGCTATTAGCCACAGTGTGTGTGTGTGTGTGTGTGTGTGTGTGTATTTGGCCACTGTGTGACACAGAGTGTTGGACTGGATGGGCCATTGGCCTGATCCAACATGGCTTCTCTTATGTTCTTATGTGACACAGAGGTTTGGACTGGAGGGGCCACTGGCCTGATCCAACATGGCTTCTCTTATGTTCTTATGTGACACAGAGGGTTGGACTGGATGGGCCATTGGCCTGATCCAACAGGGCTTCTCTTATGTTCTTATGTGACACAGAGTGTTGGACTGGAGGGGCCACTGGCCTGATCCAACATGGCTTCTCTTATGTTCTTATGTGACACAGTGTTGGACTGGATGGGCCATTGGCCTGATCCAACATGGCTTCTCTTATGTTCTTATGTGACACAGAGTGTTGGACTGGATGGGCCATTGGCCTGATCTAACATGGCTTCTCTTATGTTCTTAAGCCTGGAATTTTATTTCCAGTGGTCAAGCTCAGCATAGAAAGTGGGAAATAGGAAGTCCTTTAAAAAAGAAGAGAAAGCGAGTCTCGAATGCATTTCTCTCAGCTCAAAGAGTATCGGAATGTGATATTCCATCACAAATTTCATCAGCAAATTAGGGTTGCCAGCTCCAGGTCAGGAAATACCTGGGGATTGGGGGGGGGGGTGGAGCTTGAGGAGGGTGGGGTTTGGGGGAGAAGGGCTTCAATTGTGTATGATGCTATAGAATCCATCTTCCAATTTCCAAAGTGGTCGTCTCCTGGTGAATTGATCTGTGTTGCATGGAGATTTCCAGCCACCACTTGGAGGGGAAAGCATCCAGTGTCTCTTTCTGGGAAAGCTTAGCCCCTTTATATACAAAATTAAGTGCTGCAGGTGTATGAGATCTTGTGCCTGGTTGAAAGTTGTCAAGTGCCAATGCTTCCCACGTTTTGACCAGTTGTCAGAACAGAGACTGTAAATCCAGGACAAAAATATGGGCTTGTTTCTGTGATTCCTTTACTCTCTGTAAAACTTTTTTTTAAAAATTGCATTCTCCAGATACAGACATTTTGTTTGTGCTCAGTCCTGACTACTGTCCCTCCACAGCCCAAAGTGCTCTCCACAGGCTCAGAGGTACTATCCCGTTTGATCAAATTTACTTTTAGCCCGAAGTGAATTGCTTTCATAGAGGATCAAGCTGTGAAGCATTTCGCCTGTAGGTCTAGTAATGTTAACTTTCATGTCTTAGGATGAGCTACTTCTGAATAAGGAAAAAAAAAAATGAATTACACCCCCTCTCTGACATGTTGCCAATTTTGGTTCTGCCCCCAAAACAGTTTGTTTGTTTATTTGATGATGATAATGATGATGATATTGGATTTATATCCCGCCCTCCACTCCAAAGAGTCTCAGAGCGGCTCACAATCTCCTTTACTTTCCTCCCCCACAACAGACACCCTGTGAGGTGGGTGGGGCTGGAGAGGGCTCTCACAGCAGCTGCCCTTTCAAGGACAACCTCTGCCAGAGCTATGGCTGACCCAAGGCCATGCTAGCAGGTGCAAGTGGAGGAGTGGGGAATCAAACCCGGTTCTCCCAGATAAGAGTCCGCACACTTAACCACTACACCAAACTGGTGTAGTTTGTTTATTATGTTTCTCTACACGTCCTGTACAGTCTTGGAGAGGACAGACTAGAAGGAGCACTAAAAATGTAGCTATCAGCACTGTTTTGTATGAAGAAGATGATCTATAAATAGATATTGTTTGATTTGGGTAGTTATATTTTGGGTCTGACAGTGGAAAGTGCTTTCAAGTTGCAATCAATTTGTGACAACCCTGCAAGGTTTTCAAGGCAAGAGATGTTCAGAGGTGGTTTGCCATTGCCTGCTTCTGCATAGTGACGCTTGGAGGTCTCCTCTCCAAATACTGACCGAGGCCGAGCCTGCTTAGCTTCCAAGATCTGATGAGATCGTGCTAACCTGGGCCTACCCAGATCAGAGCATATTTAGGTCGTAGGGAGTTGTTGTTTGAGGCTTATATGGCTATATTAAGCTTTGTTGTTTTACTTGTATATTGTAAGTTACTGCTGTTTAATTTTTTTTAAGGCCAAAACATCCCCAGAAGGAGCTCTAATCTCTCCCTCAGCCTTTTCCTGACAGAAACCAAGGATTCTCCCTCACAGCCACCATATCCTAAAATTGTCCCGCTTCCTTCTTTCCTTCACATCCATCCATCGACCTACCTTTTCTCTGATTGCCATCTTCCACAATATTTATTATTAATTGCTTCATTTATACTCCAAATTTCCCCCATGATGGGTACCTAAAGCAGCTTACATAAATCTCTTCTCCATTTTACCCTCACAGTAATCCTATGAAGAAGGCTAAGCTGAAAGTGTGTGACTGGCCCAGAGTCTCACAGTGAGCTGTCATGCAGAACTGGGATTTGAACCTAGGTCTCCCAGATCCTGTTCTGAAACTCTCACATCTACATTACACTACACGGGCTTTTGTGAGGTTGCTTTTACTGAACAGTAGCAAGCAACAGTCTTATAGTACAAGTCTCCCAATGGCTGTTAGGCCTGGCCCTGAGTTAAAAGGCCAAAACAGCCCTGGAAAGGCCCCTGCCTTTTACTGACAGAAACCCAGGCTTGAAGGCTGGCAGTACTGTTGTGGTTACCTAGCAATGGTAACTGAAGGCGTTTTTCCTTAAAGCTATAGGTGCTGCTTCTATAATTTTAAGTTTTGAACCCCTAATGCATCCCCCCCCCACCCAATTTCAGATTTTTCTGCAAACATGGGGTTTTTCTCAGGCTTGTGGGAAAATCTGTCTTGTCTGCTCATTGCCTCAGTCTTTGGATTTAATTATCCACAAGTGGGGCCATATTGAGAATTATACATATTGGTGGTGTAGAAAACGTTGAAATAAGTTCGTAGCTGTGTTGGTCCAAAACCAGAATTTGAAAACAAGAATGGCATGTACTCAGTACTTTTTATTAGGACCACCCCGAAAAGGTTTTATATAGATTGTGTGCTCAATTTTGTAGTAAAGGTTTAGATTGAGAGACTCCTTCCTAACCCTATGTTGTTGTTTGTTGTTAGTATTGGTCAGTTATAATGGGCTAACTGCTGCATTCAGCCAAAAGGAAGATGACCCTGAATGTAAAATGACCCCTCCCCAAATTAAAATACAAAATGGCTAAAGCCTAAAAACAGATAACTACATTTAAGATGAGCCTCTCCATCCTCATAGCTTCTGGCTTGCCAAAACATATGGATACAGAAGGTGGTGCCCACCAGCTGGCTCATGGGACTGCAAGCACTTCAGCAAGAAAGCTGGAACTTCTTCATATTTACTGCAGCAATTTCCTTTCTTGTTTTTCTTTCTCTGTTATTTTTCTCATTAAAAAATTCTCCTGAGCCTTTGTCCAATTCTTTATTGGCATTTTCACTTTATTTATTTATGTGGAGTTTGTGCATGCATTCATTCCCTCTCTCACTCTCCCTTTTCTTTTGAACTTTTCAAAGCAAAGCAGAAAAGAATACAAAAAGTTGGATTCAAGCAGTTTTTCTGTTGATGGCAAAAAAGAGATGGTCTTTCAGAACCAAAAAGCCTCTGTCATGAGAGGTGCACGTTGGTCAGAAACTGTAGTAAGGAAGGGATTTAGGTGAGACTGAGAGAAAAAGCTGACTGGATACTGCTGAGCATGAACCATTGTTTATATATTCCATCCGTCCCTATTTTTTGTTATCTGTATGCACATGTGCACCAGAATGGGCCAGTTTTAATTCTTTCTCCTGTAAAACTCTATAGCCAAAAACCATTACTAAAAATGTTTGCGATACAGATATTTTAAATAAAACTAGGCAATTTACAAGACTAACAGCACAATCCGGGGTGGGGGGGAAGTCTTTTGGGAGCAGACGAGCCGCTTCGTGGGCGCAGGAAGGGTTTGTGTTGACGTGCAACCGGCGCAACCACAGCAGGAGTTATGTGGGCGGGGGGCTGCCCGAGTGCTGCTCCGCCCAAGGGCAGCAGCGCCTGAGGGCTGTGCCTGAGCGTGGGCGGAAGTGAGGCGGAGCGTGGCGTTCAGGTGGAGGAGGAGGTGGAGTTGGGGGCGCGGCCAGGCTTAGGTGGCTTCCTGAGCAGTTTGGCCCATGACACCCCCCCCCTGAGAGGCGCAACTTTATGCCTGAAAAAATGGCGGCATGTCCCATAGGCACTCGTTGAAACCAAAAACAACGGTCGCCTCCGCCACTGTGGAAGCTTGCAAACCCCTTAGGGAGCGGCATGATTGCCTCGCCAATCCCCTTGCGCCTCAGGCTGCTGAGCCACCTCCCCAGCTCTCCAGCTCCACTGCCCCCACTCCCTCAGCTGTTTCTGCCCGATGGAATGGAGCGCGATGGAATGGAGCGCGGCCCACGGAGAGACTGCCCAGTGTGTGCCAGGGAGACTGTTGCACTCTGTTCTGGAAAAATAAGTCTGAGCTGTGCCGTCTGTTGTCTTTCCTGCTTGGCATCTGCTGCACGTTCCCTGGGCAACCCCCCCCTCTGTCAGTGGCCTGGGAGGGTGGGGAGGCTTGGTTTTGGGGGGGAACGGTCTATGAGCTGCCATGCTGCCCCCCCCCCCCCCGCGTGGCTGGACAGGGGAGGGGAGTGCTGCCCCTCAGCCTGCCTGGGTTGACAGCCTACCCGACCCACAGGGCTGTTGTGCACAGGGCACTAAGGGGGGGCTGATGAAGTGGACTCAGAGTTCTGCGGCTGATGCACTCACACTCTGTGGCCCCCGGGGGAGGTGTTCCGTGCACATGGCAGGGGGTGTCAGGGCAGCAAAGGGGGTCTCTGGGTGGGGGGTGTGTGTCTGCTGCTGGGCTGCTCACTCCCAGACACACATTCCAGCTGCTGGTTATGACAGCGAACTCCTGCACTTGGTACTTCCTGCTTGTCTGCCTGCCATGGGCAGAGTCTCTGACAGCAGGAGGGTGTGAGGGGATTGATGGCTTCTCCATGATCCCGTGCAGGCCTGTCTCGCCCCCACCCCTGCCTCGCCACCAAGCCAGACTTCTTGTGCGTGCATGCTCAGCCTCACTCCTGTTCCCTCCCTGTGTTGGTGGGACGTCTCTCCTTTGCCTGTGATGGTCTGCCCATCATTGGGTCCGTTCTCTGTTTGGGGGCGGGTTCGGGATGGCTATCAGCCTCTCTCCATCCCTGACTGTCATGAGCCGTAGCACATGTGCCAGGACTGGCCAATGGGGGGTGGGGTGGCCTGGCCCTTCCCTCCAGCTGCCTCCGCCCCCTTTGCATGCCTCTGCCAGCGGCGTTGCCATAGTGACCGTCTTCCTCAGGGCAAGCTTCACCTCTCCCCTCCCCACGCTCCAGCGTGCCGAAGTCCTCAGGAAGTCTACTAGCGGCGCGATAGCTACACCGCGGCCGGCCGGCCCTTATCTCTGGATTGGGCTGCCTGTATTCATTTTTTAAAAACTAACAAAACCTGAGATTGAATAAGTTAGGCACATGTTTAGTTTTTAAAATAAACAAAGTTAATAAATTAATAGGAAATGAATTAGAATCTGTTTACTAACATGCCTGCTTTGTGTAATAGTGTGTGTGGGTACTGAAGCAGTGTGAGAAAAGAAGAAGAGGAAGAAGAGGAGGAAGAATGGTTTGATGGTTTATTGGATTTATATCCTGCCCTCGCCGCCGAAACAGGCTCAGGGCGACTCACAACCAGTAAAATCACAGTAACGTTTGTGTCCTGCCCGGGCGGGGACTGCGCGGAGGAGACCCCCCGGCGCCTGCCAGCCGTTCCAAGCCCTCGTCGTCGCCCCAAGAGCCTTCCCCACCTCTCCAAGCCCCCGTGGCGGCCCCACCCCTCACCTCGACTGACGGGGTGCCAGCAGCCACCCGAGCGACGCCTCCCAGGCGACGAGCCCGGCTCCGAGTCCGCGAAGTCTGGCCGGGGCAAGATGCCGGGGAGCAAGAGGGAGAAGCTGAGCCCAGCACCGGGCCAGGAGGAGGAGAGCTGTTCGTCTCGTCGCAGCGCGAGACGCCCCATCGCAGTACGCAGCCGAGTGCTAGGACGCCCGAGGCACGCCCGGTCAGCCCAGCCCTGGCTCGCCTCTCCCGGGCGTCTAGGGCTTTGAAGGGGGGAGGAACCAGAGAGGAGCAGGACCCGGGAAGGGGAAGGTTGGGTCGGGAAGCATAAAAGGAGGGAGGGAGGAGGTCGCTGAGGAAGCTGGCTGACGCTCAAAGAGGCTGCCTCGCGCGAGAGAGGGACAGGGGCCGCAGCACAGCCAGGAGGGGAACGGGGGCCTGCGGTGAAGTAACCCAGCGCCCACCCCCCTGTTTCTGAGACCTCCGGGGAACGCCCCAGAGTGCCCGGGAGGGGCAACGGCGACGCCGGGAGACTGGGAGGGGTACCGAAGACCCGACAGTTTCATATGCAATACATCATAATTAGAATTAAAAATAAAAACATTAAAATATTAAAACAGGTGCTAATATCATTTGATGTCATTTCATTTCTGATGGCGTTCAGTATTTATTAGATAACATTCTAATAAAGTTGGAGAGGAGGAGGAGGAAGAAGATATTGAATTTATATCCTGCCCTCCACTCCGAATCTCAGAGTCTCAGAGCGGCTCACAATTTCCTTTACCTTCCTCCCCCACAACAGACACCTTGTGAGGTGGGTGGGGCTGAGAGAGCTCTCACAGAACCTGCTCTTTCAAGGGCAACTCTGTGAGAGCTATGGCTGACCCAAGGCCATTCTAGCAGCTGTAAGTGGAGTAGTGGGGAATCAAACCCAGTTCTCCCAGATAAGAGTCTGCACACTTAACTACTGCTCCAAATTGGCTCTCAGGTCCTGTGGGATCTTGTGCTATGAATATACAACTGAGTATACAATTGTTTATGACCGTGTGTGTCCCTCTTTTCATGCTGAAATAAAAGGATATGCTCTCCCATGACATAACAGCAATTATTTATTTGGAGAAAGAGCGTTGTTACATACTTTATTTTTCTTTTCCCTCGCCTACATTCCAAACAAAAGTTTTCTCTGTTCTGTAACAATTAAAAGCCTAAGAATTCTGTCCGTAGGAAAAAATGGCAAAATTAAGGACATTTTTAGACAAGGTGGTAGGTCAGTGGCTAAAACACTGTTGAGCTTATGAGCACTTTTGGAATGTTGCAAACAGGTAGTGGGATCAGTCACAAAATGGCTGTCATCGGGGTGTTGGGATAAATAAAAATGTTAGAAAGTTCCTCAAAATATTTGGATGTTCCAGTTCAAGAATCTTCCTACCGCTGCTTCCAAACGGGTGTTTCCCACAAAGGTGATGCCTTCAGGGCTGTTCTGAAGCATCTCCTGCTTTGACTGGCTCTTTGTTTTGGGAAGTTAATGTATGTCAAAGAAAGCAAGTGGGTTCCAAGAAGACACATTTGTGAACACCATCTTAGTAGTTACTGAGCTAGAAGGACATTCCCAATATTATTTAAAGCTGAGTCCCTGTTCAAATCAGGTTTCATAGAATCATAGAGTTGGAAGGGACCTCCGGGGTCGTCTAGTCCAACCCCCTGCACAATGCAGGAAACTCACAAATACCTCCCCCTAAATTCACAGGATCTTCGTTGCTGTCAGATGGCCATCTAGCCTCTGTTTAAAAACCTCCAAGGAAGGAGAGCCCACCACCTCCTGAGGAAGCCTGTTCCACTGAGGAATCGCTCTAATGGTCAGGAAGTTCTTCTTAATGTTGAGCCAGCTCTTTCAAGGACAACTCTGTGAGAGCTATGGCTGACCCAAGGCCATTCTAGCAGCTGTAAGTGGAGGAGTGGGTTCTAGTCCTACCTTCTAGGGCCCCAGAAAACAATTCTACACCATCCTCTATATGACAGCCCTTCGAGTACTTGAAGATGTACTTGGTTTCGTCAAATGAAACCAACTCCCCACCCTTGTTGTAAACTTGACCTGAAAATTAAAATAAAAAGACAGAGTGCTTTTTCCACTACAGCAGTAACAACATCATCATAATCAATCATCATCATTATTATCATCATCATCAATGGGATTTCTATCCCAACCATCCTGTCAAGGCAGGCTCCGGGGGGACTGAACTTTCCATTATTGCAATGGTGGTATGTTCTGACTGGTGGCATTGCAATAATGGAAAGTTCAGTCCCCCCCTCCCCACTTTCCTATGCTGCTAGTAATCTCTCTAGGGGATACTTACTTGGTGGCTGAATGGAAAAAAAGGTGCCCCGACAGTTGCTAGGTGCTTCCACTGTGATCCCATTGCAGCGTTTTGTTCTGGCATTGTTGTGAGGGAGGGACGGTGACTCAGTGGTAGAGCATCTGCTTGGGAAGCAGAAGGTCCCAGGTTCAATCCCTGGCATCTCCAACTAAAAGGGTCCAGGCAAATAGTTGTGAAAAACCTCAGCTTGAGACCCTGGAGAGCCGCTGCCAGTCTGAGAAGACAATACTGACTTTGATGGACCAAGGGTCTGGTTCAGTATAAGGCAGCTTCATATGTTCATATGAGGCAGAGGCAGTGTGATAGACAGGGTAGACAGGACCAGGGGGGGGGGTCATGAGCTGAGGAGGCAGAGCCAAGCGTCCATCACTGGCAGGGGGCGGAGAGGACAGACCATAGCAGCAATGCTCCTCCTCTGTCACAAACACACTTTTAGAGACCAGCTCCTGTTACAAGCTCCAGCCATCTGTCATTGGAGAGGGGGATGACACCTGTCAGCCCTGCAATGGTGGTGCTCCACACCCAGAGCATGCAGGGCCCAAGGGAGTGACAACAGACAAGAATAGGAGAGTGCCCCCCCTGCTGGTCATGGCATCCAGCAGGGCACCCACAGCATCAAGGGTATCCGTGTGCCAACCTGCATGTGACCCCCGCTGGAGGCACAGCAGGAGGAGGGGCAGAGGTGCTGGGGGGCCCCCGGAGAGACTCCGACAGGTTCCCCAGCAACCTCTTGATGCGTCCCTCTCCCTCACCCATGTCCCCTAGTATGGCCAGAAGTTATTCCAGGTGCCCAGCAGCTGCCATTACAGATGCTACCACCCCTCCATCCATTGTTGCCCCCTGAAAAAGGGTTCCCACCACTTGTGATGGTTCTCCGGTCACTCCCACTCAATCGATGCCCCACATGGGGGAAAGGGTGGGCAGGATGGACAGTGCCAGATGTGGGCCCTGTGCCCAGGGACCCGGCAAGGGGCTAGAATCTCCTCCCTCCTTCAGGTCACCAGCAGCTGTGATACTTGGCCCAGAGGAAGATGCCCTACCACTGCCCCCTGCCCCTCTCTGTCTGCCAGGACAGGGCCACTGCCATCCATAGATGTTGAGTCAACTCCTCCTTAGGAGCTGGGCCCAGGGACCTTGTGCCGCCCTGCACCTGTAGGACCATGGAGGCTGCCGTTGCCATGCTCCTTCCTGGGGTCAAGGCATGAAGCTGGTCCACAACATCAGCAACTAACATCAGGGAATAGGAACCTGAGCACAGGTGGGAAACACAGCAGTCAGTTCATGGGAGCCCCCAGGAAGGTCCAGCCCTTGCATCCTGCCCCTCCCCATAGGCCTCTCACCCCCCGGCCTGGGAGCCTGGCCACTTTGATCTTCTTCCCCTTGCTCAGCTCCATCTCCTCACTAGACAAACAGGTGCAGGGTCATTGGCAAGAGGTCCCAGGGATATTGCAGGAGCACCCTGGCTGTGGCAATGGGGGCATGTTGATGACGGAGTCACCCTCCACTGTGAGGCAGGTGGGGGTACATCATTGCTCTGGTTGCTACTCCATCTTTGAAACTCCTTGCCAGCTTTGGAGGATGGGCCCACAGCAGCATCCTTACTCTGCAAGTTTCCTGCAGGGTGGAAGGACCTTGGTCAGGACATTGGGGGCTGGTTGAGGCAGCAGGACTTGGCTCCCACAGCTTGGGCCAGGTGGTAGCAGCAACCATGACAGCACACAGGATCCCAGTGCTGCGGCCTCCCACCACCACAAGGGTATCACCACCCACGTGACAGCCTGTGCTCCCAGCAGGCCCTCCTCCTCTGCCAGCTCATAAGGACCACCTTTGGCCATAAGGACTCAAAGTAGGACAGAAGGAATTGTTCCAGCACTTCAAAATGGATATTTCCATCCAGGTAGCATGTCCCAGGGCAGATACCTGTTCCGCAGCCTTGTGCCAGAAGGCACAGTGACAGGAGTTGACAGAACTGCTCCTGGCAGTGGCAGGGGTAACACTCACATGCTCCACCACCAACCTGTACAGCGGTGCCTTCTCCGTCTTCGTCCAGTTGGACTGGTGATGGCTGTCCCCATCTCCAGATGTTGCAGCAGCCCAGTGGCCATGCCAGAAATTGGGAGGGCTCTCCTCCCCTCACCCAGGGTGGGTAATCAGACCCACTGGTGCCTGAACCTCACCACGGTATGTGGTGTGTGAACCTCACCCCCTATGATGGCTGAACCTCACCATGGTGTGTGGAGGTACCCCGTATGAGCTTGTCCCCAAATGAGAGTCAGACCCCCAACACATGCTCCCATTTGACTGTCGTTGGTCTGCTTGCCAGTACAGATCAAACATAGTGCCACCTCTGGGTACATCTGACCAGGTACAGGGCTCAGTCAGGTCTGTGGATGCCTGTAGCCCAGCTGCCATGGCCCAGCTGGCAGAGCCATGGTAGCCTGTGGCATCCAGAGGGGTCTGTGATACTGTGCCATGGGGCCTACATGCATCTGGGAACTTTGGGCCCCCTGGCTGTGGCCAGGAGGTGGCCTGGCCCCGTCAGCCATTCTGTTTTTCATATTGTTTAGGATCCCCTGGAAAAGGGAAGGGGCAACAGTTACTACAGAGCTAGGAATTTCCACCAAGTGAGATGGTTAAGCTGTGTGTCAGTTGCACCTCTGGCTGGACAGCTGTGGTTTAACTTCTGCAAGCATAACAAAGAAAGGGGGATTCATGGATGGGACTGACTAATCCCTCCATAGTACAGGCCCCCTGCATCCATCCCAGAATGGGTGAGTGCTCCTAGCTCTCTGAGCACTGCCCCTTGGGATGCTAGCGCATTTCTGGGACTTGGTTCCCAATGAGCAGCAATGGCATTTACCATCATGATAACTGTGCTGCTGGAGAGGGTCATCAGAAAGGGCGATGCATGTATTGTTCACAGTGCCTATTGCTAGTGCTGTGGGTGGCTGATGTTGCCTAGTTAGTGCTGTTGTTTGCTGTTTGAGCCCCTTAATTTCATACCCAAATATTCCCTGGGATGGCTGAGATCCAGATGGTTCTAGTGAGGCTCTGTAGGACTGTGCTCTCTGAAACTGACCATATCCACTCTGCATGGCTTTCAGCTATCAGTCATAAGAGAAGCCATGTTGGATCAGGCCAATGGCCCATCCAGTATAACACTCTGTGTCACACAGTGGCCAAAAAGCCAGGTGCCATCAGGGGTCCATTAGTGGGGCCAGGACACTAGAAGTCCTCACACTGTTGCCCCTCCCAAGTTGAACCTCATTGTGATGAGGGGCCTTTATGCCAATGACTTTGTTCCAACAACGGGTCCAGCACACCTTGTCGGGCCATATCAGCTCATTGAGGCTAGCCACCTTCCCCAAGGGCTGCTCCAGAAGCGACCACCCATGGCATTGCCCCCCTGGAACCCTGCTGTCCCAGGATGCCTCCCTTCCTTCTTCTACAAGGTGAGTTGCCTACCAACCCACCAATCATACTTAGTCGACCACCCATGGCATTGCCCCCCTGGAACCCTGTTGTCCCAGGATGCCTCACGTCCTTCTTCTACAAGGTGAGTTGCCTACCAATCATACTTAGTCAATATCCTGGGCTGCTTGGAGTCCCATGGATGTAGCCGCAGCTGTGGCGGGGGGGAGTGAATTTGAAGTTATCATGGCTGTCAATTGGCTACAGTGCCGTTCTTTGCGACTGCTCTGCAGGGGGGAATTCTCATGATAAAAGCACTTTGGAAGCCATCTAACTGCCACCACATCTCCTGGGATGTCCACATCTATGCTGTTGCTCTGCTGGCATGTGGCTGTGGTGCTCCTGCATTGGTGGGACTCAGCAGCACAACGTTGCTAGTGCCCTATACTAGCATTAACTCACCTTATGCTGGTGTAACTCCATGTTACGCCAGTGCCAGGGTCAGTCGGGTCCCTCTTCTGATTTGGCCTCCCTCTTTAGGATTGCTTTGTTAATTCTGTCCGTCAATAGTTTATTGTTTACGTATGTTGAGCTTCACTCAGTGATGGATTTGACTGTAAGCTTCTTTTAGACTCTACAGGCAGGGCTTTTCTTATAGAGAAAGCCCATCAGGAACTCATTTGCATATTAGGCCACACCCCCTGATGGCACCATTGTTTCACACAGGGCTTTTCGCAGAGAGAGCCCAGCAGGAACTCATTTGCATATTAGGCCACACCCTCTGATGGCACCATTGTTTCACACAGGGCTTTTTCGTAGAGAAAGCCCATCAGGAACTCATTTGCATATTAGGCCACACCCTCTGATGGCACCATTGTTTCACACAGGGCTTTTTTTGTAGAGAAAGCCTGTCAGGAACTCATTTGCATATTAGGCCACACACCCTGATGCCAAGCCAGGCGGAACTGCATTCCTGTGTATTCCTGCTCAAAAAAAGCCCTGTCTACAGAAGGAAGTATTTGTGAATTTCCCCTGGAGGTCCCTTCCAGCTCTGTGATTCTATGGCTCACGAATAATTTTATTTATTTGTTTGTTTATTTTATTCGATATTTAGCCCGCCCTTCCTGTAGGACAGGAATATCCCTATTTCTTCAGAGCAATCCAGCGGGTAAGGCAGATAGTCTTGTACACATAAAACTTTTCTCACATCGTATTTCCACTACAACTGGAAGTGATACAGTTGTGGTCATTTTAGGATTGCCACTATAAAGCAGGGGTCCCCAACCCCTGGGCCATGGACCGGTACCAGTCTGTGGCTTGTTAGCAACTGAGCCATGAGTTGTATAATTATTTCATTATATATTACAATGTAATAATAGAAATAAAGTGCACAATTGTATCATCCCAAAACCATTGCCCCCCCTCCCCCCACAGTCTTCCACAAAACTGGTCCCTGGTGCCAAAAAGATTGGGGACCACTGCTATAAAGTATTAAGTAATTTTCAATACAAACTTAAGCATAGTTATATTCTAAGTCCCCTGAAGTCAGTGTGCTTTGAAGGGTTTCATTCTGTTTAGGATTGCACTGTTGAGCATGTTATTTGTGCCTCCAGAGTTTATGGTGTTTACCCAGAAGTAAGTTCCATTGAATCCAACGGCATTTATTCCCATGTCCATAGGGCTGGAGCCTTTGCATAAACCTAATTATTTTTAGTCGTCCCCCCCCCAAGCTTGTTTAAAGAATATGTGTACTCAGTGCACAGCGTCAAGACAGGATCCAGCCTGCCCCATCCCCAGCTGAGATAACCTCTTTCTACCCTTCCTTCCCATGCAAGCTTCACCTGAACACATTGGATGTAATCTGTAAATGGTGCGTTAAGGTGTGCGGAAAGCTTTTTAGGATGCTGTTGAATGAATAATAGCTGACAGTGACTACAATCCCTTTATAGCTAGGGAAAAGGCTTTTTTCATGCTGAAAGTAAGCATGAAAATTTTTCCTGTAATTGCTGTCTTAATTATAAGACACCACTTTATAGTTACTGATGCCATGGCCTCCCGTCAGTTTTGCAAGCAAAGAACTAATCAGCAAGATTATTTTAGGATTATCCAGTCATTCTTGTTTTAGGAAGAGCCTTGCTCATCTGACCTAGCAAAGGGAAGCTCAGTTTTACATAATTCTGCTTCATGCCAATACTTGTTCTCTGGGAGGAGTGGAGGACTGGAGTTTGCATCTAAATTCTGAATAGGTGTTCAAGGGCAGGCACTCTGTGCCACAGCAAGGCATTAACAGGTAAACCAGCCTGACATCTCCTTGTACAGGACATAGATGGGGCCTGTTATTAAAACAGAACAAAAATAGAACTACTTTATGCACATTTTCTGGGAAATGTGATCTATTGAAATCAGTAGGAGTTATTTCATTCAGCTTCACAGGAGTGTTTGGATCCCTCTCCCACAAAAAACCATAAATGACAGCTTTCAGTAGGTGTTCATAATATATATATATATATATATTATTCTGATGCTTAGACATGTAACCTGCAAATCTCCCTTAGTTTTGAAAACACAACTAACTTTGAATATAGTCAGCTTTCAGTAGGTATTCATAATATATATATTATTCTGATACTTGTAACCTGCAAATCTTCGTTAGTTTTGAAAACACAACTAACTTTGAATGTAGTCATAAAGCAATAACAATTCAGAGGTTAGAATGGAATTTTAGAGCATAAAACATTTTCCTGTTATGTAAAAAATGGTCAGAAGCACGGGTGGAATCCTAGCAGGAGCTCCTTTGCATATTAGGCCACACACCCCTGATGTAGCCAACCCTCCAAGAGCTTACAAAAAAGAGCCTTGTAAGCTCTTGGAGGATTGGCCATATCAGGGATGTGTGTGGCCTAATATGCAAAGGAGCTCCTGCTAGAATTCCACCCCTGGGTCTTCTATAATGAATTACAATTAATTTCCATCTACATGCCTTCCTATCTACATATCTTAGACTTTTAGGTCTAAATCCAGCAGTTTTGAAAATAAAGTATATTCCCCCACGTACCAAAGCCCATTCATAAAATGTCATCCTAGGCAGAGTTAACACCCTTCTAAATCAATTGAAGTCAATAGGATTGCATTGATTGTCACCATTGTGGTGCAGCAGTTACGTTAGGATATGTGTGAATCCCCAACCTGCCCCGTTGGCTTCCTTGTGCCACCTATTTTTTGCATTCTTGTGAAGCTAAAATGGGGTGGAGAAAGATACTTTAAATTGCCCTGAGCTCCTTAGAGAAAGGGATGGGATAAAAATCAACTTCCTTTGACTCCTTAGATAATTGTTCACCTGAGAAATGTAGGTCGAGCGTCTTTGAGACTAAAAAAGACCTAACCTGAACTTGATTTTGTAATATGTATTCTCTCTCCCCCTTTTTGGTATCTGGGGAAGGGGGTGAGGATGGGAATTAAACGTGGTTTGGCACTTCTGGTAGTTGAGAGCGCTTTCCATATTGAGTGACATATAAAGTGCCATGTAAAGTATGTAAAGGGTATGTAAAGTGCCATCAAATTGCAGCTAATTTATAGTAACCCTGTAGGGTATTCAAGGCAAGTGAGAAGCAGAAGTGGTTTGCCACTGACTTCCTCTGCAAAGTCTTCCTTGTCTCCCATCCAAGTATTGACCCTGTTTAGCTTCCAAGATCTGATGAGATTGGGCTATACTATCCCATTCCACATTCCCAGAGTGACATATAATGGAAAGCAATTGGTTCAGAAGGATATGTTTGGTGCTGTTGTTTTGGACTTCAGCTTAGAGAAATCTGGAAACTGAAACTTAAATGTGCAAAAATTTTTTACCTTGTTTGGGTCTGTGGATATATGAGATAATCCACTTGTTTTCTTCCCTCAACTGGGTGGATTTAGCAAAAAAGTCATTGCAAAGGGAAGTAAGAACATTAAATTTAACCACAATGATCAAATCAAATGGATAGAGATACTCATATTACATTACCATGTCCAACCCAGATAGAACAGTAAATAATAAACCATTATTGACATAAAGAGAACACTGATTTGAACTGTTTCTTACAGAATTTGGACAGTATAAGCTGGGGGGAAACTCCTATTACAAAGGTAACAACTCGTGGGCATTCCATGAAATTGCTGAGCAGACAGGTTAAAACGGATAAAAGGAAGTACTTCTTCACCCAAAGGGTGATTAACATGTGGAATTCACTGCCATAGGAGGTGGTGGCGGCCACAAGCATAGCCACCTTCAAGAGGGGGTTAGATAAAAATATGGAGCAGAGGTCCATCAGTGGCTATTAGCCACAGTGTGTGTGTGTGTGTGTGTGTGTGTGTGACACAGAGTGTTGGGCTGGATGGGCCATTGGCCTGATCCAACATGGCTTCTCTTATGTTCTTATGTGACACAGAGTGTTCGGCTGGATGGGCCATTGGCCTGATCCAACATGGCTTCTCTTATGTAACACAGAGTGTTGGACTGGATGGGCCACTGGCCTGATCTAACATGGCTTCTCTTATGTTCTTATGTGACACAAAGTGTTGGACTGGACGGGCCATTGGCCTGATCCAACAGGGCTTCTCTTATGTTCTTAAGTAGCAAAATGTTTTAAAGAAAACGCTTTTCCTGCTTAAAATGTGAATAGTTATGTTTCTACATAAATGATACAAATTTTTTCATTTTTTATTTATATATGAGGATTTGTTTACTGTTCAGCAACTACATAAAATGCAGTTTATTCGTGCCCCATTAATTTAGACAAACTGTATCATCTTAATTTATATATGACGTGGATATCCCATTCCGATATTATTTATTGCACCAATCTTGGTCCAGAGAGTTTGTTCTCATTTCAGCTTCAGGCTACCTAGCTTGAGTTATTTTTCTAATTTTAACAGCTACAACAGCTTCTCTATTAATTGCTTACATCATTTCACAGCTAGAAAATTGTCTTGGTACCCCTACCAGGTAAGCAAATGTACAATTTACTCCTGGAAGGTAGATGCAAAGGTTTTTGGAAGCATGCCAAGAGTTAATTGGCATAAGACATGGACTGGAAAAATCACTGTTGAATTCTCAAGCTCCGATGCTCCTTCAGACCTGAATGATGTTGTACAAGGGTAGAAACTGAGCATAAAAATCCCATAGTTATGACAGATTTGTCTTAAGACTTGTAGTTTCATGGTACTCAAAATATGCTTTAAAACTGCATTTTGGAAACACAATCAGACTTTCTTAGTCTGAGCTCTTTAATCTAAGATGGGGCTGTGTTTCTTGTCTTCTCAGCTTGGAATAATCCATCCACAATTGGAAGGACACTTTGCCCAATTCCCCACTAGGCTTGTTACAGTGTTGGAGGCCTTTCCCCCCCAAGCACTTCTGTCAGATTTTGCACAAACTGCCGTAGGGCTGTGACTTGACTTGCCTCTTTCCTGCAGCAAGCAAAAACTGGTTTTCAGAGGATCTTGCTTGACAAAGGAAAGAGGCAGGGCAAGTCGTAGCCCCACAGCAGCTTGTGTGAAATTGGATGGAAGAAGTGGGGGGGGGGGGGAGGAGAAAGAGCTCTGACACCAGAACAAGCCTAGTGAGAAATTGGTCTTTCTGTTAATGGAAGAATGGAGACAACACTGTTGGGAGAAAAGTATTTTTGGATTTAGTCTCATGCTGAAGATTGCAAACTGTTTGGGTTTTTTTTTTTAAACCAACAGCATAGCACCTCTAAATTGTGAACTTGATCCTAAAGCAGAAATAGAACCAAGAATGGCTTGTATACTTGATATGAATGTGAATCTGTTTTACTCCTGTCCCAGAGCATTAGTTTTCTGGATTAATCTTAAATTTGCCTGGATTTATTAGCACAGCCAAATCAACATGCATGGTTTGTTTCCCCATCTTAATATGACCAAGGACTGGTTCACACATGCATTTCGTACTGAATATTTAGTGACTGAAAGATTAATGTGTGTAATAAAAAGCATTACCTTTCAAGGACATCAGGTGATGCCTGTGCTCTTTAAAATTTGTATGAGGCCACTTATTGAGTATCAGGTGGAATTTCAGGGATGACTCTCAATCAGGGCTTTTCTTGTAGCAGGAACTCCTTTGCATATTAGACTACACCCACCAGATGTAGCCAATACTCCAAGAGTTTACAGGGCTCTTCTTATAGGGCCTACTGTAAGCTCTTGGAGGACTGGCTGCATCAGGAGTGTGTGGCCTAACATGCAAAGGAGTTCCTGCTTCAAAAGAAGCCCTGCTCTCACTTATTTACTTCATTTACACCCTGCATTTCTCCCCAGTGGAGACCCAAAGTGGCTTACACTATTCTCCTCTCCTTTGTTGTATCATTACAAAAGTCCTGTGAGGTAGTGAAGGGGGAGCCCCTGAATAATTAATGAATACCCCTATAATAATAAATGAAAATATGTTTTTTGCCTTCAGAAGAGAATGTCTGATGTAATGTTTGAAGCAGCTATTTGTTAGAAGCAGATAGCTTTCAATAGAAGTGGATTGAAGGTTGTAAAAAGTAGATAACAGAGAGGCCCAGAGAAGCTTCTTGTTAAAGATGATAAGCAGAGGGACAGAGGAGTGGAAAATTACTGGAAGGAAAGCAAGGAGGTGGGGCATGTTGAGTAGATAAGCCTGGGGGGCTTGCCTGCTTGTTTTGGGGGTGAATAAAAACAGTCTGTATGAGAATAACTTTAACTTAGTCATTTTGAAGGCTTATGCCTTGCTAAGTTCTGCTTTGGTGCCAGAGCAAAATCGTTTCATACCAGAAGTGTGTGGCTCCGTTATTTTCCTGCTACAGTAGCTAAGTTTGAGGTGTGTGTTACTGCCCAAGGTTACCAGCAAACTTCCATAGCATGGTGGTGTGATTCAAGTATGGGTGTACATGTGTGAACCACCGTCTAGCTGGTCAGTTTACAAATTTCACTTGACTTTGTGAAGGTTTTGGTAAGTCTTTTGCACACTTTATGAAGGGCACAGTGACTCCTTCCTGTGGAGGTGACTTTACCAGAAGGAAGAAAACACATTCTTGCTTACTATATAGCTTTCCAAGGCTAATTTACAAATCCTTCTAGTGCAGGGAAAGGTGATGGCCTTCAGTTCCATAATTCACACATTAGATATTTCAGCCAGAGGACTGTTGAGAGAAAGGTCACAGGGCCCTTTTAGAAAGGGCAGCACACATATTTTTGATGTGACAATTCTGCTTCAGTTCATTCTTCAGAAAATATCACTGTCAGCAGAGCTGAGAAACTGAAGCCTGCCAAAGCAAAAGAAAGGTTGATGTTCTTAGTGACTTTTAATAGGAAGGTAGAATGGATTGTTTTGTGTATTTATTTAAACTATTTATATCCCACCCTGTAACTATAAGGACAATGCATTAAATCAATCACAGTCAATATTCCTAATAAAAATACATCTCAATTTAAAATATTGGCTATTACATACAAAGCTCTTTGTGGCCTTGAACCCTTTGTGGCTTTGAGCAAGGTCTTCTGCAGGTGCCAACTTGTAAATGGGCAAAGTCAACAACTGCCTGTACACTGGCCTTCTCTGTTGCGGCCTCCACAATGTGGAATGACCTGCTTGAGGAAGTAGGAAAGCTTCCAGTCTGCTGGCTTTCCACAGACGATGCAAAACTGAACTATTCAAGAGGGTTTTTCTTTGCAGCCAATAAGCCAGCACTGCTTCAAAAGGCTTCACAAAGTTACTTGGATAAATTTTGGGGAACTGTGGTATGTACTACTGTGTATAGTTTGCTGTGAGTTGGCTTCCATTGTCTCATCTAATGTGTTAATGAAGCAGAGAAATAACGAGGTCCGCACAGACTTACTGGTTGGAGCAAGGTTTTCTTTATGGTACCATAAACAGAACCCAGTCGGGCATGGGCCCCCGAAATGACTGAGTTATAATCATTCTACATACAGACAGTTTTATTCACACAGAAAACAAGCAGGCAGACACACAGGCTTATCTGATTTCAAAGGTCCCGCCTTCACAGAACTCCTTTTAGTAAATTACCATGATGTGGCCCCCTTTAATATAGCTATATACAGCAAGTTGCCTTTAGGGGGCTGTTCCCATATCTAATCTTACAGCTGGAGCTCACACCCACTGGGCAGTAAAGTCAGTTTCTAAAGGCAGTTTTACAACAGACCCCTTAGTTTGAAGACAAAGCATATTTTTACTCAATATGACAAATATTATTATTATTAGTGGTATTAATTAATTATTCAGGGGCTCTCCTTCATTAACACTTATGTTTCGCTTCAGTTCCATTTTTTTATAATTCTGATTGGATCTACGACCCAAATCCTATCTCATTGTTTCTTGAATATCCCATCTTGTGAATTGTATTGACTCATTCTGTGGTGTACGGACTCATCCTGTGTAATCTCCCTTGATTCCCAGTAAGGAAGGTGGACTCTCTTGGCTTGACTTCGCGAACGAAGATTTAAGAAAGCTGCAGTAGTCCACGTCTGCTGCAGGCTCGCTGGTGGCTGACAAGACCAATGCGGGACAGGCAGGTCCGGCCACAGTGGCTGCAGGGAAAAGTCTGATTTGGGGTTGGTGCTGTAGCAGTGCGATTCTTCCTCAATCTCCTTTTGTCCTCAAGACCAGCCATGCGTGCGTTCTCAAAGGAAGAGACAGCCTGGTGGATGGTGTGCCTCCATGCTTTGCGATCTGAGGCTAGGTCAGACCACTGGTGATGGTTGGAAGGAAGGTGGACTATAGATAATGTAAATGAATTAAACTAAAGCACTAAGAATAGCAGCAGTCTGCTGCTGTCATGGAAGGGCCTGGAGTGGCTCCTGGAATCTACCACAGTAGCAGCAGGCCCCCCAAGCAGCTCCCAGCATTTGCAAATGCAGAGAACGTGCCTTTACTTTGGGGGGGATTTAATGCCCCCGTGTTTTGTTTTGTTTTTGAAAGATCAGATTTTTCTGCAAACCTAGGAAGTGCCCCAAGTGTGCAGAAAAATCTCATTAGCTTCCATGAGGCTCCAATCGGGAGATTTAGGTATCTGCAGATGGTGGCTGCACGTGGCTAATAGTATATAGATAGCAGCAGTGAAACTCCAAGGAATCTAATGATTGAGAAATTCAGGTAATTCTGAAATTCAGGAAATTCAGCTAATCCTGAGCATTTCTTGATGGCGCCTATAGAGTCTGCAGCCATCATCATAAGCTAATTAAAAAATGCATGATACATATTAGATGCATAAAAACAGTGTTCTTTGCAGTTCATACAATTAATGATGATAATAAAATTATGAAAGAACTAGAGTTGTTTTTTTAATGAGCACGCTAGTGCGCAAAATGTTGCTAACTTGAAGATAGTTTCATTAAAACAGTCAGCAAGGAGAGGAGAAATATAAAAATCATTGGGTTTAACAAAGTATTTAGATGTACGTAATTGGGGTGATAGGCTTACTCTGAATGTCCTTGTAAAATGGACTATATAAAAGGATATGTTTAATTGTTTCTATCGTACCAGACTGGCAGGGACAGAGCTGTTGTGCATATGGGGTATGGCAGAACATTAAAATGGGCCAAAATAAACACTCTGTGGTATTTGGGTAATTTTAATGTATGGTGGTAATTTGGTAGGATGAAATTTGGGTCACTGTTTCCCATAGCCGGAACCAAATAGGCTCATTATCTGTCAACTTGAAGTGCTGTATTCCATAGTCTCTGTTTAATTAATGCTCTGGTGTCCGAGTACCCAAGATGCAATAAGTCTGGGTGGGAGAAAAAGTCTAGTTATAATTTGTCCTCTACTGCTCTTACCCACCTAGAGTGAAAGTTATCTGAGAGGATTAATAAAGTTAATCGGGGTGGGGAATCAGCCATGTGCTTTGAGTGGAACCAACCCTGTTTCCACTTTTAGCAGGGCACTAGGTACACAATAAAATACTTCAAATAAAGATCTAAGAAATTTGGAGTGAATTGCTTCTAGTTTGCAGTAATTAGGCTTGCTAGCCCCCAGGTCCCTCCTGGTTTTGCAGGCTCCTCCTTGCCACCAGCTAGCTGGTCAGCAGGGGAAAGCCCTGCCCCAACAGCCATGATGTAGCTTTTCATCTTGGCAGGTTTAGAAACTTGCAAACTACTTGTGTTTTGAAAGGGGTGTGTGTGCCTTTAAATCTCAGCAAGACTACAGCTGTAAGGTATGAGTAGGCAGAGCCACATGGATCTTCCTGGTGAGTGTGTGAGAGAGGAAGAGAGAGAGCAGAGACCCTCTGTTTGTTTTGCATTCCTTTGAGAAGTTGTTAGCATAGTAAAAGGGATAGTAAAGAGTTAACTAGAACTGGATTATGGGATAGAGGAAGACTTCACCTCCTAGACAGCTCTGCTCAGTACTTTCATTTTCCTGTGTTAATCTGGTTGAAATACAGTAGACTGCTACATCCAGCAACTCCCGTTATTAAATTGCACCAGTGATCACAAAAGTGTGGGCTCCAAACAGTTTATTTTGGCTGCTTTTTGAGTGTGTGTGTTCACTTTCATTTAGTGGAAGTGCAACTGCTGGGGAACCCTCTGAAAGCAAAAAAGGAGGAGGAGGAAATGAAGACTGTATTCAGGGGAACTGCACTGTTGTGTTTTTATTATTTATTTGGAATAGGAAAGTCTCCAGTATGCAAATGCAACTCAGAGTCAATGCATTTTATTACATTCTTCTCTGAGAGCCAGAGTGATGTAGTGGATAAGAGTGGTGGACTCTAATCTGGAAAAATGGGTTTGATTCCCCACTCTTCCACATGAAGCCAGATGGGTGACCTTGAGTCAGTCACAGTTTTCTTAGAACTCTCTCAGCCCCACCTACCTGAAAGGGTATCTGTTGTGGGGAGAGGAAGAGAAGATGGCTGTATTGAACAGGTGAAATCTTTCAAATACTTGGGGGTCTTTTTCCAATATAATCATAACTGGACAGTACAACGCAAGAAAGCAGTCATCTCAGCAAGGAGTAGTTCGTCTGCAGTGGTTAGCTTTTTTTACAAGAACGGCAACCAATTTGTCCAAGCCGCCATTCATGTTTTTAATGCTAAAACAATTTCTCAGTTGTTATATGGGATCCCCAGTTGGGTTTACGCCCTCAATTTCCAACTTGAGCAAATTCAGACAACATTTTTACGCCGTATTTTAGGGGTCTTCAACTGTGTCAGCTATGCTGCAATGTGCCTAGACACTGGAACCCATTTGATTGAGACCAGGGCATGGCTACTAACTATAAAGTTTTGTCTACGCCTACACTTTAGGGCAGACCCTGCTAGTTATATCCATATGATGCTAGCAGATTCCTTCGTTTCCACTTGGTATAGTCAGATCCAGAAGAAAATACATTCCATAGGTGTACCCTTGGACAACCTCTGTATGCTAAGCGAAACGAAGGCATTCAGAATCCTGAAACTGAGGATCTTAGATATTGAGTAACAGTCCCTTTGTTTTTCTGGACTTGTTCCCCTTTAGCATTTGGTATCTTCCCAGATCATGGGCTGCCTGTTGCCTACCTTTCCCAGATTACTTCACCCCAGTTACGCGCTCTTTTATGTTAGCAAGACTCAATGTTCTACCCTCAGCGGTATTGTCTGGGAGGTTTGCCAACAGCCCTTATTAGGATAGAGTCTGCCCATGTAATGGAAGGCATCTTGAAACGGTCGCCCATGTCTTACCTTATTGTGATTTTTATGGGGAAGTGCGGACTGTATAATCAAACCTATTCTGTCTAATTTTTATGGATTACCTGAAGCGATGTTAGTTTTTTTGCTTCTATCTGACCAATGTTCCCATATCACAAGCCTGGCTGCAAAGTACCTTTTGGCTGCCATAACAATCAGGGAGCAAAAGACTAGCTCCCCTTCTTGATGTTTGACTGGTTTTTATAGCTGAAACTCCACGTAAATTTGCTATGCTATACTTTTTATTTCTATGCCAATAAAGGTATTTGGATTGGATTGGAGATGGCTGTAAGCCGCTTTGAGACTCCTTGTAAACTGCCTTGAGACTCCTCAAGGTAGAGAAAAGTGGGTATAAAAACCAACTCTTCTTCTTCAGCTCTTCTGCCATGAATTGTAAGTCACATTTAAGCAGCAGAACAATTTAGTGATTACTGACATATCCAAAGCCACCCAAGGAATATCATATCTAAGTAACGACCTGCAGATAGATTTTCCACTTCCAAGGCTGACATTATAATCAATGCACCATTACTTACTATTATTCACATATTGTATTTGTCAGGGGGGTTGTTTGGTAGAAAAATCCCAGCAGGGCCTCATTTGCATATTAGACCACACCCCCTGATGCCAAGCCAACCAGAACTGTGGTCCTGTGGATTCCTGCTAAAAAAAAAAAGAGCCCTGGTATTTGTATCTTACCTATGTTTCTTCATGGAATTCATAGCGGCATACATAATATCCTCAGGATTTTTCACAAGCAGACATCAGCCAGACCCGAAATTGCTAAGTTTCAGCAAGGATAGGAGATTGTGCCTTCTAAAACATATTGAGAAATTGTTTTTGGGAAATTGCTTATTGAATACCCACCGTAGAACGAAACTTGAGGCAACGTAGTCTGTCATCATAAGAGTGATAAGTACTGTCTTCAAATATGAAGGCATAAAATTAAGGAAACACAGTGCTTGGAATTCTAAGAATCATGAACAGAACAGGAACACTACATCATTCTACCTCTCCCTGCCTTCTGCAGCCCTTTGTGCATCTGGACATTGGCCTGAGAGCTGAGGGACCATCAAAAACAGTGTGGGATAAGGCACAGAATGGGGTTGCATACTAAATGGGAAACTAATAGAACTCATGCGCCCCACTCTGCCGCCACTTGAGTGGATGTGGCTCCTACTCACACCTTGCAATCTCATCCAATAAACACAAAGTATAGCAGAATGCAGAAAGCAGCAAAGTAAAAATGCAATTAAACTGGCACTGTTCTCCTTTAACAAACTTGACCAAGGTGGGCTTTGGTTCCGCACCCCTAAAGTATGGCGTTTGCATATGTGGTCCCCTTTTTACAGTATGTGCATCCTATTGTTGCACAAGATGATCTGTGCTTTTGAGCCTGGGGTATATATGCATGAACACAGGCATGAACTTTGGACTGTTTCTTAAATTGCAGCTGTAAAATCTCTCTCACCAGGTAGCTTATGAAATACAATATTATCAGTGCCTGTAGCAACAGGCTAAGTGGCAAAGGAGGTTTCTCCCCTCCAGAAAAAGGCCCTGTTATGCAAGTTACAAAACAAGAGGCCCCACCTGGTTCAAGCATGCTTTAGTTTTACATGCTTGTGTGGAGATAAATGGAGCCCCTAATCCTACAGTATGTGGTACTTTGAAAGCCTCAGTGCATTCAGGAGGATGGCTTGTGCCAGCAACATTCCATCTAATCATTTCACAGTCCATGCTTATTATTGATTATTTCCTTTAGCTCTATTAAGCTGCCGGGCAAACAGCTATCTCACACTAACAGCAAGGCAGATCTCATAAGGCAGGCAAGACAGCATCATGAATTTAATTCAGTAAAAAAAACTTAATAAAAGTTTACAGTGTGGACTGGAGAACTGAATCCCTTTATCATTATACGACTGACGTATCAAGGGACAGTGCAGATTCGTTAAAAGGGGCAGGATTTTGAAGTTGATGGTCGTGGGTCCCATATTGCATTAATGTCAAGAGAGGTCTGTAGAGTGTTATCAATATGCACATTTACTTGGCAATCTGTACTGTTGAGTTCAGTGGGACTTACCTCAAAGGACTCCTTGAAGAAATCCCTTGTCACCTGTCGCATCAACCATCACCAGTGGTCTGACCTAGCCTCAGATCGCAAAGCATGGAGGCACACCATCCACCAGGCTGTCTTTTCCTTTGAGAACGCATGCATAGCTGGTCTTGAGGACAAAAGGAGATTGAGGAAGAATCGCACTGCTACAGCACCAACCCCCGAATCAGACTTTTCCCTGCAGCCACTGTGGCCGGATCTGCCTGTCCCGCATTGGTCTTGTCAGCCACCAGCGAGCCTGCAGCAGATGTGGACTACTGCACCCTTCTTAAATCTTCGTTCGAGAAGTCAAGCCGAGAGACCTCAAAGCAAACTATCATGGTACAGGATCAGGCTGCTTATTATTTGTGAACACTTAAAGATCTGAAACTTGGTACTGAAGTTGTACAAATATGGTGGAACACAATTGTCATATGAAAACGTGGCGGTTGTTTCCTAAATGACAGTCAGTGTGGTATTAAGGTCTTGGCCTAGGACGTGGGATACCAAGATTTAAATCCCCAGTCAGCCATGAAACTCAGTGTGTGACTTGAGCCAATCACTCTCTCTTTCAGCCTAACCTAACTCTCATAAAGTAGCTGTGAGAATAAAATAGAAGAGCAGAAAACCATCTTTCAGCTCCTTCTAGGAAGGATGGCATAACAATGTAATTGAGTAGAAAAATTCTCATTAATGTATCTAATAGTAAACTGGCTGGCCCCTGTGTGAATGATGGAAGCCACAAGACAGGCCACCAACAAAGAAGGTAGGTTCTCTCGCTTGGGTGACTTCCTAGATATGCAGAAAAAATATGGCAGTAATTTAGCCAAAAGAAACAAGGGGACCCCTCAAAATAGCCTAATGAGAATGCTCCAAAAAGGACTGAATGTTGTAGTTTAAAAAGGGGGGGGGGAGGGGATGCTCAAGGTCCTGAGTAGGGATGAGCATAGACCAGAAATAACTGAGGTACATGGGGGCTCGTGGTCCATTAAATTCACAAACCACGAACTGTCACTGACTTTTCCGGCTTACGAACCAGCTGTGGCATGAAGCTAGTGAGCTCAGGAGGCATTTAAATGCTCCCTGAGCTCACTCCCCATGGACTGTTCCCATGGACCAAATGGACTTTCTTTTAAAAACTGCAGTCCATGGATGGTCCATCATAACAGCAAATGCATGGACACCTGCTACATGACTAATTTTGGTCCGTGGACCGGCCCATGCCTATGCCTAGTCCTGAGAGATTAGAGCAGGGGTCCCCAACTTTTTGAGCCTGGGGGCATTTTGGAATTCTGTGTGTGTGTGTGATGAGCCCTGATGAGGGGGAGCTGGAAGGGTTAACAGACCTGGAATTGTTGCCACCCAGTTCCTCAGCTGAACAAACAGCAACTGGCCCATCAATCACTCTCCAGGCACCATTGTCAGCTGTTGATGATCAATCTCCTCCAAGCTCTCCTCCTCCCATCTCAAGAGTTCGAAGCAGGCTCCGGAAAAAACTTTCAGAGCGAAGACATGAGGCACGCCGATGCTTCAGATCTCTCAGCCCTGAGTTCTAGCAGAGTCACTGCCACCCAGGGAGCAGGCTGATATAGCTCCCACCCAGGACCTGGTAACCTTGTGGAAGCAACAAGTCTATTCTCTGGCTTGCATCCACGCTCCTTCCTGATCCTGACCTGCTTGATTTCCTTGACACCCTGATTTTTGGGCTTTTGGACATTGACGTCTGATTCCGGTTTGTGATTCTGCATTGGTGACTTAGCTCCTGCTTGACTTCCTGGACTTGGACCTTCCTGGACCTTGGACTGGCTTTGAACTCCTGCCTACCTGCACCCTGAGAACATGACAGTGTGTGGGGGGTGCAGCTGCTTATGGTCCATTTAAGTGGTCTGTGGGGAGTGAGCTCAGTAAGCATATGAATGCCTCCTGAGCCCAGTTCTGGATTGTGCCACCATGGCAGCCACAAAATTACTGCTGCAGGAGATGGAAACAACCATAAAATGGCAACCACAGCTTACTTTTCATCACACAGTGAAGATCCTTGTGCTGTGGTAGCAGTTCAGACCTGGGTTAAACATTAAGCAAGATAAGCACATGCTTAAGGCACCAAGGGAGGGGGGCACCTTAAAGATGATTCCCCCCCCCCCATTAATTCCTTCTGTTATGGCTGTTCATTAAGAAATGATAGGCAGTGGAATCAGTAGCACTGAGAAGGGGGGTGCAGCAGAGGCAACTATGTGACAAGACAGGCTGATGCCTTGACTCTGCTAAGTATAGATGTGGATCTGTTATACCTGATTAGGCCAATGGGGGGTTCTATGGCATTTATATTTCAAAATGCATCTTGACTCCAATCAGCCCTTCCTGGCAATACCCTCCTGGTGACTTCTGTTTCAGTGTGTCTGAAGAAGCGTGCATGCACACAAAACCTCAGAATAAAACTTGGTCTGAAAGGCGCCGCTGGACTCAAAACTTTGTTCTGCCGCTTCAGACCACTATGGCTACTCACCTGAATCTATTTATATTTCACAATGGTAATGTTGGGAGAAAGGAACTGATGTGCATTTTTCAAATTATTTCAGAGGTCTTGGCCTTTTCTGTTTAGTGTATACATTTTAAAATTTGTATTATGAAACATCTTGGGAACCAGACATGGTTGGAAGATGTCCTAGATAGAAATTCACTGAAATAAGTAAGTGTTAAAACCCTACATCATAAATTTGGTCACTCAGATAGCACAGCCAGTGCTGATAATGCCACCCGTTTAGCAATAAGTAGCAAAGGAGGTGGCCTGTCTGATGTAAACAGCTCCTTTTCATCATCGCTTTAGGACTAGAACTCATTTATGCAAGGAATAAAACATACCAATGTAAACAAGTGTTTCAACCCCCTATTTTACATTTTTAATGAGGTGATAGTTGGCCAACCTTGATCGATTTTCCTTAGGGCTGTAATGTTCTATAAACCTTCTTTAGGATTCTTGTCTATGTTTGAAATGAAACTGGAAATAGCTGAAGGTGGTGCAACAGAAAGATGTCACTTCTAGTGGAGCACACGCGCTTTTTCTCGTTCCATTGGCACCTCCATTCAAGCCAGTTTTGCAGGCTGTGGGAACAATACATAAAGTTGCAAAAGCCGGTTTGCCAGTGGTGAAAGAGAGTTGACTATACAGTAATCCATCTTTCATCAACTCTCTTGAACAACGACTTGTCCCCAGCCTACATTGCAGATGCTGTCATCCAAAACTTGAAACATGAACTCCCATTACCATTCCTCTTAAGTTCTAACAGTGACAGGCAATACATCTCCCAACACAGTCAACATAGCTGTTTATCAGCATAGCAGAAAGTGAATGGGAACTACATCTGTTATATGCATTTTACAGAAACTCCTCTTTGATGAACTGATAGAGCTTGTTACCTTTCAGTTCAAGTTGGCATCTGCTTCTGTCAGGTAGGCTTCTTTTTAAACAGTGTTAGCAACATAATAGTTAAGACATTCTTAGATCTATGCTACCGTGTTCTTTAAAAAAGCTCAACTGTCCCAAGTGGTCAAAGGATGCTCGAAAAAATATCTGCACCAGATAAACCCAGGGACAGCAGTCTAATTACTCACGCATTCATATCAAAATCCTTATTTGAGACGTGTAGTAGTATTCAATGTTTTGGCATCTGATATAAATAGGGATGGACATAAACTGAGAAAATGTGGTTTGGTTGAGTTCGTGGTTTGTGAATTATGCCTGGTTTGTGAACCATTAACCATCACAAACTTTTAACCACCAAACTGGTTCAGTTTGTGATGCAGTAGAACACACACTCCTGGCATGCTAGAGACACCAATCTCACAATGGATCCCTGGCTGACTCTCCTCTACCTGCCCTCTAAGATTGGTGAGGAATGGATTTTTGGGGTCTGAGTTATGGGCCTCCGAAGAAGGTGTCCCCAGGAAAATGCTTTTGGGGAAATGACAGGCACAGGTTCAAAAGTGCACAGACCCTGTGCAAACTAAAGACATCAAATCACAGGGGACCTCGACTTCCTGTTCCGGCTTTGGCTCAGCAAGGCGGGGGATTTGCAGCTTTTGCGAACTCCCTGAATTGAGCAGATCGAGGGGTGTCTGGACATTCAGATACCCGAAGGGACCCCTGGAGGGGGAGCCCTGACAGCATGGGATGCGACATTCCCATGGATTTCGTTGGCAGGCGAAGCCTGGTTCTTTGTCTATCCTGACGCCTCACTGCAACAATCGCCGTTTTGCATGGCGCTAGTTGTGTCCACCGGTAACAAAATACTTTTTTTCTAATCGTCTTTCTACTTCAACTAACAAACTATACCTTGCAAGGAAGTTTATTTGGGAATGCAACCTATCAGCTAAAGTCCTATTATAAAACCAAATTTGACTGTTCAAAAAAGGGGGAGGAGGCTAAAAGACCCTCCCCTACACATAAGAAAGGCTTCTAAAATTAAAAGAACAAGCTCATAACAACTGTCTTTATTTCAAGTAAAAGGAATTGGACTGAGTATATAGTTGTGGACAGATTTGGTTGAAAATTAAATAAGCGATAATTGGACTACCAAAATACTAAAGCTTGATCAAAGGTGGAAGGTGACTTTATATGAGAAGAATTGGATTTCTGAATTTTTAGCCTGGCACTTTGAATTTACTTTCTGATTTCTACTGTCATACTGATTATAACTGCAAGGAAGATGATTCACCAAACAGAGATGAATAATTCAAGAGATTTTATGGTTGCAATTCTTTCCATAAGGCAAGGAATTGGTCTTTTAGCAGAACTTGTTAAGGAGCAAATGGGGAAACTCCTGGAAAAATGTGAAAATATGGAAAATATGCAAGACCAGTGTTACCAAGGAGCACAAAATCTGCCTCAGAAGTGGGGAAAAGTGGAAAGAGAACGGCTCGAGACTGTGTTGCTTGATCTTAAAATGGATGCAGAAAATGCATTTATGCAAGAGAAAAGGATCCTACAGTTCACTGAGACAAAGGAAGGGGGGAGTAACTTCAACCCGGCTCCAAAGCTTTTTGTAAAAATGTTTAGCAATGAAGGGGAAAAATCGGTTGATGTAATCTACAGTCTCATGACAAGCCCAACAAGGATTAGAACTACAATCTGCAGTTTTATGACAAGTCCAACAATGATTAGATCTTGGAAAACTTTTAAGAAGAAATTATGAACTTTTAATATACAGTGGGTTGCTATGGGCATAATACTATGCATCTGACGTAATATCTTGGAATGGATATTCTGATTTTTGAATTAGCGGATTTCAGAGAGCTAGTTTTTCAAGTAGGTCGCTAAAGTTATCAACATTTGCTAATAAGACATGCGCATCATTACTGTACCCATTTAATTCAAAGACCTTTCATAGGTGGCAGAGCAGTTTTTAAACTAAATCTTGGGGGAAAGCCGACAGGAGATGAAATGTCTCTGGTTTGGGAAGACTCATCTTAAAGAGATGAAGGGTTAGCTGATACTTTTCTACCGGATAATGGATCAGAGTTGTCCACAGAGATGGTGACAAACAGAATGGACTGCCTGCCAGGAGGAAGGTTGCGGGCCTAGCTTGCCTGGGAAATTATAGATGTTTGTACACAAATGCTAGAAGTCTTCAAAGTAAAATTGGTGAGTTGGAATGTTTAGTGTTGGGAGAAAACATAGACATTGTGGGAATTTCAGAAACTTCAGAAATTTCAGAAACTTACGGTCCAGTAAGACTGAGGTCAGAGAATTAGACTCCCTTCTAGAAATGCTTTTGGTTGAACTAGAGGGCCCGAAAGGCAATTTAACTATGGGAGTTTGTTATCGCCCACCAAATCAAAAGATAGAGGACTACTATAATATGATGGAAGGCTTAAAGATGGTGGCTAGACATAAAAACTGTGTCGTCATAGGTGATTTTAACTACCCGCAGATCGATTGGGTCAATATGTGTTCTGGTTGAGAGAAAGAGATTGAGTTTCTAGATGCTCTCAATGACTGTGCTATGGAGCAGATGGTCTCTGAACCTACCAGGGGTGGGGTGATCCTGGATTTGGTCCTAAGTAATGCCCAAGATTTGGTGAGAGATGTAAAAGTGATCACACCGCTTGGGAGCAGTGACCATAATGATATTGATTTCACCATTTGTATAAATAGAGAGTTGCTCCAAAAGACCAGCACAACCATGTTTAACTTTAAAAGGGGTAAATTCTCTGAGATGAGGAGGCATGTGAAGCGGAAACTGAAAGGAAAGGTAAATACAGACAAAACCCTTGGGGAAGCTTGGAGGCTATTTAAAACTACAATCCTTGAAGCTCAGATAAAATATATACCACAAGTTAGGAAAGGCACAAACAGGTATAAGAGAAGGCCTGCATGGTTAACAAACAAAGTAATGGAAGCTGTAAAAGGTAAGAAGGACTCCTTTAAGCCGTGGAAAGCTAGTCCAAGTGAGATTAATAAAAGGGAACACAGGCAGTGGCAAATCAAATGCAAGACTGTGATCAGGCAGGCAAAAAGGGAATATGAGGAGCATATTGCAAAAAAACATAAAGACCAACAATAAAAATTTCTTCAAATATATTAGAAGCAGGAAACCAGCCAGGGAGGCAGTGGGGCACTTGGATGACCAAAGGGTCAAAGGATTACTGAAGGAGGATAGGGAAATGGCTGAGAAGCTGAATGCATTTTTTGCCTCCGTCTTCACTGTGGAAGATGAGAAGCGTTTGCCTGCTCCAGAACCATTTATACTGGAAGGGGTGTTGAAAGACCTGAGTCAGATTGAGGTGACAAGAGAGGAGGTCCTACAACTGATAGACGAATTAAATCTAATAAGTCACCAGGTCTGGATGGCATACATCCAAGAGTTCTGAAAGAAAGTTGAACTTGTGGATCTTTTGACAAAAATATGTAATCTTTCATTGAAATCTGCCTCCGTTTCTGAGGACTGGAAGGTAGCAATTGTCACCCCCATCTTTAAAAAGGGTTCCAGAGGAGATCCGGGTAACTACAGGCCAATCAGTCTGACTTCAATACTGGGAAAGTTGGTAGAAACTTTCAAGGATAGAATGAGTAGGCACATTGATGAACACGAGTTATTGAGGAAGACTCAGCATGGGTTCTGTAAGGGAAGATCTTGCCTCACTAACCTGTTACATTTCTTTGAGGGGGTGAACAAGCATGTGGACAAAGGAGACCCAATAGATATTGTTTACCTTGACTTCCAGAAAGCTTTTGATAAAGTTCCTCATCAAAGGCTCCTTAGTAAGCTCGAGAGTCATGGAGTAAAAGGATAGGTCCTCTTGTGGATCAAAAACTGGCTAATTAATAGGAAGCAGAGAATGAGTATAAATGGGCAGTATAAATTTGGCTTATTAGTTATAAATAAAAGCCCAACTGTGGTGGCAATTTTGAGGATTTTCATTTGTTGGATGTAGCCTGCACAGGATTGGCTCACACTGTTTCTGTTGTGTCATTGGCTGATTCTGCTCTCCCCCACCCACCGCTGGCCCCATCAGGCAAGAACCCCAGCAGAAGGCCACTGACCTTTGAGGAGCTTACTGATCTGACAAGGAGCTTACTGATCAGTACTGCTTCTGAATTAGGAGCTGAGATCTTGTTCACCAATGATACAGAGGTCCGGTTTCATAAAGAAATACTCCAGATTGAAAATATTTTATAATGTTTACTAGAAAATTATGTTAAAAGGTACAATCACACACACAAGCAATAAAATATATGCTAACAAGGACTAGGAAGAATAGAGATAGGGAATTTTAGGGTTTATTATAAAGGTAATACTATCTGTCCAGATGTGCAGAGGTCCATTTAGACATTAAAGATGGAGTCATGCACTGCCATCGTGCCATGTCTGAGGATCCCCTTACTTAGAGTAATGGAGGGAACAATCTGTTTAAATGTGCTCAGACTGAACGAGGAGGTGTGGCTTGCTCTCATGTTTTGTAAGGTTTGGAGGGTTGAAGACCCTCCCAGAGCTCGGATTGCTCCTTAATGGGCGATGATGGGCTTTCCTGAGCACCTGAATGGATTCCCGGGTTGAGTAATATGTGCCAGAGTGGGTCAGAATGGGTGATAATGGTTTAATCAATTTATCTGAGATACCCTGAGGAGGAGTAAGCATAGAAAATAAAGGATTTGTCCAGGTGGTAGACATTATCATAAAAGTAAACAAAAAGGAAGCTAAATCACAGTACGGAGTCAGGGAGATGGCTGATTAATCAGTGTCTCGAGAATTACAACAGAAGCAATACCTGCCTGTTGAACCCATAATACTCTCATCATTTAGATGGGAGGTGGAGAGTAGCCAGACCAGGAGGACGCCTATGTTGTAATCAGAGCCAGGCCCCAGCATGTTTCTCTGATATTTTGCAGAGAGAAAGAACTGTGCTTCCTTGGCCTGTTTTCTGACAAGAATCCATTTTGTTTCCAGAGCTGAGAACCCCATTATTCAGGTGCGGTACCCCTATAGAGGCAGGCAGCATCTCCTGGCCACAGAGGGAGGCCTTTCCTCCTGGGGAACCACTGTTGCTAATCTCCAGGTGAGGGTTGTAGAAGCAGCCTAATCTGCCTCACGAAGTTGTTGTTGTTCAGATCAAAGGAAGGAGAGGAGAGGAGAATGCTGTAATAGCTGATGACTCCTCCCTATTAAACAGTCTGTCAGAGGTAGACTGTTGGTCTGAAAGGTCTCACTACAGGCTTCTGAGGCAAAACTTATTGGGGGGCCACTCCTGACTACAGCTGCCAGTTCCAGGTTGGTGAGAAATTCCTGGAGATTCTGTGGTGGAGTTTGAGGAGGGCATAGCAGTTAGGACTTCAGAGTGGGGTCTGCCGGACCCAGGTCCTTGCTGTGGAACCTGACAGAGTGATTTCGGACCAGTCACAGACTTCCAACCTAACCCACTTCACAGGGTTGTGAGAGGAGAATGATGCAAGCTGCTTTGGTTCCCCCCACACACACTGTGGAGAAAGACAGCCTATGTAGAGGCTGCAGGGAGGGGGAAGGAGATGGAAAGCTGAAGTCAGATGAGCAGATAAAAGGAAGGAGATAGCTTGCCAACTCCAGTTTAGGAAATTCATGGATATTTAAGGGGTGGGGCCTGTAGAAGGTAGGGCCTGTGGAGGGGTGGGACCTCAGGCAGGTAAAATGCAATTTCCTCCTAGGGAACCACTGGAGATCACTCAGATTTACAACTGCTCTCTAGATAGCAGAGATAAGCTCTCCTTGAGGTGGGGGAAAGTTAATGCCTTCACTTGGGTGGATGCAAAGACAGCAAGGGTGGAGGGAACTTGCCCAGAGTCTCCTCCTAGAGCCCGTTGTATTTTTTTATTCACAACGGGCCTTACTCCTAGTATTATATAAACTACAAGGAAATATTTGAAAGGATGGAATAGAACAAGGGTGTAAAACATGCGGCCCAGGGGCTTAATCAGGCCCCCCAAGCAACTAGCTCTTGTCTGCTTCCTTCTCCCTCTCTCTTGCTTCCTTCTGTATCCCAACTTACTTTGCAAGGCTGGCTCAATTGCACAGGAGCTACAAAGCAAAACTTCAATTTTCTCCATTGTTTGAGGCTCATCCCCCTCCTGGTCCCCTGGGGAAGGAGGGAAAGAGCCAGAGCTTCCTTTGCGCAGTTCCCTGGATCCCATGGGAGAAATACAAAGAAAGCACCTTTAAGACCAACAAGTGCTAATGTTTTAAGAATGTTTTTTTAAGGTTTTCATTAAAAAAAAAACAACTTTAGTTGTGTTTGTGTCCTTTAACACCTGCAAGGAATTTTCCTCTGTGTGCTGCGCTTGGGGGCTGCATTGTAGTTGCACCCACTCCCCCATGTCAGAATTCCAAAGGTGCCCACGAGCTCAAAAAGGTTGGAGTGCCCTGTTCTCTCTGAAGGAGGCCCAGTTAGGGTTCCTAGATTTGGGTTGGGAAATACCTGGAGATTTGGGGGAAGGAACCTGAGTTTGTGGAGAGGGGGAGTTTCAATGAGATATGACTCCAGACTCCACCTTCCAAAGCAGTCATCTTCTCCCGAAAAACTGATTTCTTATCACCTGAAGATTCGTTGTAATCTCAGGAGGTTTCCAGTCACCACTTGGGAGCTGGCAACCCGGTTCTACACCCATGCTCAGAAGAGTATAATGCCACAGGGTCCACCCTCCAAAGCAGATATTTTCTCCAGGCGAGCTGACCTTCATCACCTGGAGATCAGTTGTAAAAGCCACTTGGAGCTTTTACAACAGCTACCACTTGGAGCAGGGGTTTCCAAACAGTGACTCGGGTTCTTTTGCAACTATTGTGTGATTCTCGAAGCCCCCACCACCCCATTGGCCATCTTGGAGAAGGTATTTGTTTCTTTAAATCTGTCTCCAAACCAAGCCATTCAGAGCCCTCTCTGTGGGCACGCACTCCCCGCCCCCCCATGCAAGAGGCTTGGCTCCACCCCACGGCCGCCCCCCGTCTTCCCTCCCTCCCTGGAGCTGCAATGCAGCCGCGCTCCATGGCCGCCCCTCCTCCTCAGAGGTGCACCGAACTGCGCTGTGCCGAAGCTGGACTCTACTGGCTTCGATGCGGGCAGCGCACCTTCTAACTCTTTGAAGCCGGAAGTGAGGGGGAGCGAAGCCTTCTCTCGTGTGGGCATCAAAGAGCACACTGGCTGCATTGAAGCCGGTAGGATCCAGCTTCGGCACAGCATGGCTCAGCACGCCTCTGAGGAGGAGGGGCGGCCATGGAGCACGACTGCATTGCAGCTCCAGGTAGGGAGGCAAGGCGGGGGGCCGCGGGGAGGGAGCTGAGCCTCATATGTGGGGGGGGGGGGGAAGGGAGCGCACGTGCCCACAGAAAGGGCTCTGAGTGCTGCCTCCAGCACCTGTGCCATAGGTTCGCTACCACTGCTCTAGATGGTGGCTGGAGATCTGCTATTATAGCTAATCTCCAGGTGACAGAGATCAGTTCACCTAGAGAAAATGGCCATTTTGGAAGGAGGACTTTATGGCCTTATACCCACTGAATTTTTCATGGCATGGAGGTAAAGAACATCACCTGGTATATAACATTGTATTAAGCAGGGCTTTTTTTGAGCCAGAATGCTGTTCCAGCTGGCTTGGTGTCAGGAAAAAAGGAAAAGTCCCCTGTGCAAGCACGACTCTGGGGTGACGTTGCTTTCACAACGTTTTCACGGCAGACTTTTTACGGGGTGGTTTGCCATTGCCTTCCCCAGTCATCTACACTTTCCCCCCAGCAAGCTGGGTACTTATTTTACCGACCTCGGAAGGATGGAAGGCTGAGTCAACCTGGAGCCGGCTACCTGAAAACTCAGGTCATGAGCAGAGCTTAGATAGATAGATAGATGAATTTATTGTCATTGTTCTCAACAAAAAGAGAGCAACGAAATGAGGTGCTCTTCCACAAACATACCAACACATCAAACACACATATTCATAAACCATTTAAATACATCTAAAACCATTAAACCATTTAAACCATTAAAACCATTTAAATACATCTAAAACGGATAAACATTCATAAAACCATTAAAACCATTTAAACCCTTAAATAAACATTCATAAAACCATTAAACATTCATAAAACCATTAAAACCATTTAAACCATTAAATACATCTAAAACAGATAATCCTTCATAACCCTGCATTTAACCTAACCACAGCACTTGGATAGAAACTGTCCTTAAATCTGTTTGTCCTAGCCTTCAACACTCTATATCGTCTACCTGACGGTAAGATCTCAAAAAGCAAATGGCCCAGATGTGTATGGTCCCTTAGGATCATTTGTATCTTCCTTTTACATGCCATATTATACAGATCCACCAATGAGGGGAGAGAACATCCACAAATCTTTTGTGCTCTTCTCGTCACTCTTCTCGTTAGGACTGCAGTACTGCAGCTTTAACACTCTGCGCCACAGGGCTCTTATATGCAAATTTGCTTAATATGCAAATGAGCTCCTGCTGGACTTTTTCTACAAAACGAAGCCCTGCTATTAAGCTTCTGTTGAAGTGGCAGGACTCTCACCGCCACCACCATAATGCCCCTCCCTGCTCCACACTCTGCCCTCCTCCTTTAGGCTTTATCCCTAAAATCTCCAAAGGAAGTTTAGAATACTAAGGGGCCAAAGGTTAAAAACATCAATAGTTCTAGGCAAAAGTTCACATGGTTGTAAAAAAACATATAAAAACTTCGTAGGGAAGCCCCATAAAATCATCAAAGATGCACATGAAAGATATATATATGACCTGACATGCTTCGGCTTGCAGAGGCCTTCTTCAGAGGTCAAAATACAACAAAGCCCCATTACACATAAAAAGCAATAAACAAGTAATATAGGACCCAAAATGTAACATCAGGGCCCGTGTAACATCAGTGCGTATCAGTGATGTTACACTAGCCCTGATAAGGGGATTTAACTCTTAGGACTTAAACTGGAAAAGTGCATATTTGTAAGATTATTTCCTGTATGTATAATTGTTGCTGACATAAGGCCAGATACATCTGTGGGCTTCCCAAAATTGTGTCATTCATTTCCATACTGGAGCATTCCATTTTGGGTCCTATATTAATTGTTTGCTGATTTATAAGTGTAACTGAGACTTTGTTGTATTTTGAGCTCTGAAGAAGGCCTCCGCAGTCTTAAACGCATCAGGTCATAGAAGTATCTTTCATGTGCATTTGTCACTTTGATGATTTCATGAGGCTTCATTTGGGCCCCTACAAAGTTTTTATATGTTTCTGTAATAAACGCATGTACTTTAGTCTATAACTATTGATTTGAATCTAAAGTTTTGAATCCCAGAATCAGGAGGCAACATCAGGAGAGATCTCAGCCTCTATACCCTGTTTTTGGCTCTCCAGAGAACTGGTTGGCTGCTATGCGAAAGAGGATACTGGTCTAAATGGACTACTGGTCCGATCCTGCAGAGTTCTTCTAATATTCTTAAAGCTCACAGGAGCATTAAGGTCTAGAGGAGTCTGGACAAACTCAGAAGTACATTTTCTTGTCAAGGGTTTCCTGGCAATGTGGGGAAATGAGAAGTTCTTCATGACACAGCCTCCAAGTGGGGCCTGGAGATCTCTTACTTTTACAACTGATCTCCAGCTGGCAGAGATCAGCTCCCCTGGAGAAAATGGCTGCTTTGAAGAGTGGACTCTATGGCAGGGGTGGCCAACGGTAGCTCTCCAGATGTTTTTTGCCTACAATTCCCATCAGCCCCAGTCAGCATGGGCAATAGCTGGGGCTGGGGTTGTAGGCAAAAAACATCTGGAGAGCTACCGTTGGCCACCCCTGCTCTATGGCACTATCATGCTGAGGGTCCTCCCCTCTCCATGCCTTACCCTCTCCTGGATCCACCCCCAAAGTCTCCAGGTGTTTTCCAACTCAGACTTGGCAATCCTAGAACATTGTGTGGTATATAACATTGTAGTAATCCTCTGTTAAAGTGGCAGGACCCCCTCCCCCCCAGAAAAACCTTCTAGGGTTAGGACATTGGGCAACTCTAATAGAAAACTACAACTCCCAGGCACTCTGTCAGAAAATTATGTTTCTAAACCTACTCAAGAATGCTCTGAATTTACCCCTAAAGGCCCACTAGTTCTACAATAAAAGAAAGCACAGTGAAGGAAATATAATGAGACATCAGCTGACACTGAAAATGAGATAACCAGGGGCCATCGTGGCCAGAACTTATATGCTTGTGCATAAATCTGAAAAGTCTTCTCACTCTGTGTGTGACTAGTCCTCTGGGAAGCTCAATCAAGTTTTTGCCTTCGGCGCTGTAATTTCAGCAACAGGAAAAATTTGTTACCAGCTTCTCATTCACTACTTGAATGATTCTCCTTTCCTCTTCCACACCTCCTAACGATACTTATTATTAGGTAAGGATGGAAGTTGCCATCTTCAAGGAACAAATAGAACTTGCGGCAAATAAAGGAGTGTTGCTTTGCAACATTCAACTCAGCAGACATGACCAGGACAGAATATAATTAACATATCTGTAAAAGTTGATAGATTCTTGAGGGAAATTGTAAATTGCCACAGGGGCCCTGAGGATGGAAAGGTTGGAGAAAGTGGAATAAATAATGAATAAATTCTCAGTGAACTGATTTTGGCATCTATTAAACAACTAGGCAGATTCAGTCTTACATGGTTTCTTGACAGCTGATGAATGGCCCTATGCTCATTTCATTGCCTGCAATTATAACTGTGTAAAAAAATCTGTGCTTAGAGAAATTGTCATCCACCACGGCAACACACTAACCTATTTCAATATGAGTGACAGCTTTGAATAAGCTCTGGATCAATGAGAACACCGTACGGGGAAGATGTACAGCCAAATAAAAAGAAATATGCGTTTTGTTCCCATGTCAACCACTTATATGCTAGAAATTACTTTTCCCCACCTCTCGGTGTCAAAAATAATTCAGTCTTCCCTCCCAGAGATTGATCTCAGTCCTTTCTGACCACACAAAGGCTGATTTCTAGCATTACAGTCAGAATAATTTTAGGAGACAGTCAATGAATAATTGCTTTCTCTTCAGCAACCTGATTGTAAGCCTTTTTAGAATCCAGCCTGTTGTCTTTGCACTTCAGTTTAATTGAGATCAGTCCCCTTTGCTCATGTGCGCAAAGAGCTTGTGAAACGAAATTAGCTTTGCCGCTGAGTCTCCTCAAGTTCAAGAGAGTTCCTAGTTGTAACAAGGATAAATACAAATAGATGATTGGGGTAAGAGTGATGAGTCTTAAGCAAGGAATAGGTGGATCATTGGTAAGCCTTATTGTTCTGTTTTTACTGTTATCATAATTAGAAGATCAATGAATGATTGACTATAGATGGAAGAAACTGGTCATCAGCATCACAACTCAACATCTACCTCTATTATGCTGGCCATTCAGTTCACCATTCATACATTACCAAAGCAGTCCAGTTCTTAAGTTGTCTCTCTGTTTCTTCCCTTTGTACTTTCTTCAGAAATATTAACCCCAAGATTGTGCCTGTGTATCCCACAGTTAGAAGGTTCAAATGTAAAGGCTACATATGTGTAAGCTGCTAAGGTTGTCAATCCCCAGTTGGGGGCAGGGGAACTTTTGGTTTGGGGGTCCTCCCCTCCCTTCAGGGTTATCAGAAAGCGACGTGAGGGGAGGGAAATGTCCACTGGGCACTCCATTATTTCCCATGAAGACCAGTCTCCATAGGGAACAATGGAGAATCCATCTGTGGGTGTCTGGGGCTCTGGAGGGGCTGTTTTTTTGAAGTGGAAGCACCACATTTTTAGCATGGCATCTAGTGCCTCTCCTCAACCCCCCTCCAAGTTTAAAAAAGATTGGACTGAGGGTTGAATTCCATGAGCCCCAAAAGAAGGTGTGCCTATTCTCCATTTCCAATGGAAGGAAGGCATTTAGAAAAAGCACAATTCCTTTAAATGTGATACTAGAACCCCCTTTGGAGTTCAATTGTGCTTGCCACAGACTCCTGGCTCCACCCCCAAAGTCCTCAAATATTTCCTGAGTTGGACCTGGCAACCCTAGTAAGCCACTTCCATTTTCTTCAGTAAAAAAATAGGATATAGAAGCGGGGGTACCAGTAGCTGTGTTTTTCTCTGGATCTTTAGGGGGCTCAGGGAGTTTTGACCTATGTTGCCATGTTCCAGCTGAATGGCCTCCCTCTTGAGTGTATTCTCTAAAATACATGCTTCCTCTAGGAGTTCAATATTTGTAATTTATAATAGTAAACCTAACAATTCAGAGTAATCATTAACTCCTGTGACTAATCCATGCCCTCCCACAGCCCTTCCCCACCAGTGTGACTGCTTCCCATGAACAGCTGTGAAAAATGTATGGGAGAAGAAGCTATTTCATTTTTACAAGGCTTGGGGTAAACCAAAAACCCATCTCTTGGGAAGCGAGAGTGCAATGCCTCGCTGCAGCTAACGAAGGAAAAATAGGACTTCGTGGCATAGCTGCCTTTTTAAGCGGAGCAGTTATTTTTGTCTCTTATGAAAGGATCCCCCTTTCTGCATAATGGTTCATCCATCAGTGCTTTGTTATTACTTTCTCCCCCATGGAGACGATGATGTTTTTATGCTTCCCACCTTTTTTGTTTATGTTACTCTCATTTGGGTTCACAGGGCAGCTGCAGCCTAATTTCTGTGAGCAGCTGGAACAATAATCAAACCATTCTTGGTTAAGTCTGTGAGGCTATGTTGGCATGAAGCTCCGTCAAGGAGCAACCCAGTGGGTGGCCCTAAACATGTTCCCTTGGGACTCTCCTTTGTAGGGAAGTCTTAATACAGCAATAGGTGGAAGCGAGAGATGTTCCTATTCTAATTCCACCTTTCAAGCACATGGGTCTTTGGCCAATAGCTATGACACCCTAGCAATAATGTTCTTCCTAGGAGAGGATTCAACCCTTCTAACAGTCTGTGATCCTTTGGCTAGTGAAGGAGTCCAGAATACCCTTCTTTATATTTATAGGGCAACTTTGGGTAGCTCCCCACCCCACATCTTCACTCTTGCTAAAACCTGTTCTTTTTTCTTCTTCACCATAACCATGTTTTTATTTTTGATCTTGCTAAAATTTTCATTTGCTTTCTTATTGTTTTTAGTTCTTTTTTTGGGGGGGGGTATTTTTATGTGCATGTGTGTGTGCGCACCTGGAAGTCATGGCGACCTCTGGTGACTGACCCCTTCTAAGGGCCTGAAGGATATTCAGAGAGGTGGCTGGATAAAGCCTGCCCCTGCCTCCCAACTGCTGGTATTCCACATAAGTCTCCCATTCGAGTACTTGCCAGAGTTGACCCTATTCAGCTTCCAAGAACTGACAAGACTAGGCTCGCCTGGGCTATCCAGGTCAGGCCATTTTTATTTCTTGAAAGAAATCATCGCTAGTTCTGCACGACAAACTGTATTAGCCCCAAAAAGTATATTTTTGCACAACTGTTACAGGTATGGTGCGCTCACATCCATCTTTGCCCCTGTCTTTCTAAGGAGTCAAAATACTCACAGCTAAGTGTGAGACACTAATGAGTGAGTGCATCGCCAGGGACTGTACTTTGCCATATATCAAAGTGAGGACCGCACCCTTACATATGAACATATGAAGCTGCCTTATACTGAATCAGACCCTCGGTCCATCGAAGTCAGTATTGTCTACTCAGACTGGCAGCGGCTCTCCAGGGTCTCAAGCTGAGGTTTTTCACACCTATTTGCCTGGACCCTTTTAGTTGGAGATGCCAGGGATTGAACCTGGGACCTTCTGCTTACCAAGCAGATGCTCTACCACTGAGCCACCGTCCCTTGCTGTACATCATGCTTGTACTGTATCACACAAGGGTATGCTGTGGGAAAACATACATACTTTGGGTGAAACGCAAAGTGTTTTGTAAATCCAAATGGCTTCCCAGCTTTGAAACACACAGCCATTTGCACTGAAGTGGAGAAAGAGGAGAGGGCAGCCACCAACGTGGGTGCTTCTGAATATTTTGAATACCTGTGTGAGCCAATTATTTATTCATCTACTTCATTCATGAGAACCTCTCTTCGTGTGTGTGTTTTAAGTTACTAGTTCTCTCATTTGGGAGAGGAGGAGAAATCATTTACAGAACCTCCCAGCTGAAAAGCAAACATTTGGCTTTTTGCTTTGAATGCACCGTGGGTTATCTTCCTGATAGGTTTTTTTTTTTTTTAAAGAGAGAGATATGTTATTTCATTTCCTGGGGATACATTTCTGCTGGTGACTGACAGGTCGGCATCGTTCTCTTTCAGGCTTTAGGGGGAAAAAATATAAAACCACTTGGTTTCTTCAACTGCCAGTGGCATTCCAAATCTATTGTCAAACTGAACACAAGGACAAAGAACCACCATGGTAACTTAGGATATCCTGCTGAGTGCACAATCTGCTTCTTTTAGTCACTGCTGCATAATTACCAATAGGTCAGAAAGTATTGCTAAAACACAGGCTTTTAGTAATCACAAACTTATACATTATAAGCAGGGCCATAGCCAGGATATGGAAGGTTGGGGGGGGGGCTCTAAATTTTTCGGGGGGCACTCAGCAGCCCCGCCACATAGCCTTTCCTCCCACACCCTTCAAATCAAAGTACCACCCGGCGCTCACCCCACACACAATTTGGGCGATGGGGAAAGGAGGAGAGCAGCAAACAAGAGCGCCACTCAAATAGAGCATGGGGCTGTCAGCAGAAGCAGCCCCCAGCCTCTCCCTGCGAGTTAAAGTGCCCCGCCTGCTATTTGAGTGGCGGGGAAAGGAGGGCAGCGGGGATGAGAGCTCTTCTCTTTCCTCCCTGCCACTCTCGTTGCTGCTGCTGCCCTCCCTTTCCCATCACCCAAATCCTGTGCTGGGTGGGTGGCAGAAGCAGCCCCCAGCCTCCGGCCGGTCAGTTAAAGGGCCTGCCAATCAGCTGATCATCAGGCCCTTTAACTGGCATAAGAACATAAGAGAAGCCATGCTGGATCAGGCGGGCCAGGTGGGGGGGTGCTCCTAGGAGGCAGGAAAGGAAGCTCCGCAGTGCCAGCCACCCGGCCGGGAGGACTAGGAGGAGTCCCCAGGGGACTGGTGAGTCATCCAGGCAGGGAGCTGGAGGTGGGCTCAATCCCTCCCAGGTTTGCAAAGCCCCCTCTCCCTGTGTTCCACCCAGCCCAGGGAATGGAGGACAGCCAGTGACTGGCTGCGTGGTCACCTGGGAGGGAAAAGAGAGCAAAAAGTCTGACTGGCATTCTGGCAGAGGATGCAAAAGCAGGAGTCTGCCTTGTGCCAGCAGGGAGGAGGAAGAGGGGCCCGGGAGTGCTTGGGGGGGGAAGGGGGTCCACCCCCTCCGCTCCCTGGTCTGGGGAGGCTCAAGTGCCTCTTCGCCCACCCTCCGCCCAGAGCCACTCTTCCTCCACCCTTCCACACACCCGCTTCGAAGCAGCAGAGGGGCTGGCCGCCTCCTCTGGGCTCTGGCCGGCAAAAGCCATGCCTAGTGCCCTCCCCGTCCTCCGGGCAGCACTTGGTGAAATCCGCGGGCCCGGTGGCCACTGTGCGCCCAAGAGGCAACTGCTGCCGCAGGTGAGGGCAGCCCTGATTGAGGCTAGCAGCAGCGCAGACCCCAGGTGCGAGGGAGCCTGTGCAATTCAGAGTGCTGTGGCCGAAGGCCGAGCCCAGCACGGCTGATGGGCACCTCGCAGCAAGCTGCGGGGCTCCAACTTGTAAAGCCATGCATGCAGCAGCCCCACGTGGCTGGGCACTTGGCACTTCCCCGCTGGCAGAAGCAGTCCCAGCCTTCCACCCACTTAAAGGGCCCGATGATCAGCTGATCGGTGGGCACTTTAAGTGGCAGTGGAGGCTGAGGGCTGCTTCTGCCGCCCACCCCTGCACAGGTTTTGGGTGACAGGGAAAGGAGGGTGGCAGGAAGGAGACCAGAGGCCCCAGGGGCTGGTGGGGGGGGCAAAGTCTGGGGGCCTAACCCAGAAGTCATGGGGGCTGTGGCCCCACAGTCCCCCTCATAGCTATGGGCCTGATTATAAGTGGGAAGATTTGTGGCTCACTGTTTGCATATGTAAGCATCGAGGTTTTGTCCCTGAAGTCTCTGGTTAAAGGATCTCAAGCAGCCAATGCTGGGGGGGGGGGGGGATTTGCCCAGAAACCTTGGAGAGACACTAACAGAGACCGATGCTTTTACTCATTATAAGCCGGTTCCATATGTTCCAACAATGATAAGCTGTTATATTTTCTGATCTGAAGCTTTTCTGATCATTAAGTCTCCTGGAATGAAATACGTCAGAAGGATTTTTTTTTCCTTCCAGTTGGCACATTTGAAAAAGACCTTTGCCCTCTTGCCTGTATTGTTAAATATAGAGCAAGAATAGGATATCCAGGATAAATGTCCTTTTCATTTGGAGGCATACTGGGTCTCAGAGCAACCTTGGCATCCCTCTTTTCAACAAACCCCTGCTGCATGCTGTCACTGGTAAATTGGAAAGAAGCTGTCCTCCACTAAAGTGCCATAACCACAGCATCCTGATTGCTGCTTTCATCTTTGTGTAAATCTGTCATTCTTTCTGCATGAGCCGTTAGAATCCTTACCCTGAGAAGACGTGCGTGTCCTCATACTGGTCATGTGTTACTCTGAAGCAATCTGGCCACCTTTTAACACATCTGTTACAACTTTGATGAAGCATATCATGGTTTCAGAGATCTCTTGACCTTTTTGCCATTTCTTTCTATTACGCTAAGGTCTAAACAACATTTGGTAGTTAAACTTTCTGTGTGACCAAGGCCTCTGGCGTATATTGTGCACAGTCTGTCATGTCAGTTTCCTCTGCATAAAACTGAGAAATACAGCTTCTTAGAATCATACAAGCATTTTATGCTCCATCCTTATCATTACATAGTGATCCAGATAATTTGGCTTTTAGGAGGACACATAATACATGTATTCACCTGAAAATAGTTTTTTCCCCTCCATAGTTTTGCTGACCAATAGCACAATCCAAAGCATGTTTATTCGGTATAATAGGATTGTAACTTAAATAGTGAATAATTGACAATATGTCTCCAGTCCAGCAAATGCGTCAACGTATGAGTGAAATAAAAAGCAGCGCGCAGTTAAATGAAACGCTTTGCACAATAGCATACCTACTGTGAGTATACTTAATCGGCATATTTCAAAACTGAGTCAGAACATTGTCTAATGGAGCTTTTCTCTCCTCATTCCCACCTCTGCAAAATTTTTCTTTCTGAATTGAAAGAATGAATTTTTTTTTAAATCAAATGGAAGGTATTCTTGCTGTTTCAGAAATCAACACTGTAGTCCTGAGCACTGGGTTTAGAAAGATGCAACTCTGCTTAGGACTGTACTGGAAATATTCACTGCCACAGGAGGTGGTAGCAGCTACAAGCATAGCCAGCTTCAAGAGGGGGTTAGATAAAAATATGGAGCAGAGGTCCATCAGTGGCTATTAGCCATAGAAAGTGTGTGTGTGTGTATATATAATTTTTTTGGCCACTGTGTGACACAGAGTGTTGGACTGCTGCTGAAGACATACCAAACGGCATATCAAGTGAAATCTTACCCCATCAAAAGGTAGATTGATTACTGTATACGTCTTTGCAGTCCAGTTGATTTGCCAAAATCCTGGCAAAATCCTGCAGGTGACACCATGTAATGTTTGCTGCTGCCAACTTTATAAAAAAATGGGGCATATTCATTTTTTAACCATGGTCCACCCTAACAACAGCTACCTCAAAATGGCACAATCCTCAAAATGGCTGCCTTTCCATACCAAACATTTAATGGCATAACAGTTGCAAATAAAAATACACAGAATATAAAAATTTAAACATTAGGAGATAAAATCAAAACAAAACCGAGCTTACAGATACATTCATACATGGTCAGATTTAAATTTAAGGATGTCAGCCAAAAATTTTGCCACAGCCTCGCTAACCTCCCTTTCAGTATCGTTCAATAAATAATAACAGGGTGGCAGAATAGACAAATCTGGGGAGAAAGAAAGCTTGCAAAATAAATCTTTATGGAGATTATGATAAAAGGAACAATCAAGCAATATATGCTGAATTGAGTCGGGAATATTCGCTCCACAGGAACAGAGTCTGTCGCCTAAAGGGACTCGATGATATCTCCCTAGTAAAACATTGGCGGGAAACGCATTTAGCCTAGCCAACATAAATGCCCTGCGATGACTTGGAATGGTTAAGTATGATAGATAATGGGGCATTTTGCCGCAGAAAGCATAAAGCTGCCCCGAGCCTGCTTTGGCGGGGAGGGCGGGATATAAATGCGGAAAGAAAGAAAGAAAGAAAGAAAGAAAGAAAGAAAGAAAGAAAGAAAGAAAGAAAGAAAGAAAGAAAGAAAGAAAGAAAGAAAGAAAGAAAGAAGAAAGAAGACCTGAGGAAGCTGGGGAGCAAATATAACGGTCTATTGGCCATAGTTTCGTTTCCTCCAACTCCTACAGTCTCAATTTAATACATCTGAAGATATATGACTCAGTTATCTGCTGGAGTTCTCCAGAACCGTTTTGCCTCACATTTCAACTCTGAGAAATCTTTTGTTCCTACTGTCATTACTGAAAGATCATAACGTGGGACTAACTGGTAATTCTAATTTAGAAAGGCCCAACAAGAGATAAATATAGCCAACAAATTAAATAGTAAATATGGAGAAATTTCCTTCACTCTAGAAGTCACCCCAAAATATTTCATGCTTTGGAGCGGCATGCTCCAAAAGGGACCCAAAAACCATTTGATTAGTAGAGAATTGGAAAATGGAAAGCTATTTTTTTTTGGGGGGGGGCCTTTGGCATTCAGAAGTACCCAGTACCCTAGTATAGGGTTTAAGATATGCTAATAGCCCTAACTGGCAAAGGACAAGAGGCCTACTAACCAACAGTTGGCTTAAGAGTCTCACCTAAGAGGGACAGAGATGAGGGACACAGTGTCAGATAGTATTCTCTTCTTGAGGGGAAGAGAAAAAGAAGGTCTGACCCAAACAGGAACTGGGGACACAGATTTTTGAACATTGGAATGATAAGAGTAAATTGTCTACCTTAAGAGTAACGTGAGGGATGGAGGATTGAGATTTACTACTTTTCTTTGTATCTTTATGCAACTGGTTGTGTGTGGAACATGTGAGTGCATTATAACTTTTATTAAAACTCCGTATCCATAGACATAAAACCTGCTTCATGTTGGCATATCTAAGCTTCCTGATTGATTGAGACTAGGTGGGACTGTACTTCATCAACCTTTGGCCCATTAAACTATCAATCAAGAGTACTTGTGTTCCATTGGTTGAGTCTGCTCCACTCTCCCGCCTGTTGCTACCCAGGAAAGCTGATCCTGTCAGTAAAACACAACCAACCTTAGATCTGGCAGTTACTGGCTCTCCCTACTCTCTCCCATTGGCTGAGCTGCCTGTCACACTGATTCACAGAGGAGAGAAAGAAAACCTTCCTTTGATTGGCTGAGGGAGGGAGGAGGAGGGAGACAGCCAGAGAAAGTCAGAGACAGACTGTTGGTCTGAAAGGTATCACTGAAGGCCCCTGAGGCAGAACTCACTGGGGTCAGTGCTGACTAGGGCTGCCAGCTCCAGGGTGGTGGGAAATCCTTGGAAGGTCTGTAGTGGAGTTTGAGGAGGGCATAGGAGTTAGAGTTTCAGAGCAGGGTCTGCCAGACCCAGGTTCTTGCTGTGGAAACTTACTGGGCTATTTCGGACCAGTCACAGACTTCTAGCCTAACCTGCCTCACAGGGTTGTTGTTCAGATCACACAGGGGGAGAGGAGAATGATGTAAACTGCTTTGGTCCCCTCCCACTGTGAAGAAAGACTGTGATTTTCCTATGTAAAGGCTGCAGGGGAGAGGGAAGATGATGGAAACCTGAAATAAGAGGGGTGAATAAAGGAATGACTCCACCTGGGGGTGGCTACCCTACACTTGGCTGCTGGCTACTGTTCAGCAGCAGCCCTCCTATGACAGCCACAGGGCTTCAGAATGGGATCTGCCAGACCCCAAGTTCTTGCTGTGGAAGCTGACTGGGTGATTTCAGACCAGTCACAGACTTCCAGCCAAACCTGCCTCACAGGATTGTCGTTCAGATCACATAGGGAGGAGAATGATGTAAAGCGTTTTGGTCCCCGCCACTGTGAAGAAAGACCGTTTTTCCTGTGTAGAGGCTACATGGAGGGGGAAGGTGATGGAAACCTGAAGTCAGAGGGGCAGATAAAGGGAAGAAGATATGGTTGCCAACTCCAGATTAGGAAATTACTGGAGATTTAAGGGTAGGGCCTGGAGAGGGTGGGGTTTGAGGAGGGGTGGGATCTCAAACAGGTACAATACCATTTCCTCCTAGGAAACTACTGATGCCCATCTCCAGGTGAGGGCTGGAGGTCACTCAGAATGACAACTGCTCTCCAGATGGCAGAGATCAGCTGCCTTGGAGTGTGTGTGTGTGGGGGGAGTGAATGCTTTCACTTGGGTGGGTGGGAAGACAGCAAGGGGGGACACTCGCTTGGAGTCTCCTTCCAGAGCCCATTGTACCCAAGATCTGGTACAAGTGAAGCAGGAAACACAGTGACTAGAAACATTTTAAAGAGCAACATGGTTGTGAGTGCTAAGAATACTTATCATTATAGCAGGAGATAGCCCAAAATGAGCTGGTGGCAGCAGAAATACCAAGAGAGGAGTTATCCCTCTGAGAACAACATTGAGGATGTAGCTGGGTGGAGACCCAGAATGGCTGCAGGGCATTCCAAACTCACGGAAGACCCAGGTGGAGCAGGACTCAAGTGCTTGTAGGACTGATCCATGACAGTATTTTACATTCATATTTTGTCATTAGAATATCACTCAATAATCGCTTTTTCTTCTGATCAATACACTTACACTTGCAGCCTCGTAGCCTAAAGCTCTCTGCGCCTGTCTGAAGCCTTATTTGTATCTGGGAAAATGAGCATTGATGCATGAAACATTATACCCTTGAGACTAGAATTTGTTGGTCTCATATAACTCCTACTGGACTCCAGTTTTGTTCTGTCTGAAGCCTGTCAGTGTGGACAAATGATGACCACCAAACTATCTAACTAGATTTCTGCAGTATGAAAACACACTAACCAGCAATAGGCTTGTTCCGGGTGGAGAGCCCTTTTGTCCTGGCGCTTCTCTCTGGGCGTTTTCGCACTGACCTTTTACTGGCGCGACCACCCTCCTCACGCCGGCGGATCTGCAGGGATTTCGCACCAGAAGCGCCGGCGCAGCCAAAAGAGCCGGCAACTTCCGTCCCGAAACCAGCTCAAACGGAAACCGCCAAGAAGCAGGAAAACGTTTGAGCGGGTTTCGCGACGGAAGTAGCCGGCTCTTTTGGCTGCGCCGGCGTTTCTGGTGCGAAATCCCTGCAGATCCGCCGGCGTGAGGAGGGTGGTCGCGCCAGTAAAAGGTCAGTGCGAAAACGCCCTCTGTTTCTGCACGAGCTGCCGCGGTGCTGTGAGTTGGCAAGTCACTTTCCTGCAGCAAGCAAGATCCTCTTACAAGCCATTTCTGCTTGCCATAGGAGAGCAGTGCGCCAACTCGCAGTTCCTTGGCAGCTTGTGTGAAAATGGAAAGAAGCGCCGGGGGCAAAAGGGCTCTCCACCCGGAACAAGCCCTAGCGCAAAACCAGTATCTGTTATTACAGGAAAGAAGGGGAGGCATTCATAATGTGAATCGTGCTGCCCTATGTGACTTTTGCATTAGCGTTGATGCAAAAGCTGCTTTAAAGCGCTAACTGTACAATATGCTCAAATGGACATACCTGTGTCCCAAGATTAGTGAAGCAGTTCTGTGAGGGGTTGCTGTGAGTGGAGAAGCAGCAGGATGAAGGAACTGCTGCCTTTCCCCGTTTGTTTATTTGCTGCTCTTCTAAAACAAAGAAATAAACCAAAAAAGACATTTGGTCTCTATTCTGTGAATTTGTGCATAATGCATAGCTAGTCCCTGAGCCCCATTTGTGAATGTGCCACTTAAATGTTGTACCTGTGGATGGTGTGGATGGCTCCTGCATTTTTATGTATTTACCTCTAGGTGGCACACAGATCACAATTAAAGTCCATGGGAAGAAATAGAGGAAGATGGCGACTTTCTGGTTTGCATGCTATATTCTTCTTTGCCTTATGAACAAGATGAGAACCGACACACAACAAAGTCAGCTGCTAGCAAGGTCTTTACATTTAATTAGAAATAATAATCTGTCTCTCTCTGATTGCCTTCGCTGCCACCCCTTCTGGCAAAGGCACGATATTAAAAAGAAAACACTCTCTCGGTAAACAGGACATAATATAAATCCATTCAGATAAACTTTTACGTTCTCCCTTTTGCAATGCCCTTGAAAGAATAAAATGTGATCTGTAATGGGAAGGCCAAGTTAATTGGCCTGGTTTGTTTTGCAACAGCCTTCACTTTGATAGCAGACGAGAGGGACTTCTCAGCATGGGTTTTACTTTCACATACAGCCATGCATGTAAACTTAGCAACATATACTAGACATGTGAACGTGCATCACAGACTGTAGTTCATGTTAAGATCTTGAAGATGCTTCACTGATGTCTAGGGTTGCCAATCCCCAGGTGGGGGCAGGGGATCCCCCAATTTGGAGGCCCTCCCTCCGCTTCAGGGTCGTCAGAAAGCAGGGGGAGGGGAGGGAAATGTCTGCTGGGAACTCTATTATTCCCTATGGAGATTCATTCCCATAGAAAATCATGGAGAATTGATCCGTGGGTATCTGGGACTCTGGGGGGGGGGGCTGTTTTTTGGGCTAGAGGAACATTTTCAGTATAGTGTCTAGTGCCTCTCCCCAAAATACCTCTAAAGTTTCAAAAAGATTGGACCAAGGGGTCAAATTCTATGAGCCCCAAAAGAAGGTGCCCCTATCCTTCATTATTTCCTATGGAAGGAAGGCATTGAAAAGGTGTGCCGTCCCTTTCAAATGTGATGGCCAGAACTCCCTTTGGAGTCAATTATGCTTGTCACTGCTTGATCTTGGCTCCACCCCTAATGTCTCCTGGCTCCACCCCCAAAGGTCTCCTGGCTCCACCCCCAAAGTCCCCAGATATTTCTTGAATTGGACTTGGCAACCCTACTGATGTCCTTGATGGAATTCTGTCAGGGATGGACAGAAGGACACTGTGAGGTTGGGTATTTTTTTTTGTTATATTCTGCTTTTCTTTCAAAAAAATATTAGTAGGAGGACTAGGAGGACTGTGTTTTTTCCAATGCAAATAGTCCATAGATGTCCTTCTGCTGAGCCATACCTTTGGCCTATCAAGGTCAGTATGGTCTACTATGACTGGCAGGTTCCAGAGTAGGTTCCAGAGAGCGGAACACTAAGAATAAAAATGACACGGAGGGACCACATGTTGAAAAGATAATATGTACAAATATACCAATACATAAGTAATGGCTACTGTATTTTCATCTTACGATTGTCTCTTAGTAGCTCATCAAATATCATCTTGCATATCATATCACCCTCCACTTGATCTTTTTAAACTGAGATTGAATTTGGGACATTCTGCACGTTTAACCGCATTGCTCCATGCCGCACTAACTGTGAGGCTAGACCATCGTAATCCCGTGTGCACGGGGCTGTCTTTTAAACAGTTAGGAAATTTCAGTCAGTTCAGAATGTGGCAGCTCCTTAGTTATCAGGAACGAACTGTTAAGTTCATATTTCTCCATTTTAAGATCGTTACTTTGGCTTGTCAAGACATTTCCCTGTTCTAGTCAGCAAGATGGTGCTTTCTTTTAAGGTTTTTCATGCCTGAGACCCTCTTTCTCAAAGGATTACTCTGATATTCAGAAGCCTACTCCGTATTTTATTATAGCTCCAGAATGTCTGCATCTGTTCCAGGCCAGGTTTTAGTTATGGCTCTTTCCACAGGCTGGATCTATGCGACAGTGGACTCCGGTAGGACGCACTTCTCTGTTTCATGATAGTGCCCCTCTCCCCCCCCCCCCCATCATACTTTGTTCACCAGAGGAGACCTTCTGTATATTTCTGAGAGCCTGTGTTACACTGGTGATAAATTGTGTGGTGGCTCCACAGCAGCTGCTGCTCCTGTGAGGGGTGGATTTTATTTTCTTTAGAAAATGTGTATGCTGCTTCTTTGTTCAAGGCATCTCACATGATGAAATCATACAAAAACATAAACATTAACAAATCATTAAAACACACACAAGCGCACCATAATTCTCAGGCTACAATCCTAAGGGCACTTTTCTGGGAGTAAGTCCCACTGGTCAGCGGCGTCACTAGGGCGGGGCCAAGGGGGCCATCGGCCCTCCCCCAGGGCATTCTCATTGGCCCCCAGGCACTGACCCATGGTCCCCCCCCAACAGGAAGGGGCTGGCCCTGGGACTAGAACGCTGCTGCTGTGTGTGGGCTGGCCGGGATTCTGAAACCGGGGCCGCGCTGCCGCCGGCTCAGCTAAAAGCGTGTGGGTGAGTGGGGGAAACTTAAATGCTGCAAAACTGGTATCTTGGATTACGGATGAGGGAGGGGCCATGTGAAGTGGGCGGGGTTGTGTGCGGAGGGGGTGACGCAGCCCTCCAAAAGGGGTGATGCCCAATGGGGGTGTGTGACTTGAATCAGTTACACCCCTGGGTGCAACCCACCCTAGTGACGCCTCTGTAACTGGTTGCATAGAACTTAGTAGACCTGCTTAGGTTCATTCCCTTAAAAGCCTAAATGGTCCTTATAACAGTCCTTGGCTAGAAGTAGTTTGTAAAAACAAATGTTAAAAGATCGACTTTTTAAATCAAAAGCCCGAACAAAAAGAGTCGGTTCCAGGAAGCGGAACACTAAGAATAACAAGGACACTGAGGGACCACACGTTGAAAAGATAATATGTACAAATATACCCAATACATAAGTAATGGCTACTGGTATTTCCATCTTACGATTGTCTCTTAGTAGCTCGTCAAATATCATCTTGCATGCCAGAATGAAGTATTTCTTGCTTTGGAAAAGGTGCTCCTGCTTTTCAGGTAATTCCCCATTCCATTATCCTGTTAAAATAAGTGTTTAACGCTCCACACAAAGGAAAAGAAAATATAGCAAACACAATTTAGTTAAGCAGTGTGAAAGGCTTAGCTGACAGGGCATTAAAAAAACCCAGCCTGTTATTAATGCACAACCATGAAATGACTCCATACACCAGGCAAGACTTGAATGCTTAAAACGAGGCTCAAACCTTCTAATTGGGCTGTGTGTAACTGGACGGTTTCTCTGTGCGCTGTTCTTAGGAATAGACATGTGTCTGCAATATGGGACCTGCCACAATTTGGCATTTACTTTCTTGGTCAAGAACCCCCCCCCCCCCCCAAAGATTGCATAAAAGCAAGTGCCTAAATGTTCACTTTATCTCCCTCTGATTCAGGTCCAAAGTGAATTGACAGTCCAGTGTAAGGAAGCATGCTGGGCTGCTGTAACAATTATGCTGTTCCTGTTCAGATAAACATGATAGCCTAGAACTTTTAATGTAGATATGTGCACATGCATACATGCCCAGCTAAATAAACAGTACTGTGCTCACATGGGGCCCTTTTTAGTTCGGCATTTCCTCAGAAACAGGCCATACCCATTCAAAATGACAGAAAACAAGGATGGTGGTGGTGATTTGAGTAAATATGGCACTGAAGAAGAAATCCCCCAAGCAGTTCCAGGGTTTTGTTTACTTGTTGGTGATCTGTGCCTTTTCTGGGATTCTCTGGTTTGATGTGAGTTCTGTTTGCATTGGGAGATGATGCTTGCTTGCTCTTGTGTGCTGGCTATTTTTCACCTGAAGAAAGTATGGCAATTCCGCCCCCCCCCCCCCCCAAGAAAACAATGGATCAGGCACCTTGTTGAGGAACTCAGATACTGGAGCCCTTGAACCAGTCTACTTGAGTCCTGGGGGCTGGCAGCACCAGCTCTGCTGAAATTTTGGTGTCATGTACTTGAAAAACAGCCACTCCAGCCCACCAGAAATATTCCCTAAAGGGAACCCAAATAATTTCAGACCCTGAAAAAAAGCCACAAATCCAGATACCAAGCCTGCCTGTGTAGAAATCTTGGACTTCACTGGTGGTCTTCCATCCAACCATGCTTAGCTTCCAAGATCTGAAGAAATTAGGCTAGCCTGGGCTGCCCATGTCCAAGCACATGCCTTGTTTATAAGACCTCTGGCTAAGGGGTACAAAATCCTATGTAGTCATATATGTAGTCTCTATAAAGAGAGAGGAGGATTATAGTATGATGGAAGGCTTGAAGATAGCGGCTAAACGTAAAAACTGTGTCATAATAGGTGATTTTAACTACCCACAGATTGATTGGGTCAATATGTTGACTCTTTAGCTTGGAGAAACGTCGACTGCGGGGTGACATGATAGAGCAGGGGTCCTCAAACTTTTAAAATAGGGGGCCAGTTCACTGTCCCTCAGACTGTTGGAGGCCGGACTGCAATTACTGTACAAGGCCGCGGGCCGTCAGTTCTCCGTCTTCTGCATCTCTCTCCCTTCTCACACCACACACCCCGGCCTGGAACTCACCTCACCTTGGTATCACCTCACACTCTGTCTCCGCCGCCTCAGCCCAGTGCCGGAAGTGTGCGTTGCTAACACGAGTTTAGGTCGAACGTCACTTCTGGTCTGATTTTGCCATAACCCGGCGGGCCGCATAAACGTCCTCAGCGGGCCACATCTGGCCCGCGGGCCGTAGTTTGAGGACCCCTGTGATAGAGGTTTACAAGATAATGCATGGGATGGAGAAAGTAGAGAACGAAGTACTTTTCTCCCTTTCTCACAATACAAGAACTCGTGGGCATTCGATGAAATTGCTGAGCAGACAGGTTAAAACGGATAAAAGGAAGTACTTCTTTCACCCAAAGGGTGATTAACATGTGAATTCACTGCCACAGGAGGTGGTGGCGGCCACAAGTATAGCCACCTTCAAGAGGGGTTTGGATAAAAATATGGAGCACAGGTCCATCAGTGGCTATTAGCCACAGTGTGTGTGTATATATAAACATTTTTGCCACTGTGTGACACAGAGTGTTGGACTGGATGGGCCGTTGGCCTGATCCAACATGGCTTCTCTTATGTCTTATGCCATGAGAAGAAAGCTGCCTTGCCTTGACTCTATTCTGGGGGGGAAAAACACCTACATTAATTATCAGTCACATTCTTTGTGGTTAATGAGAGGGAGAACAGAACCCTGTTGCTAAGGTAGAGTAGTTCAAAGACATGGTGTTAAGTGACTCTCTTTTGAATACCTCATTGCTTACTAATTATCAGTTTTGACCAGCTGGTGCTACTTAATAGGTAGAAATGGGTGGAATATGTTTCTGCCGCAGCTCATGATTGCTACAATATGCCATGAACATTTATCGGCAATGATAGGATTTAAACTTGTGCATGCAGGAGTGGGTGAAACAGAGAGTGTGAGATCCTGACACAGAAAGAAGGGCATGGGCAACTGCATGAGCAAGAAGAGGGAAAGTGTGGATTACTGTAAAATGCTCCATTTCCATTTACCAACAGCCTTGTCTAAACGGCTCTTGGCCTTTCAGAGAAGACATTCATTTCATTCATTCATTCATTCATTCATTCATTCATTCATTATGGTCTTAAGACTGGCATAGTAAAGGTAATCATACAAAAAATGCAGTAAAAGAAATCCAATTTAAGAACTTTTAAAATGTGATTCCCATAATTCAATAATTAATACACAGAATTTAGCAACTTGACATGTGATCTTAGAATTTTTATCAGATTAAAAACCAGTGAAGCCTTGCTTTGTTTGTGTTTATGTGACCCTGGATCATCTCAAGTAACAGGTAATAATTCCAAGATGAACCTCCCTATTAAAAGGACAGCTAAACAACATATGCTCTACAGACTCAGCCTCCCCAGAGAAGACAAAATATCCCTGACCTAGATGGCTCAGGCTAGCCTGATTTCATCAGATCTTGAAAGCAAGGGGGGTGGGGGTCACCCTGGTAAATACTTGGAGACCACCAAGGATATCCAAGGTTGCTACACAGACAAAGGCAATAAGAACATAAGAGAAGCCATGTTAGATCAGGCCAATGGCCCATCCAATCCAACACTCTGTGTCACACAGTGGCCAAAAAAATTATATATATATATATATATATATATATATATATATATATATATATATATATATATATATATATATATATATATATATATACACACACACATACACACACACACACACATATATACACACACACATATATACACACACACACACTGTGGCTAATAGCCACTGATGGACCTCTGCTCCATATTTTTATCTAAACCCCTCTTGAAGGTGGCTATGCTGGTGGCCGCCACCCAACCTCCTGTGGCAGTGAATTCCACATGTTAATCACCCTTTGGGTGAAGAAGTACTTCCTTTTATCCGTTTTTAATCTGTCTGCTCAGCAATTTCATCGAATGCCCACGAGTTCTTGTATTGTGAGAAAGGGAGAAAAGTACTTCTTTCTCTACTTTCTCCATCCCATACATTATCTTGTAAACCTCTATCGTGTCACCCCGCAGTCAACGTTTCTCCAAGCTAAAGGAGCCCCAAGCGTTTCAACCTTTCTTCATAGGGAAAGTGTTCCAGCCCTTTAATCATTCTAGTTGCCCTTTTTTGGACTTTCTCCAATGCTATAATATCTTTTTTGAGGTGCGGCGACCAGAACTGCACACAGTACTCCAAATGAGACCGCACCATCGATTTATACAGGGGCATTATGATACTGGCTGATTTGGTTTTCAATTCTCTTCCTAATAATTCCCAGCATGGCGTTGGCCTTTTTTTATTGCAAACGCACACTGCCTTGACATTTTCAATGAGTTATCTACCACGACCCCAAGATCTCTCTCTTGGTCAGTCTCTGGCCAGTTCACACCCCATCAACTTGTATTTGTAGCTGGGATTCTTGGCCCCAATGTGCATTACTTTGCACTTGGCCACATTGAACCACATCTGCCACGTTGACGCCCACTCACCCAGCCTCAACAGATCCCTTTGGAGTTCCTCACAATCCTCTCTAGTTCTCACCACCCTGAACAATTTAGTGTCATCTGCAAACTTGGCCACTTCACTGCTCACTCCCAACTCTAAATCATTTATGAACAAGTTAAAGAGCATGGGACCCAGTACCGAGCCCTGCGGCACCCCACTGCTTACCGCCCTCCACTGCGAAGACTGCCCATTTATACTCACTCTCTGCTTCCTATTACTCAGCCAGTTTTTGATCCACAAGAGGACCTGTCCTTTTACTCATGACTCTCGAGCTTTCTAAGAAGCCTTTGATGAGGAACTTTATCAAAAGCTTTCTGGAAGTCAAAGTAAGCAACATCTATCGGGTCTCCTTTGTCCACAATGACAAACCACCTCCACTCATTTCTCATCTCAAAAAGCTGGCAGCACTTTACACCACCACAGAACAAAAATCACAATCTAAACAATTTAGAATTAACAAAATCTCTGACAGAATCAGAGTAATCAAATAAAATGAGATTAAATTTTGGAATGGTGATCAACCTGTATTAACGTAAATAGTAATGTGTCTCACAGCCGCTGCCACTCTGGTGTCTGTCATTCCCAGAGAGAAGCTGCCAAACTGACTCGGGGAAGGAGCTAACAGGGAGTAAACAAGGATGCCCGCAACTCTGTGTAGAACCTGTAAAAAAAAAAGGAAGAAATAGTGGATGGTTTCAGGAATGCAGAGACCACAAAGACAGAACCTTTGATCATGTGGAATATTAGAGAATCTTTGGAATAGCTCTACACTCGGTAAAGCATTTAATCTAGACAGAGAATAAAAATAACAATAAATGGACACAGTGAGGAAATATAGGTATTGATTGCAGGTGCAGGAAACTGAGGATAGAAAGGCCAGGGTAAAAGGTGAGCAGGTGCTCTTGGCAATAAGCGTTCAAAATTACCAGTCCTTGCATCTCAAGGCCACACCTTATTGCAATAAAAGCTTTATTAAATCCCAGTACAAATAACTGAGAAGAAGTAAAAATCAGGGCTGTTGTAACATGCTTTGTGTGAGGCTACCTTTGAAGATGGCTCAGAAGCTTCCATTGTACAAAATCCAGTGGCGAGGTCAAGGGTACAGCTGCTGGGAACCTGTCATTTCAGAATTGCATCAGAGTTGCATCAGTTACACTCGTTACCCATTTACTCCTGGACCTAAGTCAAAGAGCTGGTTATTATCTTGAAAGCTCTTTAAGGCCTAGGGCCTTCATATTTATCAAACGGCATCTCCTAGTATACCCCTATGGCCCAGATACATTCCTCAAAAAGCCTTCTGCTTGAAGTGGCCTCTCTTAGGACACCCCTCAAGCAACAGTCTCAGGCTTTCTCTGTGGTAGATCTAGTCTCTTGGAATGATTTTACCATCGTGGGTAAGATTGTAAGTAGAGCCGTGCTAGATTAGATGAGCAGTCCATCCAGTCCAGCATCCTGTTTCACACAGGGGCCAACCAGTTGCCCTGGAGGGCCAACAGTAGGATACAAAGGTCAAGGCCTTTCTCTAATGTTGCTGCCCAGCACTGAGTTTCAAAGTTTTGCTGCCTCCAAATACGGAGAATTTTACTCACCTTGGCCATTGATGGTCCCTACGCTCCATGTGGGTATGGAGGGTGCCTTCACTACCTACAGTTAGGAAGGTATGCAAGACAGTCCTATTTCAGAGGGCATATGGAACAGAGTGTTTTTAAATTTGTAGAAGGATTTCTATGGTTTAGGTGCTAGTAGTCAGTTGTTTCGTTGTGAGTTGTCCTCCTGCGTCTAAGAAAATAAAAATCTTGTCACCTGCCCAAGTGTTTGGTTGAGGTTTCTTTTCGCTCAGTTTCTCTCTTTGTAGCTGGTTTTTTCTGTAATGCTATTTTTTAGGATGACTGGTGCTTAAGACCTGTGATTGCCCTGTTTGTGGTTGTTCGCAAATTTGGTTTTATGACTTGCTGATTTTTAGGATTTGTAATGGGTTTTAATTTGGTTCTAAACCAGCTTAGATCAGGAATAAACATTTTAAAACAAACGAAGTGCTGGAAAATAAAAGTTTTCTTATAACATTTTCAGGCAGGGATTGTACTGTGCCTCTGAACACAGATGTTTAGATCACGATAGCCTTACATTTCTGCTTAATATCTCCTGTATCCCTTATACTGCACAAAATGTCCAGATAAATGTCATTTACTTAACAGCAGTACTCATGGAAACAGCATCTGCCTGCAATGAGAAGAGTTCTGTTCTGAAAAAGAGAATTACAGAACCATGGAAGATTATTAACGGTGGCTCAGTGGTAGAGCATCTGCTTGGGAAGCAGAAGGTCCCAGGTTCAATCCCCGCATCTCCAACTAAAAAGAGTCCAGGCAAATAGGTGTGAAAAACCTCAGCTTGAGGACCCTGGAGAGCCATGAATGGGGCTGTGGCTCAGTGGTAGAGCATCTGCTTGGGAAGCAGAAGGTCCAGGTTCAATCCCCGGCATCTCCAACTAAAAAGGGTCCAGGCAAATAGGTGTGAAAAACCTCAGCTTGAGACCCTGGAGAGCCGCTGCCAGTCTGAGAAGACAATACTGACTTTGATGGACCAAGGGTCTGATTCAGTATAAGGCAGCTTCAATTGTTTCCATTGAGTAAACTGTATTAAATTTAAGGACAGAAAGTGTTCCTAAACTTTATTGAAAATATTTGTTGTTTTATAAAGCTTTGTGAGATACTGTATCACATTTGGTAGTTCTACTGATTAATTGGGCAATTAAAAAGGAACACAGATAACTGAAGGTGTTAAATAACCTTCCATGGTTTAACATAAAGAGCAGTGGAGAAATAGATTTAGTACCCAGAAATATAAGGCTGAGCAGTCAGTGAAAAGTAGGATTTGAATGGAATATATAGTTGCTTGTGTGTTAAGTCTAGTTGTTAGTTGCTATGGCATTTTGTTGCTAATGCAATAAAGATTGATTTATTGATGGCTTTGTGGCATGACAGTCCATAGATTGTGCCAAGATACATGCTAAGATATGGCATGCTTTTCTTCTAAAGCCCGTTTGGTATAGTGGTTAAGTGCGTGGATTCTAATCTGGAGAACGGGGTTTGATTCTCCACCCCTCCTTATGCAGCTACTGAGTGACCTTGGTCAGCCACAGTTCTTGCAGAGCTGTTCTCTCAAGAGCAGTTCTTGGAGAGCTCTCTCAGCCACATCTACCTCACAGGGTGTCTGTTGTGGGGAGGGGAAGGGAAAGGAGATTGTAAACCACTCTGAGTTGAACGATGGGGTATAAATTCAATCCTTTCTTCTTCCCTATAAATAGCCAAAATTCTGGAAAATAAACAATGGGAAGGTGAAAGCTGGCCTGTGTACATTTTTGTATAAACTGGGAAGCATGTTGTTGGCTCTATGCAAAGGACTGTGTGCACACTACAGAAATATTCACACAGCCCTTACCCCACAGAGGCACATCTCCACTCAAATTGTCACGAATAATGAATACTGAATACCTTCAAGTCATGCGGTGAAGATCTTTGTGCTGTGATGGCAGTTGGTGCCAAAGCAACGTTTTGAAAGATCTGCACAGCCAATCTGATCTCCAGTGGCCAGTCAGAAGCCCTGCTAGACAAAAGCCCTATCTGCCCTTTTCTACTTTCTAATATGTTGTTGGGTCTATGCAAAGGACTGTGTGCACACTATAGAAATATTCCCGCAGCCTAACACTTAGCATAAACCAGGAAAGACGTTATTGAGTGGGCTCCACTTTGGTGACACCTGGTCTAGCTCCTTTCATTGCAGAGGTTTAAGGGAACAAATATATCTCCGCAACAAAAGGGACTAGAGAGTTGGGGGTTTTTTTAAAATGAAAACCGAGAAGTCAGATAACCTGATAGGCTGATGATACTACAGGCATTATAATGCTATAACAATATTCAATTGCCATTTTTTTAAAAAAACTGGAAAAGCCCTTGATGGTATAGGGGTAGAAATGGATGCCACTAGAATAGGGTTGCTAGGTCTGTGTTGGAAAATACCTGGAGACTTTGAGGGTGGAGCCGGGAGCGGGCAGAGTTTGGGGAGGGGAGGACCTCAGCATGGCACAATGCCACAGAGTTCACCCTTCAAAGCAGCCATTTTCTCTGGGGGAGCTGATCTCTGCCAGCTGGAGATGGGTTGTAAAAGCAGGAGATCTCCAGGCCCCACCAAGAGGCTGGCAACCCTACACTAGAGATTTGGGGCATAGAAGATGTGGGGAAACTTGCCATGTGCATGTCCCATTTCTACTGTGCCGTATTATCAATTGCAGCAGCAATGAGAAAATTACACAAGCCCGTTCCTTCGTGGAAAGCACTCTTACAGTTTTACATAGTGAGGTAAATATATATAAAGAGGCCTATAAAATTGCCTGGTGGACAAATGGGACTGGAGCACTGGAACATTCCATGGACTGAGGCTCAAGCAGGAAAGGGAGTTGTCATTTAGGGATAAAAAGTTTTAAGAGTCGACAGTTGTTCGTTCACAGAAGAGGGGAGATTTAGAAGAAGCAAAGTGGGTGACCTAACATTTTGTAAGCTCGTAAAGATCTTTGGTAGCTTGCCAAAAATGAAATGTGAAAAACACCAAGAAAGAATAAATTAGTATTGCGTTTGTATTTTTTCACTGTAAGCCCCTTGAATATAACTCTGTTAATTGGAAACCAAGTCCCTTATTTATAGGGCTTTGATTAAAGGGTTTAGCCTTTTAGTATCTAAAGCAAGCAATTTATTAAGGAACTGTCAGTATTACACCTATTCAGATAGTAGAGACTGCATCCTGGAAAAGCCCATAGTACTCAGCTTGAACAATGAATATTAGCCTGTATGGCACAAGTGTAAGTATACTATCACTGGTGTGAAAGTCTATTATGTTACAGAGGCACTGGATCAGGGGTGTCAAACATGAGGCCTGGGACCTAATCAGGCCCCTGGAGGGCTCCTATCAGGTCCCCAAGCAACTGGCTGTTGTCTGTTTCCTTCTCCCTCTCTTGCATCCTTCTGCATCACAGCCTAATTTGCCAGGCTTGCTCAATCACACAGCAGAGCTACTGAGTCAAGCCTCTCTTCCTTCTGTTAGCTGAGGATCCTCTCCCTCCTGGTCCTCTGAGGAAGAAAGGAAAGAGCCTTAGCTTCCTTTGCCCAGTTCCCTGGATTGCATGGGAGAGATACAAAGAAAGCACCATTAACCCTAACAAGTGCTAATGTTTTAAACATGTATTATTTTAAGTTTTTTAAAAAATCTTTGTGTTTGTGTCCTTTATAAAGTTTGTATCTCTGCTACCTGGCATTACATTTTATGACACATGTGGCCGAGCCCGACAAGGTCTCATTTATGTCAGATCCCGCCCTCATGACAAATGAGTTTGACACCCCTTTACTAGATCATCATTCCCTAAGGGCCACACTAGATAAGTTGGTGACCACAGGCCCAGTTCTGGTTGGGACTACTGCAGCCTCCAGCCTTCCCCCTGTACTATGGTTATGACATGAAATGGTGCTGAGTTAGGGTTGCCAAGTCCAATTTAAGAAATATCTGGGGACTTTGGGGGTGGAGCCAGGAGACTTTGGGGGTGGAGCCAGGAGACATTGGGGTGGAGCCAAGATCAAGGCTGTGACAAACATAATTGAAACTCCAAAGGGAGTTGTGGCCATCACATTTAAAGGGACAGCACACCTTTTCAATGCCTTCCTTTCATAGGAAGTAATGAAGGATAGGGGCACCTTCTTTTGGGGCTCATAGAATTGGACCGCCTGGTCCCAATCATTTTGAAACTTGAGGGGTATTTTGGGAGAGGCACTAGATGCTGTACTGAAAATTTGGTGCCTCTACCTCAAAAAACAGCCCCTCCAGAGCCCCAGATAATTCTCTCCATGATTTTCTATGGTAATAAATCTCCATAGGGAAAAACAGAGTTCCCAGCAGACCATTTCCCTCCCCTCCCCTCCCCCCCCGCTTTCTGACGACCCTGAAGCGGGGGGAGGGCCTCCAAACCGGGGGATCCCCTGCCCCCACCTGGGGATTGGCAACCCTATGCTGAGTGCAGTTATTTTCCAACAAGCCTCATGGCACTGTTTTGGTTAGAAAAGTGATGTGGGGGGGGGGGGAGGGGAGACACCGTAGCAGTGTTAAAAGGGACTCCTGCAGTGGGAACTCACTCTACAAAATGGTGGCACATCCCTGGGGCAAACTCAGGGATCCCTGTCTTATCTAGTCCAGCTCTAAGTGGTGAGAGCTCCCAGTGGGTTCCAGGGAATGGAGAAAATTTCTACAACTTCTTCAACTGTTTCAACCACAAGTAGACTTTATTTTTATTTATAAATTTTATTTACTTCAAATTTCTATCCCGCCCTCTCTGCAAGCAGACTCAGGGTAGATAAGAATCATTAAAACAACACTTTTAAGTTACAGAGATAAAACAATAAAACTTAGCTATTCAAATTACATTTATGGTGCTACTTAAGAGTTTTAACATAGGCAGAGTTCTAGGCGGAATTTACTGGGTTGTCAAGGGCCAGGCACAGTATTTCTCTGTCCCAGTCTTTCTGGAGCTCCTGAGGAAAAGAGCCAGACACTTTAACCCCTTGTATTTTTCAGGCATTACGGCTGTGCATACTATTCTCGCAATATTGTGATTGCAGTTTTGTCTAAAGGGTAAAGCACATATTTTCAACTTTGGCACACATGACCGGGGCTGGCTTCAGGGCCTGAGGTGAAGCCCTGCCCTGTCCTTCTTCCTGCACCCTTTTCCCCCCACCCTCGCCTCGGCGAGGGTGAGTGCCACAGTTGTGAAGCAGCTCCTGTGCCTCAGAGCGTGTGTGCCACCCCGCCGCCATTGCTCAGCCTCTCAGGTTTGTGCTTCCGGAAACACAGACCTGGGAGGTTGAGTGACAGCAGTCAGGAGGCGTGTGTGCTCTGAGGCACAGGAGCTGCACTGCACCACTGCACTCACCTATTTCCCTTGCCAAGGAGGCAAGGCTGGGAGGAAGGGCCCAAATCATCACCCCCCAGGGCCACACCCTAGGCAGCCACCTAGGACTGCCTAATGGACAGGCTGGCCTTGCTCATCAGCCAGAACTTTTGGTTCTGGAACATGAAATAGATATACTCAAAAGCAAAATAACTGTAGGGAGGATCACATGTCCCATGGTGTCCCTGCACTCATGGTAAAACATAAGCCCTGAAAAGGAATTCTGTCTGAACTTATTTCTACATCATAACGCCACACTGCGTTTTGGAACTTCGCTATACTGCTCATGTTGTTTCTACTCATAAAACTTGGCCGAGAATTTCCTGGCTGTTCCCACAGAGCTACCAAGATATTAAAAAAAGAAATCTATGCAAGCATATATATTATGCTTTGGATCATTTCCAATCTGGTATCAAGTCTTGCTATGAGAATGGAACAGCCTTAGTTGCTTGTAGATGATCTGCACTGAAACATGAACAGAGGAAATGTGACTCTCTTGATACCCCTAGCCTTCTTAGTGGCTTTGGATACCATTGATCATGGTATCCTTCCGGACTGCGTTTCTGGGATGGGACTGGAATGCGCTATTTTGCAGTGGTTCTAGTCCTAACTGGAGGGCAAGGTTTCAGAAAATCTTGCTGAAGGACTGCTGCTGAACTCTTTGGTCATTGAGCTGCATCTTGTTGTTTCCTACGCTTTTCAATAGCGACATGAAACTGCTGGGAGCGATCGGAAGATGTGAGGTGAGTTGTTGCCGGTATGAGGATGACACTCAGTGCTATCTTGCACGTCTGGCTAATCACCAGGAGGCGATAGAAGCCATGAGCTGATGTATGGAGAGAGTTTTGGAGTGGAGGCAGGCTAATACTGTGCTAAATAAGGTAAAGGTAGTCCCCTATGCAAACACCAGTAGTTTCCGACTCTGGGGTGACGTTGCCTCACAACGTTTTCACGGCAGACTTTTTACAGGGTGGTTTGCCATTGCCTTCCCCAGTCATCTACACTCCCCCCACCCCCAGCAAGCTGGGTACTCATTGTACCGACCTCGGAAGGATGGAAAACTGAGTCAACCTTGAGCCAGCTACCTGAACCCAGCTTCTGCCGGGATCAAACTCAGGCCATCAGCAGAGCTTGGACTGCAGTGCTGCAGCTTTACCACTCTGTGTCACGGGGCTGCTTAATACTGTGCTACTGATGAACAAAATGCCAGAACTGGGACTTAAAAGTCTCACCCATTCTGGAAGGGGTTGCATTCCCCTTCAAGAACAGCTCTGTAGTTTGGGGGTGCCTTCGACTCAGGGATGCTGCTGGATAAGTAGGTGCCAGCTGAGGCCAGGAATGCCTTTTAGTCTGCTCACGCCAATGCTGGACTTCTCCCTGACTCTGCTGCCGCCCATGCCTCCCCGCAGGCTGAGAGCAGGGCCAATGGGGCCAGATGGCCCCATTTGCACTGCGGGCTCCTCGTGAGGAGCCCTCAGTGCAAACTTCACCCCTGCTGAGCAGCAGCAGCCCTGGAGGCCCTCCAATGGGTTTTAACAGAGGCACCGTTCCCCCCCCCCCGTGACTACAGGTCTGTTTTTAGTAGTTTTGGCTGGTTAAACAGCTGCAGCCTTTCCTGGGTGGGAAAGATCTGGCCTCTATGATGCATCCCCTGGGTTATATCTAGATTAGATTACTGCAGCATACTCTATGTCGGACTGTCCTTGAAAAATGTTAGGAAAATTCATTCGGTGAAGAATGCTGTAAGGAAGTTGACTGAAATGAGTTGTTGGGCCCATATCACTCCAGTCTTGGCCCATCTACACTGGCTTCCAGGACTGTTTCCAAGTACAATTCAAGGTGCTGGTGTTGACGTGGGATTGGCATACTTGAAGGACAGCCTACTCTCTTATGAACCTATGTGACCACTATGATAACCTTCCAAGGCCCTTTTTGTCTTCTGCGATTAGGACAGTGGTGGCCCAGGAGAAGACCTTCTTGGTTGTGGCACCAAAACTCTAGAATTCCCCACTCCCCTCAAGGAAGATTCACCTGTCCACTTCTATTGCAGTCTTTCACCAGTGGGTGAAGACTTCTCTATTCCATTAACTCATCCCTCTCAGAAGCTAGAGCTCAGTAATTGAGCACATCCAATTAAATTCAATAGCACAGGGGTGGCCTACAGTAGCTCTTCAGATGTTTTTTGCCTACAACTCCCATCAGCCCCAGCCAGCATGGCCAATGGCTGGGACTGATGGGAGTTGTAGGCAAAAAAAACCCGGGAGAGCTACCATTGGCCACCCCTGCAATAACATATTAAAAAGGAAACCAGACTGGAAACAATAAGGACCAAGAACCTGGAGAGTCGCAGCCAGTCAGGAAAAACAATACAGAGCAACATGGATCAATAGCCTAACAGTATACGTCAGCATTGATAAGAAGATATTGGATTTATATCCCGCCCTCCACTCCGAAGAGTCACAGAGCGGCTCACAATCTCCTTTCCCTTCCTCCCCCACAACAGACACCCTGTGAGGTAGATGAAGACATTGGATTTATATCCCGCCCTCCACTCCGAAGAGTCTCAGAGCGGCTCACAATCTCCTTTCCCTTCCTCCCCCACAACAGGCACCCTGTGAGGTAGATGAAGACATTGGATTTATATCCCGCCCTCCACTCCGAAGAGCCACAGAGCGGCTCACAATCTCCTTTCCCTTCCTCCCCCACAACAGACACCCTGTGAGGTAGATGAAGACATTGGATTTATATCCCGCCCTCCACTCCGAAGAGTCTCAGAGCGGCTCCCAATCTCCTTTCCCTTCCTCCCCCACAACAGAAACCCTGTGAGGTAGATGAAGACATTGGATTTATATCCCGCCCACCACTCCGAAGAGTCTCAGAGCGGCTCCCACTCTCCTTTCCCTTCCTCCCCCACAACAGACACCCTGTGAGGTAGATGAAGACATTGGATTTATATCCCGCCCTCTACTCCGAAGAGTCTCAGAGTGGCTCACAATCTCCTTTCCCTTCCTCCCCCACAACAGACACCCTGTGAGGTAGATGAAGACATTGGATTTATATCCCGCCCTCCACTCCGAAGAGTCTCAGAGCGGCTCACAATCTCCTTTCCCTTCCTCCCCCACAACAGACACCCTGTGAGGTAGATGAAGACATTGGATTTATATCCCGCCCTCCACTCCGAAGAGTCTCAGAGCGGCTTACAATCTCCTTTCCCTTCCTTCCCCACAACAGACACCCTGTGAGGTGGGTGGGGTGAGAGGGCTCTCACAGCAGCTGCCCTTTCAAGGACAACCTCTGCCAGAGCTGTGGCTGACCCAAGGCCATGCTAGCAGGTGCAAGTTGGAGGAGTGGGGAATCAAACCTGCTTCTCCCAGATAAGAGTCCGCACACTTAACCACTACACCAAACCGGCTCTCTGGAAAACTGGAAAACAAGAGTTTGGCTAGCAAGAAGTGCCACAAGTGCTAGATCCAGAAGGATATGCTTGCCAAAGCTGTTCTCAGGTGATGTAATGGAGAATGAGGCTGCAGTCTGCGGCTGGCAGGGATCGCTGTACTTTAGGATCTTGTTTTTAAAGAAAGAACCTCTGTTCCTTCCCAGCATGGTATAATGGTTAAAAGTGGCAAACTCCAATCTGGAAAATTGGGTTTGATTCCACACTCTTCCATATGAAGCTGCTGGGCAACCTTGGGCCAGTCACATTTCTCTCAGAGCTTTCTCAGCCCCACCTACCTCACAAGCAATACCCCCTCTAAGCTGTGGAGTCTTGTGAGCAAAAGTTCTACTTCGTGAACTACTGACATCAAAGGCAGCCCTGCTCCTCACAGGCAACGTAGAAGAATACACACTCTGTTGCATTCCCCATTGCTCAAATTGTGAGCGAGGCGATTTTCTTCCCTCTACACTGGCCCGTTGCCACAAAGAATAAATTAGTTGGGGGAGGGACGGTGGCTCTGTGGTAGAGCATCTGCTTGGGAAGCAGAAGGTCCCAGGTTCAATCCCTGGCATCTCCAAAAAAGGGTCCAGGCAAATAGGTGTGAAAAACCTCAGCTTGAGACCCTGGAGAGCCATGAATGGGGCTGTGGCTCAGTGGTAGAGCATCTGCTTGGGAAGCAGAAGGTCCCAGGTTCAATCCCTGGCATCTCCAAAAAAGGGTCCAGGCAAATAGGTGTGAAAGACCTCAGCTTGAGACCCTGGAGAGCTGCTACCAGTCTGAGAAGACAATACTGACTTTGATGGACCGAGGGTCTGATTCAGTATAAGGCAGCTTCATATGTTCATATGTTCATAGTTTGCTCTGGGGCCATTTTTCCTGAGCGAAGACAAAAATATGTGAGCCGGAGGCTAAAAAACAGTGAGCTAGCTCACACTAACTCAGCTTAGAGGGAACACTGCTCACAAGGTGCCCGTTTTTGGGAGAGGAAGGGAACAAGTTTGGGAGCCACTTTGAGACTCCTTAAGGAAGAGCAAAAGAGGGTTTAAAAACCTACTCTTCTTCTTTTCAGTTAGGTTGAAGTCCAAGCCTTTTCATTTCTGTGGAATGCTCTCCTATAGATTCTTTACTGGCTCCCTCAGATATTTGAGTCTGGTGGGCTTATTACTTGCAAACCTTTGAAGAAGAATTCAGGCTAAAAAAAATTGCCCTACAGCACTGTGCCCCAGAGGACAGAAATAGAATAATTGCTGACTATTTAGCTGTGTGGAAATGGGCTACTTTCCATACAACGCTAATTCTCCCTCTCTCGTAGCACAAGGAAGCAGCTCCTTTCATAGAGCAGTGGATCTTCATTCCCCCCCCCCCCCCCCAAAAAAAAAAAAAAAATCCTCTCTGATGAAAAGCAGGCCTGCTCCTCACAGGCAGCATAGAAGAATACACATTCTGCTCCATTCCCCATTGCTCAAATTGTGAGCTAGGCAATTTTCTTCCCTCTACACTGGCCCATTGCCACAAAGAACATATGTATTTATCTAATCATGCAGAGATAAGCATATCTGTTCAAATAATATCCCTGCTCCTTGTGGAAAGGCAATGCTAAGCGTTACCTTACCCTTGAAGACAAATGCACGGCTGCTGGAAATTCTTGCAGTCTCTTAAGGAGAAAGGCAGTTGAAACAACAACTCTATTAAGCTGCTTTAGAAACATGCCAACCTATTTTGTATGAGGGGACAGTGTTTTGTAGTGGTCAGTGCTAGGCTATACTTGGAGACCTGGGTTTGAATGCCATCTCCACTATTAGTATCGATGGGCAACACTGGATGAGTCACTTTCTGTCAAACTCACCTGCCTAACAGGGTTGTTGCTACAACGAAATGAGTGGAGATCATATATTCTGAGCTCCTTGGAAGAAAAGTGGGATGAAAATCAGTAAACAATCAATTTTGAAGAGATCTTACAAAATCTGAATGCTTTTCAGTAAATGCAGAAATTAACCATCGGATATTGGTCCAGCTAAAACAGCTGATATTTTCGCCGTCTTTGTTTATATGTGCGCACTTGCAGCAACTGTCATTTTAATTCTGGATTTGTTTCTGCATATCAAGAGATAGATAGATAGATAATTTAGATAGATAATTTTATTTGTATCCCGCCCTCCCCGCCGAGGCAGGCTCAGGGCGGCTAACAACATCATACAAATTTCAATTATACAAAAAGCAAAAAACACAAAATTACATTTAAGCATTAAAATTCTGATTAGGTTTAAAATTAGTTAATTAAGTTAATAAAAGTGCTAATACTGTTCTTTAGGATGGCGGTTATCATTAACAATTTCTTCCTTCGTCAGCGAAAGCTAGTCGGAAGAGGAAGGTCTTGCAGGCCCTGCGGAATTGTTCAAGGTCCCGCAGGGCCCGCATTTCCTCTGGAAGTTGATTCCATAGGCTCGGGGCTACAGAGGAGAAGGCCCGGTTACGGGTACATTGCAGCTTCACCTCTCTCGGTCCGGGAGTAGTCAACAAGTTTTTTCCGGCTGACCTCAGGCTGACCTCAGTGCTCTCTGGGGTTCATATGGGGAGAGACGGTCCCTAAGGTAGACAGGTCCTCGACCATATAGGGCTTTAAAGGTAATGACCAGCACTTTGTAACGAACCCGGTATGTAACTGGCAGCCAGTGCAGCTCGCGCAGTCCAGGCTGTATGTGCTCCCATTTAGGAAGCCCCAGCAACAGTCTAGCCGCCGCATTCTGCACCAGCTGCAGCTTCCGGGTTCGGTACAGAGGCAGCCCCATGTAGAGGGCATTACAGTAATCCAGTCTCGAGGTGACCGTTGCATGAAGTACCGTTGCCAGATCTTGGCGCTCTAGGAAGGGAGCCAACTGCCTTGCCCGCCTTAGATGGAAAAAGGCTGACTTGGCGGTGGCTGCAATCTGGGCCTCCATTGATAATGAAGGCTCCAGTAAGAGCATATATAGCACAGAATCATAATGCTTCCTTTAGAGATGAAAGATGCTTCAGCACTACAGAAATAAACATTTTAATGCTTTGGGGACAAAAATGCAAACCTATAGTTTTCTCCCAAGGCTAAAGTAAATGAACAGTTCCCTATTCATATAAATACACACACTCAATGTTGTGCAGAAGTTAAATCTCTCCCAGAAGGTATGCACTTGGTGTGTTTATCTTCCTAGAGTTCTGGTTGCTATTTTGGATGATTTTTTGTAGTAAAGCAAACAGTCTAATTTAAAAAAAAGAATAGCACCAGGACCTGATGGTTTATCAGGATTACATTATAAATGTTTTGAAGAATAAATATTACTTCCATTGCAAGCTACAATGAACTCTATACTTCATGAGAGTAAGATGCGAGAAACTTGGATGAGAATATAATTTTAATACCTAAAGAAGACCAAGACTTGATGATAACAAGAAATCATAGATCAGTTTCATCACTTAACAATGGCTGCAAACCATTTACAACAATTTTAGCAGAAAGACTTAAAATGATTTTGCAGGGCTTTATCCAGGAAAACCAATGTGGTTTTTTACTTAAGAGATAGTTGAAATATAAGGTCAGAATTGTTCTTGATATACTGGAATATTATGAAAAACATAATTAAAAACAATTATCTTTGGTTTTTTTAAGATGTAGAGGTATTTGATTATTTGAACTGGCATCAGGTTCTGGAAGAAATGGCCTTTGGGTGAACTTTATAAAATAGGTTAAATCAATATATACTACTCAATCGACAAAGATGGAGAATTGACCAAATCATGTGAGATACAAAAAAGAACAAGACAAGGATGCCTGCTGTCTTCTTTTTTTTTTTTATTCTAGTTTTGGAAATATTGATCAGAAGTATAAAACAAGATGAAAAGATTAGAGGTGTCAAGATTAAGAAAGCCTGCTTCGGCGGGAAGGGCGGAATATAAATAAAAGAAAAAGAAAAAGAGAAAGAGAAAGAAAGAAAGAAAGAAAGAGAAAGAAAGAAAGAAAGAAAGAAAGAAAGAAAGAAAGAAAGAAAGAAAGAAAGAAAGAAAAAAAGAAAGAAAATTACAATCAGAGCTTTTGCAGATGATTTAGTGTTGATATTGGAAGATTCTTTAAAAGAAGTTGACTCCTTGATGCACAAATTAAAAGAATTTGGTTCAATTGCAGGTTTTAAGATCAATAAGCAGAAAACAAAGATATTAACTAAAACATGAATTCACAAGACAAAGTGGCATTGATGGACAAAACAGCTTTCAGTGTGGAAAAGGGGGTAAAATATTTGGGAATTACACTGTCAAATATGAATTATACGTTATTCCATAGGTAAGGTAGTCCCCCGTGCAAGCACCAGTCGTTTTCGGCTCTGGGGTGACGTTGCTTTCACAATATTTTCATGGCAGACTTTTTTACGGGGTGGTTTGCCATTGCCTTCCCCAGTCATCTACACTTTCCCCCCAGCAAGCTGGGTACTTATTTTACCAACCTCGGAAGGATGGAAGGCTGAGTCAACCTGAGCCGGCTACCTGAAACTAGCTTCCACTGGGAACAAATTTAAGTTGTGAGCAGAGAGTTCAGACTGCAGTACTGCAGCTTTACCACTCTGCACCACGGGGCTCTAAAATCATTCCATAATATCAAAGTTATTCCATAATAACTTTCTAAAAACTTGGAAACAAGTTAAAAATATTTACTAAGAGAGGAAAGATTACAAATGCTTTATTGGGGAGAATATCTGTGATTAATGTTGCTTAGAATGTTATTCTTATTCCGGATAGTACCAGTTCTGACATCTTTCAGGGAAAACGGTATGTCTGAACGTACCCCTGGTATTCTATTCAAACAATGGCAAAAAGATATACCAAGATTTGTGTGGCAAGGGGAAAAAAACACTGTTAAATATAAAATATTAGAAGACTCAAAGGAAAGAGGTGGATTGGTTTTACCCAATTTGAGAGTATACTTTGTGGCTTGCTGTTTGGTATGGCTGAAAGAATGGTTGCTCTTGAGAAATAAAAGATTACTGGAGTTAGAAAGTAATGATTTGAAATTGGGGTGGCATGCTTACTTATGGTATGATAAAGATAAAGTTAATGTTGATTTTAAAAACCACTATATTAGACATGCCATTCTGAGAATATGGAATAAATATAAGCCCAGATTATGTCCAAAAACTCCGCTATGGAGCTCAACTCAAGAGGAATTTTTAGACAGGAAATGGCTTCCATACAAAAGTATTTAACATATTGGAATATTTTAGTTTTTCTCAAGGTGATGGTTAACACAAGAGTTGCCAGTGGTGTTTTTTTTTTTTTTACAATTATCAGCAGGATTTAAACTCGATAAAAGGATGGATGGTTTTGACCAATCTATGACTGTATTTGAAACAGAATTGTGTACAAATGACCAATGTGTTATTGCCAAAATATATAAACTTTTGTTGAAATTTGAACAGAGGAAGAACAGATAAAGGAATTTATGATAAAGTGGTCAAAAATTTTGGTTATTCTATTCAAATGGAACAATGGAACCATTTATGGTTGAAAGGCTTAAAATGTACCTTAAGTTCCAATTTGAAAGAAAACTTTTTTAACATGATGTGCTAGTGGTATATGACTTCAGATAAACTAGCTAAAATGTATAAAGATATTAAGAACAAATGCTGGAAATGTCGATATCATGAAGAGACATTTTATCAAGTATGGTGGTCTTGTAAGAATGCTAAAAAATATTGGATACAAATACACTCAATCATGCAGAAGATTTTAAAGACTGATATACAAATGAAACCAGAGGCATTTTTGTTGGGAATAATGGATAAACCCATCAACGTATTTGTAGCTGGGATTCTTGGCTGGGATTACTTTGCACTTGGCCACATTGAACCTTATCTGCCACGTTGACGCCCACTCACCCAGTGTCAACAGATCCCTTTGGAGTTCCTCACAATTCTCTCTGGTTCTCACCACCCTGAACAATTTAGTGTCATCTGCAAACTTGGCCACTTCACTGCTTACTCCCAACTCCAGATCATTAATGAACAAGTTGAAGAGCATGGGAGCCAGTACTGATCCCTGCGGCACCCCACTGCTTACTGTCCTCCACTGCGAAGACTGCCCATTTATACCCACTCTCTACTTCCTATTAATTAGCCAGTTTTTGATCCACAAGAGGACCTGTCCTTTTACTCCATGACTCTCGAGCTTACTAAGGAGCCTTTGATGAGGAACTTTATCAAAAGCTTTCTGGAAGTCAAGGTAAACAACATCTATTGGGTCCCCTTTGTCCACATGCTTGTTCACCCCCTCAAAGAAAACTGTAACAGGTTAGTGAGGCAAGATCTTCCCTTACAGAACCCATGCTGAGTATTCCTCAATAACTTGTGTTCATCAATGTGCCTACTCATTCTGTCCTTGATAATGCTTTCTACAACTTTCCCAGTTTTGAAGTCAGACTGACTAAGCCTGTAATTTCCCAGATCACCTCTGGAACCCTTTTTAAAGATGGGGGTGTCATTTGCTACCTTCCAGTCCTCAGGAACGGAGGCAGATTTCAATAAAAGATTATGTATTTTTGTTAGAACTCTTGGATGTATGCCATCCGGATCTGGTAACTTATTAGTTTTTAATTCATCAATCAGTTGTAGAACCTCCTCTCTTGTCACCTCAATTTGACTTAGGTCTTTCAACACCCCTTCCAAAATTAGTGGTTCTGGAGCGGGCAGACACTTCTCATCTTTCACAGTGAAGACTGAGGCAAAAAATGCATTCAGCTTCTCAGCCATTTCCCTATCCTCCTTCAGTAATCCTTTGACCCCTTGGTCATCCAAGGGCCCCACTGCCTCCCTGGCTGGTTTCCTGCTTCTAATATATTTGAAGAAATTTTTATTGTTGGTCTTTATGTTTTTGCAATATGCTTCTCATAGTCCCTTTTTGCCTGCCTGATCACAATCTTGCATTTGATTTGCCACAGCCTGTGTTCTCTTTTATTAATCTCACTTGGACTAGCTTTCCACTGCTTAAAGGAGTCCTTCTTACCTTTTACAGCTTCCATTACTTTGTTTGTTAACCATGCAGGCCTTTTCTTATACCTGTTTGTGCCTTTCCTATCTTGTAGTATATATTTTATCTGAGCTTCTAGGATTGTAGTTTTAAATAGCCTCCAAGCTTCCCCAAGGGTTTTGACTGTATTTACCTTTCCTTTCAGTTTCCTCGTCACATGCCTCCTCATCTCAGAGAATTTACCCCTTTTAAAGTTAAATGTGGTTGTGCTGGTCTTTTGGGGCAACTCCCTATTTATACAAATGGTGAAATCAATAATGTTATGGTCACTGCTCCCAAGTGGTGTGATCACTTTTACATCTCTCACCAAGTCTTGGGCATTACTTAGGACCAAATCCAGGATCGCCCCACCCCTGGTAGGTTCTGTGACCATCTGCTCCATAGCACAGTCATTGAGAGCATCTAGAAACTCAATCTCTTTCTCTCGACCTGAACACATATTGACCCAATCAATCTGCGAGTAGTTAAAATCACCTAGGCTAGACTGAAGACAACCAGGGAGCAAGCCTTCTCAGCAATGGCCCCTCGATGGTGGAATCAACTTCCAGAGATGGTACGATCCCTGCGGGACCTGAGCTAGTTCCACAGGGCTTGCAAAACCTCTCTGTTTCAGCTTGCCTTTGGGACAGAACCTGGTTAAACGGATCTGTAGCCATCCAGCCATCTTGCACATGATCGTGATTTACTGCACTTTATAGCACTGTTTTATCCATCTAATTAACTATGTGATTGTAACTGAATTGTATTTTAAAATTGTTTGTTTTATACTGTATTTTACCTATATCACGGTGTTCTGTGTCTGTGAGCCGCCCTGAGCCCGCCATTGGCGGGGGAGCGCGGGATATAAAAATAAATTTATCTTATCTTATCTTACCTATTATGACACAGTTTTTACGTTTAGCTGCTATCTTTAATCCTTCCATCGTATTATAATCATCTTCTATCTTTTGATTTGGTGGGCAATAACAAACTCCCATAGTTACAACATTTTACAACAGTTACAACATAGTTACAACTTTTACAACAGGTGCCAATAGATCACAAGTAAACCATAATACCACAGCTTTCCTCCTTCGGCCAGTGGGAAAGGGAGAAAGTTCTCTCCCTGTTGGCTCTGAAGGAGGAGATTGGGTTTATAATCTGCAATTCACTCGGAGTCTCAGAGTGGCTTACAATCTCCTTGCCCTTCCCCTCCCCACAACAAACACCCTGTGAGGTAGGTGGGGCTGAGAGAGCTGTGACAGAAACTGCTCTTGAGAGAACAGCTCTGAGAGAGCTTGTGGCTGACTCAAGGTCACACCAGCAGGTGCATATGAAGAAGTGGGGAATCAAACCCAATTCTCCCAGATTAGAGTCCATACTCTTAACTACTACATCAAACTGGCTCTCGTCTTCACAGTACTTCTCCCAAAAATAGAAAAATAGGGACTGAAGGAGAAAGGCCTCCATGTTGTTGGATCTGCAGTAAGTCAGCTTCCTGCTCTTTCCTTCTTTTTCTGCCAGTCATCAGAAAGCAGTGGGGGGGAGGGAAATGTCTGCTGGGCACTCCATTATTCCCTATGTAGACCAATTTCCATAGGATATAATGGAGAATTGATCTGTGAGTACCTGGGGCTCTGGGAGGGGGCTGTTTTCTGAGTTAGAGGCACCAAATTCACCGCATAGCATCCAAAACCTCTCCTCAAAACACCCTCCAAGTTTCAAGAGGATTGGATCAGGGGATCCAATTCTATGAACCCCCCCCCCCAAAGGTGCCCCTATCCTTCATTATTTCCATTGGAGGGAAGGCATTTGAAAGGTGTGCTGTCCCTTTAAACGTGATGGCCAGAACTCCCTTTGGAGTTCAGTTATGTTTGTCACAACTTTGCTTATGGCTCCACCCCCAAAGTCTCCTGACTCCACCCTCAAAGTCCCCAGATTTTTCTTGAATTGGCAACCCTATTCTCTATAGAGGGAGTCAGGAATGGGAAGACAAAAGACAAGGTATTACCCAAATCCCCAGCAGCGTTTTGTGTTCTGGCTTTCCTCTGCTTGCTTAAAGTTCCACTCAATATGGGGGTCAGGATGGAGCTTACTTGCATGTCTTACAGAAGCCTTCTGCTTAAACTTTGTACTATCAATACTCCTGTGGTTCTCTAGTAGTATAATGCAGAACTAACAAAGCCCTTGAAAACGACCCTTGTGAACATGGAGATAAATCAAAATACTTTTAGTGGCTTTGGCAGGCAAAATCCTTATCTTGAACTTGCTTCTTTCTTATCAGTCCACAAGGATTTGTTTGATTTAAGTAGTTGGTTAGAGGCTTTGTAGAAGGGACACTCTAACGGTGTATACACTTCCAAAGTCTTCAGTCAGTCCCTGATTAATGGACATAGAATCTGTAATTAAACCAGCGTCAGGAGCTCTGAACATCCCTGGATAAATCTACTCTCATCTGCTTTTTGTAGTTATTGGGAGAGAAATCAACTTGATTTATCCTTACAGTCATGTTTCCACTTTATAATACATTTGAGAACACTTAGTTTTATAATAGTTTGAGAGCTGAATTTTTTACCGTTTACTACAAGCATTCTTAAGAAACCATCGTTATTGCATGAAAGGAAACCTCAAGGGTATTTCGCCAGGATCTTTGTCCTTTCAACTGTTCCAGTACCCATCACAAACTATTTTCCCCCCCTCTTGACTTCTAATTTCAGGATTTCTCTCCTGTTTTTGAGACTCACTACTTTTCTACTCTTATATACTGGAGAGGAGAGCTTGTTAGGACAGAAAGCGTCTTCTCCAAAGCGATTGCTGCAATAGTTGTAGTTTATAAATGGTGGCTCCGGTACCCCTGAGGAAAAAGTCATCTCCATATCCTTTTCAGTCTCTCATATAGTATATAATCATTTGTGTAGGCCCAGAAAGTGTGAAAATATCTACTTTGGGACATTAGCAATTCAGTATATGGCAGCTGACATTCAGTTAATTTGGTTATTTTACTGTCTGTCTAAAAATTTATTTAATGTATACATTTACACATGAAAGCCCTGACTGAATTTTCAGTGGGTTTGGCTGGGAGGTGCACTGGCCTGGCAGTGGGGCAGGGATTCACCCTCTGCAAGTATCATGGACCCCCACTTGCCTTATATTCTAACAGTGAAATAATACTTTTACAACAGGTGCCAACAGATCACAAATAAACTATAATACCACAGCTCTCTCCCTTCCCTCTTTTGTCCCACCGGATAGGGGAAAAGTTGGAGAAATGATAACTTGAATTTGCTGACTGGAATTTGGGTACTTTAATTTGGTGACTGGAGCTGGATACTTGAATTTGGTGACAGACCTTTCTATAAACCTGAACAGGACCCTAGGTTTGCAGAAAAATGCGAAATCTAAAACAAATGATAAAAAACCACTGGGCAGCTTTAAAAATCCAGAAATTATAAAAGGAGCACATGTCACTTTAAGCAACAGATTTTCTCAGTGGTTGTTGCTAGGCAACCACAGCATTCCAAGCTTGGCTTTGTCAATAAAAGGCAGTAGTAGGGCCCTTTCCAGCCCTATTTTGGCCTTTGAGGGCAAAATCATTGGGGCCAGGCCTGGCTAGACTTACCAGTTCCAGGTTGAGAGGTTCCTGGAAATTTTGTGATGAAATCTGAGTAGTGCAGCGTTTGGGGAGAGGAGAGGCTCCAGAATAGTATAATGCCACTGTCTCGCCCCGGGCGCCTCTCGCGGTCCCCAGGTGCGACCATCGCCCCCCCTGATGGGTCTGCCCCTTCTGGGTCTTGTGCAAGTGCCCCCCTGAGGTCTCAGAATTAGGGGTGGGAGCCAGGTTACAGCACCTCAGGCCCCCTTTCCCCTCTGGCTGGGTTTGGGCTCCTTTCTCTCTCTCAGGAGGCAGCACTTCTCCCTACCCACCAGCTTCCTTCCACCAGTTCCTCTGGACTACCCCCCTTTTATCCCTCTATCAATTCCCTTCCCCACTCCCTGGGTCCCACCTCCTTCTGGCTCCGCCCCCATTCATAAGCCTGGACGCCGGGGAGAGGCGTTCCGGGGGCTTGGCCAGGTGGGAGCTGCTGTGACTCAACCGGCTGGCCCCTTCCTCTCTGGCTGCGGCTGGGCTCCGTTGCTGCTTCCCGGCTCCTGCTGCCTCAGATGCAGTGTGTTGGCCAGACTCCTCATGTCCGTGGTCGGGTGCGTTGGCTGTGGGGGCTGTAGGGAGCTGCTGGGGGTGCTGCTCGGCTGTTGGGCGGCCAGGTAGGTGGTGACATGACTGTGGGGGCCTCCAGCGGTGCCGCGGGGGGCTCCTTGGGCGTTGGCGGGGGGCGGACGGCTGTCAATCACGGAGCCCCCCCCGCGGAGTCCCGGCCTGTGCTGGGTGGGACAGCCACAAAGTCTACCCTCTCAAGCAGTCATTTTCTCCAGGTGGACAAATGCCTGAAGTTCAGTTGTAATTCTGATGGATCTCCAGGTCCCATCTGTAGAGTGGCACTCCAGGCCTGGCAGCAACCTCTGGGTGACTTGACGCCATCTGACTGGCATGACTCCAGTTGCCCTGGCTGCTTGCTACTGTTCAACAGCAGCCACCCTATGAAAGCCAGTGTGGTGTAGCAGAGCTTCCAATTAGGAGACCAAGGTTCAGATCCCCATCTTGCTATGGAAGCTGACTGGGTGATTTTGCAAAGTTACATACTTGCAGCCTAACCTACTTCACAGGGTTATTGTGAAGATAAAAAGGAGGAAAAGAGAATGTAAGCTGCTTTGGTCCCCCTGTTGAGAAAGGTGAGGTATAAATGAAGTAAATAAAGAATATAGTTGAAGATGGGAGGCAGATAGAAGTTAGGTTGGTGAATGGCTAAGAACAGGGGCGGCCAGACTTGCCACATGGAATAAATGTCAGATGTCTGAGAGCCACAAGACAGGAAGGAAGGAAGGAAGGAGGGAAAGAAGGAAGGAAGGAAGAAAAGAAGGAAGGGAATAGATGAGGGAAAAGGAAGAGAGAGGTGGAAAGAAAGCAACTATAAATGCCTTCTCCAAGCTGCTGGCTGAACTTGGAGAAGTGATTTAAAGAGAGAAATGTCTTCTCCAAGCCAGCCAATGGGGCAGTAGGGGCATCAAGAGCCACACATTATGTGTTGAAAAGCCACATGTGGCTCCCGAGCCACAGTTTGGTCACCCGTGGCTAAGAAGGAGAGAATGAGGCAGAGAAAGGATACGGGGGCTGCCAAGAGGAGGGAAAGAGGTTAGGAAATTCTTAGAAATCTGGGAGGGGGAAGCCTGGGATGAGTGCGGTTTGAGGAGGGGAGAGATCTCAGAAGGTTATAATGCCAGAAACTCCACCCTCCAAAGCATCCACTTCATGGGGAACCAGGGTGCCAACCCCCAGGTGAGGGCTGGAGATTGCTTTCCAGATTATAGAGATCAGTCTGCCTGGAGAAAATGGCGGCTTTGGAGGGTGGACTGTATGGCATTGTACCCACTGAAGTCCCTGTCTTCCCAAGACTCCACACCCAAATATCCAGGGTTTTCCCAGCCTTGATCTGGCCATTCTAAGGGGAACTGATCTGTGTAGTTGGGAGATCTGTTGTGATTTCTGGTGATCTCCAGACTCCACCTGGAGGTTGGCAACCATAGAAGGAGAGATGGAAGCCAGAAAAGGGGAGAGGCCATGGGGGCTTTCAGGAAAGACAGCATAGTGGGGGAGGGAGAAGTGAGATGCCTCCCATGAGGCAGATATTTTGCATGCAGTAAAATAGATTGCATATTCAGGTGCTGTAAAAGTATACATGAAAATGAAGACAGGGAGAAAAATGCAGATGGGGGAAAAATTTCCACATTATTACCCTTAGATCTAAGGAATTCAGTTAGACCCTGGCTTGCTAAAAACAAACAAACAAAAAGTTGCAAGCGTGGGTAAAACTCTTTAGGCGTTTTCACACAGAGCTTACCCCGGAGTGATGTCCCTCTTCACCGCGCAGCGTCTGCGCGGATTTCGCACCAACTGCTCCGCAGAACCAGGAAGAGCCGCGGTTTTTGCGTCGCTAACGTAAACTGGTTTTTAGCTGTTTACATTTGCGATGCAAAAGGCTCGGCACTTCGCGGCTCTTCCTGAGCAGTTGGTGTGAAATCCGCGCAGACGCTGCGCGGTGAAGAGGGACGTCGCTCCGGGGTAAGCTCTGTGCGAAAACGCCCTTTGTTTCCTTCTGCAACACATCCATAGATTACCATCCCAGCTAGATAGAGCTACCTTAATATACAAAGTCCCACTTTATTCAATGGACCTTACTCCTAAACGGATATGATTTGTACCGAACAGTACCGTCCTAAGCAGCGCCCTTCTAAATCAATTGACTTCAATGGATTAGAAAGGTGCAACTCTATTTAGGATTGCCCTGTAAATCTCTCAGAGTGAAATTACCTTTTCTCTTACACACAACCTTCTATTTATTTTCCTTGCAAACTCTTCGATTCCAAATGTATTTTCAGTGTGAAAAATTGCCATTCTTAATAGTCTGGTACGCTCACACACTTGTGCTGACAGACCTATGCCAGAGATGACTACTCAAAGCTGTCAGAGAATGTGCATAAACATTGATGCATGACACAGAATTTCATACCATGCTTCCTAGTCAGCTCCTCATGTTTTTATGAAGAGTAAACAGTTTACCTGATGACACCTTGAAATGCTGACTCTAATGAAAAAAAAAAAATAGATTGCTAACCAAGACCTAGACAAAGTGAAACTGTTGTGCAACAAAATCCTTGCGTTCAAATTCCAGTCGAAAGCAAAAGGCTCATTATTTTGCTTCATGAAAAATCCATTTACAAGTCACATCAGGGACGGGTCGAAGATGGAAATAATTTAGAGTAAACCATTTGTTTTCCATGATCACCAGCCAAGAATTGAAGATTTCAATGAAGATAAGTTAATAGGATGTCTTATACAAGAGTGGTGTTCTTTTCCCTGGAACTTGCTAGCTTTTTGGTTCAGCTTTGCTAACCCTAACCCTATTATATTAATAATAGTAATAATACAGCCTTCACTTATTTCGGTGAAGGAGCAATCTCTCTTTTTAAAAAAAGAACATGCAAAAAATTCAGCAAAGAAGAGCTATTGAGCTTGGCAGGGCTGGTAAATTTCAACAGACTTTAATGAAGCAGAATAGATTTACTCAGATGAAATACAGAATGTATTTTAATATTTTTTTTTGGAAGCAGACATGACTTTGGTGTTTACATTTTGTTGCAAGTGTAGACTATATGTGACAGAGCCCTGGTAATGATCTAGTTGAGATTCATTAAAAATGGAAAGGGATAATTTTATCATAAAGGAGAAAATCCTGTCCGTTTTTCCACTGCTGGTTCTTACAGTGCCTTCCATTTATCCTGTGCATCGTTTCCACTGGTCAAAAACATGCAATTACTAGGCATACGGATTAAGCCAAGCATCTTTTATGTTGACCAAAATGAATTCTTATCAGTGAAGCTAGTATATGAAGAATGGGAAGATTAAAGATAGCGTCTTTGTCATAGAGGAAAGTATATGTTGGTATAAATCTCAAAATAAAGTCAGAATCAGACTTTAAACCAGGGGTCCTCAAACTTTTTAAATAGGGGGCCAGTTCACTGTCCCTCAGACTGTTGGAGGGCCGGACTGCCGTTACTGTACAAGGCCGCGGGCCGTCAGTTCTCCGTCTTCTGCATCTCTCTCCCTTCCCCACACTACACACCCCGGCCTGGGAACTCACCTCACCTCGGTATCACCTCACACTCTGTCTCCGCCGCCTCAGCCCAGTGCCAGAAGTGTTCGTTGCTAACGCGAGTTTAGGTCGAACATCACTTCCGGTCTGATTTTGCCATAATCTGGCGGGCCGCATAAACGTCCTCAGCGGGCCGCATCTGGCCCGCGGGCCGTAGTTTGAGGACCCCTGCTTTAAACATTGCTTGAGCATTGCAGCTCACATGTTCCTTCACACAATGATTGCAAATACTTTGACTTGTTGATGCATTAAACGTACAAGGATTATATTTTTGGTTCCAAATGATTGCTTTGATTTTAAAATCTGAAGAAGAAGCATACCTCCTTTCAATCGCCATTAAAGGAACAGTATGTTCAAAAAGGTATGTCATACTGCGTTGGTGTAGTGCAAGTGGTTAAGAGCAGGGCTTTCTTTGTCAAAAAATGCCCAGCAGGAACTTATTTGCATATTAGGCCACATCCCCCGGCATCACTATTGTTGCAGACAGGACTTTTTTTTTGTAGAAAAAGCACAGCAGAAAGTCATTTGCATGTTAGGCCATGCCCCCTGACACAAAGCCAGCTGGAACTGCGTTCCTGCTCAAAAAAAACTCTGGTTAAGAGTGTCGGACGGGGACCTGACCTGGATAGCCCAGGCAAGCCTGATCTTGTCAAATCTTGAAACTTAAGCAAGGTAGACTCTGGCAAGTACTTGGATGGGTGACCTCTTGGAATACCAGGAGTCGGGAGGCAGAGGCAGGCTTTTTATTCAGCCACCTCTCTGAATATCCTCCAGTAGGGGTCAGTCACTAGAGGTCACCATGACTTTCAGGTGCACACACATACACACAACAATACCTCCCCCTCCAAAAGTGTCAAACTGGGATCTGGGAGCCTTAGGATCAATTTTCCACTCTGTCACAGAAACCTGCTGGGTGACTATGGACCAGCCACACACTCTCAGTCTAATCTATCTCATAGAGTTGTGAGGATAAAGAGGAGTGGAAGAGAAAAATGGTTTTCAAATGAAGTAAATAAACGTGCTACCTTCTTGAAAAATTGGACAAACTCCTCTGATTTCTCTGATTTTTTCAGCAAATGGTGTACTAAGAGCAGGAAACTCAGACAGGGCGGAGACTGGTTTTCTAGTTATGACAACAAATAACAGACCATTTGCTCACCTGCCAGGAAGAAGTCAAAGGGAATGCTGTTTTCGATATCCAGAATTGGGCCCATAAAAGTTGAGGGTGTGTGCCTTGGTATGATTGGAGAAAGGTACAAGGCAGCACCTAATTTCAGGACAGGTCAGGGTGAAACTCTCCAAGCAGGGAAAGTGTAAGTTGTAAACCAAGGAACTGGGGAAGGGGAGAAATGGGTTAGATCTGCATCAATCAGTGTCTGTTTCAGAACTTCAACTGCGCTTGTGTCCATTCCTCTGAAGAGAATGTCACAGTAATGCCAGTGACTTGCATAATTTATCATCACATTTTGTTTCTTTTTCTTAGTTCTGTAACCTAGGGCTTTTTTTTCTTTTAGCAGGAACACACAGGAACACATTTCTGGCTGGCCTGGCACGCAAATGAGTTCTTACTGGGCTTTTTCTAAAAAAAAAAAAAAAAAAAAAGCCCGGCTGTGTAACCCCTCTGTAATGTCTTTCCTGTGCTCTTGTGCTCTAGTGAATAGCAATGCATGTTTGCAAATAAAGACCTTAGTCTGTGTTCAAAGATCTCACCTAAGCCATTTAGCTGCTTGTCTATGCATAGCAATAGAGGAAAATAGAATGGGAAGGACAAGAGATCTATTCAAGAAAATTGGAGAAATCAAGGGAACGTTTCGTGCAAAGATGGCCATGATAAAGGACAAAAATGGTAGGGACCTAACAGAACAGAAGAAATCAGGAAGAGGTGGCAAGAATACACAGAAAAATTATACAAGAAGGATCTCAATGTCCCGGACAACCATGACAGTGAAATCGATGACCTTGAGCCAGACATCCTGGAGTGTGAAGTCAAATGGGCTTTAGAAAGCATTACTAACAACAAGAGTGGAGATGATGGTATCCCAGTTGAGCTATTCAAAGTCCTAAAAGATGGTGCTGTTAAAGTGATGCACACATTAGGTCAACAAATTTGGAAAACACAACAGTGGCCACAGGATTGGAAAAGATCAGTTTATATTCCAATCCCAAAGAAGGGTAATGCCAAGGAATGTTCAAACTATCGCACCATTGCACTCATTTCACATGCCAGCAAGGTCATGTTAAAGATCCTACAAGCTAGGCTTCAGCAGTAGATCGGGAACTACCAGAAGTTCAAGCTGGGTTTTGGAGAGGTAGAGGAACTAGAGATCAAATTGCCAACATTCAATGGATTACGGAGAAAGCACGGGAGTATCAGAAAAATGTCTATTTCTGCTTCATTGACTATGCTAAAGCCTTTGATTGTGCGGATCACAACAAACTGTGGCAAGTCCTTAAAGTGATGGGAGTACCAGACCACCTCATATGTCTCCTGAGAAACCTGTATAAGGGTCAAGAAGCAACTGTCAGAATGGGATATGGAACAACTGATTGGTTTAGAATAGGAAAAGGAGTTTGACAAGGATGTATATTGTCACCCTGCTTATTTAATTTATATGCAGAGTGCATCATGCGGAATGCTGGCCTGGATGAAGCACGAGCCGGAATTAAGATTGCCGGGAAAAACATCAACAACCTCAGATATGCAGATGACACCACTCTAATGGCAGAAAATGAGGAGGACCTAAAGAACCTCTTGTTGAGGGTGAAAGAGGAGAGCACAAAAGTAGGCTTGAAACTCAACATCAAAAAAACTAAGATCATGGCATCTGGCCCCATCACACCTTGGCAAATAGAAGCCTGGGGTGACTTGTTCATGGGGTCGCAAAGAGTCGGTCTTGACTGTGCGACTGAACAACAACTATGCCTAGACCAAAAACTCCTGACTGGGCTAAGAGGAACCAGCAGCAGAGGAACAGAATGTCTGTTACAACTCCCACTCTTGCAGGCATCCTCTATCCGCACTCCAAACCAAAGACAGCAGAAGAATAGGTAGAGTCTGAGTGGTGGCAACATAGAAGAAGATATTGGATTTATATCCCGCCCTCCACTCCGAAGAGTCTCAGAGCGGTCACAATCTCCTTTACCTCCCCCCACCCCACAACAGACACCCTGTGAGGTAAGTGGGGCTGAGAGCTCTTACAGCAGCTGCCCTTTCAAGGACAATTCCTAGAAGAGTTATGGCTAACCCAAGGCCATTCCAGCAGGTGCAAGTGGAGGAGTGGGGAATCACTGGTTCTCGCAGATCAGAGTCCACACACTTCACCACTACACCAAACTGAGGCTGAGAGGGGAGGGGAGGGGAGGGAAAATCAAAGCCTTCTCAGCACACATATATGCAGATTCCCCACCACCTCTCAGTATCTTGGACCAGGAGGTTGGGGGTGGGGGCGGTGTGTGTGGAGTATCACAATGAGAACTGACAGAGCTGTAGTGCGATGGAATGTTTAAAGCAGGTAAACATCCTTCAAGGAAGAAAGGGAGAGAGAAAAATCAGCTTGCTCACGTACCTGAAACTCAAATAGTGCTTGAGGGGAAGATTTTGAAGGGTAGGGTGAGATTTCCAATTGTTCATCCCCCTCACGCGATACCTTGCAGGCCCTCAGCATCTACCTTTCTTATTCACATGCTTTACTGAATTTTTGCTTTTAATATTGTTCCCTGCCTCAAGTCATCAAGACAGAGAGTGCCAATAACACAGCAGAGGGGAAAACCAGACTCTCTCTTTAACAGCCAAAGAGGGAACCTGCAGATCGTCCCTCCACCCTGCTGTGAAATAAGATGAAAGAATAGTTGACACATCCCCCTGCAAGAGAGGTATCTGGAGTGCCACTCAGGACTTTGCACCAGAAGCATTTTTTTTTTTTAAAGACAATCGCAGAAACTTTGGGAAGCACTAAAATAGATGCAATACTTATATTTTTGCACAACCCAAACTTATTTTACTGATTTTACAACACAAAATGCATCATATGTAACTTAATTTCACATAATATTGCACTATTTGGCATACGTATACGAAAGTGTAAAATGTAAATGTCTTAAGTTTTCTACAAGCAAAATTGTGAATATTATTATTGTATTTATAGATCACCCAAAGCACAAGAAAATAAAACCAGTTAAAAGCAAGTTACAGAACATTATAAGCAATCAGACGGCAAATAATAAATAACCCCAATTCTGCCTGCTGGCTACATTCATGGGTGGTGGTGGGGGGGGGAAGAGGCAAAAAAGTGGTAATAATAAAAGACCAGTAATAGCAGTGACTTGCAAAACTTAAGCCTCACATTTTGTTTCTTTTTCTTAGTTCTGTAACCCCTCTGTAATGAATATACTTGTTATGCATTGGGGTTAACCCCTTCCATGGGTTAAATGTTTTGTTTTAGGGCTTCCATGGCATCTGAACTGAGTGGGGAGGAGGTCCAGTGAAACACATGGTGCCTTCTCCTCTGTCTGGTGCTGTGCCCTGACTCTGGTCTGTCACCTAAGCTTGCTGGATAACTCCTCTTCCCTTTGCCCTCTTTCCAAGGCTGCTGCTTGTCCTCAGAAAGCCTGCCTCATGTCCCAGCATTCAGGATATGGTTGTGCAAGTCCCCCAACAACAAGAAGAAGACGACCGCAGATTTATACTCCGCTCTTCTCTCTGAATCAGAGTCTCAGAGCGGCTCACAATCTCCTTTATCTCCCTTCCCCCACAACAGACACCTTGTGAGGTGGGTGGGGCTGAGAGGGCTCTCACAGCAGCTGCCCTTTCAAGGGCAACTCTTGCAAGAGCTATGGCTGACCCAAGGCCATTCCCAGCAGCTGCACGTGGAGGAGTGGGGAATGAAACCCGGTTCTCCCAGATAAGAGTCCACACTTAACCACTACACCAAACTGGCAATAGTGAATATTAGAGGGAAGAAGAGCCCCAAACTGCTGTAACTTGTGGTAACTTAGCATGCTTAACTTACTTTTTGCTATTTGAGAGGTGGGGGGAAAAACCCTTGAAAACAGTAAGTGCTAATTTTATAATAAAAAAACAAAATTTGGGCAGAAACAATCTCATATCTCATATGGTCATAGTAGATCTTGGAGCATATTTGGATGCCAAGTTTAACTTTATAACATTAAAATCTTATAACACTGAAATCTTTAATTCTGTAATCAGCATGCATATTACCCAGCATTCACATTTAAAAATGAAATAAATCCTTGAAATATGTTTTATATGTCCACAGTACTGATCCAAAATAGTGCCCTAATTCACTACCACCACATCCCAAGAACACACTATTATCAAATACCTCACCAATTATTTTTTATTTCATAAAATATTCAATCAAATCTTCATATGCCACCTTTCCCTCCCCAACCACAATGGATCACAAAAAACCTGACTTGCAGGTAACAGATAATAAAACAAACACAGGAAAAACTTTCTTAACAACCCTTCTTATTAAACTCCTGTCTAAAACTAATGGCCTTACCTTCTTATGCAAAATCATATTGCATCACTCTTTATTTCGACCCAAACTTATTTTTTCCAGATGTAAGAAAAACTTGGCTTACTTTTAATCACTTTCCAATTAGAAGTAATTGCAATTTCATTAACTCACATTAAAGAAACTTTCTATTGTGGGCTCTGTTCCACAGATCTTATTTCAGGATAAAATTGTTCAACTGTTGCAACAAAAACGATATGGTAGCCTCAAGACCATTTTGGCTATCTCTGCAAAATATATTATTTTTTTAAAAAATCATTATTTTGACCACAGTGTAATACTCAGTAAAATAGTTAAAAATACAATAAAATCACATATCTAGAGAAATTTTTTTTACACATTCACCTCCTCTCTCCTTGCAGCACCATCCAACTAATTAATCTAATTCAAAGACTTTCTCAGATCTTCACATCCATCAGGAGGTCCTTCAATCATGTACTCTTTCCATACAATAAATATTTTGGTCCAACTGTTGTAAGATTTTGCCTAGTCTACATTTTTTTTGGGGGGTGGGGTAGGGAGATGATTTCTGTCTAGCCTTTTTAACAAATGAACTTTATTCTATTAAACTTACAAAATTATTACAATTTAACAAGTGAAATTATCTTCTGTCCATCTTAAACCCTTTGCCTAAGTTTTAATTTTCCACTAATTTATCCTGGTAAATTGGACTTGTTTGGACAAACTCTGGATATGCAGATACAGGGCTGTCTCTGCTGAGACAGCACCCTCCCCCTCCCCGCAACATCGGTTGTTTAATAAAGAGATTAAAGTATAGAAGCAATGAAGCGGAAAGGACTTACCCAGCTTGGCGCACAAAGAATGTACTGTAGTGATGGAGAGCTACTATAGTATAGGGATTAGAAGTCTGAGCCATGAAGTGCATAGTCCCTGATCCAAATCCCATCTGAGTTGTAAACTCACTGGGTGGTGTTAGGCAAGCCATTGTCTCTTAGGCTCCGTCTGTAATATGGAGATGGAGATGAATACTATTCTACCTGACAAGCTTGTTGCAATTACAGAGACAGTATTTGGGAAGAAGCTGGGGACTGATGCAAAACTATAATTATTATACTAGTATTCCAGCCACACTATGGGAGCAATCCAAAACAGGTCATCTTGGACCGCAAGTTCCATTTTAGATGAGACTTACTCCCAGGGCAGTGTTCTTAAGATTGCAGCCTGTAGATAGTTATAACCAATCCATTTTGTTAGGACTAAATTGTTAGCATTCTTAGCCCCCTGAAAACTTTCCTACACTACAAAATGTAGTTCCATGGAAAGAATCAGTACCATGTCATTCATTATTGAGCATGTTTCTTGAGGTGCTACAAAACACTTTACAAGAGGACTTAATCCCATCAGTCTCAGTTTAATCTTTAACAGAGACAGCGCAGTTTTAGAGGTTCTTTGATGGTTCTGGGTAATTATTTGTCCCAGTATATTCAAGACCTAACCCATATGAAAATGTCAAGAATTACCCTGCTAGATCAGACTAGTGGCCCATCTCAGCATCGTGTTTCACACAGTGACCAAACAGCTGCCCTGGAAGGCCAGCAAACAGGAGCAGAGAGGCCATGGCCCTCCCTTGCTATTGGCTCTCAGCTCTGACATTCAGGTTTACTGTCTTTGAATATGTAGGCTCCAGTTAGTCACCATGGATGGACCTAACCTCCATGAAATCCAATTTCCTGCTATAAGCAGGAATGCCTGTTGCACATGTACTGGGAAAGAGAGGGAGCAAGGAGAATGTGGGATGGTTGCACCCCATGCAAGTTGTACTGGACTGATTGCACCAGTAGCAGGGACCAGCCAGAAAACGAGAGGACTACACAGACACGTCAAAGTGGGGTAAATCAGGTAATGGCTTTATTGATTACAGATTTCTCAGGTCTTGGCACCACATGGGATGGGGACAACAGATGACACCCTACTCTCCAAACTGCCTACTGGGGATAACTGAGGAAAGAGAAATGGCTTTCAGATGAGAAGTGGCAGAAGCCACTGTTCCCACCTGAAACAGGACTCTTTTCCAAGTCATCTATGTTCACAGTCCATTGGCTGTGAATTCCATAATTTTATTTCTCATTCAATATAGTGTTAAAATTAACCATAGGTTTATTATAAGTTGTTCAAACAAAACGTGACTTGCCTACATAGTGACATAAATGTGACAAGACCTACCTCTAAACAGAAATATTTTTTCTTGCTGTACAACTTTGTGCAAATGTTTAAATTATAGTGTAACTTTGACATCTTTGATTACTCTCCCCTTTCATATTTTGACTCATTTTTGTTTGTTTACAATTACTGCTACCTGATACCAGCGATTCCCAACATGGTACCCACCAAATCTTTTTAGAAAGTAGGCAGGGCCAAGTGGGCTTTTGCTCAGGAAGATGTCTGATTGGCTGTGCAGATTTTTTTTTAAAAAATATTACTTTGCCAGCAACTGTCACCACAGCACAAGGTTCTTCATTGTATGACTGAAGATGAGCTGTTGCAGCCGTTTTGTGTGGCTGGCTCCTCCTCCAGCAGCATTTTGTGGCAGCGATTTTGTCTGTGCCCATCATGCAGTTTCAGAATACCAAAGGTGCTCATGGGCTCAAAAAGTTGGCCCTCCATCTTATACACCCTCCCCCCCTTTTTAAAAAAAGGTAAAAATCAGTGTGCCTCTGTCCCAGACTGCAAAAGCACAGTTCACCAGCTATCAAAGAAGAAAGAGCACTGGGGCTTGATAGCTCAAAAACTTATCAAACACTTAAATTCAGCACCTCAGGTTTGCAATGGGCCATGAGCAATAAGAATTTTTTGCGGAAGTTTCAGAACCATTAAAGGCTAAGCTTCACCATGTTACCTTCGTAACCTCCATTGTAGGCTGGTAGCAAGGAAAGGCTGCTTCAGCTAAATTGCTGTTATGCTTAATCGATCAATTATTTTGACACATGTTCCTTACACTACATTTACCGTTTTCAGCTCCATAACTCCCATCAGAGAATCTGACTGCAAATGCACAGAACAATTGCTTCTGTTTAGTACACTGACAGTCTGTTTTGCAAAGGAGCATCTCCGCATTCCAAAGACTGTCAGCTCTAACAACTACTTTTCATCAGCGTAATTGTTCCCAGTGGAGAGGTCAACCTACACTTGTGAGCTTAACTTGCTGACCCAACATTAATCCTGCATTAAGGGGAGGGGGGGGGGAGAAACAGAGAGAGAACATGCCAAACAGCAACAAACTGAAACTCACCATTATATTTCATTTGCATAATTAAAGAGCCATGATTTGGCACATAAATTATGGAAACAATTTTTTTTTTTTAAAAAAAATGGATGTACACTACAAATAAATGCCAGAATGAAAGAGGACAGGCAGAAGGGAATAGATTAAGCAGTTTCTGCATCAAAATGGAGATACATTACACAATGGACAGGCAGAAGGGAATAGATTAAGCAGCTTCTGCATCAAAATGGAGATATATTACACAATGGCTGGAATGGATCCCTGAAACCACTGCAGGCTCAAGGCTCAGCAGCAGCTTTCCCCATCAACAGTAATAGGAAGAGATATCAAGTAACATGGAGGTTAAGTGTTACAGTTATTGATTTGGACCTCACCACCTTGCTGATCTCGCGAGTCCATTTGAAGTGTAGTGATGGGAACTGCAGCCAGCGTAGCCTCCACAGTGGTTGCGGGTGTCGAGTGTGATCAGCGTGCCTTGCGCTAGCAAGCCCCTCCGTTTTGAAAGCAATAATGAATTTGCAATTCTTACTAGAAACCATTTAGTGCTTTGGAACAATGCACGGTACATTAACTTTTAGCCCATATATTGTAGACTAATCAGACACACTCATTTATTTACATTTTGAACTCTTCCCAGTAGTCTTGTTTCTGATGCACCAGGCATGGACAGTAGAGACACACAAGCGAAGCTGAGGCTGACTTTGGATAAAAGCTACATGGGGGGCGGGGAATCTGTTTTTCCATGCTTTTTTCATCCAAGCTAGTAAAAGCTACCATACTTCCTCCATATGTACTCTCAAGAATACTGTGAATATCGTTCACTAGGTCCCAGGGTCCTTTAAAGAAGGGGCTCAGCTGCTCTCTGAATCAAGCTGCATTGTGGTTAAGAAGGATGGAGGATGGAGAATTGAGTTACTTTTCACTGGGCTGGGGAAAAAAAAATGTAACAACTTGCAACAGGATGGACTAAATTCTGCACTGCAGTTAAGTCATATGGTAAATTCTGACAGCATTGTTTGAACAACTGGAGCCATACTGAAAGCTTTTAGCAGGAAAAGGAGGTGCAAGTTTTTAATAAAGTCAGCATACACTTAGAACAATAAAAAAAAACAACCTCCGTGAAATCACTAAATTTCAGGTTAAACTATGTGGCACAAGCTACCTTTTATCACTAGTGCTACTTTGGATCTGCACGGAAGCAGAGAGAAGGGTGCTCCAAAGAGTGACGAGAAGAGCACAAAAGATTTGTGGATGTTCTCTCCCCTCATTGGTGGATCTGTATAATATGGGATGTAAAAGGAAGATACAAATGATCCTAAGGGACCCTTCACATCTGGGCCATTTGCTATTTGAGATCTTACTGTCAGGTAGACGATATAGAGTGTTGAAGGCTAGGACAAACAGATTTAAGGACAGTTTCTATCCAAGTGCTGTGGTTAGGCTAAATGCAGGGTTATGAAGGATTATCTGTTTTAGATATATTTAAATGGTTTAATGAATGTTTATCTGTTTTAGATGTATTTAAATGGTTTTAATGGTTTAAATGGTTTTAGATGTATTTAAATGGTATGAATATGAATATGTGTGTTTGATGTGTTGGTATGTTTTGTGGAAGAGCACCTCATTTCGTTGCTCTCTTTTTGTTGAGAACAATGACAATAAATCTATCTATCTATCTATCTATCTATCTATCTATCTATCTATCTATCTATCTATCTATCTATCTATCTATCTATCTATCTATCTATCTATCTATCTATCTATCATCTTGTAGCCGAAGGCTGGGATGGAAGATGCTACAAGTTATGATGTCAAAGTAAAAAATGAAGGCTAAAATGCAATACTTTTTAGAAACAAAAGGTGTTTCTATTTAAAAATGAGATGCATTTCTGCCCTCTTTAACACATCCACATATATATAAGAACCGAAATGGATTTTATTTGGCCATAGGTGATATGAAACACCTCTCCTGGAGACCCTGAAGAGCCACTGCCGCTCTGATAGATCATACTGACCGGGGTGGCCAAACTTGCTTAGTGGAAGAGCCACATAGAAGAAACGTCAGACATTTTGAGAGCCGGAAGGAAGGAAGGAAGGCAGGCAGGAAGGAAGGCAGGCAGGCAAACAGATGGGGAGGAAGAGATGGAAAGAAAGCAACTTTAACTTTAAATGCATTTTCCAAGCCACTGGCTGGCTTGGAGAAGAGATTTCGTGAGACAAATGCCTTCTCCAAGCCAGCTGATGGGGTGGTGGGGGCTTCAAGAGCCACATAATGTGTGAAAGATCCACATGTGGCTTCCGAGCCACAGTTTGGCCACCTGTGATACTGACCTTGATGAGCCGATGGTCTGATTCAGTATAAGGCAGCTTCATCTTCTGTGGAAAAAAAAAAAGGCTTCTGGCATAGATTTCTCCTATTGCATTTGGATTGGATCCCAGGAACAGCTGGTAGAGATTGATCTTACTCACCTCCTCCATCTTCTACAGCTCCCCATACCAGCTGAAAAGCTATAACTGAGGATTAAGGAGACCTTTGGGAAAAGAATGGAACGCAGTGGGCGCCATAGCTTGAGGGGGAAATGGCTGCTGAGGCTCTTCCCTCCCTTGGGCAAGTACCTTCTGCTCATGCAAGTGCTACTTTGGATCTAATTCACTTTCTTCTACCATTATAAAAAATGGCAGCTGTAAATCTTGGAAAATAAACATAGATGTAGGCTTGAAAGTGATAAATTGTTGCCTTTTCTAGCCTCTTGTAAGCCTTAAAACGAGTAATATTGTGTCTCTATGCAAATCATTGCCTAGGTATAGAACAGCACAGTCCTGAAGTCCACTGAAATCAATGGGCTTAGAAAGCTGCTTGGGTTGCACTTTTTAGATTGCTATCTATGAAGCAGTAGAACAAACAGAAGCAAACAGAAGAATAAATAAATGTGGTTTAAATGTTTAACAGTTATTGCTAGACAAGGAGGGAACATTAATGCAGTTAATTCATTCTCATTTGTGAAAGCAATATGTGAATTTTTGCGAAAGATGAGCTGGTTGACAAATTACTCAATAAAATTTCTGTGAAAGAACAGTGCCTGTAATTTATTCTGCTCATTCAGTTAGCTTCCAAGAACATGATAAAACTGTGAGCAGGACTGGATTCACGGGTACTGAGGAAATAAAAAGATGACAGGGAAGTGCTCCGTGTTAGCTTTTGGTGTGTCTGCTTGACATATAGGAAATAGATGAACTCCAGTTTTTTTTTTTAAAAAAAAAACACAGTCAAAATGCTTTGATGTAGATTTAACAAGATTTTACAATTCACCACAAGTGTTTGCATTTGCTGTAGTTGAAAACTAAACGCAGAAAATAAGAATGAGCAGGGAACTACTTTCCGTGGATGAGACTTCCATATTTATTTTTTCCCATATGCATAAAAAAATGGCAGTGATGTATTTCTATGAAAGAGGCAGGGAATGAGAAAGATGCAGATATATTGAACTGAGGTTTGTGCTTCAAAATTACACCATTCATTTTAAAAAACAAAATGATATTTATTTATAACAATTCCTTATATTTTTGTCTCTTTCTCTCTCTCTCTTTTTTAAAGATGTCAGCTTTTAAAATTGGTTTTTAAAATGACACACGGCATTACAAACGATGGCGCTTTCAACCAATGTGGCATTTCCATATTTACACAAGCTAAAATAAATTTACAATACATGATAGCGTACAATCTTGACATTTAGTAGTAGCAGTAAAACAGGGCATCCATTTTTTTTTCCTGTACAAACTATGAGAATGAGACTTTTATTCACATTTTTTTTAAAAAAAAATCATCAGCAATTTGATCTGACCTATGCATTTCTCAAAACCATTTCTCCTTCCGATTCTCAAACCTTTCATCACGTTGCCCACACCTTCACCAGACTACAGGAACTACAAGTTATTAGATCTAACATCTAGACAGAGCAAAAGTTCTCCCCTTCCAATTCCTTTCATGTCTTCCTGGTAATCCCCTTGAAAAGAAGCTCTTCCTTTTTTTCCCTTCTTTGTAATTCACTTTCACATTTCTCCCTCAAAACTGCAAACCTATGACTCAAATCTCTTCTCAAGCAAAGTTAGAAAGATTACAGTGTTGTTCTTTGTGATTTTTCTAATGCTACACCCAAGAATCAGGTGACCCAGGATACTGTTCTGCTCTATAAGAAGGTCGTCTGGTGGAATAGAAATCTACATAGTTTGTGGTTGATTTCAGTCCGTACTGTGTTGAGTAATCTGTAGCAGCCGAGAAGTGAACCCGATCATCAAAATAGGGGTCTTCGTAGCTATGCGGTGACTGCAAATATAACCTGTATGCATCATAGTTCTTTCTATTGGAATCATCTTGGCTGTAGTACAACTGCTGGTGCTATTGAGAAAGCAGGAGGGGGGAAAAAAGGACATCTCAGTATCTTCTACTTTTTTGAGCTACGTAACAGATCTACATACATAGATACAACAAATATATTATCCGGGAGCTATGTAGTGACTTTTCAGCGCAGACTGCTGTAAAGATATTTCTAGACTATGCCTTCGTTAACTTTTTTTCTGATCCATTATCCCCAGTGAGGTGAGCTTTTTATAGAAATCCCTTACACATCTGAAACCCAACTCTATAGCCTTCCAATATAAGAGACGTTGATTCAACTTGCCTTCATAGATTCTCATATTCCCTAAAACATTATCACAGGTTTCTCATATTCCCTAAAACATTAATCTTATGCAGGCCTGTCCAACTTTTCTTTAACATATGAAACAAATCTCAGCTATGGTCTGCCTGCAACTATTCAAAAACGAGATTCATAATCTGGAACAAGTGTATTTTTTTTTACTTCAGTGGAACTAGGACACGGGTTTTTTGATGTACAAAGATGACCGCTAACTATTGCTGAACAAATACAGCCAGCTTTGTAAGTGCAGGAGGATAATTTTCTACTTTGTGCAATCTTGATTGCGTTCAAGGTATCTGAAGAATCTGACCTGTTTTTTTTTTCCTATTCTGCCCATTTGCATGTTCCCAATTTGTCTAAGTATTAATTATGCCAAAACATCTGAAGAAAGTTAGCCTTTTTTTACTAGTGAGAAATAGTCACCCAAACACAATCTTTAAATGTTTCCTCCACTACTCTATTAGGGGCCCATGCTGCGCTGCTTCATCAACCTCCTCCTGCTAAAGGTACTTATAGTGTTGCTTCTTTTTCGCCTTGCTCATTCTTGGCTAATTGCAAATCTTCCTGTGCTGCTGACTTTCTAATTTTGCCCTTCTGCAGCAGTACTTGAGGAATTTTTAATTAGTTATTCAAGTGAGGGGGACCGTTCTTTCCTAACTATCGAAACGCATAATTTGCAAATATTCATTACAACTGTAAAAAAACTGCATAATACTTTGGTACAGCACTGTCTTCTTTCCAATTCCTTGCCTAGGATTAGTTATGTATCCTCAAGGTCATCTTCATTTTTCATTTTTGCATAAGGTATGCCCTTCCTTATTGGGAAATAAATCAGATTTCACAGGATGTTTTGGCATAAATAGCCCAGTGTTCTACTCTCGCTTTCTATCTGTAGAAAGCGCTTCTGCTGGTGGAAAATGGTAGGAAGCTTTTACTGAGCCCCCCCACCCCCTTTCCCACTGCAGACCCCAGTAAGCCCAGCACCACTGATCCTGGGGTACCAAGGGGTGCAGTGAGCTGCAGCAGAAAAGGGGAGGCAGGAAAGTTCTGGGAACTAAGTCGGCTTTAGAGTCACAGGATGCAACCCAATGGGTGCACTCGTATCACGCTAAATAATTTGTTTTGCAACTGGATTTTTCACTATGTAAGAACAACAAAAATCCAGTTGCAAAATGCATTGTTTAGTGTAGTGTGAATGCGCCCAATGTATGCCACTTGCACAATGCAATGACTGAATTAAACGAAGCTTACGTTGCCAAACCGTTGAGGAATCTTTGCTGAGATCGCACAAACCAAGTCTCAGACCTTTTCTTAATTGTTTAGCAATAAGCATAGCACAAATGCAGAATGCATGACTATGTGGGACTGAACGCACACTTCCAGAATAGAGTTTATTTCCCAGGACTGTTGTGCCTCAGCAAGTCGCTGTAAATTTCGTTCTTGGTGGTCAGCAGCCAACACATGAACACCTCATGGGCAATGGGAGTCTGCAACAAGTAGAGATCCCCCTCCCCTATGGAAGCATGCTTTCGCCATCTGGTTGGAAGGATATAAGCTCCTGTACTTCCAGTTCTTGGCAGCTAGTATAAACAGGAGGGACACTGAGCCACCAAACAAAGTTGCTTGATAGATAAGCAGCTGTGTAGACTAGAGGTAGAATAAACATGCTCGGAAAGTAAAGATTGGAAAAGAAATACTAGAGCCAGTTTGGCGTAGTGCTTAAGTGTGCGGACTCTTATCTGGGAGAACCAGGTTTGATTCCCCACTCCTCCATTTGCACCTGCTGGAATGGCCTTGGGTTAGCTACAGCTCTGGCAGAGGTTGTCCTTGAAAGAGCAGCTGCTGTGAGAGCCCTCTCAACCCCACCCACCTCACAGGGTGTCTGTTGTGTGGGGGAGAAGATATAGGAGATTGTAAGCCGCTATGAGTCTCTGATTCAGAGAGAAGGGCGGGGTATAAATCTGTAATTCTTCTTCTTCTAAAAATCTTCAGTACAGTTTTATTTCATAGAAAGATTTTTTTTTTTTAAAAAAAGGCTCTCTCACATCATGGTAAAATCTTCTGGAGGCTTCTGCAAATTAGAAACACTTATATATAGCTATACATTTACAACTACTTCAGACAGGAAGAATTCATCAATTATAATTTTTAAGAACCACTGCAGCAAAATAAAATCCACCATCATGGTGAACAATACTGGCACCCCTTAAATAAAGAGCTCAGCAATTACCTGCAGTCGCCTATTTTGGTCCCTTGCTGGTGAAGAATAGGAACTGATATAAATTGGTGATGGTTTGCTGGACCCTGCAGGAAAACAGCGGAACATTAGATCCAGATTTGATTTGCTCAGATTTTTATGCTTAGAGAATACAAAATGCCTGTAGGAAAAAATACAAATCTCTTGAAAGTTACCAACTATATAACAAAATGCATTTACTTAAAATCAGTGCAGACATAAATGTTATAGCCTACAACATACAGTGACAATCCTTTTGCAATGCATGCGCATTAGCAATCGAATAGTCCATTCAGAACTATATAGTCCATTCCAAACTACATGTTACAAAAGTTCTATATGGAGCACAGGAATTCTGCTGTTGATTTGTGAAGACTGAGACATTCTGTCTGATAACCTCGTCTCAATAAATCTGGTGAAGGACCACAAGCTCATGAGAAAGGGAGTCTTTGAAATGGTTTACATCAATAGTTCCTTGGGCTCTTGGATTCTTGGCTTAAACTTGACCAATTCTCAAGAAGTTTGATTAGAATGAACATTTCAATATATGCGGAAATGGACTTCATACTTAGTATGTGATACTCTTTTATAGGACTTTTGTAACGGTTTGGAAGGGAATATATAGCTCTGAATGGACTATGCTTGGATTTCTAATGTGTATGCATTGTAAAAGGACTGTTGCTTTATGTTGTAGACTTTAGAACATTTATGCCTGCACTGATTATAAATACATATATTTTGTTATATAGTTGGTAACTTGTATTTTTCCCCACAGGCATTTTATTTTCTCTAGTCTTGATATATACTGTGGTGTACTTTTTGCAAATTTTTATGCTGCTTGCCACTGATCGCTGAAAGTAACACAAAATTCAATAAATGGCATTTTGAAATATTTTAAGCAAAGAAGGCTACAGGGGTGTGTGTGTGTGTGTGTGTGTGTGAGAGAGAAGCATCTCCAAACATAATCTCTGCAAAAGATGGCCCCAGGAAAACAGACCTATCCTCATTACAATGACTGACCTTTCTGATCAGCAGACAACACTTCTTTTTAGAACCTAAAAACAAATAATTGGGAACCCTATTGATTTGGACACGATCATTTATCCCTGCTTGCAGTGGCTTCTGACAGCAACAGAGGTAAGTTGTCTTATACTGAACACCCTGCCCTGATAAAACCAGATGCAACTACACATTTCTGTACCAGACCCTTAAAAAAGAAGTGGTACACAAAAGGGTTTCCCCCACTGTTTGCTCGGGAAGAAAAATCCAACAGAATAATACTCGTCCATTCACGATGAAGAAAATAGAGAGGCTAGCAATGAGGACAAGGGTTTTAACAGGCTCTCCCAAAAGTGTGAATCAGGCTCAGACAAAAAATTAGCAATTCTTTGAGAACCTCTTTGCCAAGAGTGCTGAAGTGCCATTTTATATCCATATTTTTCCTTGGAGGAGCATTTGTTGATAATGTTCCACACTTGGTGGGTGGTGGTGGATTAAAGGTTAAGAACTGCTATCTAATAATCTGCCTATTCATTTATTTATTCATTCTGCTTTATATCCCAGGGGCATGAAGCTCACATTAAAGCATCACAGGAGAATAACGTTGAATCAGAGAACACAACACACAACATGCAGTATCAAAACTATCAAAGGTCACCTCAATCATACACACGTTTCCCCCAGAATAGTCGGCACCAACCATGCTCTCCAGGGCTGCAACACCCTGCAAGGCGCTGACTGAAATGCTAACACTTAAGGTGCATACAAAATAATAATAGCAAGGAATATTTAGTTAACTGTTGGGAATGCATCTTGCAACTTTGGGACAATATCCTAAAGGCTGTTTCCCGCCCCCCCCCCCCCCCCCGTGCTGCGTTTGACTTCCTCATCCTGCTATTTCTAAAATGTAGAACTGGTAGAATGAGAAGATCAGAATCATGCAGGTTTAGCAGCAAATGAACTTAGAAAAACTATCTGAACCAACTAAAACCATCGTCTACTTTGATCTTATGTTTTTATTAAGGTACGAAAATGTGACTGAAAAAAAACCCTGAAATGCTTCAATTCTGTGATTCTGGAAATATTCAGCTTCAGATTAGGGGCTGGGTCAGACAAAACACCTGGAACCATTTCGTGGAAAATACCTTCTCTGGAGTTCCCTCAGGCTTAGTTTGGTTTGTAGGTCTTAGGCCTTTTTTTTCAACTATTTGTACATTTTAAATGGGGCCACACTGAACAGAAGAAGATACAGAAAGGAAGCCCCTGGCTAATGTTAGTCGCTGAATTGAAAGTGCAATTCTAAACCGAGTTACACTCTTCTAAATCTACTGAAGTGAAGGGACTTGGAAGGATGAAACTCTGTTGAGAATAATGCTTTTAGGCCTATGGTTCCAGGGTGAACGAAAGCAGTTTTCTGCCAGATTTCATCAAATAATTATATGGTTCTTGAAAAAAAAAAACAATCAACAGAGGAAAATCGTACAGCAATTTTATATGGGAGGAGAGCCTATGGACAACAGATTCCTCTTTTGGTGCTGCTTTCAGTAGAGTTGGATCCTTGGTTTTTCCCCAAGCAGAATGTGCGCTTTGTAAACAAACAGGACTATCTGCTGTCATCTCATTGGTCCCTTACCAGTACAGATGTCTTTATGTGCAATCCCATCACCTTGGCTATTGTAATACTGCATAGAAGTCTGTGTCCTATCATAATCGGAACGAGGATCTCTAATTCCTAATAGCGCCGGTGATGAAGATGTGCTGCCAACTGAGGAAAAGGCAGTAATAAAGGAGGGGGGGGGGGAGACAGCGAGAATCAGCATCAGACCGAAAAAAAGGGTTTAGAAAAGGCAGAGGATTGATTGGAAATGCTAGTGCTGGCTTTTGCAATAAATTGACTTTGACTACAGTAAAAGTGACAATGAATGCAACTCAGTAACCACGCACACAAAATCTCTAGAAGAAATATTCACATCATGTTGACATTTACAGCAGTGTGTATAAATTATGCTAAGCCTACTTTTTAGTGCTAAAGGTTTGTGTCTGAATTTAAAATATCCTCATTTGCCTCCTGGGGACTTGGTTCAAGACTACTAGAAAACAGAAATACAGGTTTGGTTTGATTTTGAAGGAGAAGGGACTTTTAACAGCTAGGTTTATGTGCAGTTTGACATTCTGTGATTTACCTGTAATTCAAGGTATCCAGTTCTTCAGATGCCTCTACTCCAAAATGGCTGAACGAAGTGTGTTGACTGAACTACTGACTTTATAGTTCTTTTATAATTAATGTGTTGGTACTGTCTGCAGAATAATATGCGTATCTATATACTTTTGATGCTGTGATTTATTGTCTCTTGTAGCTTTCTGCTTACTAAGAATCCCACATTTTATACAGAAATTTAAAAAACTGCTAAAGGCAGGGCATTCTCTTCTGCTTAGGGTTCAAGAAGTACCACACTCAGGGACCAGGACAACCTTGCATAAGGGGACCTAATACTGTGTATGTTGCTGCGCTTACCCTTGATTTTGGATTCACCAGTCCACATCTTGAAGTATAGAGGTAAACGAGGGCACACTGATTACTATTTATTCTGCAATCAGTACATGGTTGGCAAGATCTGGGAGGCACCTACATTGTCTATCAATCCAGCCTCATGTAGCACCTGGAACTACAACTAATCTCCAAATGACTGAGATCAGTTCACCGGAAGAAAATGGCTAATTTGGAAGATGGACTCTATGGGATTATACCCACTGAAGCCCCTCCCCCCCAAACACCACCCTCTTCAGGCTCCACCCCCTAAAAATCTCCAGCTATTTCCCAACCTGAAGATGGGAAACTTACACTATGGGTGTGCACAAAAAACAAAACCCTAGTTTTCAGATTTGGGTCCACTGGACCCCAAAAATATCGATACTTCGCAATATTCCCGAATCCCAATGTCAGTATGAGATTGGGATTTGGGTAAATAATTGGGAAACACAGATTTATTTAGCATTTTAAAATGCCTTCTCTCCACTCGTGGAACAGTGCTGCCTTGGAGACATGCCTCCACAAATGAAGGAGATGCTTCCTCCAAGCTGCACTATGCCATGACTTGGCGATATAGCTAGACCAAATAAAAACTGAATAATATTGGTTTTTATCTGGGCCAGCTATATCAGTAGCTGAATTAGATTGTCTAATCTGATTTGGCTAAATAAATACCCCCAAAATACCAATAGGTATTCTTTGGGTATTTATTTGGTTAGGTTTATACTCAATGCACACCCCTAGCCTACACACACTCACCCCAGAAAAATACTTTCCTGTCTTTATCCTCATACAGCTGTGGATGAACCATTTGTGTGTAATGAGAACTGATCTGCAGGCAAGGAGCAATCAAAGACCAATTATGCATATTCTTAGATGTACCTGGCTTCTAAGCTTCCAAAGGCATACAAAGAATAGTTTGGTAAGGAAATAAGTGCTGATACTGCATCAAGACGTTTAATTCTTGCCAGTAGCAAGGCAGAAGATGCAAGGTGTATTTGGATTGATTTAGACATTCATGTCCTGTCCTCAAGACAGTAGGATACAGAAATGGAACTGTGCCTAGAAGGATTTGTGGATTTATCCAGTCATAGCATGAGTTTCCTGATTTTAGCATTGTAAACAAAGCCAGATTTAAGTAATAACAAAAATTTGCAAAAATAAAGTTCTCATTTTTATATTTACAGTGTCCCTTGTCTAAGAGTAACATCCTATTTTTGTTGTAAAATACCTGTTAACCCAATGCAGTCATGTCATAATCCATGCCAGTGTCTAACATGTAGAATGGATCACCCAGCTCTTTCTTCTCAGAGATTTTTGAAAGTAGAATGGACAAGCACTTATAGGGCAAGATTTAAATCCATGTCATCCTGTACCACAGGATGCTAAACTGATAACCAGTTCATCTATGAAAATGTGACCTCTAATGGTTTTCAGATAGCTCCAATGTTTGTTATCAAAATTCTCCCTACTCAGTACCATCTTCTACCCCATAACATCCTAAACTGGTAATTTTAAAGTGAGAGTATAAGCACTATCTCACATAGAGTCTTTAAGCAGGGGGAAAGTTTCCGGTGAAAAGTTTATAGGCTGACCCTAATAAATTACATCGTAATGAAAGGCTGCAACTGTGAAGCAAAATGACCTCAACTACAGTACGTAAGAACAGGATATTTGGAAGCTGAACAGAGAGTGAATCTCTAAGGTTTGAAAAGGAACACACAGGGACCATTCAGGGAAATTAACATCAAATCTGCTCACGTACCAGGAAAAAGAATTGTTAACTGACCTGACTGAATGATAGGTGACATTTGCTGATTTGTTGTAGACAAGGAGGGATGTGACTTGAATCTGTCACGCTCGAGTGTTGACACTGGGGTAATAAAATGATTTTGATTCCAGCCATCCTGTATAAAAAGAGAAAAGAGGTTACATGAAAAACGAATGGTGTTTCATTAAAATAAATAGTTTAAAGTTCATTACGGAACTGTATCCTCATGAATGTTAATTTTTGCAAAGACAAGTTTTTATGTGCTACCTTTTTATATATGCTTCGGAGATCGCGATATTGCCACAATGTGTTCAGGACCTGGGCTGCTGCCTTGACAACCTTCAGTGATGACCTGGGGGTGGGGGGGGGGGGGAGATTGAACACACAATACTATAAGAAATGTACACCCTCGATATACACCGGAAAGTGAATAGCCACATGCAGGAAAAAAATGGAATTCTTCTAAAATAGCTAATGTCACACTGCTCATGCAGAAGAAAAAAAATCAGAAGGAATTGTGAACCTTTGTAAGAGGAACGTTGGTGAAGAAGAATAGGTTTGTATTCCCCGCTTTTCTCTACCCTAAGGAGCCTCAGAGTGGTTTACAATCTCCTTCCTTTCCTCTCCCCACAACAAGTACCTTGTGAGGTAGGTGGGGCTGAAAGAGTTCTAAGAGAACTGTGACAGGTCCAAGGTCACCCATCAGGCTTCTTCTGGAGGAGTGGGAAATCAAGCCTGGTTCTCTGGATTAGAGTCTGCTGCTCTTAACCACTACATGCTGGTGACATGTGCAAAAACTCAAGGATCATCATTTCCATCCAGATTTTTTTTTTTTTTAAAGCCATAGGTACAGCAAAGAACAGATGGTTAGATCTGCCACCTCTGACATCACTAATAATTCACAGGAGAAACAGAGTTCATATACCAGTTTCTTGTATTTTTTCCAATGGATAATCAGCCTTGTCAGAACTGACAGTACTGGTCAATATAGGGTGGAGATGGGGGGGGGGGTCAGAACCCCCTTGCACTCAGGAACTTCTTTGCATTGGGTCCTTTGCATCTGTGAAACAAGGTAATGGATCCTATGTAACGCCCTCAGTTCACTTGGTTTTCAAGTCTTGTGTAAATAACCCCAGCATATTTTCATACTATGCTATAATAGCTGTAAGGTTCAAGCATCTCCTGCCATTAATGGAATGGACCTGCAGGATCCAGACCTATAAAATGTATAACTCCAGAAATAAATTCTGTGTGACAGGGGCTGACATTAAAAGTGCCCAAAAGGCATAAAAATCTCCACGCCACTGAAATTTGTACAAATTTGCATAAACAAATGGTAATATAAAAATAGCCAAAAGATGTGATGAAAGTCTTCATGCCACTAAAATTTGTACAAATTTTGTCCATAAACAAATGCAGAAGGCTGGCAGGCACTGTGTGGATTTTGGTGATGGTGGGGGGTGGGCGGGGAGACAAGTAGATGCCAACTATTCTCTCTTCTGTGAGCAGATGGGAGATACATGAAGATGGCTTATGAAGGGAGCCAGGAATTGCAGAAGTAAAAGTTTCTTGTCTAGACAACTCACGTTGCAAGTTCCTCTTATCAGAAACAGGTGAAGGATTTTTAATTGAAAAATTCGAGCTTTGCACTTGCCTGTCCCCCCTGCCTTTGGTTATGTTCACCAGTTTTTCTATCCCTCCCGTGTCAGCCAAGGCTTTGGCATTCTCCATGTTCTTGCTGGTGACTTCATGCAGAGCACAACAGATAGCTGCCACCGTTTCATCAGAGAGGATGCTGGGCCCGTTGCCTCCAGGAAGGCGGTTCACCAGGTCTCGCATAGCATATTTACCTAGAAAAATCCATATGGGAAACCCAAGCTATAAATTTCACACTGGTATAGATTTTAACATCTCACAGACTGATGCTGTGATGAAACATACAGATCCAGAATTAACCACAAGGGGAAAAAAAAGACTTAAATTTTTTTTTTTTAAAAATAAAAATCAGCTCTACAAGAAAGGGAAGGGGGGAATCCTGGTACAGGACAGAGTGGGAAAGAGATACTGCGGTGTCATTTTTCAAATTAAAAATGCATTGCATTCTTTTACTGGATTAGGGGGGGGAAGTGATTAAAATGATTATGGCAGTGTGCCAAAGTACACAGACATACACAAATCTGGGTGCTTATTTTAGATAAGCTTTTTTTAGCTGAGCCATTTTATAGTGAGACAAACGCAATAAAATTAATTACATAGATTTCAAGCAATCTGTGGTTTACAGATATATAACGGGTATTTCGCTGGATTCTGGCCCATTTTTTTCCCTACAAGGAGGACTTGGAACTGATCGACAACAAAATGGGGAGGAAGGGAATCCATGATTTTCCTTGCCTCCACCTAGTATGAAAATAGTATATATGTACAAGAATAGCTACGGGGGGGGGGACCCTCCTTCAGAGCAGGGACTGGAGATTAGTGAAAGGCTTCCTTTCAAGAAGGGATGTAAAAGTCAACTTTAAGCAAATAAGTTCATTTTTCAGATACAGAGGACAACAATATCTGAGGGTATCAGGTTTCAGTTATTCACTAAAGAAAAGAAATGAGCTGCAGATAAGCAAAAGAAATCACCCAAAGCTAACATTTTGTTTTAGTTTGGACAAGGGTTATAATTCAACAGCTGCTCATTAATAATTTCCCTGTAAAATAAAAAAATGAATAGGCTATTTGTAAATAAACGATAACTAACTGGTAGATTTTATAAAGTATTATTGTACTGTAACTTTTATATAGTAGATGCAGAAAATGCTCCTCTAAAAGGTACGCAACGAGTATTACCTATTAGCAATCTTTTATCGAATGGGATTGCCAATGGCCCTGGTAAAAACACAAAGCTGCTTCCATGCAAGGGGTTCACTATTCTCTTGTGTACTGGGAAACAGTCAACTCTCTCCCTGACTGTGGCTTTTGCTGTATCCAGTGCAAGTGAAACAGTCCTCAGATTTGACCTTTCTGCAGCCTGTTGTGCTCCCCACCCCCAAACTCTGCCCTCAGGGGTTGACCCCTAGAAACAGTGTGTTAGTCAAGTGCAACAGGAGAGGGGAAATAGAAAATTACCTCACTTCAGCAAGCACAAGATCTAAGCCTGTGTCATGAACAGATACTTCCCTTTGCAAAACACATGTGAACACCCTGCTATTTTGGATTGGATTACTTCATATTTTAGGCTGCCTTTCCCACAGGACTCAAGGCTGATTACATAGAATCATTATAATCAACAAAACAGGAATGTCAATAAACAATGCATAAGTCTGGAAACAACCAGAAACCTCAAAGACATAAATAACACACAGCATAAGGATTAACATGACACATTAAATGGTATAAACATTACATAATAGAATCTTACTTACAGTAAGCTATACACAGTAGTATAGACCACAGCCTCTAATTATTTCTCCAAGTAAGTTTGTAAACCATTTTGTACAGCGCTATCCTATTACCTGTGCAGAAAAGACCTCATGAATAATTCACTTTTGTACAGCTTGTGGAAAGCCAGGTGAGTGGGAGCCTTCCTGACTTCCTCAGGTAGGTCATTCCATAAAGTGGGAGCCATAACAGAGCGAGAATATGATGGGTAGTTGTTGATTGTGCCCGTTTGCAGGTTGGCACCTGCAGGAGGCTCTGATCGCATGAATGAAAATGTCACCGAGGCGGAGAGGGAGAGAGGAGGTTCCATAGATAAGAGGGACAAAGGCCATGAAGGGCTTTCTACGTGATAGCCAATACCTTAAATTGTGCCTGTTAATAAACAGGCAACCAGCGGAGTTACTGTAGAATGGGAGTAACATGCAAGCTCTGTCTAGCTCCTGATAGTAGCTGAACTGTGGCATTCTGCAGCAGCTTGAGTTTCTGAATTAATTTTGAAGGGAGACCAATGTACAGTACATTGCAGTAGTTTACTCTCAATATTACTGTGGTGTGAATGAATGTTCCCTCTAAGCCGTGTAGTCTTGTAAGCAAAAATTCTACTCCGTGAGCCAAAAGAGCCACTAGCATAAAAACTGTGAGCAAGCCTGCATTTTTTAATTTTTAAATTTCAAACAAACACACAAACCATATTGGCCTTACTATTAACATCTGTATTACAAGTCATGTAAACTATTATCATTATAAAATTATCATCTTCAAGTCAAAACAGAATCAAGTCAAATGTCTTCTTTTCTTCTTTTTTTCCAGAAAAACTGTCAATATTGATATTATTCCCATTAAACATACGCAGTTCAATTTGTTCTTGTTGTCATGGAAATGTTACTATGTCCTGGAAAGATTTTATCACTTCAGTTTTCATCTTCTTTGCAATGATTAATTTGAAGTAAGAATACTGTTTTTGAAGTTCCTTATATTTTTGGAACAAAACACAGTAACACTTTAAGCTAATCTTGAAAGCTCTTGATTCCCGAGGGAAAAGTCGTCCAGGGTGGAGGGGTTTGATAAACAGTCTTTGTCAAATACACACCAATCTTGTAACTCATTATTCGGAAATCTTTTATCCATGTGGTCACAACAAGCTTCCCTAATTAAATGGAGAATGGCATTGATATTTACTGTATAGTTGTCAGATGAAATTAGATTTTATACAGTTTCACTGAAACGGACTTTGTCTCCCAGATACTGAGATCTAATTTTCTTGATTTTGGCTTTGGTGAACTGAAAGGCTTTCAGGGTGATCAAAGAGCTCTTTTGAATAATTTTGCAGTGTTCTGCTAAATCACTGAGAACTTCACAAAGGAGAAATAATGCCACTCTGTACTGTAGTTTACTTACTTTTTCAAGGCAGTATTTATATACTGGGTCATTATCTTCCTTGACTTGTTCTTTGCAATACTCAATTAAAATGTCATAATTCTTAACCAAGGCACTTACAGCAAGAACACTTACTTTGTTCAGCACCCTAAATGTCTCTGTCTGTTGCACCGGCAATTTCTATCAGTTCGGCTTTTTGTTCACTTAGTCTACTGAAGAGAGTATAAACAGTGTGTATTAGAAAGTTTTCACAGCCGGAGTTCATTAGTTGCAGTAGATTTTCCGGGCTGTATGACCACGGTCTTGGCATTGTAGAAGCTGACGTTTCGCCAGCTGCTGTGACTGGGCATCCTCAGACGTATAACATAGAAGGCGAGAGTTCTCTCTGTGTTGAAGTGAGAAGAAGATGGTAGGCAGGTGATTTAGAACTACTCAGGAAGGTGGGGTAGGGCAGAGTCATTATTTTGTAGACGTTTCCCAGGCTGTGACATGCTAATGGAGGAGCTTCCCTGAGGAGGTTCTTTTGCATATGGATTGACTGTTGAAATTCTAATCTTATCTGTAGTGCTGTTGTAAGATGTAGAGCATTTTGTGTTTTTCAAGACAAGAAACCCTATTCATTTTTAAACTCTCTTCTTTCCTGCTGAAATTGTGTTTACGGATTTCAATGGCTTACATCAGGACCACATAACGTAGCATCCAGACAAGAAAAGAACGTGAAAGATGTTGCAGACTAGGCCAGCCTGAAAAATCAGCAGTGGCTGAACCTAGCCTAACTCAAACAGGATACGGTATCTTATTTCAATACACTGTAATGCTGGACAACATATCCAATTACCATGTTAGATTACACAGAGAAGCCACTGAAAAAGACCCACTGCTGATCAGAGTACACAACTGATCTTGTCAGACCAATGGGCCAACTCAGTATAATGCAGTTTCAGTGTGTTCATTACCAAGCAGAAACACTGCATCTCAGTGACAGAGCACCTGCCTTACATGCAGAAGGTACCAGCTTCAGTCACTGACATCTCCAGTTGCAAGAATCAGATAGCATGTGATGTGAAAGAACTCTGCCTGAACTGCTGCCAGTCAAAGGCCGATCTTGCACTCACCTTATGCTGCTCTCACGTCCATCTTCTTAGCGCGGCATCCTCCTGATTTCTCACTAGTTGCGTAAGGGCTGCAGGAAACAATGTGGTTTTGCGCAGCAAACAGAAACCGAGTTTTTAGCAGTTTCCATTTGCTGTGCAAAAACTGTGATGTTCGCTGTGATGTTCGCTGCGCAAATAGTGGGAAATCGGGAAGACGCTGCGCTGAGAAGACAGACGTGAGAGCGGTGTAAGGGTGAGTGCGAAATCGGTCAAAGTAAGCAATACTGACCTTGATACGCTAACAGTCTGATTCAGTAGAAGTACAGTATAATCAAAATACAATTCTACCCAATATATATGCGCTGTCAGCCTATAACAGAATTGTTCCTTTTGTTCCCCAATAAAAGAATCTTACATTTTCGCAATGATCACACCACAATGCTTTGTCACTTGAAAAATATTTATTATTTTACCCACCCATTTTGTTCCAATGACAGGCAGACCCTCTGCAGCAGGTACATGTGCACTGGGTTTGTATCACAAAAGCAACTCCATGACCTTTGAAGAGTGCTATGAACCCCCCCCCCCAATGTCTAAGACCCTTTCAAAGTTTCAAATGTTTTATTTTTTAAAAAAATTACCTTTATGACTTTAAAAAAATAATTGTACCCCTCCAGCTGGAGCTGTCCTTGACCATGGCCAGGACCTTCTCTGCCCTGGCCCCAACCTGGTGAAACTCTCTGCCAAACTCCATCCAGGCACTGTGGAACCTATTACCATTCTGTAGAGCAGGGGTCCCCAACCCCCGGGCTGTGGACCGGTCCCTGTCTTTGACCTGTTAACAATCAGGCCTTGAGTTGTATAATTATTTCATTATGTATTACAATGTAGTAATAATAATAATAAGGTGACGACATTGGATTTATATCCTGCCCTCCACTCCGAATCAAATCTCAGAGCGGCTCACAATCTCCTTTACCTTCCTCCCCCACAACAAACACCCTGTGAGGTGGGTGGGGCTGAGAGCTCTCCCAGAAGCTGCCCTTTCAAGGACAATGTCTGCGAGAGCTATGGCTGACCCGGCAGCTGCAAGCAGAGGAGTGGGAAATCAAACCTGGTTCTCTCAGATAAGAGTCCACACACTTAACCATTACATCAAACTAACAACAATAAAGTGCACAACTGTACCATCCCGAAACCATTCCCCCCCCCCACCTGTGGAAAAATTGTCTTCCACAAAACCGGTCCCTGGTGCCAAAAGGGTTGGGGACTGCTGCTGTAGGACATGTAAGGCAGAGACGTTCTGCCAAGCATTTGGTTGAGGGCAGCTGGAGCTCCATCCTAGCACTCCCACCTCCACTTCTCCCCACCCCCGTGAGATAGCAGCACCATCAGGATTTTGATGCCATATTTTCTGGGGACTGTAAAATTGTATGGCTTTATTTGTTCTGGTTTTATTGTTTGTAATTATAATTCTGTTGTTAACTGTTCTGAGCCTAGCTATCGGGAAGGGTGGTCAAAAATCCAACCATTTCTTCCTGTCAACGACCCTTGCACTCTTGGCACTCCACCACTCCCTCCCCCACCCATGATATTCACTCACACCTCCTCTTGCTGTCTTCTCACTAGCCTCCAACCCTTAGCATTCACTCCCCCACCCCCACTGTCTTCCTATCCACCCTGCAGCTGAAATAGATCCCAGCTTCCTCTCTGGCATGTGTGGGTGTGTATGTACCCCTGTGTCTGTCGTGGTTCAAAGTCCTGAAACAGGCCCAGAATGGAGATAAGGAAGAATAATTCACTGAAAATGTCAAGACAGTGTGCGATTGCAATAAAAAAGGCCAACGCCATGCTGGGAATTATTAGGAAGGGAATTGAAACAAATCAGCCAGTATCATAATGCCCCTGTATAAATCGATGGTGTGGTGTTCATTTGGAATACTGCCTGGTTACCGCACCTCAAAAAGGATATTATAGCATTGGAAAAAGTGCAGAAAAGGGCAACTAGAATGATTAAAGGTTTGTAACACTTTCCATATGAAGAAAGGTTAAAATGCTTGGGGCTCTTTATCTTGGAGAAATGTCGACTGCGGGGTGACATGATAGAGGTTCACAAGATTATGCATGGGATGGAGAAAGTAGAGAAAATAGTACTTTCTCACAATACAAGAACTTGTGGGCATTCAATGAAATTGCTGAGCAGTCAGGTTAAAACGGATAAAAGGAAGTACTTCTTCACCCAAAGGGTGATTAACATGTGGAATTCACTGCCACAGGAGGTGGTGGCGGCCACAAGCATAGCCATCTTTAAGAGGGGATTGGATAAAAATATGGAGCAGAGGTCCATCAGTGGCTAGTAGCCACAGTGTGTGTGTGTGTGTGTATACACACACACATATATTGACCACTGAGTGATGGACTGGATGGGCCATTGGCCTGATCCAACATGGCTTCTCTTATGTTCTTAATTATGGGGGATATGGGAGGCATTACGATCACACAGATGTTGAAGCTCAGCATTCCTTTTGTTTGCAGTGCATTGTTGACACCTTTTCCTGTCATATTCAGTCTTATCACATTTCACATCAGCTTGTTGTGGTGTGATCTGGATTTTTTGACCTGGTCTGGTTGCGTTATGGTATGCTATAGAGTATGTACAAGGTGGCCATTTTTTCATCTGACTTCAGCTTTCCATCTCTTTCCTCACCCCTGCAGCCTCTACCTAGGAAAAGAGGTGGCTGAAAAAAGCCTGCCCCTACATCCAGCTCTGGTCTTCCAAGGAGGTCTCCCATCCAAGTATTTGCCAAAGTCAATCCTGCTTTGTTTCCAAGATCCGACAAGATTGGGCTTGCCTAAACTATCAGGGCTGCTTCTCCAGTAATAAAACTGGATCCAGTATAATCCCCAGCCTTTCAACTGAGTCAGCAAAAAAAAGCTGGATTCCATTCAAAGTGGGAAGGACAATATCCTTTAAGATTTCTGCCTTTCCAACTACCATTTGTCTTTTCAGGGTTTAGTTTGTTTACTTTTAGCCAATTAATTACTGCAGCCAGGCAGCATCAGAGAGGCATGGCCTTTGTCTACACTCAGATGAGGTTGAAGATCAGTACCTTGGCTTCAATTAAGATTAAATGGAAAAATTTCATTGTAACTTTATCTGGGTACTTTTTTTTTGAATACTCATTTTTCTTGCATCCATGACAGAATCTGATTTCCAGTTGTACCAGATGCTAAATACAGGAAACATAAATGGCCCTAAGGAGGTAAACATTAATAGAGATTCAAAGTCTTCAAGAATCAGAATTATACTTTGGTCATCCAGGCCAGTTGCTCTCAACTTTCTATTTTCTTGGAGCCCTGCCTGCATCCAATTGTCTGCCACACAATCCCTGTACCTTTTGCCTTGGATTTCCACAGAATTCTGGAACATGCACACATCTCATCAATGGAGTGCACACATTTCATCAAGGACAGTCAAGCTGATCAACCCCACTGGAACTGACAGCACAAAGAATATGCTCCTGCAGCTATGTGATGCAGGAGAAGTGCCACTGCAGTTGGCTATAGGGTCTCTCAGGGAAGTTTGTTTCCCATTATAGAAAGAAGAAGAAGAAGAAGAAGAAGAAGAAGAAGAAGAAGAAGAAGAAGAAGAAGAAGAAGAAGAAGAAGAAGAAGAAGAAGAAATTGGATTTATATCCCGCCCTCCACTCCGAAGAGTCTCAGAGCGGCTCACAATCTCCTTTACCTTCCTCCCCCACAACAAACACCCTGTGAGGTTTGTTTCCCATTATAGACATTCGCATTGAACACAATTCCAAGGAATTCAAAGATTCCTAAAAATGCAGTTTGAAATGTCAATGGTCTAGGTTGAGCCCTTTAATACTTGTTACAACAAAACCAGATGGAAGAAGGATGAAAAATTAATTATCTGTAGGGAACTGGCTGTGTCAACTATCTAAACACACCTTCATACTGATATCCACTTGTTGACAGAAATACGCATTGAGACGGAAGGAAGGAGGTTTTAAAAATAATTTAGAAAACCTGTTGATCTTGAATATAAATATGTATTTGGATTCTGTCAAAAATCCATCATCAACGTAACATCTCTTGAAAAGGTTATGGCTTTATATCAAGGATGAAGAATTTCATTTTCAATCAGGCTTCGCACACACAGCTTCCTGTCTGAAACAGTTCATTTTCCAGTAATTTCTGGCTGTTGCAGAGAATCAAAGTTACATAAAACACAATTAATAAATCCATGCTACTGTGTTTTCTTGTGCTGACAATCCGTGGATTTTAATTGTACCTCTGTGCTTACCAATAAGCTCCTTGTTGCGAACATCTAATGCCATATTTCTCAAAGCAGTTGCCACAGAAGAAACAACCCTGTCGTTGTCCATTCTTAGCAGTTCCACGAGAATTGGGAGCCCTTTCTCTTTTCGGACAGCAGCTCGGATATAAGCTGCAAACTGTTATACAAAATGTGAAATTATTTGAAAATTCGTGTACTTTTTGCAGAAAGATAATCTACACAATTTAATACCTTTTAAAAGCACAAATGGAAACAATTGCACTAAGCTCCCATTAATTTAAGTTGGTGTTTGGCACCAATATGGCCTTTGAAGACTTTTCATTATGGGCCACAGAATAATAAAATTAATTAAGAGACTAGATGAAACACACTTAGTGTTATGGTGCTTTTGATAGCTATCAAGGAAGGAGTAACCTTTTATTTGAAAAGATAAAACATTTGGCTTATTTTTAATTTTTGAAAATCAGCTGCTAAAACCAAATCTGTCCCTTATTCATAAATCTTTGAAGGGGGGAGATTTCTGATTTTTTTTTTTTTAAAGACCAATGGGAAGCAATGTGGTGCTTTTACAGGAAACCAGCTGTGAAAATCACAAACAGGCGTGTACTTACTTGCAAGCAACAATTAATTTTCTCTTTTTGTTGATAAACCTATCCGTGTCACAGTTAATTTAATTAAGCAAACCTTTCTTAGCTAGTCTCTGGAGGAAAAAAAAAGCTGAATTTTGAACCTTTGCAGAGGCTGAAAGCTAAATACAATAAAGTGATGGCAACAGTCCTTTCAATTTTAGTAGATATGTGTTAGCAAAAAAACTCGTTAGCAGTGGCACATTCATAACGTTTCTCATAAGCATTTCACTCTCTGCAGCTGAGCTGAGCACTGTGAAATGAATGGAGGCTTAAACAAAAAATAAAAGAGTGGGGATCCAAAAGAAAAAAAAAGTTACCGTGCTTTTACTCTGCAACAGTTAATGCTTGTGAAAACTTTTTCTCCTATTTATATGGGAAATTTTTACTTCAAACTCAAAATGGGGAAGACAATGATACAACTTGAACACAAAACGGAATGCAAGAGTTCTTCTAATCGGTTTTAAGCATGCATTCAGAAATAACAAGTCTACATGCGTATAGCCAAATGCTTTCAAACGCTCAAGAATGGAGAAAGTATCTGTGCAACTGTGTCAGGAATAATTTTACAAAGAATATTTCAAATGGTAGCCATGTTGGGTTTGCTGTAGCACAGCTAGATTCAAGTCCTGTAGCCCTTGAGAGACCAATACGTTTTTTAGGGTATGAACTTTTGAGAGCCAAAACTTCCGTTATCAGATATCTGAAAAAAGAAGCGTTCACTCTCAAAAACTCATACTCCAAAAACCTTATTGGTCAAGATGCCACTGGAATCAAAACTAGCTGTTTCATACGTCCTTGTAGAGGCCAAACTTTTGCTAAGTACCTAGGCAGTCTGCTCAGAATCCACATGTAAAAAGAGGTAAAAAAAAAAGGTAAAGGTGCAAGCACCCTATGCAAGCACCAGTCGTTTCCAACTCTGGGGTGACGTCACATCACATTTTCATGGCAGACTTCCTACGGGGCGGTTTGCCATTGCCTTCCCCAGTCATCTACACTTTCCCCCCAGCAAGCTGGGTACTCATTTTACCGACCTCGGAAGGATGGAAGGCTGAGTCAACCTTAAGCCGGCTACCTGAACCCAGCTTCTGCTGGGATCGAACTCAGGTTGTGAGTAGAGAGTTTGACTGCAGTACTGCAGCTTTAGGCAGCCCCGTGGCGCAAAGTGGTAAAGCTGCAGTACTGCAGTCCGAACTCTCTGTTCACGACCTGAGTTCTATCCCAGGGGAAGCTGGGTTCAGGTAGTCGGCTCAAGGTTGACTCAGCCTTCCATCCTTCGGAGGTCAGTAAAATGAGTACCCAGCTTGCTGGGGGTAAAGTGTAGATGACTGGGGAAGGGAACGGCAAACCAACCCGTAAAAAGTCTGCCGTGAAGTCATGATGCGACATTACCCCAGAGTCAGAAATGACCTTTACCTTTTTACTGCCGCGTTACCACTCTGAGCTACGGGGCTCTTTGTAAGAAGAGGACTGTACTTGAAATTTTCACACAAGCACCACAGACAGATTCAGCTGTATTAATCATGAACAGTGCCAACTTAAGAAGAGTTAAACCCTTCTAAGGCCACTGAAGTCACAGTGAAGTCAGTGAGGGGTGTAACTGCGCTAAAGATGGCACTGTAAGCCAAAAATTGGTAAGAGGTTCTACTAATGCTAATAAATTACTTAGCATCATTTTAATTTTGTACCCATGTACTGGTGGTATAACTGTCACAAGTTCATATATATTAAATTATATTTTTTGCCTGAAAGCAGAAAACACTACACTTGATCTTAGCCAAAAGGCAGAAAACAAAACAAACCTATCCTCCTCCCCACCAGCCCAAAAAACATCATCAACAACAGAGAACTAAGATATCTAAGGCAGGTTTCTGGATAAAAGTGGTTCACAGATCATCTGCCAGTGGCTGCATGAATAGCATCAGACCCCCCAAGTTACAATACAATTGGTGCTCCGCTGTTCCAAAAACAGACTGTGTGAAATGTCAACAATCACAAGTTTCATACACTACCTTCCAGTTGCCTGCAGAAAGATTCTGGAGAGATCCTGCAGAGCCCTCCAAAGTGGCAGGATTGGAGCTCTCAGCTAGAAGAGTTAGATATGGTTTTACTACGGAAGGATGCCACAGCATTTCCACACCTTTGGGAGACTTTGACAATCCTGGTATTGGACCAACTCCATCCCACTGTGGAAGATTAACACTCCTTAATACATGTAACGTCAGCTGTTTAAGCAAAGATTCAGAAGTTTCACCCTGGTATATTTTCAGAAGTAGCCATTTCTATTCTGAGGGATTTTAACATATGGCGGAAGTATCCTTGGTACACACTCATTGCCAGCTAAACAACGGGAAAGAAAAATAATACTGAAAGAAAGAAACCTGATCATCTTGCAAAGTTTTCTTCTTTTTCTTCTTCTTTTTCCCCCAGCAGCTTGGCTCTGAATCTTTACTAGGTGACTCTTTCCCCAAAAACTCATCCAGTTCATTTATACCCAGCAGACGAGCCTGAGGTACCTCAAGTTCTAGACGGTAGGAAAGGTTTCGTAGGGTGCACACACAGTTTTCCACTGTCTGTAAACCAAACACAAGGAGATTCTGCGGTGAAGTAAATCAATGATCTGGGATATAAGTGAACACCGTAACTTTACATTTGGAAAAGCATTTAGGGAACAAGATCTTCTAAATTTTAACCAAGATGAGGCTTACACTAATCCCTTGATATCCTTAGTTTAACATATTGATACTCAAACTTGTTCACAGTGAACCTAATTGTGTCAATGACAATTTAGTCTACCCCAAAGTAAAAAAGTAAGGGATGAACAGAAACTAGAAAGGTCTGGAAGAGTTAAGGGGGAAATAGTTTTCTTTAATAATGTTTACGGATGGGCACGGACTGGCTAACAAGCCAAGTCTGTCATGAATTTTGTCCAGTTTGGAGTTTACAAACTGAGGAGCAACAAAATTTAGGGGCAGTTCATGGTGGTTTGTGATCTTTGTGAAGAGCAGAATGCATGGGTTTACCCAGTGTTCTGTTCTTCCTGAGAAACAGCTGAGGGGCTGTTTAAATGGCTTGGAGCCATTTAAACCCTGACCTGAGTTCTCCACAGCTTTTTGATACCTTCCAGTTGCCTGCATATAAACCATCAGAGCCATTAAACCAACAGCTCAGTGGTGGGAAGAACTTTCCCTGCTGTCTCAGCTGTGGGCTTCCTAATGGGCTGCAGAAGGGAGCCCATGACAGCAGAGCTGGTGGTAATGATCTAATGGCCATTGGGATGGCATGGAGAACTCTTTCAGCTGTGGGGTCCCTCATGCAGCCTGTTTAAAGGGGCTACCATCAGGGAGTCAGAGGCAGCTGAGCTGGCGCAGAGAGCCTTTTTTCATGCCAGCCAAGCTGTCTTGGGCTTACTCATGCAGCCCCTTTAAAAAGGCTATGCCACAGAGCCAGAGGTTAGCCACTATACACAGGCTGCATGAGCAAGCTCAAAACATCTGAGCCCACAAACAGATCTACTTTCTCCCAGGAGATTCCCCCCCCCCAAAAAAAATCTTTCTCCTGGCTACGCTGCCAGGAGAAAGGAAGAATGAAAGCCTCTCCCCCAGCAATCCTTTCTCCTGGTTGAGTGGCTAAGAGAAAGGGAGATGACAAGTCTCTTCCCTGGTAATCCAGTCTCCCTTTGTCTTGACTGCACAACCAGGACACAAGGGAGGTGGGATGCCTCTCCCTCGGTGATTCCATCTGTGCAGCCAGTAGAAAGGGAAGGCAGAACACTTCTCCAATTATACCATCTCCCTTTTTCCTAGCTTCCTAGGCAGAAGAAAGGGAGATGGAACATCTCTTCCTTGGGGACGCTCCGTTTCTCCTGGTCCTTCCCTCCTTCCTTTCTGCTGCCCATTGTCTTTGGGTTGTATTCTGCAGTCCTTTTAAAGTTTAAAGGGACTATGCAAGACAGCCTGAAATAGCTGAGCGACCTTCTCAGCTGGCTTTCAGGCTTTCTGTAAACCCAGTTGAAAGGCACAACAGTCCTTTTTAAAAGAGGTTTGCAGGGCCTTGACCCACATGAACCGGTTTGGTTCACAACTTGTCTTCCCAGTTTGGTTTGGGGTTTAGTTCATGCTGAGCCATGAACTGAACCTGAACTGAATTGCATTTTCCCAGTTCATGGTCATACCTAATAATTTTTATGCCCACAGATGAATTACAAAATAGCTATACATTCAAAAATTAAAAAAAATTCCCCATCTGCATGTTAAGTGAGAGTTTTGTGACAGGCATTACACTTGTCTGCTCCTAGACAGGGGTCACTTAAATTGTGGGAGAAGCATGGGAGGAAAATGTTAAGCCCGTGATCTTCGAAGTAATTATGTGAGGCTTCCTATTAATTCTTAAAAATCCATAAGATAGTCACAGAATTCTCTTGTCGTATGTTGTATGGCCCTGAAACAATGCATACAAACAACTTTTGTTGCAATAACCCTCTCTCCCAGTAGTTAAAACATTTGCATACCTTGCTGTCATAATCAGACGTGTTCACGCATGTGTGGATCACATATAACAATGAATCAACCAGGCCTTCACAAGTTCTCATTTGTTTTCGAGCCTCCTCACCTGCAGAGCTCAGATTCCTAAAAGCATAAGAAGGAAGAGAATTATGGATGCACATCACTAAATATGGGCTTGGATTTTAACAATCTGCAAAACATGCCTCTCCGTTTCCTCTGCAATTCTGAGCTCCATCAGCTCGCCATCCCCCAAAAAACCACTCCTGAGGGCCTGATGACCTTTCAGAACAGTACGTTACACAATGCCAGGGGTTGAAGCTGATGGAGGAACTAGTGGATATTGGCAAACATCTGCTCAAGCATAAATCCATGGAAGAGTGAAAGGGTGGTTTCTTGCTGCAACCTCTGCACTGCAATGCATCCCATTGCCAAAAAGCCCCTGGCAACAGATGACAATTTATTGGGGTGTGTGTTAAAGGATACCGAAGTGGAAGCAGCAAAGATTCCTTTGATGAACACATTCATAATTTCTTGTGGCCTAGGCCACAGCATAGATTAGTACTCTTATTATCATGGAATATGTATTTGGTTATCTACAGAATTTTTTTTTTTTTAAAGATCAGATCGTATCATATTCTGGGAAAGTACAAGTATGCGGCAGAGTTCAATTTGGTGCAGTTTGAAGACATTTACTAACCCCCCCCCCCCCCATAAAGGTCATTTTCATCAAACAGAGCAGTTATCAAACTAACTTTTCAACAAAATGTCCCTTATCGTAGTATATCATTTTACTTAAAGAATAAATTGTTGGGTGGGCAGAGAAAGATCTCAAGATTAAGAGAAATCTACTCTTCTTACTCCATCAGCCTCTACCAGCATACTATTTTTTTTTTAAAGATATGGTCAAGAATAGGTATTTCTTTCAATTAACACGTTAGAGCCAACAGAGAAATACGTGGACTGCTCTCAATAACGCAGTCCACCATTCCAAAATAAGTCCAGGTGGGGGAAAAAAATCAGCAACAGTTCTCTTTCAATTCCCAGCCAGTTTTTGTTGATCAGCAAATTTTTACTCAGACATGTGCTTGGCGATAATAAACGGCAGACATGCTGTGCGGCTTGCATAACTACTCATTCCGCTGCTGCCTACTGTAATTTTACTTGGCAATGTCTGTGCACTGTGGTCTAGTCTGGGCAAGGGTCCAGGCCACACTGAATGGATGTTGTCAGAGAGACTCTTGGATCTTTACAACCACTCTGGGCTGGGGAAGCGCAATACTAACTAAGCACACCCCCCTGCCACTTTCAAGTGTTAAAAAAAAAAATTCCACGCAGTCTCTGTGAAGTCTGTGATGTTTAGATATAATGCGCTTAACTAGACACTGTACTTCTGCTGATGTCTACCTATGTCGCTATTACAATCTATTTCAGCCGCATGTCTACACTAGACAATTCAGCTGAACTGCATACGCTGGACAATGTCCCTATGCAATAACCATCTAGTTGTGAGCCACACAATATGTGTGAAAGAGCCACACGTGGCTCCCAAGCTGCGGTTTAGCCACTCCTGGGTTACAGTCTGGTATAGTGATCTGAGCGCTGCGCAATGAGTAGGAAGACCAGGATTCAAAATTCCCGCTTTGCCACAAAGCACTTTAGGTGATTCTGGGCCAGTAATTTTCTCTCTGCTGAACCTTCCACCCAGAGGTGTTGGCAATAAAATGGGAGGAGAGGATCAGGTATGTCTTGGAGCATGGGTGAGGTCAATCTAAGTCAATACCCATTTTTATTGCGGCCCCTTGTTCCATATTAGCTTTTGTCCAGTCAGGTTCTATGGTCCCAATAACTCTCTCTTCCTCCCCTTTTCATCAGCAGAAGCCTGGTTGGATCTACCCCTTTAAAAAGCAGCATATGCAATGACATGGTGCCTGTCTATCGTTCACTGCAAAAACAACACTTCTTTCAAGCTTACACTAAAACAATGGACTAGATCACAGCGTAGAGGCTAGTTAACATGCTGAAGTTTAGATCACTAGTTGTGACTTGAGTCCAAAGTCAGCTGAAAAGTAATTCATCACAGAATGAACATTTAATATAAATACAAGACATGCAACACACAGTCATTCACGAAGCAATATGCCTTGAGAGCTAAATTTACATGTTTGCTTTTTTCATTATATAAGAGCAAAGCATATTAGCTTGAGTGACAGAACTGCATAGTTTACAAAGGGTACATAAGCAATTGCCATTTAAGATTCATTCTATATGCAATGTGATTTACCTCAGGCATCCTGTTGTGTTGCGCAGGACTAGAGAAGTCTGGAATTTAATTTTATGATCATCATCAAAGGAAGAATTATTCCACCCAGAATGAGGAACTATCACAGTGTTTGTTAATGTTGACAGAGCATCCCGAATGATTGTCATTTTTACGGCATCACATGAAGACAGGTTCCAGAGAACACCTATGAAAAAGATGTATTGTATCATTTAATAGCAACGGCCATTAGATCATTACCTCTTTATTTCAACTTGTATACCCTATGCCATAAGAGCATACGACTAGTAATAGTAATTTAAAGCAGAGAACAATTAAAAGAAAACTTAGTGACATAAAACTATGAAGTGCAAAAAAGATTAGGTTACATAAAAACTGATTAACAGCTGTAAAATGCCAGCTCAAACAACAAATTTCTACAGAGCTTTAAGAATACATACTGGGGCTTGCATACTGATAAGGCTCCAGGGAGAAGAGTTTCAATAGCTGAGGGAAGCCAATAACTTTGCTCATGGAAGGAACAGTGATTTGAAGGATTTGGAGACTGTGAGACGAGGGTTTAGAAATGAAAACCAGGATTTTAAATGGTAATGGAAAACCAGTGTAGATGTTGGGCAAGCGGTATGAGGGAACTTAGAAGATTTTTCTTCCATGAATCAATGTAATACACAGCGGATCCCAGAGCATTTGTTAGCTTCAAGAAAGGAAAAAGAAATGAAGATTCTTCATAACCAAAAGAGCTAGAACTGCTTATTGTCTAAGGCTGCGTTTATATTTTCAAGTGTGTGACATCATCATAGGGACAAGGTTGAATAGGTCAAATGAAGCCTGAAGTCTCCCTAGAAGCTAAAATGACCAAACTGAAGCAATAGTACTTTGGTTACATTATTAGAAGACAAGAGTCACTGGAAAACACAAGTTAGGGGGAAAAAGACGACCTAACATTGACTCAGCCAAGGAAGCCCTGACCTTTTGCTGTGATGTCAGAATAAGCAAGTTACGGGTTAGCACTTGTCCTCTGAACTAGGATCAAAACCCCATTTCAAACTATCACGTTTGATTCTGGAAAGCAAGCGGTGACCATGATGCCCAATTAAAGTTCGCACTTAATATAAGATAGCTGTTCGTTAGGGAGGGGGGAGAGCTGGCATAAGTCTGTAACTCATTCAAAATTCTCTGAGCCATTTTCTTTTTATAATGTCCAGAAATTTAGAAACAGTCATTGGATTATACATTAGATTAGATAGTATGCTCTGTGTCAATCATATGCTCTCTGTCACAGACAATTCAGACTTCATTACACTATAGCATAAACTCCTAGCTCAGTTAGAGTAAAGAGAGTTACAAGCAGCACGAAAACCCCACTTTTCTTTCCAGTATCACAAACCATGGCCTGAATCAAACCAACGTATAGGAGAGCCGGGTTTGATTCCCCACTCCTCCACTTGCACCTGCTAGCATGGCCTTGGGTCAGCCATAGCTGTGGTGGGAGTTGTCCTTGAAAGGGCAGCTGCTGTGAGAGCCCTCTCCAGCCCCACCCACCTCACAGGGTGTCTGTTGTGGGGGAGGAAGGTAAAGGAGATTGTGAGCCGCTCTGAGACTCTTTGGAGTGGAGGGCGGGATATAAATCCAATATCTTCTTCTTATTGTTGTTGGTTCCTTTTGTGTTCTAAACATATCAATCATGTTTTCTTAATGGACATTTATCCACCGAAACACTGGTGTCATACATTTTTTTCCTACCATATATGAGAGATTGAAACCTTATTACATATAAATATACACAGATATTGTATCAGTGGTAAAAAAAACATAACTATGTGCTCTGAATGTTATGGGGAAATGTGTGATTTTAACTGAATTGAGAAGACACTTCATTGTGGACAGATAGACTATTTGACACTTTCATTGCTTGCTGTCACAATATTGAGCTGATAGTTTGCATAACCGAAATAAACCTGTGCCCAGTAATCTGCCAAATCTTACTTTGTGTGTGTGTGCGCGCACGTGTGGGGGAGTATAGCTAATTTACTTACAGATAAGGACTTTCTACAATATCTGCCAAAGAAAGAAAAGTTTCTTAAATTCCTGGAATTTCTTAGCTGGCGACTTTACCTTCTTCTTAAAAGATGGTAATCCAGGTAGCCCCATCTGTACCTTCTTATGTTCTGGCAGTTTAATTTCTTATCAGTTAGATCAGTGGTCCCCAACCTTTTTGGCACCAGGGACCAGTTCTGTGGAAGACAATTTTTCCACGGACTGGGGGGGGGGGGCTGTGGGGGGGGACATGGTTTCAGGATGATACAATTGTGTATTTTATTTCTATTAGTTTGGTGTGGTAGTTAAGTGTGCTGACTCTTATCTGGGAGAACCAGGTTTGATTTCCCACTCCTCCACTTACAGCTGCTGAAATGGCCTCGGGTCAGCCATAGCTCTCTCAGAGTTCTCCTTGTAAGGGCAACTTCTGCGGAGAGCTCTCTTAGCCTCACCCACTTCACAGGGGGGAGGAAGGTAAAGGAGAGTGTGAGCTGCTCTGAGACTCAATTCGGAGTGGAGGGCAGGATATAAATCCAATGTCGTCGTCGTCTTCTTACTACATTGTAATATATAATGAAATAATTATACAACTAACAGGCCACGAACTGGAACCGGTGCACGGATCGGGGGCTGGGGACCCCTGTGTTAGATCATTCATGGGAATTTCATGGCACCACCTCCATTCAGCGGTGGGGGAGGCCCATTTCAAGAAAACAGCCAACAGCAAGGGAAATTTCAAAGATGGTAGCTTATGTTTACTTCATTTTTTTTATTTGTCTGAGCTTCAGTTGGAAAAATGAATGGTGCATTATTCTTTCAAATCTTTGTCTTCTGTTCTTTGGCACTACTTCTATATTTCCATGGCTGCCCTGAGATGCTCTAGCATCTTTTTCAAAGATTGCCTTTGATAGTTATTCAGTGTATAACTTTCTAACCAATCCCATTCTTAGGACTCAGTTGCGGAACAAAGTAAAAGCAGCACATTAATGCCAAAAAATCAAAATCATATACCATAACACAATAATGTGAAGAGCTATTATTAATATACCTGTGCAATTAAATTATATCTCCAGGAACTGAAAAAATTAAGCTGAAAGATTCAAGGACAAAATTTGCCTCCATCATTTCTTCATAATATACTGCTAAGCATGGGTATTTATTGGGCAACTGGAAATGACTGTATTTTGGATACAAATTTCTAAAAGCTATCTATGCAGATTAAGTGGCTTCAGCCTTCAATAACTAGGTAATGAGGGGTTCAGTTTTATAAAAACTGCTGTTCACTCTTATAAACAATGCTATATTTAAACAATGTTAGGCATGTCAACTTATTTAGCTCTCTACATTACTCAGAGTCTTTATTTGCCAGGATCTCCACCCCCCCCTTCAAACATTTGTTTTAGCAGGTGCAGTTAAAAGGTGTTTTTGTAAGCTACAGTAGCTGAGCTGGCTTACCAACTAAAACAGACGCTTTATCAAACTTGAGACTGTAGACTTAACAATTTTTTACTGGCCCAACAGCGTTCACATCTCATTAACAGACTTTATGTTAAACACTGTTAGTCAGTTATTTTACCATCTGTTCTTAACTTCACCATCATGCATTGGAAATAGACCACTTAAGGGGCAACAACTGACTGAGTAGAAGTTATGTGCACTTGGAATGAGCAGATGATAAATATTGCCTCTTACCTTATTTACAAATGGCTAAGTAACATCAGTGAACAAGACATAAATGGCCGTATCTGCAAACACGTTATTCATTTGCTTTTGGACCAAGGGCTTGCGCTACATATGTTCCTCCAGATGCTGGGCTGAATGCAAAGCAGAGGGGAGTGAAACTCTGGGAGCACAATGGGACTCCCCTCCCTCCCTTCTTCCTAGCGCGTTGCCCTACAATCCCAGCAAAAGGCACTTATGGGGTCAGGAGCACATGTAGTGTGAGGTGTTGCACTTGGAGAGGGGAATCACTGGAAGATGGTGAAGCGGATACAATGTTGGATTAGAATCTGGGAGATCCAGGTTTGAAGTCCTACTCTGAATGGAAGCTTGCTGGGTGACCTTGGGCCAGTCAGACACACATAGGCTAACCAACCTCAGAGTCACTGTGAGGACAGAATGGGGAGAGGAGAACAAAATAAGTAACTTTGGGTCCTGAAAGGTAAGGTACAAATGAAGAAAATCAATAAATAAACAGAACTTTGGATCCAAGCCATTATATGTTAAGAGTCTATCTCCCTGTTGTTCTGACCTAGATAGCCCAAGCTAGCCTAATCTCATCAGATCTTGGAGAGCCAGTTTGGTGTAGTGGTTAAATGTGCGGACTCTTATCTGGGAGAACCGGGTTTGATTCCCTACTCCTCCACTTGCACCTGCTAGCATGGCCTTGGGTCAGCCATAGCTCTGGCAGAGGTTGTTCTTGAAAGGGCAGCTGCTGTGAGAGCCCTCTCCAGCCCCACCCACCTCACAGGGTGTCTGTTGTTGGGGGGGGGGAAGGTAAAGGAGATTGTGAGCCGTTCTGAGACTCTTCGGAGTGGAGGGCGGGATATGAATCCAATATCTTCATTTACCTCACGGGGTGTCTGTCATGGGGGAGGAAGGTAAAGGAGATTGTGAGCCGCTCTGAGACTCTTCGGAGTGGAGGGCGGGATATGAATCCAATATCTTCATCTACCTCACAGGGTGTCTGTTGTGGGGGAGGAAGGTAAAGGAGATTGTGAGCCGCTCTGAGACTCTTCAGAGTGGAGGGCGGGATATAAATCCAATATCATCTTCTTCTAAGTAGCACCAGTCCTGATGGTGGGCCCATGTGAATGGGAGGCCATTAAGTCATTCCAGGATCACTATGTAGATACATACAACTGCAAACCACTTCTCTTAGTCTCTTGCCTTGAAAACCATATGGTCGCCATAAGTGGTCTGCGACCACTTCACACACACCTCCTTGTTGACATTAAGGATATATAAATCATTTAAAAGCTATTTTCAGTGCCATCGTAAGCTACTGTTAGCTACTGGCCTTGCTGCCTGTATTCTGGATAGATTATCTCATTTGTAGAAACCTTGTTCTTGGATTCTCCTTTGGACTTGGCAGCTGGGAGTGCTGCCTCCCTGGTGCTTGAACCTCAGAGCTGTATTTTGACCAACCCTGACATCAAGCAGTTCTCTCCATGTGCTTACAGTGTGTCATCAGTCAGGACAGGGGGAGCTTCAAGAACTGTTAAAATATCTCTAGGTATCAGGCTAAGACGTGATTCAAATGTGATGTTGGACACACATAACAATGCACCATAAAAATGCTCCCACATGCCCAGTGTCATTTCTAAACCAGTCAACTTCATCTATGTAAACACAGAGTTTGCTGGTCAGAGATACTAAGCCCAGGTAAGCTCTGTGCTATTGCTGCATATACAGAAGCCAGTGAGCTGCTTTAGATGCAATGGAGGACACATGGTGACTCTGCAGTGGTAAATTTTAATCTGCTTCTGGTGTTAAGTTTAAATTGTGCCTGAAACTGAGCCAACAAAATCCTGTGCAGGGCACACTAGACCCCAAGGTTTCAGTTTATGTGTTTTATGTGTTATGGGATTATGTAAGGTAGCAAAATAGTGAGAAAAGGTAAGGGGTTGGGGTTTTTTTTGCACTATAGAATAATACTTAAGAGCCCCGTGGCGCAGAGTAAGCTGCAGTACTGCAGTCCAAGCTCCGCTCACAACCTGAGTTCGATACCAGTGGAAGCTCAGGTAGCCGGATCAAGGTTGACTCAGCCTTCCATCCTTTCGAGGTCAGTAAAATGAGTACCCAGCTTGCTGGGGGGAAAGTGTAGATGACTGGGGAAGGCAATGGCAAACCATCCCGTAAAAAATCTACTGTGAAAACGTCATGATATGACGTCACCCCATGGGTCAGTAATGACTTGGTGTTTGCACACCTTTACTACCTTTATGATACTTAGTCCTATTTGTTCATTTTCTTTATGCAACAAATCTTTGACTAAAAGTTAATAATGAAATAATGAAAATGTAACATCCCTCACCACGTACAAATCTCTGAATGAGATGTATTAGCAGCCTGAGATAAAACTGTGTTTTTAAGCATTATCAGGTACTATGATTGGATACATTTTGGAATAATTTCCTAGATGGTTTCATTAAATAATTCTTCACTCCTCCTTCCTCTTTTGTCCAGTGCTTCCCAACTGTTTGCTGCAAATAAAAGTTAACCTTTAATAACATAAATCAGCCAGTGTTTGTTTGTCTGAGGCGTTTTTGTCAGTACTGGAGACATTTTTTTTAAAGAGGGATTTCTGAGCTATAATGAATTATGAGAAGATCAGGAAAGAGATTGGCAAAGCAACCAATGAAGAAGTGAACAAAGGCTATAGATAGCAGGGACAGAGTAAAGCTAGAATGATCCTCTCAGTTCGGTGACAAAAAAAGGACTGAGGGAGGATAGCGCCTCTCGCCTTCATCATGCTGGTTTCGGTAGGAAAGTGCAATGAACTCGTGCCAAAGGGGAGAGGCACCCTTTCTTCTCCTAAGGAGCTAGAAATTTCTCTCCATCAGTAGTCCTGAGCATGCACAGTCCCAATGCGGGACTGAGCAGAAGACCAAAGACAAACATTTTTACCAGCCTTATCATCATGAAGTATGCTTAACAAGTTTCTCATAAGCTGTATTTCTCAGAAAAGCCAAGGCCCAAATCACGCTAGATACATTTTAAAACATTATTTAGCAATAGCATCAAACAGAATTTGAATTAGTGATCCTCTCCCTCTTTCTTCAATAGCATGGTTGCATGGAAATGACAGAATGCTGCAGAACTGTGTATGGTTTCCTGAAACTGGATTGGATCCATCCTACTTTCTGGCTGAAGGGAGTTCCCTTTGATGACCAAAGAAGTCTATGCTGAGGCTCATGGTACCTTCGTAGACAATAGCCATGTGGGACAGAGACTGTAATAGAATTGGGTGGGCTTGAGCAAAAAAGTTAGCGGGATCCAACTCAATGTTTCAGTATTGCATTAAAAAAAGAACCAAATTATAGGTGCTATCCAGAGAAAAGTGAGATAGAGAGAAATCTCTGAAAAAATAAATGGTACTTAAGCACACAGTTCAGAACTTTGGTTCCAGGAATTTCATGCTTGAGGCATGCATAACTTAAATTGTGCCCAACTTAGTTAAAAGCACTAAGGGTACAAAAGAATGTAAAAATGCAGAGGTACTAGGGATAAGGAAAGCATGCTCAGAATGATAGTATTTCTAGCAACTCCTTGTGACCAAGGAACTAAGCTAAGGTTTGTTAACTGCCTCTGCAATTTCCAAAGTAGTAAGTCACATCAGCTTTCATGATAGAGTACAACTCATGAAAAATGAGATTCTATGGCAGTAAACATACAACACCCTTAGGCAAAACAAGGCTGTTTGAAAAAGCAAAAAAAAAAAAAACATAAGGGTTATTTTTCTACTTTGACAACAATGAAACTAAAACTGAATCCTTGCTTTGCAATTCTTCTGCATAACAAACAGCACAGACCTGAAATATTAAACACGCTTAGCTAAAGAGCAGCTTCTCTCACTATAAATTACTGACACAAAGAACTGCTGAAAATCATTCCGAGATCTAAAAAAGTAATGTGGAAGTGGTGATTACATATAACTAGTTCTGACAAATGCTTAAGTATCTGCCAGTCTTAGAACAGCTTGACAAAGCCCGCATATTCCTTAGACAGTGAAAAGTGCATTCATCACCCCTACATTACATCATTCAGACACAAAAACTGGTTATCGCAGAACTCTCCTACTGGAAAATTATAACGTGGGCAAAGATTTCAGGTGTCCTTCTCCCACACTGTTTTCCAGTGAGGGCACTTTTCAAAAACTGACATGGCTAGTAAGGCAGACTTCAGCAATACTTTGTTGAGGAGGGTAAGGGCAAAAAAGTGTGCATGCACTGAAATTAAAATCCCTAAAGATGTAATTGGTTTTGACAGAGTGGGCAGCGCTCACTTTTGCACCTCAAGTGGTAAGTGCCCCCTGCCACACGAGGGTAGCCTGAGTTACTCAGTAAATTCTCAGTGAGCACATGTCCTAGAACCCAATGCAATGCTTGCACTGTTTGAAACAGCTCTCAGTCTATTCTTGTTAAACAGAGATGCTTGTATATTTAGGCATAACAGAAGGCGGTGAAAGATTTGTTGGATATTCTGGGACTAAATGAAGACAATGACTGCATATACTCTCATACAAAATCCCGGGAGAAAAGGAACAGCATGTGGGATTGGAGTTGCCCACACAAGCGCTTTGAAGAAATCCAGTCCTGACCCAAATATTGGGTGTGGTAGTAGAAGGGAATTAGTAGACTTCTGGCTGCTGAGATTAGCAATGCATATGCTAAATCTGGGATGGCTGAAGCAGACGTGATTATAGCTATGATGATAACCAAAGAACATTAGCACCGTCAGCCAAACGCAGATTATTTAGTCAGGGCTTCCCCACCCTGAGCAAGGCCTCTGGAAGGGAAAAGCACAGGAGATATCTGCTACAGCAGCTGCCAACCAATCCAACTTGGGAATTCCCAGATGGAACAAACAATGCAAGTTGTTGACAGCATCTGCGGGATCCCTTCCAAAAAATCTCTCGTAGAGGTGGTCTACCATGGCCTTGTAGCTTCCAAGTCAGTAGGCTTCAAGTCAGTAGGGGAGGTACTTCCTAGGGGAGGTACTTGGCAAAGGAACCTTGAAGATGCTCTAGGAGAGTGAAGGAATGTGCTCAGTTCACCAAAAGTGTTTGTAGATCCTACTGCTGTTACTGTATCCGACGATTTCAAGCAGTTAATTTGTCTGGTTGCTTGATGTGTGTTTCACACTTTTTACAAACCTCAAACATGCTGAATACTCTCTAGTGTTTGGAAACTGTTTTTCTGAAACTGCAGCTGATCATAACATAAACAACATAAACAACAACATAACACAAACAACAACATGCTCATGCATTGCGTTTTCCAAATGCAAACAGGATTTTTATTAAATTGGGAACACTTCTGAGCATAAAACTTGACAAAATATAGAACCAAAATCTCATTCTTTCTAGAAATATTTAAATCGAGAAGATAATGACTATCTACATATGAAAAACAGCCAGATTCAAACAGGAAACTTTATGAACTGTGCCCATTGTTGATCAGTAGCAATGCACTTCACAAACTAGAGAACTTTCTCCTGTTTGCATGTACAAAGGTCATGGAAACCAAGTTTCACTTAAGCTGACAAAATTCTTCAAGGAATTATCAACTGATACTAATAAAATGTTAAATACCTCTAAATAGCTCTTTGGAAACAGAATCCTAATATCTAAATAAGAATCTAAATAAGATCTAAATAAGATCGCTATCTAAATAAGAATTCCAATCATCATCCTCGCCAAAAACGTACAGTTGTAAAAACCCTCATTCACATCTGTGAACCAAGCCAACTCCAACAGGAACTACACCACCTCAAACAGTCACTGCAGGCCAATGGATACTCCCAACAAGAAATTAGAAGAGCCCTCCATCCCAGGAGACCATCCACACCAAATCCCGAGCCACACACAAATGTGGGTACAGCCTTTCTGCCCTACATAAAATCTGTCACCGACCGCATTGGCAAAATTCTCAAACGCCATAATGTTGACACAGTCTTCAAGCCCACACAACAGATCCGCCACATGCTGCGCTCGGCCAAAGATATGAGAGATCCACTTTCAACCCCTGGAGTCTACAAAATACCCTGCTCTTGTGGTGCAGTCTACATTGCCACTACCCAACGCAGTATCAACACCCGTCTTACCGAACACAAGAGACACTGTCACTTGTTTCAGCCAGAAAAATCAGCTGTAGCTGAACATGCACTTCAAGAAGGAGACCACGTCATCCACTTTGAAAGAACTGAAGTTCTTTCTACGGTCTCACATTATCATACCCGCCTGAACAGAGAAGCTATTGAGATTTACAAACACCAGCACAATTTTAACAGAAAGGAAGAAGGCATTTTCATCCACCAATCTTGGTACCCAGCTCTGCAAAACACCCTACAGACTATAAATTGCAGAAAGTCTCAGAACAACCAGCAAATTCCACAGAACAATCAGCACAGTCAACAACCATCTTCCTTATCTTCAAACCCCTTCCAACCTTCCCAGCAATTAACACAGAACAATGGTCACATTCAACAGCCAGTTTCCTTATCACTACCCTTCCAGGAAGCCCCACCAAACAATGGGCACATCCACAAACTAATTGCCCTTTTATCACACCCCCTCCAGCCTACAAATAGCAGCTCTCCAGCAGCCCTGGCCCCACTCAATGCACAGCAGCCAAGAAGGTCAGAGCGCCTGCTCCGGCTGCAACGTCACTGAGGATGTTCTCCGCAGCTGAGAATGAAACATCTGGAAGGAAAACTTTCTCCAGTAGAACACGGCACTTGATCCTGAAAGATTCTACAAACCCTAAGAATCCTAATACTATGTGATTACTACTGTGTGACTTAATAATGAATAGTTATTCAGAGTTCAGTATGGGAAAGTATTGACTGCCTGATGGGCCAAACTAATCTTTACCACCAGATGTTGCTAGCAATGCTAGAGATTAGTTTTTCCACTGTGCAGATGATACGCCAGAATTTCTCTAGTATTAACATGGACACTGCAGAAGTCACATGGTCATATAAATAAAACTATATTTATTATTTATATTTATTTATACTTTCAATTATTGGATTGCCCAATCCCTGAATTCACAGGGCTCTGGGAGACAAACAATGATAAAATAAGATACAGTGTTCATAACAGTATTAAAATTAAAGTATAAATTAAGCTTTAAAATGCTCATTACATTCATAAAACAAATCTCCAGATGATACATAAATTTATCCTGAAGTGGTTCTGGCAGAGTTTTTTTTTTTTTTTGGTAGAAAAAGCCCAGCAGGAACTCATTTCCATATTAGGCCACACCCCTTGATGGCACCATTGGCTTTTCTGTAGAAAGTACAGGGCTTTTCTGTAGAACAAGCCCAGCAGGAACTTATTTGCATATCAGGCCATACCCCCTGAAACCAAGCCAGCCGGAACTGTGTTCCTGTGCATTCCTGCTCAAAAAAAGCCCTGCTTTGTGGGCAGGGAAAGGAGAAGATGGTGGAAAAGATGGAAGAGAAGGGGGGGGGGTGCCAGCCAGATAAAACCCAGCGCTGTCCTCACCCAAAAAGACTGGCAAACACCTCTGCCTTACAAGTCCTTCTTTTAAGGTATGTTTTAAAATAAGCTATTCCAGACATAGAACCTCTTCTTGAATATAGAAACACAGATCACCTGACTACATGTCATTTACTTCCTGTCTATTAAAACTTTACCTGTGACAAGTTCTCTTACTTCTGCATCAATTGATTTTCTTAGCAAGCGTAAAAGTGCAGGTATCCCACCAACATTTTTCATTGCTATTTTATTTTCATCGGTTGATTTCCCATAAACCAAGTTTCGCAGAGCACCACAAGCGTTCTTCTGAACTTCAAGGACCCTGTGATCCAACAGGTCAACGAGATGTTTGATTCCTCCTAACCTACACACCTGAAGGGGGAAAAACGTTGAACACCAGATTCAATTAACAGTCAACATCTAAACAGAATCCTGGAGGAGGGGGTTAAGAATAAAATACAGAAACTACAATTGGGACCTAGTTCTTGAAAGCATTTTACATCTCACCTGCCTTGTAGAATCTGACATTTCTGAGGGGCTCTGACCAGGATGGCCTAGTCTAGCCCGATCTCATTAGACTTTTGAAGCTAAGCAGGGTCAGTCTATGGTTAGCATTTGGTTGGGAGACCACGAAAGAAGTCCAGGGTACCTACGAAGCGGCAAACCACCATCTGTTCATTTGTTGCCTCGCAGTCACTATGTGGTCACCATAAGCTGGCTGTGACTTGACACACACCTCATACACAGACTTGCCCTAGTAGAATGGGACTTTCTCTGTTCCCTTTGACAAATTAAATCTGAGGACAAGGGATGTTAGGGGGAGGGATGAGTGGAAATAGACCCTCCCCATTACATGACAGAATGTGCCTCAAAGTTTAAGAAAAAATCATACTAAATAGCAAGAACTTATGTATCACTAAGCTGAATGCATATACATCCAAAGAGAATTCTAGTAAAAGAGAATTGTGGTATGCAATTTATGTGAGGAAGCTATCTGTCCCCTCAGAATTAAAAACCCGTGTGTTTAAAGAGTTTAGAAAACAAGTAAACTTTGCTGATAATCACAGTAGGGAAATCTTAGTCACAAACTAGTGTTTTATCTGATGAAGACATTTAGAATGAAGCCCCAACAGCTTACAAAGTGTTTAGTCATCTGTGTACGAAACACTGCATGCTACAGTTCAGTTATAGGTTTTTTTACACTGCATGTAAATCAAATGGTTTCTCTGAATGTGAATAGTATAATGCTTCTAGCTATGCCAGTCTTTTTTAGTTTGTTCTGCACAGACTTTGATATTTTTAAAAATTAAGCTAACTTCACTAGGACAAAACAATCATGACTCTAAAACCATGCAAAATTCAAAACTAAATGGAGTATTCAGTTCTGATCACAGTTTGGAAGTCATTTAGGACCCTGACTAGTCAAATTACCTTTATTGGTTACTGCGGTTTTGATTTGGAGGTCAATGTTTACCCTGTTATGTGTGGTCTTAAATAAAATACACAGGTCTGACTCCAGCATTTTAATTAAAAGAACTGTTGCTTCTTTTAAAAAAATGGGGAATAAGCAATGAAAATTCTGACAGTTTCACTGAAATCGTTTCTTCTGGTTAGAGGTTCATAGAGTTGACTTAGGACATTCCGGAAGAAACTACGCAACAGTAAAAAAAACCCTGCACCACTAGTATCATATGAACATGGTAGATGCTTGACTAAGAGGAAAGCAAGGTAAGATATCTCAATAATCATTTAGCATCCTATGTGTACTATAAAAATGTGCAAAAATGAAAGGATGTGGGTCTATTAGAAGTATTGGTAACACTGAGTTTTGTTTATAGTAGGAAGCGCCTTGGTCATCTTCTCTCCCAGGAGGAGGCTGACAGAACCCCGGCAGGTTAGACTGCTGCACCTCGCTCTACCCTTGAGTCTTATCTGGAAGCTTCAGTTGGTGCAAAATGCAGGTGTGCCTGATGACTGGGAAGTCTAGGCAGACGTGCATTTCAGTCTATGTTGCGCCACTCGCAAGGGTTCCCAGTTGAGTACTGGATCAGTTTCAAGGTTATGATACTAACTTCAAAGGCCCTATGTGGCCAGAGACTATCATGCCTATGAGATGGTCTCTCCCCATATGTACCCTGAAGAGTTTTACACTCAGCTGGCCAGCACCACCTAGCCCAAAGGGCATCCGCCTTTCCTCAACCAGGGCCTTTTCAGCCCTGACCCCTGCCTGGTGAAATATATTCCCAGTAGAAATCAGGGCCCTGTAAGATTCACGACAATTCTGCAGGGTCTGCAAAATGGAGCTGTTCCACCAGGCCTGAGGCAGTGGATGTTGAAATGACATTGACCTTCCCTGTTTCATGTGCTTAATTTGCCCAATTTGCCTTGAAAGCTTTTACCAATTTGGCAACAGTACCAGCTGACTTGGGTCTCAGTAAGAGAAATGTGTCCTCTCTAATATTAGTAGAAAAAGATGAAGAAAATTGCAGATTTATACCCCGTCCTTCTCTCTGAGAGACTCAGAGCAGCTTACAATCTCCTATATCTTCTCCCCCTACAACAGACACCCTGTGAGGTGGGTAGGGCTGAGAGGGCTCTCACAGCAGCTGCCCTTTCAAGGACAACTCCTGCGATAGCTATGGCTAACTCAAGGCCATTCCAACAGCTGTAAGTGGAGGAGTGGGGAATCAAACCCAGTTCTCCCAGATATGAGTCCGCACACTTAACCACTACACCAAACTGGCTCTTGCAGCAGCCACTGTAATTAGAAATTGTTAATGCTGCCATCAGGAATTTTAACTGTGAATTTTTATTTTATGAATTATTATTTATTGTTGATTGATTAACAGTTGTTTTATTGAAGGCTGTAAGCTGCCCTGAGCCCGCTTGTGGGAAAGGCGGGATATAAACAGAAAAAAACAAATAAATATTGCCATTTCTGAAATATGAGTGACATATGAAGTGGCAACTACCAGACTAGTGTTCTGCAGCACCTCTGGAAGCTTCCCTGGATAACCGGCCAGATCCAAGGAGAGCTGCAGCAATCTTCTCTGCCAGCCCATGGTTTTTACTGAGGCCCCATTCCTCAGCCAATTACAGGTCTTTTATAGATCTCTAATATAGCTGGGATGCGGCCATTCTACCTGGGGCACTGCTGTTTTGCTTTTAACTTGACCACATTAACTTCTGGCCCGGACAATCCCTCACAGAGCTGCTGTCCAGCTCCCCTCCCCCCAAATTTTACATTAAAAATTAATGCCCAGGGCAAAGAGTGCTATAACGAAACAGCTTTATGAGATAGGAAATAGATTACAGTAATACCCCTTACAAAGCTATCAGTTATTAGCACAAAACATAAATGCGAATACAGTCAGAACTTCAAATCCTAAAGCATTTTTCTTCATTCAGTTTTTCCCCCTCATTAAGCTTTATGCATGTATATGCATTTTTCTGAAACCTCAACAGTCTGACTGAAAATATTCTAGTGGAGATTTTTATTTTTTAAAACTTCAACATAGATCTTACAGGCCTGAGCCTATGCATATTTACCGAGAAGCAAGTTCCAATGAGTGCAGAGAGACTCACTTGTAAATAACTGTGCAGAGGACTGTAATTGTAAATACTGTACAAATGGATGGTCTAAAAGTGGCTGCCCAGATTTCTCAACTTTAAACTCTTACTGTATTAAAACCTAAAAGCGTTAATATGTATTCACGCTGGAGATCTGAAAGGATTCCCACAGTCACCTTAAATCGTCAACTTCGTGAAAACTTCAAAGTAAATGACTAATTCGAAGAGCTCTGAACTATTCTTCATTGATAATTTTTGAATGGGCTCCATACCTCCGTTTTTACTTTGTTATCTCCAAAGCACAGGTGCTGTAGGTAGGCTGCAGCGTTGGCTTGAACTGATGGGAACTGATGCTGAAGCATGTGAATGACTTCAGGCAATTCTGGATCCCGCCATGCAAATTCTCTAAATTAGATATGCAAAATTCAAAGGAAAGTGTGAAATTTTTTTTTTGCTATTTTTATACCGCAGTTAGCTAGTCTCACCAATGATAATTTTACAAATATTTACCATTTATTTATTAAAACTTAAAGGAATTAAAACAGGGATTGTCTCAGAGATAAACAATTAAACATGAAAAGCGCTAGGAATTATTTTAGAACTACTTTACCATAGCAACTGTATACAGTTCATTAAACTATCAGGTATGCTTGCCTGGGATCTTTCTGGATACTGTCTATGGATGGTGATCTCGTTGTCCCATCATCTGCTGGAGTCACATGCTGCATCCTGTTGTAATTGGACTCCGGAAGTCGATAATGAAGCGACCTGTAGGGTTCCGCGTAGGTAGCTGTTGTGTTCAGAGCATAATTGTTTCTTTGGTATGTAAGCGTGCTACGCTGACTGGAAGATCTTTGCAGATTTCCAACACCTGGTGCGTAAAATCAGTATTAAGAAATATTCCATGGGTTGTATCCTACCACTCTGCTCAGTAAAGTTTTAAGCCTGCCGTCCATCCTAAGGAAGCTTTCTCCAACGGCAGTGGCTCTCCCCACCAGCAGAATAGTCACACGATCTGTTGGAGGATGCTTCCTTAGGCTGGAGAAAGGCTTTTAACTTTATTTAGCAGAGATGTAAGATACAAGCCGATGAGTCTGCATGTGTGTATTTACACACATGTTCACAAGTTGTCTCACATCATTTTAATTTCTTCCTGCTGAAAGTCAATAAAGCCTCTTTATACCATAACTTCTATTTGGATTGGTGCTGGGGGACTATGGTTATACCAACAGAGATTGTGGTTCAGTATTTCTGTTTTTGGGGAGGGAAAGTGGCACGATACAGCCCAATCTTATCAATTCTTGGAAGCTAAGCAGGACAAGCCGTGGTTAGTACTTGGATGGCAATGGCAAACCACCTCTGCTTCTCACTTGCCTTGAAAGCCCCTTGCTGGGGTCACCATATATCAGCTGTGACTTGATGGCACTTTATACACACATTTTTTATTTTTAGCTGTTTCACTGTTTAGTTGTGGTTATAGGATATGAACATTTTTATTTTAATCCACTGTTATCTACTCTAATTTGAACGTCTACCTCACCCTGAACAAATTCAATGGCAGAAGGAATTGTAAGCTAAGCTACTTGTTTCAAAATATAATTTTAGGAGGTAAATTTAAAAAGAGGATGGTCTGTATTAAGTCAAAGGGGTAGTAAAAAGCTAGTGACTTCCCCCTGCCCCAATTCCCGAGGCTGATATTCTGTTTTAAGTCTAACACTTTTAGAGTTCATAACTATAAAATAAGATCGAGCAGAAGTGCAAAGTATTGCATGACATATGTTTCTAGCAAAATTAATGGTGTAAACCAACTATGGTTATTAGACAGACATGGCCCTCAGTGCTAAATAAATTCCAGAACAAAGTCACACTGCATAATTAAGTAATCTGTTTTTTTCAGAATGAGACTTCGTGTTTTCTAAACAAGATTGGATTTTGAATGTAAATGTTTACCTAGGTTCAATCAGAGACAAAATCAAACATTTTTAATTAGAGTGTTTATGTACACTCTATATAACAATTAGGTTAATTATACATGAACAAATATTCCAGCACGAGCTACCACCAGCAAGGGCATAGTGCACTGGGCTGGAGCCATCAGAAGAGTCAGTCAGTACCTCCTGTGGACTCTTCTAGTGGATCTACCCCAATAAATCCCTTTTGATTAGCTGCAGATTTTAAAATGTTGGCACGTGTATTTATGGACAGCAGAAAGACATCTCAGTTTCACACCTACCTGATCCAGTTCGATATAATGCTGTCTGAGACCCTTGGTGCACGTCAGCTGATCCATGATTTGGACTATGATATACTGGACTATAATAGGTTCTGCCTTCATATATGGGAGTAATGTGTAGATCAGGAGATACAGTTGACCGCAGCTCTTGGCCAAGTTGACTGTGTTGACTAGCATATGAGCTTCTCAAGCCTACACGGCAAAAAGGAATATCATACATTGAAGTTAGTATGAGGCACATCAAGAGACAGACAAATAAATCCTCTGGTTTATAATACTATCCTTTAGACTCTGACAAGTACACATGGTTCCATCACATACGTTCACATCACAGTATTAAATTATATCAAGGCAAAAATTAACCACAATGTTAATTAGCAATTAAACAGATTTCTTAAGACATATGCGGCATCCATTTCTTTTTTTTGTTTCCTGACATCTGACAATCCATCACTTGTTACTTTAAATATACCTTGACTTTCAAATAGAATGTCCAAGACGGAGTTCAACAGATTAAGGCAATGTATGAGTACAGTATAAGGCCCATGGTGAGTCAGGGGAAATAGGCCCACCCTAGAACCATTACTGCATAATTAGCAGAGTAAATGAACACAGAGGAATGAAGCAGCAGACATGAGTGTGTTTAGTTTGTAAGAAAAGGTTTACTAGGAAATTAGGGAAGGGTTTACATGGAAGAAAAACGTAATAGCCTTACTCCTATTTCTAGCTCTAACTCCATCTTTTGCCTTCCTCTACTCTGCTTGTGTGAGAACAAAAAGTTTCCCCCTCAAAGCTCCACCCTGGTGTACATGCAGAGTAGCATGCACCATCTACCAATACACTGATTAGGCAATAGTCAACCTTAAGGTCACCTCATAAAGAATAACACCTCCTCCTTCTTGGTGGGAAGATTCGACATCTAATTGGCACTATGCTAAAATTGTTTACTAGCTGCAAAAACATCAGCTTAACCTTTTCATAACTGATGGTCTGACATTTGTAAAAGCCCAACAACCATGCTGCTATTTTTTGCGTTTCTCGTTACCCACACCATTTGGAATGTGGTCCTGACTAAAAGAAACAGTGGTATACATACATAGACCTTTATTGGCATCAATACAAAAATACAATATACCTTAAAACCAACAGTGACGCAATGGGATATAATAAAAGACCAGCAAAAGTTAAATGACATAAAAAGAGCTGTGGGCTATGCTTGAGTAAAAGCCTCTCTGATTTGGATCACAACCTGTAAAAAGCAAGCAACGTGAGTGGTAACAAAGTTGTGTTTCCCGTGAAGTAAAAAGCGGGCCTTGGCATTGTCAGAAAGGCCTTGATGGTCAGAGAGCAGAGCATCTAGGTATTTTACTCGTGGACTGCTATAAAAAGGACAGTCCAGAAGCACATGAAGGACTGTTTCGATGACTCCTTGGCTACAAGGGGCATCGTCTAAGATTGTGGGGGATTCTGTGGTATCTTCCAGAGAGAATGGCCGAAGGTAGTGCATTAAATCTAGCCAGCATGAATGCTCTTCTTTGTTGAGGGTCAGATAAGGAGAGGAAATAGGGAGCTAATAGCCCGGGGGTCTGCGATAAACCCAGATAGCTTGGGGAGAAAGTTTTTCGAGCTGCCTCAGTTAGACGTTGCGACTGGATGTCTAGTAATCTGCGTTTGATGGACTGAAATACCACAGGAGCAGAAGATAGGTAAAATGCATCCAAGGAAATTCCTATGGATGTGATTTTCTTTTGGATCAGAGTCAACCACTGGGATGCATGATGGTCCATCAGCAGCAAAAAGGTGAAAGAGTTCTGATCAGAGATCACAGTGGTATATACATGGGGAACTGACATGATGCTAAATCCTCCCTCAAGCATTCTGGTTTTCCTGTAACTGCTGCTGTCCTTATGGGAACTCACAATAAGCCCAGTGTAAGTACCCTCTGCCCTGTCCAAGCCAAAGATCATGGGATGTAACTATCCCATGGCTTCTAGTGCTATAGAAAGTACAAGTCAACACTCCCATTTCTGCAAAGGGTTGAGAATTTCCTTAGTGTGGTGTGTTCACACTTCCTGTTTGAAGTATCATATTAAAAAGAATATCTTGCATAAACGTATGTTTTGCACAGAGGTTTCACGGCGTTTCTCTCTTCTTCTGACAGAACACGTATTAAATTTTGTGAATACTGTTGCTTTTTAAAAATCAAACTTTGATACAAAACACAATTGCTACTATTAAAAGTACCAGAACTACTGTGCCCCCCAGCCCGTCAACCCTTGTGCCTCTACTGGCTTCCTTGTCTACATGAGTGGGGGGGGGGGGGATCGCCAACTCTCTTTCATGTTGCCATTCTATTCTATTCTATTCTGCATTTTCAAAAAAATATTTATTTCCTGCCCAGCAAAAAGAAAATGAAACTGAAGCTTCCCTGACTGTGCCCAGGGTCATTTTGGGAACCCCACACACATCTTATTTATTCCGTAACTTATATTCCGTAACTTATATTATACATTTATATCTATATATCTATATATCTATCTCATCTCTCTAAAATTAAGATGTGGGTTTTTTTCCCTGTGTGTGTGTGTATACATACACACACACACTTTTTTTTCCCCCTGTGAAGGCAGCGCTTATTTGTGGGGGGCATTGCCCCCAAATCCCCTCCTTGTGGCTACAGGCCAGTTCACAGCTCTCACCTTCAAATTACTTTGGAGAGCTTGCCTGTTACATCAGGAGAACCTAAAATTTTGTGTGCTGTTCCTTTTTGTGTGGCTGGCCCAGTGGATATTCTCTCCAGCCACATCTGCAGTCACATTTTAGAGGATCATCTGAAACAAGCACTTGATGGTAGACAGAATTCTAAAAGGGGCATTCTTTTGTTTTCCTGACCAATGTTATCACTTCAGACTGACTTTCACAGAGTTCATTGTATGAGATTGTACTTCAGTGTGTTTCCACAAATCTGTTGCCTCTTAATTCCTATTCATTCTCATGTGTTTGAAGACAGCAAATACATTACCTATTCAATTTCTCCACATGATTTAGGATCTTATTTTTGTCTTGCTGTTATCCTATCTTTCTTTTTCCATCTAAATGGAAAAATTCCAATTTAAGTCTATCCTTGTAGAGTAGCTTATCTATAAACTTAACGATTTTTGTGCTTTTTCTTCTGATTTTACCAGTTCAAGTTTCTTTGTCAAAAAGTGGGAGACAGACTAGTACATTGTTCATGGTGACAGGCATTCTTAAATCTCTATGCCAAAGTTTGTAACATTGATTTAAAGCATCTGCACCTCAGTTTTAAGCCAAACTGCCTCCCATAGCAATAGGTAATTAGAATTATCACAATTTTTAAGAAAGCTGTCTGAAGCTACTTAAAAAAATTACACATACAAGCAACGAAGGATGCTTCCAGAAATACTGCAACATCTTTGGGTCCAAGCAGAACACTGAGAAGTTGTGACTGACAACTGGTTGAGATGATGGAGAAGGAAACATTTTCTTTTAGCTGGTAGAGATAATGGTGAGAGAAAGCATCCTCCTCCATTCCTATATCTTCTGACAGTGGCTTGTAATTAGTTGGGCTTATAGTGTCCCTACTTGGATGGAGGGGGGAGGGAAGGCAGCATAGCACAGTTACAACTTATCAGATCTTAGAAGTTAAGCAGGGTCAGTACTTGGAAGGGAGATAGCCAAGAAAAGCTGTGCAGTCAAAAACAATGGCAAACCACTTGCCTTGAAAGCCCCTAAATCACGTGGAGAAATTGTGTAAGTCAGCTGTAACTTGGCAGCACAAACATACATTATGTTGTCCCTGCTGTTTTCTAGGTTACCGTGCTAAGAATTTCAGCAGAGTACAAGAAAGAAATGTGTCCCTGAACTGAACTGGGTGAACAACACTTTCCCACTTCAAAATTCCTCCCCCCCCCCAAAAAAAAACCCCACCACCACCACCACTATGGTTATTCCCACCCCCCATATTTATAACATTTTGGCAGGGGAGGAATGGAGAATAATCCTGCGAAGTAGCTGGCTAGCAGCAGCTGCATAACATTTTGCTGAGGTCCTTGTTCACAAGTAGTTGAGGCCTGAGTGTGCCCAGAAGTACAAGCCTCAGACCAGGGCTCCCTAATGTAATGCCCATGGGTGAGGGCTGTAGCCTGGAACTGGGCAAGAAGATGGGGTAGCAGAGGGAGACAGACCTGCTTGGCATTCAGATGCCTCCCCACTTCTGTGGTACGTGCTTCTGTTTTGTTACATTGCCTTAGGTCCCTACTGAGGATAAAATGAATGAATGCAATGTGAAACAGAGAAGTAGATTCCAAGCAAGTGGCTGGTACTTGTATTCCCATTGATAGAAGAAGAATCTCCTCCTCTCTTCTCATCATTTTCATATCATACCTAGATGGTCACTGCTTAACTGGTGTGGAAGGTCTAATAATAGTACTCAGCCTTCCTAATTGTTTAGCGATTTCTACTATATTCCTAGATGCAATCAAGAAATAAGAACCCTTTAGGAACTTAATAAAGGAGGTCACAGACAGATAAATTACAGTAATTATGGATTATATATAAGCAGACCATGTAACTTAATATATTTTAAGTATATTATCTGTGTTTTTCTTATGCGAAAGCAATTTAGATGTTCATGACGCTATTTCGCTTCTAGAAACATATAACTTAGGTTGCTCATATATATTCTTGGTAACTTTTCCTTAAATGGTTCAATGACTAGATTTACATTCCTTCCCCTACACTCCCTCCTCTTTCTCCTTGCATGTGTAGCACAGGAATTAAATATTTGTGCTTTAATGGAAAACCACACTCTGTTTATTTTATCATGGTCAGCATTTTCAATGGATGGACCAACATGTGCATAGATTTCTTTCTTTCTTTTGGTGACAGATCTAGATCTCCTCACTACAATGAATTGAAAATATCTGGCAGACAGGAAAAACACTATGCATGGTGTGGCTTTCACTTCCTTGAGGAACTACAGTATTTGTATCTATTAGGTTTGCTAACTTCCAGGTACAGCCTGAAGGTCTCCTAAGATTACGAATGATTTCCAGACTAGAGATCAGTTTCCCTGGAGAAAACGGCACTTGCGGACTCTACAGCATCATATCTCTGCTCTTTGCTCCCCAAATTCCACCTCCCCAGACTCTGAATCCTTCAGGTATTTTCCAGTCTGGAGATGGCACCCCTTGTTCAGGCTGCTTCTGTACACTTCAAATATTTTATGCAGGAGCAATCAAATAGCTGAAAAGAATTATTTTCATCCGATGAATACCCAGAACAGTGCAACATTTCATTTCTTGCTGTGAAACAATTCCATTCACAAAATATCCATTCACTCTAGTCTGTTCTACTAACTCTTTAACGAAATTTTGAAGAAACAAATGATGCGGTAATGTTCAGAATTTTCCCTCAGTAAAGGCAATGCATTCTTTTCACTGATATTCAATGTCACCCTCTTTATCCCATGAAAGATATTCCAGTTTTAAAAAAAAAACTATTAATAAAACCCATTGTTTTCAGAATCATTTAATCTATTAATGATTTTGTTACATTTATCAAAGGGGAAAAAAATCACATGCAGCCATTTTAAAGAATTACTGCTACTAATTATACCAGTAATTATTTGTATGCTAACAAAGACATTTTTCTTAGCGTTACCAGAATGAATGCAAGCTCCTGTAAACGGAGCAAAGCGATTTGCCATAAGCAGCTCCTGAAATACCTACTGCCTTTTGCTTTGGATGGTGGGGAGCCCTCTAGAACAAAAAAAACCCCTCATGGTTGGGATAGAAGTAGTAATGCAGCAGCAAGGGGAAATCAACCCCCTCAGGTCTTTCACAACAATCATACTTTTCGAGGTGGTGAAACACTCTGGTTCCGTCCATAGAAGAAGAAGAAGATATTGGATTTATATCCCGCCCTCCACTCCGAAGAGTCTCAGAGCGGCTCACAATCTCCTTTCCCTTCCTCCCCCACAACAGACACCCTGTGAGGTTGGTGGGGCTAAGAGAGCTCTCACAGCAGCTGCCCTTTCAAGGACAACCTCTGCCAGGGATATGGCTGACCCAAGGCCATTCCAGCAGGTGCAAGTGGAGGAGTGGGGAATCAAACCCGGTTCTCTCAGATAAGAGTCCATGCACTTAACCACTACACCAAACTGGCTCATAGTACAGTACTTAAAAAAAAATGAACTAGTTCTAATACACATCCAAGAATGATGCAAAATATGAATGATACCATAAAAGAGCCCTGCAGATTAAAACCAAAAGGTGCAAGGGGAGAAGATAAATATCGACACAATTTATACTCATGTTTTATATAATCAAATTGTTTATATGGGTAAAAGTTCCAGAAGGCTTTTAGTCATTTCTAATAACTAACCAAATATTTTTAGGAGTAATGAAATGCAGCATCTCCAATCACATTATGTAATTGTAGTTTTTTGATTATCGTAAAGCAACTCTGAAGTTTATTGCAGCAAAAAAAATGTGTTCTAGGTGACTGCAGACAAGTGAACAATTCTATAACAGTAAAAGCAAGCCTGCTTGAGTGAACCTGGAGAGAGTCAGAGTAGCAATCTGACACAGGGGCCTCCTGTTGCCGTGGAATTTGGGTGACTGTAAGTAAAAATAAACTTTTGGATATATTCTGTTCAATAAAGCAAACTCCTAACATATTTTCGTCCAGTATCTATTGTGATTCAAAGCTGTAAAAGGTTTCATTTGGGCACACTGGAAACATGGAGAACACACACTTAGTACAAAACCTCAAGCAGTAACTAAGTGCAGATTTATGCAGATGGATGAAAGGGTCTCATTAGGATGGGCTTCACAGTTACAGAGTGACTCTTGTTGAAATCTTCATATTATCCTTAACTTTTCCACTGAAATCATCAGGGTCTATATGTGCTTAGCTTCAACAGGGGTATTATTATTATTATTTATTTGCTTCATTTGTACCAGTTGACTCAGCCTTCCATCCTTCCGAGGTCGGTAAAATGAGTACCCAGCTTGCTGGAGGGAAAGCGTAGATGACTGGGGAAGCCAATGGCAAACCACCCTGTAAAAAGTCTGCCGTGAAAATGTGAAAGCAACGTCACCCCAGAGTCGGAAAACAACTGGTGCTTGCACAGGGGACCTTTCCTTTCCTTTCTCCCCAACAGGTATCGAAAACAGTTTATATCCTTCTCTCCTCCATTTTATCCTACCAACAACCCTGCGAGTTAAGGCAGAGAGAGTATATGATTAGCTCAGAGTCACCCAAACAAATTTCCACAGCCAAGTGGGGATTCGAACCTGGGTCTTCTAGATCCTAGTCCAACACTCTAGTCACTACTGCATGCAGGTGTATTTGGGATATTCCCCAGTAGAGCAACAACAGCTCCTTTTTTGCTAGGTAAGAAGCCTTGCCCTTGTGGACAAAGGTTTGATTCAATGGAAGGAGGCTTCTTCTCTTAGTGAAAAGGTATCACAGGATATTACAGTTAGCATCTATGAAAGATAACTGTGTAATGTAATCCATAAAAATCTTTGGCCCATCCCGAAATGTTCCAAGAGAGAATAGAAATTGGTTGTCAGTTCAGTGTTTCAATAATGTCTACAGTATTCTCTGTATCTCTAAGAATGCAGCCATTTAACTTAGTTTTTGTGGCATCCTGGTTCACCCCCTTATTGTAAGGCCCTGGTGCTTTTGTGAGCTCTTGCAGAGTAGGGCTTTTGTTGTTCGTCACTGAGATTGAATTTTCCTGTGAATCAATAGGGGCTTGGTTCCATATAAACATATGGTCTTATGCCTAAATTTATACTTACGACCTCAATCATCTCAAGGGGAAACTCAAAAAATATGGAAGGAAGTAGAATTACGTATTTTTGAGGGTATACAAAAATTTCCATCTGTTATGAAAGATGATATAGCGAACATAGATTATAAATTCCATTTGCTGACACAACCGTTAAAAATCAACAAAACTTTGCCACAGACTTCCTTTGATATGGATTCCAGCCTAAGTTGCTAATTTTAAAGGGCTTTAGGATACAGAATCCAAGATGTTCAAAAACAAAGTATGAAAGAAAACATAAATGTGTAAGAACGGAGATATTTAAAATGAGTTAAGTTGCTCTTATCGAGCATCTAACCTATGCTGGTGTTCTAATAATAACCATTTATTACTAGAAAAGTAACTCAAGTCTTAAAAAAGTAAAGGCTTTCAGGGCTACAACCACCTTACTGGGCATGAACTGCTTAAAAAAAAAAAAAACAGAAACAAAGCAAAAAACAAAACAAAACAAAACCTTCCCCAAAACGTCAATATCAGAAAATTAATTACATTCTCTGATATCTACATAACTATAACTTATTTGAAAAACTAATTACACACTTTCCTTTACACTGTAACAGTTTTGTTTTCCTACTAATACAATTCATTGTATTTACAGGTTTGCCCAAAGTTTTAAGTGTCTTTACCTTTTTACTAACCTGTAAGGCTATCAGGCCGGGGTGGAACCATTCTTTCATAGATATCATACTGTTGTGTATATTGCTCAATGTCATGAATTGTCCGTTGTAACGTTGTTCCCAAATGCTGTGGAACTGCAGTCATTCCAGAACGCTTTGGTGATGAAGATCCAACTTGGGTTGGGGGTGGAGAGCCTACTCTTGTTTGCGTTTCATTGAGCGAAAGAGGAGAGCCAACTCTGACTGAAGACTGGTACTGTGGAGTACCCCCATTGGGGTTAGTTGGCTGCCTGGATGTTACTGAACCCATGCGGCGCACTGTTACTGGCGAAGCAGGTCTCTGTGTAGTAAATGGAGATGCTGCTCGTTGTGCAGGTAATGTTGTTGATGAAAACACATTAGAATTATGAGACCGTGATTCAGTGACAGATGGTGAACCGTAGGCACTCCCTAGAGAAGTTCTAAGTGATCCCCTTGAAGGGGAAATTCCTGTGGTAGTTACATATGAGGGAGACTGGGCTCTTGATGGGACAGAACTTACGCGTCTCATGGCTCGACTGGCAGCTATGTTTGAAGTCTGTTAAAAAGAAAAACACATATAACAACACAATTTTACTTTTATATGCTGTATAAGCAGGAAGAAAACAGTTTTAAAAAATTAATCCTTCACCTCATATATCTTATTAAAAAACATGTTTAAGCAATATATCTTTTTTCTCTGGTATAATTAATTCAAGTTACATTTCTACCACAAATTTAAAGGACACAATCCAGCCCAAGGTAAACACTGTTAAGGCCCATTAAGTTTAGGACATTCCCACTGAAACAGATTAAAAACTGTATAACATTGGCTGGATTGTGCCCACAGTGCTATAAAAATGCTTCTAAAGATTCCACCCAGTTTGTATTCTTGGAGAATACTGTCCCAATCAAGCAGAAATACATTTCCCTCGTGAGACAGGGCTCCCAGCTTCCAGGTGGCACCTGGACATCTCTTGCTATTACAATTGACTTCCAGATTTATTTTTACATTCAAGATCAGTTCCCCTGGAGAAATGGCTGCTTTGAAGGGTGTATACAGCATTACATCCCTCCCCAAACCCTGCCTTCACCAGGCTCCCCCCACCAAAAAATCTCTAGGTATTTTCCAACCCTAGCCATAATAGAACATCAGTCTAAAACAGGCTATAATGCGGATATACGTTTAGCTTAATCTCTCTCTATTTCTCTGTCTCAAATGTTACTAAAATCTTAAGTTTTAAGAAGCAAATTCCTTTTTGCGTTTGATCTTGTTTGTCTGAGCTACCTTTCCATTTACTCTCTAAATCTTTTTATCTTCATATGTCTAATCAATAAATTGTATACAAAACCTCTTTGCTGTTAATTACTGTTACAGTTAAAGAGATAAGAACAACAAAAAGAGTATTGTTCCCTGAATAGATGAAAGCAGAGATGTATGTCGTCTGTTGTGTCATTATTTACAAGTTGAATGGCACCAAATAAAATGTCTCGGGCTCTCATCCACAATCATAAGCATTTTAATCAATTAAATCTGCATGGTTTGTACAGCATTTAAAGCAATCATTCTGGGAGAAAAAAAATGGTTTTTAAATCATGCATGCCCTTGTCCTAGCAGGCTCCATCTCAGAAGACTAATTTTCACCTATATTAAAGAGGGAGAATGCCTTTTCTACCTTTGTCTTTGAAAGTACTTGTATTTAATGTTTTGAAAAACTGTTTTTGGACAGTGTTTGCAGGTTCAAATGGTGCTGACAATCAGTTAACTAAATGTTGTACCTCTAAAAGCACTTTTTCGTAATAAAATGACATTCGGACTCTGTTGCATGTACCTGAACTAAAGCTTGTCCTTCAGCCCTTGAGCTTCTCACCAGATGGTTATTATTTGCACCAATAAAGGAATGCTGCTGTCTGTTTTCTCCCTTGCTAAGGCTCTGGCTATTATGGAAAGTGCTTACTTCCTGATATCCACTGTCTGAATAGGAATTCATCTGTGTTGAGCTTCTTGAGTTACCCACTGATCCTGGGGACATAAAACACAACAAAGCTGAAGTTATTACACAGGTATGGAAACAAATTATTCAAACGGTAAACCTCCATTTATTCAAAAGATATATAACAGACCCTCACTTTCATGGAGCGATGTCTGCTCTGGGGAGTAGAGATTCCCTTGTTCTGGCTCTGTTCCGACATGATAAGAAGTAATATGAACACTCTCAGATGCTCTGAGTTTATTTGCACCTGTGTTTGGCAAATCTGAAAGCAGAATTTCATTCGTTATGGATAATATCTGTACCTATTTACACATACATAGAATTCACTCTGTCAACATTTTTTCTCGGTTTTATTCTATACATCATGTACAACAAAGATAATGGATAAGAATAGTAAACAGAAAAGGGAACAGCTCCTAGTTTTTAAAAAAATATATACACACATACACAATTCACCAGGTAAGCATTAATCCCTTTTGCTTGACCCCAGCATGAATGATCATTTTTGGTAATTTGGCTATATGCAGTCTAAAGCTATGCATCTTGCCATAAATTTCACACTCTTCTTTTATAGGATACCCATGATAAACTCCTGATTATAGAAAGTAAAGTGCAAGAAAAAAATGAATAAAAGAAGTAGTAAGGAATCCTCAGAGAAGGAATGGGTTTATAGCATGGGAGGCTGGAGATAAAGTGGAATGAACAGAAACTTTGTCACCTTGTGTGACCTCTTATTCCTTTTGTTATATGTGAAGGGGCAGGTGTATGTAGATTTTCCTTCAAGATGAACCCCCCTATGTTTTATTTGGCTGCCAACAAGGCTCCATTTTGGGGGCTCTTTTGTTTTTTTTGTTTCCCTCCATTCTATCGATACGCCACCAGCTTTTCTTCTCCTTAACTTTACACAGGTCATAAGATGTACACCCAATCACCACAACAAACAGAGGAAAGCCAGCTGGGTGAGCAGGACCCCACCTAATTCCATCACACTTACTAAGGAAAACAGCTGTTCCAGAGAGAAGCCAAGTCTCACCCAGTATTGAGCTACCAGAATGTTAATCAAGGCTTTTCAATTATTAATCTGTGTGCTTTTAGCCACAAAAATGCCTATAGCATTAGCATTCTACCAAAGAAATAACTGTACACACATTTTCATTCCATGGAAATATGTAGGACTGTCCAGCTAAAGTAATTAAGGCAGTCTGATCTGCCCACCAAAGAAATACTTCTCTGGTCACAACCAAGATTGCCTTGAAATACACTCACTCCTCTCCACCTGGATAACTGCCCCGCCTCGTGTTAGGAAAATTCCCCAGGAACTTGCTTCCCTCTGTAAGTCAAGTAACTCAGCAGATCAACCTCCCCCATACCACTCCCTTTCTAAACCCAGAAACAAAGAAATCTTGTTTTTAGTCAAGACACTGGTCCTATAACCAGGATCAGAATCTCCTCCACTGGTTATTACACTTCGGCTTCATTGCTGTGTGATGCTACAGAAGCTGTCATTCATCAAGTGTCTCTACTTACTTTCAAACCACAGCAAGATTTGTTCCTTGTTGCTCTTCCCTTTTGCTCAAATGATTCAGCTTCTGCCTAGAAATGTAGATTTACAGCCTGGAGCTGATGTAGCCCTTAGCCTGCTCTTTTGCTTAATCTCTTTGACCTCTTGCTTTCTGCTCCCCCTGAAGACCATATTCATTGTGTGGGTGCTCCAGAAAATCTGGCTTCATTTAGAAAGCTTTCTGGTTTTTGGCATTGTATAGCTTGAGTAGTCTTATTCTCCATCCCATCTGTTTGCATTGTTTTCCTCAATAAACTTGGTTTCTAGTTTCCATCTATCCTGATTCTCGATATGACTTTTAAGCTTGTAAAGATTCTTTACCCTTTTGTCAACAGAACCTTTATAGCTCTTGCATGGGTCACACTACACAGAATGAATGTCTTCCTTAAAGCAAAACTACTTATGTATGTATCAACTTTCTCACCCACCACAGTAGCAGAAAGCACTGCATAAAAACTAGACCAGCACAATTGAAATTAAAAGCACAGACAAGAAAAAAAATGGCTTCAGCATAACACACTCCTTATAAAAACTGTCATATGCCCATCTAAATGGAATGGCCTTACATTCCTTACAGAAGGTGGATGGCACAGGGGCCTTCTTTACTTCCTGAGCATGGCACTGCATAAAGTGGGACCCCGCCCCCAAAGAACTGGCTTGTGATGTGGCCAATCTGAAAGCTTAAAAGAAGACTCAACCCCAAAGCTGCGCCCACCCCCCGGGCGGGGGGGGAGGGAGGATCCAAGATAGTGAACAGGCTCATAAATTGTACAGAACCTGTCAGTGGTTTTGTTAGCCCAGGGGCGAAAAACACTTGCGTTATTTTAGTGTGGGTTTGGTCCAATCCTGAAAGTAATACATGTCTAGAGTTCAGTGTGTTTTCCTGACCACATGTATGGCAACTGTTTTGTTTCTGGGGCTCTCTGGATACTCAGAATCAACTTTTCAGTAGGCAAAGGAAGAGAAAAGAGGAAGAGATCCACTGTGAGACTTTGTCCCATTCACGCTTTACTGGATCCAACTATATTTTACTGAGAACACAGATTCTAATAAATAAGCTACCGGAAGAAGTAATTGTGTGAGAGAATTACTTTTGTATATGAAGATTCAATGCTTAAAAAAAAATTCTTTGTGCAAAGCAGGTGCTGTTTTCTTCTCAACTCCAAAGCTGAGCATTACATATTTCCTAAGTAGGAAAACTATGAAGCAGATGTTGATGACTGTATTGCTAGCTATGATATTTATTCTTGTATTTTAGATATAAAACAAATACACTTGCTTCAAAGGCTCCTATAGTTTGAATAATAAAGGTACAGTACAAAAAGCACCAGAAGGCATAAAATTCATAAGTGGGAACTGCTTCCTCGAATTAATTTGTCATGCTAAACCCCAGGCAATCCTTTTGCCTAACTAACAGGTGATTTAAGGGAACTACTAGAGGGTTCTAGGGCAAACTGCCTTTTCAGTACAGTTCTTTTTCAAAAAAAGGTAGAATTAATTACTGTAACAGCAAATTTGATGGTCACATAGTATGGCAGCAAAATGGGGCCACCCACTGGCAAGGTCGGCATTTCTTCTTACTTAGGGGACTGCAAGCATGCAGACAAATATTCATTTTAAACATGAACTCTCCTTGCCAGTGGCCCAAAGAACAATTAGCATGCTGAAGGTAACTGTGCCAGTTAAAGGGGAGGGGGGAAATGGTCTGCTCAAGCCCTATTTAGCATCTGGGAGGAAGAAACTGGAGATAGGGGCTGTGCACCAGAAAGCATCTATCCTCCCTACCATAAACCCTTTCCACTCTCTTCAAGGTTAACAAGATTATAAAGGCTACGATTACTTTGAAGCAAAGAGAGTTTAGGGGAGGGGATAATTAGCATAGGAGGAGAAAAGCTTTTTCCGTTCTTAATTAATCACCTCCTCCAAGAGGAAGACTGAATCCCCTAACAGCTTATCGAATCCATGAGGTATGCATTCTCTAACTTCAAGTTTTCTTTTCTTTAAATGCTCACATGCAGGGGTCATTTTGTAAAAAAAAAAAAAAAAAGTGCAGAAGTTCAGTAGTATATCTCATTTGCATATGCCCCGGGATCCGTGTGCAGCAGGGAGAGAACTCCCCACTTCATGCAGACCTTGGCTGGAGGTTTAGGAGCTGCGCTCCTGTGAACTCCTGCTGAATTCAAGCCCTGCTCATATGTGACACGAAGAATCAGACAAATGTATCGCGCTCCTATGTTCTATACAAGCTCAGGGTTGGATGGCCAGTTTCCTGTTCACCTGTCCTAGCCTCAAATCTAGATTGGCAAAGTTCAGGGTAAGGGAAACAGAAAGCTACTTCTATATCCTTGCAACTCAGTCACCCTACTATACTTCAAAGGGTACTTCTCACAATCTGTGCAGTTCTGCTGTAGAATGCACACAGGTCGTATTTCAGCAACACAAACCTATTGTGAATGTTTTTGCTCCCGTAGCTGATTAATTTTAGGAAGGTAAAAGACAGCTGGTGCAGAGGCAGCTGAAGCTTAATCGACATCCTGAAAGCAACTTCCACATCAGCTTGGAAGTCTGGAAACAAAGAAAAAGTCCACAGATCTCCCCAAAAATATATCCGTAATTGGTTTGGGCTAAAAGGAGGAAGTGCGAGCCCTGCGGGACTTTAATCAGTTCCGCAGGGCTTGCAAAACCACCCTCTTTCTGCAAGCTTATAAGGAACCATGAAAACGATATCTAGCCGCCGGAATATATCTATTGGAATAGCACCTAATCTATTGTAGTTTTAAATTTTTATGTAACTGTTTTTAAAAGTATTTATTAACTGTATTTTAAATTGTTTTATATAAATCATGGCGTAGACCATGTCCTGTCAGCCGCCCTGAGCCTGCTTCGGCGGGGAGGGCGGGATACAAATAAAATTTATTATTATTATTATTAAAAGTCTAGCTCCAGATAAAATATAAAGGAGCAAAAAGAACATTTTTGTTAAATCCTAATCCATAGGAAAATCCAGTAGTGCTTGATGGCAAATTCTGTAGTTCGATATAGATCTCTCCCCCTTCTGGGAACTTCTGCACTGAGGAACCTCAGAACAGAATGAGAGTGATGCTGAAGTACATTTTTGTTATCACAGAGTTGGAAGGGGTCATACAGGCCATCTAGTCCAACCCCCTGTTCAATGCAGGATCAGCCTACAGCATCCAGTTTCCTTAATTTTTATAAAATGGTCCAACAAGTACTAATCGGTCATTCAGAGCACGAAAAGGAAGGGGAGACCCCCTAAAAGACTCCCTAAATGGACTGAAGAATATTCAATTAGGGTCAATGGGGCTGCGTGAGGGACTGATTTCAATCTACGAAACCAGACTGAAAAGGGTTCTGAATTAGGGATATTATTTGAGGTCTGGTAGCCGCGAAAAAGAAGCAGTGATGCAGAGTCAATCCCACTGACTCGTTTCTTTTGATTTATATGCCATGGGCCAGGGAAGGCAAACGCTTCTTCATACAGAAATTGGTGCTGCTTATTCCTAAAAACTCCAGTCACAGGACTGGCTTCATATTTTAAGCTTCAAATGCACTTACTGCATAAAAGGTAAAGGTAGTCCCCTGTGCAAGCACCAGTCATTTCTGACTTTGGGGTGACGTCGCATCATAATGTTTTCACGTCAGACTTTTTTATGGGGTGGTTTGCCATTGCCTTCCCCAGTCATCTACACTTTACCCCCAGCATGATGTGTACTCATTTTACCGACCTCTAAAGGATGGAAGGCTGAGTCAACCCTGAGCCGGCTACCTGAACCCAGCTTCCACCAGAATCGAACTCAGGTTGTGAGCAGAGCTTGGACTGCAGTACTGCAGTGTACCACTCTGCACCATGGGGCTCCAACACTTACTGCATATTGGACATATGACATAAGGACATATGAAGCTGCCTTATACTGAAACAGACCTTGGTCCATCAAAGTCAGTATTGTCTACTCAGACTAACAGTGGCTCTCCAGGGTCTCAAGCTCTCCAGGGTATTTGCCTGGACCCTTTTTGTGGAGATGCCAGAGATTGCACCTGGGACCTTCTGCTTACCAAGCAGATGCTCTACCACTGAGCCACCGTCCCTCCCCTATTGTATGGCAAACATCTGCATGGGAGATACACGTCCTTGAAAAACAGCATGGTACAGTCTAGGATCTGGGAGACCCAGGTTCAACATCCTACTTAATTACTTTTGAGTCATCCATGAGAACTAAAGAGTAGCGGCTGTTAGTTCTTTGTAGCAAAATAAGATGTCAGTTCAGAGGCTTCTTACACACAATTGCAAGTCATTTCTGTATGAGTTTTCATCAGTCGGAGCTCACTTCTTCAACGTATCTGAAGCAATGAGCTCTGCCTCATGAAAGCTCATAATTAAATAAATATTAGTATTTCAATGAGCCAGTCTCTCAGACTAACCTACCTAACAGGATGAAATACATATTTATTACATCTATGCTCCAAAAAAAAAAATCCCAGGCAGATCAAAGGAATGGTATACCTCCTTTCTTCTTGGTAGACCTCGAAACTGCAACCTCAGATAAGTTTCCATATTCTTTGTAGATGCCAGAGTCTACTGAGGTTCATTGTTGATTCAGTGATACATATTATAAGAATAAAAACAGAATGGGGAGAGCAATGTCGGAACCTGCTCTGGGTCTAGAGAAGCCAGCCTCCAGGTGGGACCTGGCTATCCCATGGAATTGCAGCTCATCTCCAAACTACACAGATCGGTAGTCCTGGAGAACATGGATGCTTTGGACTCTGGCACTTTATCCCACTAAGGTTCCTGTCCTTCCCAGGCTCCATCCCCTAACCTGGATATGGCATTCCCATCCCCAATACCCTAATTGTGGCAACCCTACCTGGGTCCCCATCTATCTATCTATATAAAAACAAGTGTCATGACCAACTCATCAATACTCAGTCTAAATCGCTGGACCTAGAAACCCAAAATTTGGGGAGTGCATTCCTTCCATGATGCAAGTGCCCACTCTGAAGGGATTTTTTAGAAATTCCAAGGGGTAAAATGTGTTTTTGCAAAGAGGTAAAAGGTTTGCTGTGTGCTGGCAGGCTGTTGTCTGCTTGCACACCCCTCTCTCTGATTGGTCAGATGTGCAACTCTGTGTTCTGAGGCAAAAATCCATTAACAGACTGTTCAGACAGCTGAACAGGTGTCCTGACTGACTCATCAATAAGGGAAATTACTCATTATTGGTATATTTTCCCACCAGTTAGAATATCTACCTGAAGGAGCTCACTTGGCTTGTGCTTGAGCTGTTCTATAGCCTTATTCTGAGCAACTCTTACAGGTAAGATTTAAACCTAGTCTCACAGAATCTGTCATACAGGATTCAGGGACGCAGGATTTATGCCAGACCATATCTAGTGTGCGTAGAGCAGCACTCATGGAATAAACTTCACCATTTCTCAATGTAGCCTGCTATGACCTCTAAGACTGGTTGGTGGGTCCTTGGAAACAGCGCAGGGGATTAAATATGAGAAGGAATGACAAAAATTTTCATCACTTCAGTATCCATGCATTAACACCTACGTCAACAACTGAACTAACCTACTGATTGAGATCATCAGCACTACATTTCATGAAAAATATATTTTGTAGCTGTGTACTTCAGAAACAAAAAAGCAATCAACTCAAATAAGGAACTAGCATTTATTGTTGTTACAAAGAAACAAAGGAAAAACTTGAGAAGATAAATGTTTGGGAAAAAATTACAAGAAATGTTTGCAATTTGTTAGAGAACAAACAACAACAATGTAGAAGATTCATATACTAAAGAGGGCCATTGGTGTGCAATGTCAGAGCACTGGACACTGATAGAACAGAACAAGTGAACCTCTGTAAAAGAAACTGGATTTATTATAGAAGAATGATAAAGAAAAGTGCTTGATCAATAATTTATTATGGTCACAGACCAGCAGAGTAAAACATACATGGCTATAACGGGCGGCCAAACTTGCTTAACGTAAGAGCCACACAGAATCTGCATCAGGTATCTGAGAGCCGCAAGACATGAATGTCAGATGTTTGAGAGAAGGAAAGAAGGAAGGGAGGAAGATAGGGGGAGGGAGGAAGATGTGAAAAGAAAGCAACTTTAAGTCCATTCTCCAAGTCACCGGCTGGCTTGGCCTGGAAAAGTGATTTAAAGAGAGAAACGTCTTCTCCAAGCTGGCTGACAGGATGGTGGGGGCTTCGAGAACCACACAGTATGAGCCACAGTTTGGACTCCCCTGGGCTATAAGAACACACACACACACACAGTCTTCCATTACAATATATTTTAGAAATCCAATATGTATAACTGAATCTTGGTAGACTCTGGCATCTGCAAACAATCTGGCAACTTATCCAAGGTTGAAGATTCAAGGTCTGCAAAGAAAATAAGAGGTACACCATTCCTCCGATCTGACTGGGATCTTTTGGAGAATAGGTGTAATAAATATATATTTAAGGTCGTTATAGAAGAGAGGGACCAAGCCGCAGCATGTGTCCAACTGTTTTAATTTCCGCAGTACTACAGGGGCACAAATGCCCCTGAAGTGGCACACCATAGTATCTTCTTTCTAATAAAAGTGGATGAAAGAACACTGAGGCAGGCCAGAGTGAAAGCTATCTTGTGTTTGGGAATCCATAAATTAGTTAGAAAGTTTGACAATGCTGATTTCTTGTTCCTAAAGTGATGGTGTTGAAGGTCACTGTTCCAAATAATTTGCTTTATTCAGATTTAGCTTTGGAATAACCCACGACTACTAGGAGAATATCAGAATAGGTGGTGATGGCGTGTTTATTACATCTATTCTCCAAAAGATCCCGGTATGCCATCACCACCTATTCTGTGCTGCCTGTGGTGATGGCATACGAACCCCCCTGAGGGAGATCAACTTGTCCCTCTCAACAGGGGCATTCCTGGGGGCCTTGAAGGAAGCAGTGGTCCGTCCTCTCCTGAAGAAATCATCTTTGGAACCTATGGTCCTAGCAAACTACTGCCCAGTCTCGAACTTGCCGTTCCTGGGCAAGGTAGTGGAGAGGGCGGTGACAACGCAGCTTCAGGCTTTCTTGCTGATCCTTCTTGATCTGTCAGCAGCATTCGATATGGTCGACCATGAAGTGTTGGCCCAACACCTCACCAATGCAGGGATATTGGGGCTGGCCCTACAATGGCTGGTCTCCTTTCTCCAAGGTTGGGGACAGAGGGTGGCGGTTGGGGGTGAACTATCCCAGCGGCACCCATTACAATGTGGTGTGCTGCAGCGAGCAATTATTTCCCCGATGTTATTCAACATCTACATGTGCCCTCTTGCCCAGATTATCCAGAGGTATGGGCTGGGGTGTCATCAATATGCAGATGACACTCAGCTCTATCTGCTGAAGGATGGCTGCCCAGATTCAGCCCTGGAGGAGCTGGGTAGGGCATTGCAAGCTGGGGATGGTTGGTTGCAACAGAACTGGCTGAAACTGAATCCATCAAAGATGGAGGTCCTGTGCCTAAGTTACAGGGGGCTGGGATCAGAGATCAGGCTCCCATTCTTTGATGGGGCTTCACTGATGCCCACATCAAGTGTAAAGAACTTGGAGGTATTCCTGGATGCCTCTCTGACTATGGAGGCTCAGGTTATCACCGCTGCCAAATCAGCCTTTTTCCCATCTGAGGTGGGTCAGACAGTTGGTCCCATATCTCGTCCCCCACGATATCTCGTCACTTCCAGGCAAGATTATTGTAACTCTCTCTATATGGGGCTGCCCTTGACCCTCCAGCTGGCGCAAAAGGATGTTGTAAGGATGTTGACATTGTCGCCTATATGGGCATGGATCCATCCTGTGCTGCGTGAACTGCACTGACTACCTATTGAGTACCAGATCCAGTTCAAGGCGTTGGTACTTTCATTTAAAGCCTTATATGGCCAGGGACTAGCATACCTACAGGATCACCTCTCCCTGTATGAGCCCTGAAGGTCTTTACGATCAGCAACCCAACAGCTTCTGGTGATACCCAGCCCCAGAGATGCTCATCTGGCCTCGACGAGGGCCAGAGCCTTTTTGGCCCTGGTCCCTGCCTGGTGGAATGAGCTCCCCCTGGAGATCCGGGCCCTGCGGGATCTGCTTCAATTCCACAGGGCCCGTAAAACAGAGCTCTTTCACCAGGCTTTCAGCTGAGGCAGTGGACGTTACTTGTTACCGGCCTCCCCCCTTTATTCCATTCCAGTGCTATAAGATCTGCTGGACCTGGACAATAAGCCATGTCTGTGAGGCAGAATTTGCCATTTTAATACCTACTGTTACTCTGTAACTTTAGATTTTATATATTTTAAATTGTTTTTTTTTACTGTTGATTGTTTTTATGATGTAACCCGCCCTGAGCCTGTTCTATAGGAAGGGCAGGCTAAAAAAAAAAAAAATCGAATAAAAATAAATAAATAAATAAATAAATGGATTATAATAATTTCTCTGAAGTTCTTTCTTTTCCATTTTGATTGAAAGGTTATTAATGTTACAGGTACAAGACCCTACAGGAGAGAAAACAAGCTTGTGCCAGTAATTGATCCTGTGTACCCATGCACAAACATTCAGAGAAATTAAACCCACCTCTAAACACAAAACTGTATTAGGAACACAGTGGGGTACAGCAAACATGGCTCTCAGGAATTTGGTCTGAAGAGAAAAATATTGAAGTATATCCTCCAAGCAGTAATAGAATGTAAAAAGTTACTGTATGATAGAAGTTACTAAAAAAAAAAAACACGATGAAGCATAGGGTGGCCAGACCGTCCCGGTCTCCCGGGACTTTCCCGGTTCTGGCCCCCAATTCCCGGCTCCCGGGCTGGGTATACCGGGACCATTAAGAGGTCCCGGTTTAGCCAGCCAGAGAGCCGGGGGCCGCGCGCCCGGGCGGGGAAGGCAGCGAGTGAGGGAGGGACGCAGAGTGTTGGACTGGAGGGGCCACTGGCCTGATCCAACAGGGCTTCTCTTATGTTCTTATGTGACCCAGAGTGTTGGACTGGATGGGCCACTGGCCTGATCCAACAGGGCTTCTCTTATGTTCTTATGTGACCCAGAGTGTTGGACTGGATGGGCCACTGGCCTGATCCAACATGGCTTCTCTTATGTTCTTATGTGACGCAGAGTGTTGGACTGGATGGGCCACTGGCCTGATCCAACAGGGTTTCTCTTATGTTCTTATGTGACGCAGAGTGTTGGACTGGATGGGCCACTGGCCTGATCCAACAGGGCTTCTCTTATGTTCTTATGTGACGCAGAGTGTTGGACTGGATGGGCCACTGGCCTGATCCAACAGGGCTTCTCTTATGTTCTTATGTGACCCAGAGTGTTGGACTGGATGGGCCACTGGCCTGATCCAACAGGGCTTCTCTTATGTTCTTATGTGACCCAGAGTGTTGGACTGGATGGGCCACTGGCCTGATCCAACAGGGCTTCTCTTATGTTCTTATGTGACGCAGAGTGTTGGACTGGATGGGCCACTGGCCTGATCCAACAGGGCTTCTCTTATGTTCTTATGTGACGCAGAGTGTTGGACTGGATGGGCCACTGGCCTGATCCAACAGGGCTTCTCTTATGTTGTTATGTGACGCAGAGTGTTGGACTGGATGGGCCACTGGCCTGATCCAACAGGGCTTCTCTTATGTGACAATACTGACTTTGGTGGACCCAAGCACTGATTCAGTGTAAAGGAGCTTTGTGTTTGTGACTGGAGTAGACAATACTGACTTTGGTGGACCCAAGCACTGATTCAGTGTAAGGGAGCTTTGTGTTTGTGTCTTCTAGTGCAATTTTGTTCTCAGATCCTGTATTTACTTCATCAGTATATGGGATAAGGCACTTTCTCAACTGTGCTGCATAATGCAGCCTATTTATTTTGTCCTGTTGGCTCTATCTGCGCCACCTTCATCACTTTCGGGGTGTGGATCCCCCAGTGGAGTGGTCTCCCGACTCCCTCCGCCGGCTGTTTCTGATAGCCCTACGCCCCCTCTTTCATTTGATATGTGTCCCGTGCGGGTGCCACCCTCCCGCCAGGAGATGCCGCAAAATGAGCCCCCTTGAGGCTTATGGCGGCAGGGCTCGGGGGAAGCGAGCTAGACTGCTGTTCTTTTGAGGGGTTATAGAGTGTTTCGAGCCCGTCCCTGTGGCATCGGTCCCATCATTGTGGGGCCCAGGGGGCCGGCGCAGCGGCACGCTGAAGCAGCCTGTCGGTCACTTCCAGGTTCCTGTCCTGCATCTCGACCGGTGTTATTAGTGACAGGCTGCTTCGGCGTGCCGCTGCGCCGGCCCCCTGGGTCCCACAACGATGGGACCGATGCCACAGGGACGGGCTCGAAACACTCTATAACCCCTCAAAAGAACAGCAGTCTAGCTCGCTTCCCCCGAGCCCTGCCGCCATAAGCCTCAAGGGGGCTCATTTTGCGGCATCTCCCGGCGGGAGGGTGGCACCCGCACGGGACACATATCAAATGAAAGAGGGGGCGCAGGGCTATCAGAAACAGTCGGCAGAGGGAGTCGGGAGACCACCCCACTGGGGGATCCACACCCCGAAAGTGATGAAGGTGGCGCAGATAGAGCCAACAGAGCCAACAGGACAAAATAAATAGGCTGCATTATGCAGCACAGTTGAGAAAGTGCCTTATCCCATATACTGATGAAGTATATACAGGATTTGAGAACAAAATTGTTTCCGGCGGTGATATTTGGGGGATTTTTGGGGACGTCACAGGAAGTGCTGTGAAGTCACTTCCTGTTTCCGGCAGTGGCATTTGGGGGAAATGATGTCATTTGGGGGAAATGATGTCACAGGAAGTGATGTCACTTCCCGTTTCCGGCAGGTGACGCGGGGGGAAATGATGTCACAGGAAGTGATGCCACTTCCTGTTTCCGGTGGTGGCATGACGTCACCGGAAGTGACGTCACTTCCTGTTTCCGGCAGCGCGCGCGCAAAGCGCGTGCGCACCCCCACCCACCCACCCCCCAGTGTCCCTGGCTGGCCTTCAGACATTATGGTCACCCTAATGAAGCATCATCTCAAATTTGAATGACAAACAGATGTAGTAAAAGGATGAACGAGAGTCTTAAAATCATGAGGTTTTTAAAGACTAACCAAACACTCATAAATATTTGCAAAATATATCTGCAGCATTAATATTTTAAAGCTCGGTTTGGAAAAATGTTACGGTTAACATAAACTGTATTTGATTAATTAAAACCGTTTCTTTGCCCCTTTTCCACCCATAAAGGGTCCCCAAGTAAACAAACATTAAAATATTTCTGACATCGAAGTAGTATATATAAAATATTTAAACAATTCAATAATAAAACATATAAACACACAGGCACGCTTAAAAACAAATCCCAGGAGAAGCACCAACAAGTTACTGGGGGTGCACCAACAAGTTACTGGGGGTATGCCAACCGAAACGTAAATATTCACCTACTGGCAGAAGAACACAATGATAGAGGGAGACAGATTAATGTCCCAAATTCTTGGCAATGCTTTCAAGAAGGCCCTATTCTCATGTATCTTGTCATCTAGGTTCATGTGTGCTGGCCCCCAAACCATACAGGGTTTCCAAAAGTCAATATCAGCACCTTGAATTGAGCCCAGAAGAAAACTGGGAGCCAGTACAGATTGAACAAGACTAGAGTGGTACAATCCCTACGATTTAGTCACTATTCTGCCCCCAGAATTCTGTACCCCTCTGTAGTTCCTGGACAATCTTTACAGGGAGCCCCATGTAGAGTGCATTGCAGTAATCTAGATGCTATTTTTTTAATTTATATTATTTATAGTCTGCCTTTCTCACAGCAAATTACTCAAGGCAAATTACTAAACTTGCCATATTCCCGCTGGGCGTGGAGGTTCCCCCAATTTTGGGGTCTCCAACCTGCCGCCCCATAACAAGCCGGGGAAGGAGCTCTGCCCCCAAAGAGCTCTGGTGCACCGCAACATGCCTGGCATGATGACATCACCCAGAAGTGATGTTATCGTGCCAGGCATGGGCTACGGCTTACCCAATTGCCAATCGTGCCATGCACACTTTGCACAGCAAAAAAAATCACCCCACCTCTTACCTGGAGACAGGTAAGACTTGGCAACCCTACAAATGACACATCGTAAGTCAATAAAATCAACAAAACAGGGCATTTAATAACAAATGCATTTGGATTTTAGAAACCTGGAACCACTGGAAAAAACTGAAGCATAGCATAAATATTAACATGACACGTTAAGTGGTACAAAAAATACATAATAGGAACCTAATTACAATAAACTATACACAACAGTATAGATAAGTCTCCAGTCATTTATCCAAGTAAGTTTGTGAACCATTTATACAATATATAGCCTTACTACGTGCACATAAAATCTCTCCTGAATAATTCCGTTTTGCATATATTGTGGAAAGTTTTCCTGACCTCCTTGGGTAAGCCATTCCCTAAGATGGGAGCTATGATCTTAGTCAGGCGTGGGCAGTAGCTGATTATGCCCATCTGCAGGTTAGCACCTGCAGAAGCCCTGCTGACATGAGTGAAGTTGTCACAGCATAGCAAAAAGCTTGGCAAAACTATCAAGCTGTCTGTTCCTGGGGCATTAGAGGTTAAGCACAAGCAGGGCTGGCCCTCTCACTAGGCAAATTAGGCAGGGCGGGAGTGCTAAATTTGGTCCTCCCCTAGACAGATTCATAGTTTGCCTCTTCCTCCACTTGCCCCTTCCCCTCCTCTGTAGCTTGCCTGCCCCGTCTCCTCCCCGTTGCTTGTCCGCCATCCTCTTCCTTCACCCACCCCCTTCCCCTCCTTCATACCCCACTTCCTCCCCATTGCTTATCCACCATCCTCTTTCTTTACCCACCCCTTCCCCTTCTCTGTAGCTTGCCTTCTCTGCCTCCTCCCCATTGCTTGTCCGCCATCCTCTTCCTTCACCCACCCCTTCCCCTTCTCCGTAGCTTGCCTTCTCTGCCTCCTCCCTGTTGCTTGTCTGCCATCCTCTTCCTTTGCCTGCCCGCCCCTTCCCTTCCTCTATAGCTTGACTGCTCCCTCCTCTCTGTTGCTTGTGTCCACTATCCTCTTCATTTGCTTCCCGCTCCTTCCCCTCCTCCGTAGCTTGCCCGCCCCGTCTCCTCCCCTCTGCTTGTGACTGCCGTCCTCTTCGTCCACCCACCCCTACCCCTCCTCTGTAGTGCCAAATATGGTCCTCTCCTAGACAAATCCATAGTTTGTCTCTTCCTCTGCTTGCCCCTTTCCCTCCTCTGTAGCTTGCCTGCCCTGTCTCCTCCCCATTGTTTGTCCGCCATCCTCTTTGCCCACCCACCCTTTCTCCTCCTTTGTAGCTTGCTCACCCCACTTCCTCCCTGGCACTTGTCCGCCATGCACAGCAAATGAGTGATGGGGAGGAGGCGGTGCGGGCAAGCTATGGTGGAGGGTAAGGGGTGGTGGGAGGAGGAAGAGGACAGTGGACACAAGCGATGGGGAGGAGGTGGGGGTGGCAAGCTATGGAGGAGGGGAAGGGGCAAGCGGAGGAAGAGGATGGCGGACAAGCAACGAGAAGGAGATGGGGCAGGCAAACTACAGAAAAGGGTAAGGGGCAGGCAAGCTACAGAGGAGGGGAAGGGGCAAGCGAAGGAAGAGGCAAACTATGGATTTGTCTAGGGGAGGACCAAATTTGGCACCCCTGCCCTGCCGGCGCCCCTTGCATGTTGCTAACTGTGGGTGCTAAAGAAGCTGTGACCACTTAAACCACATATACATCAAAAGCAAACCTTACATATTCATCAAAACATTACTGCTGCAAAAAAATGTATATATCAGAAATATTCAAAGTATTTTATTGGGTAAAATAATTCTACATGAATTAAATAAATAACTTAAATTCAACAAAACATAGCAATTTGAATTAACATAGTTATTATGAATGAAATTTAATTTGCAACTTAGATGTACACCATACATACAAACAACTGTACCTGCTGATCTCCAGGGAAATGATTTTTCGGTAGAGCTATAGAGAAGGAAACAAAAACAAGCCTTAAGTCTTCTCAAAGCTTACTTTTCATTTTATAATCACATAAGGCATGATCAATACTTGCAACACAGAAGAATCCCTATAGAGTTCAACAGAGTCCTCTTTTTTCTTCAGATGTACATCTGCTCAGCATTGGGACAATCTAGAGAACCAGAAGCGCATCCCCCGGTACCCCCACTCAGCCCTTCCCCTCTGCTTATGACAGGACCTGATTTAGTATATGAAAAGGGATGATGTATCTGTGGAAGGCAAAAAACAGACCAACCATTTCCAGCAACAATATCACATTGTCTGTGCATGTGCAGAGGGGTAAGGGAGAAACAGGTTTCTACTGAGAACCATGGGAAGTCCACTGTACCTGTAAAAGTAAAGATTATATCTGTTGTATCAGCAGAAGTCATGCACTCAAAAATCTATCCTGTGCTAGCCGGGGAAGCAAAGGAGGCCCTCACTTCCCGGGGATTCCCCATTAACTTCAAGGAGTGTATCAATAGCTCCGCTGTAGCAAAAGGGAACATTTGCAAAGCTGAAGGTGCACACTGGAGTGGATAAAGAGCCGTGGAGTCTCAGATAAGCACCAATTCATTAAGTTTCCTGAAAATCCACACAGTGTTAGGTGGTAGCAGCAAATGCATGATGAAAAAGGCAGAGCTCTTCACACAGCAATTCTAAACAGAGCTATATCCTTTTAAACCCACTGACTTCAGTGGAGTTGGAAGGATACAACTCTGGTAAGGACTGCACTGCTAACATCCCATCAATTACTACTAGAAAATTAAACTGAATTGCATCCATATTTGTACTAGCTATGTGGAAACAAACAATCATACTATATTCTTTCCTTGCAACAGACAGAATAATAAAAAGATTACTTGTTAATAACATATTTCACTGGAGGATTCATTTATGCAAACTTGTTTATTCCTTCACAATATGAGAGTTGCTAATAAGGCATTAATTTGCACCATTTCAAAGCCAATTTCTGTCAGTTGCCAAAACAGTACAGTCAAATACATAGATGGAGTTTTTCATACTGAAATCCTTAGATGTATTTACTGGCAAAAATAGAAAGAAAAACAATTTAATCCATATCTATTTTAAAGACTGCAAGTCCTTGGGAGAAAAGAAAGATTTTAGCACTACCATCTACACTACCCTAAACACAAGACATGAAAATGGACTGCTTATTTCAATGTATTCAATACTAACTTCCCTCAGAACAAAATTAAAGGCAACCAAAATTGCTTCTGCAACTGACTCAGTTTTGAATAGAAAAACAGCTGTAGATAGGGTACCTCTTGCACTGATTCATGGCACTGCTTTAGCATTTCTGTTTACAGTTACAGTTAGCATTTCTATCCCAGTCTCAGTACAAAGAAGGTGATTCGCTGAAATCATTAGTAATTAGTACCAAGGACACCCATTTTGGATGAGGTACTAGAAACCTACTTTTCAGCTAAAACAGCTATTATGGCTCCAGGTGTGAATAAATAAAGTATCTAAATCTCCCTAGGCTTGTCTGCACAGAATCCTGCCACATTAACACCTTACTTGCAAAAAAAAAAATGCCACAGGCCCTCCTAAAAACTGAAGTTCACAGAAGGGAGTGGAAATTAAAAAGAGAAAGCCAAGGGAGGAAAAAAAAGGGTGAAATGCTTCTGCCTAAAGTACTCTGAAGACTGCTGTGTCCAGTGCAAAAAGATCCTTTTTAACTCTATGATCATAATGTTTGGCAGCAACTAGAACAAATTTTTGAGTCCAGTGACATCTTTAAGACTTGACATTCGTTCCGCTGCTCCAGACCAACATGGGTGCCCACCTTGATCTATCTTCATGGAAGGTTTAGCATCTAGTCAGCTTTTACCATAGGCAGCTTAGACCCAACATCACTCTGTGCCTTAGGGAATAACTAAATTAGGGTTACATAAAAGAGTAATTTGCATGGGGAGGAAAAAGTACGCTGCCTCATTCCTATAATGCAACTTTCCCCCAATGTCTTAAGCACAGTTAAGAGACCTAAAATATTGCATCTGCGTTAAGTGCTGGCTTTGAAATAATGTACCGTAATGCAGGGCAAAACAGTGGCATGCAGCACCTAATCTAGGGTGAACACAGACGACTCAGCCCAAACCTTGTAAAATGGGGGAAATCTTGTCAACCTTGACCGATATTGTAATATTCCATAGTTACTTTTGCTCTTCCCTTAGAGACTTTTATTTTGCCATGAATACATCTGTTGTACTTGCCCCTTCCTACATTGCTTTGTCATTACTTCCTGTTTATTTTCTGCATAAAAGGAAGTAGTTAGTTAACAGAAGTAAACAGCTGATGCCAGTTTAATAAAGTATTTTATGTATAATTTAAATTACCCCCTTGTATATTCTTTACTCAAGTATTTTTTAAAAAATGCTTCATTTGACTGTTTATGTGTATACCTGGCAGCCGGTGGGAGCATCCTTGGTCCTCTCTGGGATCTTCTGCCATGTCATCATGTCAATGACATCAGGGGAGGGGAAGCTCTAGTTTCTGGGCAAAACTATGGTTTTGTAGCCAATTTTACCATAGAGTTTTGTCCAAAAACTAGAGCACTGATGAGTGACATCAGTCTTTGGGCCAGTTGGGGGCAGAATTTTCCCCTGCCAGCCAGTGGGAACCTCATAAAAGTGGGGGCTCCTTCACCCCTGGTGGGGGTCTGGCAACCCAGATACTTTTGACCACCATCTCTGAAAAATGGAGCAGAGGTTCACATGGAGCAGTACACAAACCGCCTATGAACCACCACATTTTTTTTTGTTTGGTTCGTAGGTCTCTTTAAATGCCTTTCCTTTGTACACAAACCCAGGCACACCAACCAATCTATCACACAACGCATGAACAAATAAAAGAGATTACTCTCTAAGTAAAGAAAAGAACAAACATGACAATAAACAAAGGCTCTCACAAAATTTGCAGCTGTTTAAATCTTTCACGTCCACAAACAATATTTCATATTGTGAAATCTGATCATGAAGAAAAATTAGAGAAGACAAACGATTCCTTAAAAGAAGGCCCTTATAGAACATTAGGAGCATATAGATCAGTAGGGTAGATCACTGGATGCTAATTGTGGTTGGTTACTCGTAGAAGCAGAACACTGGAGTCGGTAGATTTAGATTGAATTAAGGCAATTCTTATGCATTTGTACCAGAATCAGTCTTCCCTCTAAGCTGAGTTAGTGTGAGCTAGCTTACAGTTTTTTAGCCTCTGGCTTACACATTTTTGTCTTAGCTCAGGAAAAATGGCACCAGAGCAAACTACCTTATGCAGTAACTCACAACTTTAATGCCAATAGCTCACGAACCAGAATTTTTGCTCACAAGACTCCACAGCTTAGAGGCAGTATTGACCAGAATGTCCCTAAACTCCCAAATTAGAAGGAATGCTGACAAAATTAAGTCAAAAATGCAGTCAAATAAAAGTATGATATCATCACAAACATTCCCAAGTGATCAATCTCCTTTAATAATTAATAATAGTAATAATAATAGTTTTATAAGCCACTTCAGACACTATCCATTGTATAACAATTATATTAAAAACTCCACCTCACAGCGTACAATCTAAAACCAAAATATAGATACAAGAACTTTAAGAAAGCAAAAAAGACATGAAAGGAAGGCAGACAAGTTACCTGATATTTGTTGGTAACATCTGCTAGTAGTATTCGTTCATGCACTACTTCTTTGCTTTCAGTCTAGCTGACTGCTTTAACCATGTGCATTTATAGAATTGTCAGTGAAATTAATGAGAAAGTAATCAAGGATCTTTTAAAGATCAACAGAACCAATAAAGACGAGTCTTCATCACTATTTAGCCTACCATTTTCATGTGCTTAACCAATAACAGAAAGAAAAATGGATGGACCAAGTATGTTGGTTAAGATGAACCCTAGGAAAAGCTGCATGTTTATCTAAATGTGCACAAATCAGATTTCATTTGAAATGGAATTTCAGTGAAGCTTGCATTCAGGATTCATGGCAATATGTGCATACAAGCTTGCATCCAACAAAATATTTTGAAGACTTAATTATATTGGCTTTTAAAATGGCATCAGTGATTTTCCCCCATTTCCCTTTCTCACTGCAGACCCCAACTTTGCCTCCTGTATTGTTCCCAAGGGTTTGCAGACCCTTGGTGGGTATCAGTGGAGTGGGGAATTGGTGTAAATCTCCATCCACATTGACCCCTGGCCAAGAGAGGGCATGATTCTGCTGCCTCACTATGTACAGTATACACATTTCACCTTGCATATGAATACAGTTCCAAGAGAAATTAGACCTCTTTTCATAAGATAATGGTAGATATTAGGCACACTCTTTCTGTCTGCAGATGCCTGCCCAGACTATTGATTCCCTTCATCTCTAACCAGAGAGCCTAAGGAAAGGATCAGAAGAAACAGGGGCTGCAGAACAATAATCTGGACTCCAGTCCAGTCTTTAAAAGAGTTTAAAATTTTCCTTAATAGGGATGGGCACAAACTGACTTACAAACCAAAGTTTGTGACAAACTGGGTCAGTTCATTGATTAATGAACCATGATTCAGGCAACTGTGTTGTTTGCGACCCGCCTGTGAACTGCCATGTTTTTTACAGCAGTTTGTTTGATTCATAGGTCTCTTTAAATGTCTTTCCTCCACTTGCCTTTCCTCACAGAAGCTCTCCCCAATTCATGAACCAAGAACTGGCTTGGGAAACTGAAAAGTTTGTGGGGGTTCGTGTTTCTCACGAACCTTCATTTTCCTGGTTTGTGCACATCCCTATTCCTTAATGACAAAATATTATTTGTCTTACAGAGTGATCATATGTTTCATGAGAAATGTGACCTTAAACCAATTTTGGAGGGGGTATAATTATTTTAAAAATGGCTACAAATACATTGCATGATCACATAATTTCAACAAAAATCATGTCTATTGTGTATTATTTTATTGATTGAAATATTTATACACGGCTTTTCTCTGCAATAAGAATACAAAGCAGCTTATGACATAACTCTCTCTTCTTCTGCTTTATTCTCACAAGTACTAAAGCTGCTGAAAACCTGGAACTGGAATGACTGTGCTGTGTAATGTGTGAAGCTACCAGTCCTTTTCTAAAACAGTGGTATATTGCCATTGTTCTATCCAAGCATATTACAGAAAACCGCAAACACTGGTTGTTATAAATCAATAGATACGTTCATCAGCAGCAAGTTTTATAATTACAGTTTCAAAAGATTTATTTTTTTTTAAAAAAAGAAGTTTAACCCTCATCATTAAAGCTATAATTTAAAGCGCAACAAAATCCTAAAAAACCTGAGGAATTAAGTCACTGAAGACACCCAATTTTTAAGGTCTTGTTCCTAAACTCATAAATCAAGTTCTCCTCCCCAGTGATGGCTCATTTTCTCATGCCCAGGTTACAATTTCTAAATAAGAATATTTTACAATAATTGTAATATATCCTCGAACTGAAATCTGGCATCTGTATGATAGCTTAATTACATGCATTAAAAAACCCCTCTAATTAGCAGAGGCCCTTAATCTCATTTTGTCTTTCAAACGCAGCCACTGGTGCTAAACAAACTGACTTGCTCAGCTACAGACCAAGTTTACAAAAATATGCAGCTCTGAGGAAGAAACCAGGAGATTTCTAGTACATAAAGGAATGTATACTTCGCTAAACTGTCATATTCTTCAGAGAGTGTATTAGGCCTAGTTTCCATCTCACATCCCTTCTCTCAACATTCAATAAAGTATCATCCCCCACATCTTCCCATTCTGTTGTTTCAACTATCCTAGATATAGATGAGAAAAGAGAGGAGGATACAGAACCAGAAAACCTCCAGAAGTAGGTCTAGTGAGTTACAGTAACAGGAGCTGTCTTTCAGAGACAGCACTAATAGGATATTCTTGAAATCAGAACACTAGCGTGGGGCAGTCCAAATCTTATTGGTCTGATAAAAGATCATACTTTTCCAGCAAAAAAGACATGTGTTTGGGTGGAAATAAGTAATCATTTATTACTTTTAAGGTCACAAAAGTGCACTTGCTACAACATAAAGAGGAAATCATTTGATTTATATACAATCTATGGATAATTTAAGACTGGTCAGCCCTCGCCTAATCCGTTCCTTCTATTCTCCTTCAAAAAGCCTCTGCCATTTTTCTAAGCAGCCTGCAATCTGAGGCAAACCTACCTCCAAAGGCATGGAGTGTTACTAGAGGAGGGTAAATATTTTCATTGTAGCATACTTTTTTCAGTTAACCCCAAGCAATAAAATAAGAGTTTAATCAACAGGACAGCTTTCCTAGTATGACTTTCATTAATGAGAATTTGTCCCAAAAGAATGTCACTCTTCTCTACCGTGTCCTGATTTGACACAAAACAGTAGGGAAGTGCATCACTGCAACTTTAAAATTTTTGCAGTGTGCAAGAATGATCAAACAGTTCTTGAAAATAAAATCTAAGTATCTGATCTAAAGCCATTCACACCCACTTACCAGCTGGGGTTTGTTAAGTAAACTAAGTATGCCTTTCAATTGTTATAACAACTAAAAAATTATGCACCAATGTACATCATAAATGTTGTCCTTAATTATGTTTTCTTAACATTAATTCCAGAATTAGTTTCAAGCAGCAAAAGAATGAATTAAGGGAGGGCTGGGGCATTTTGAAGCCTATAAGGTAGTAATTTTCAACCTAAATCATGAGAACCTCGTAATTTTTCTTAACCATATACACCTATTTCTAAAAACTCCTTCAATGTCTTCCCGTCTTTCTACAAAATCTGAACAAGCAATGAAAATAACGGAGGCAATGGTATGACCAACCTTAGTTCAGGTCATAACCACTTACTTTTCCTCCAGATTCACCAACTGAAGTCCAACTACGGTATGTAAATTAAGCTTTTCTAGGCACTTTCAGATACCTATTCCTGAAATTAAACAGGTGTACTTTATAGTCTAAAACAACTGCCCTATTCTTCTGCTGTACCATTAAAAAACCCATACAAATGGGGAAAATAATATTTTATCGGAATGCAGTAATTTAACAGCCACTCAATGACAAGTGTATTAAACAAATCAGATATGTATGTTAAAATAAGTTTAGTTGGATTATGGAAGCAATAGCAGGCCTGAAGATTGGGAGTGGTGGTAAAATAAGAATATATCATTAAAAATGTCTGTTAACTTGCAGAAAGTGAACAAAGTTCTATAGCCAAACATCACATTCAGTCGATCAATGATTTCCGACAATTACTTTAATAGACACTGTTCAGAAGGCTGTATACACTAATTTTCAAAAACGCATCAGTTTCACTTGCAGTGTTCATTCATTTAGCTAAAGGTAAGTGTGGGGGCAGAAAAAAAGATTTTATTATTTCTGCACATGGAAACCATAATTGATATTGCTGTACCTAATACTGAAGCGAACAGCCTCTATATCAATCACAAAAGCAGCAAACCCAGGCTATTCATGGACAAGGCAAGATAAACTACCTAGAGGAAGAAAACACCAGCAGCTCAGAAAACCTCCATTTGATGTGGATCAAGTGTGCCCAAGGGGCACAGAACACTGAAAGCGGCTAATATGCAAAAGGAATGGAGAAGAATGGGAAAATTAACCCTGAGAGCAGGGCCAGTTCTGCCACTAGGCAAACTAGGTGACCGACTTGGGTGCGGGCATTCTGGGGTGACAAACGGGTGCCCCCCACGTGACTCAGTGACATTATCAGTGCAGGGGGAGCACCATAAGTTAACCTTGCCTAGGGTGCTGGACAGTCTAGCACTGACCCCACCTGAGAGTTTGTAGATACCTGCTAGAGGGTATTAGAGCAGAGGTTCTAAATAGAGACACACACCTAAGCCAGAGCCAAAGTCTGGGCCAGACTTTGCCCGCTTTGGAGTTTGCAAGCCAAGGTTTAGGGAAAGCACCTTCCTCTGAACACTCACTGAGCTTCTCTGTTTGGCACACCGCTTCCAGGTGGCATTAAGCCCCACCCTGGGTCATCCATAAATGATGCAAGCGTGTCATTAACATACCTGCTTCACTTCTGCATAACACAGGCACGCTGAGGGGTGAACCTGATGCCACCTAAATCAGTTCAGTTTGGGTGAGGTTTTTTTGTTGGGGGGTTCAGTCCAGAGCCACCCTGTTGCGAGCCCTGCACTGAACCGGACTTTCCTGGTCTGTGCCTATTCCTAGTTCTAAATAGTTAAATATCACCCCCAACACATGACTCCTTCTGGGCTCCTAGCTTTCATTTCACAAAGGCACACAAGACACAGAGCAGGGAGGAAAATGTCATGCAAGTTTATGAAAATCTTTATTTACTATTGTTAAAGATTTCCTTAAAGATCAAATTACAATCTTGATCAAAAAGGTTTAAAATAGTGACAAGGCAAAATACAATAGGAATGTATGGCAGTTTTATTTTCAAAGTAATTTTATGGGAGAAAACACTGTACTTGGGACTATAATTCATAATCCGCTGAAAAGTAATAAGTTTATGAGAATATTTAAATGCAATGCTTTTTCTGGAAGTTATTTTAAGAACATAAGAGAAGCCATGTTGGATCAGGCCAATGGCCCATCCAGTCCAACACTCTGTATCACAGAGTGGCCAAAAATTTATATATATATATATTTATGCACACACACACATATATATACACACTGTGGCTAATAGCCACTGATGGACCTCTGCTCCATATTTTTATCTAACCCCCTCTTGACGCTGGTTATGCTTGTAGCCGCCACCACCTCCTGTGGCAGTGAATTCCACATGTTAATCACCCTTGGGTGATTAATCATCCTTTTATCCGTTCTAACCCGACTGCTCAGCAATTTCATTGAATGCCCACAAGTTCTTTACTGTGAGAAAGCGAGAAAAGTACTTCTTTCTCCACCTTCTCCATCCCATGCATTATCTTGTAAACCTCTATCATGTCACCCCGCAGTCGACGTTTCTCCAAGCTAAAGAGCCCCAAGCGTTTTAACCTTTCTTCATAGGAAAAGTGTTCCAAACCTGTAATCATTCTGGTCGCCCTTTTCTGCACTTTTTCCAATGCTATAATATCCTTTTTGAGGTGCGGTGACCAGAATTGCACACAGTATTTCAAATGTGACCGACCGCACCATCGATTTATACAGGGGCATTATGATACTGGCTGATTTGTTTTCAATTCCCTTCCTAATAATTCCCAGCATGGCGTTGGCCTTTTTTATTGCAAACGCACACTGTCTTGACATTTTCAGTGAGTTATCTACCACGACCCCAAGATCTCTCTCTTGGTCAGTCTCTGCCAGTTCACACCCCATCAACTTGTGCAGCTGTGATTCTTGGTCCCAATGTGCATTATTTTGCACTTGGCCACATTGAACCTCATCTGCCACGTTGACACCCACTCACCCAGCCTCAACAGGTCCCTTTGGAGTTCCTCACAATCCTCTCTGGTTCTTACCACCCCGAACAATTTAGTGTCATCCGCAAAGTTGGCCACTTCACTACTTACTCTCAACTCCAAATCATTTATGAACAAGTTAAAGAGAATGGGACCCAGTACTGAGCCCTGCGGCACTCCACTGCGAAGATTGCCCATTTATACTCACTCTCTGCTTCCTATTAATTAGCCAGTTTTTGATCCAATTTTACAAATCATAAAAATAAAAATATACAAGACTTCAAAACTACGTATTATTTTCAGCTTTTATTGTTTCCAATTTTGGCATTTATTATCACATATAAGTAGAAAATGTTCCAGGATCCATTCAGACGAGGAGTTACTAAGGCTTGAGTCCTGTGGAATATATGTGTAGAAGTTTTGGGTTTAAAAATAATAAAATTATAGAATAAGATGGTGGTTGCCACTACTATCGTATTGCTCCTACATACTGATTTATTTATGATATTTCTTACTCCTCTTTCCCCCACACTGGATATCCAAGGAGGTTTACAAAAATGCTAGTACAATGTAAACAAACAAAATACTGAAAGGTATGCTAAATGTCCTGGGGCTTCCTTGGAATCCACTGTTCCACCAAGGCCACAGGGGTTCATGCCTTTGGCCATCCCCAGGCTTTAACAAGAAGAAAACAATAGCTCAACCTTGATCTGAAAACAGCTGGAAATCATATTCTGACCATATCCCTCCCTTGCTGTAAACAACTGGAATGTAGCTATAGCTAAAGAGCTAGTTCAGTGTATTTTGGCACCTCACTCAAGGTACACCCATCCTCTTCTTGGACCATGCCAGTGGTAATGGCTGGGAACAAACGAGTTGAATCCACGCAGTGCACTGGCACTTTCCTTACTGTACCACAATTGGCTGAGTGGCTCAGCTGGAAAAAGAGCCCCACCATCTTCACAGAGAATAAATGTGTGTGCGCATGGCAACCCACACTTAGGTTGGGATGGCTCTTCATTAGCTCCTGTTTAATTTCTGCCACACTGGAGATCCAATCTCAACAGGTGCAAGAGGAAGGTCAGGCCTGCTTAGGCTATACGCATGGAACCTGCCACAAGCTTCTGAGGAATAGGATAAAAAAATAAAATAGGGAACAGAACACAGCCTGTGAAGAAAACATTTCTAACACAGCTTGTGAAATTATTTACGCAAATGGTTCCAACAGAGCAAGCAAGGTCTCTGTAGGTTAACTGGCTCTTTTCTTTCCAGCAAGTCAGTAAACGAGTTTATTTACGTAAAATCTTACAAGGCTAGTTTAGCAGCTAGAGACAAAGAAACACCACCAAACAAGGGTAAGTCCTTCTAACACTCTATTCAGTACTGCACCAGATGCTTACTTAAATATTAGAATGGGGTGTTAAAAGTCTGGCTTGCGGGCCTGATCTGCCTCCCACAGAACTCCTATCAGGCCCATGAGCTGCTGTCTGCTCCCTTCTCCCTAGCCTACTTCCATTGGTCACTATTTTTATTTCTCTCCTGTGATGAGGCAGCCGAACAAAGCAGTTTCTCACTCTTTCCCTCTTCCCAAAGGGAGGAGCATCAGCCAATGGATGAGCTCAGCTCTGTAACTCTGCTGTGTGGTTGAGAGCCTCTCGATCACACAGCAGAGCTCCTGAGCCAAGCCTCTCTTCCTTCTGTAGGCTGAGGCTCCTCCCCCTCTTCATATCCTGGGAGAGAGTTTCCTTCGCCCAGTTCCCTTGATCTATCTCACGGGAGAGATACAAATAAAGTACCTTTAAGACCAGCAATATTTTATTCAAGGTATGAGTTTTTTGCCTTGCAACAGTGGGGGAGGGAGGGGGAGAGAGAGAAAAAAAGTTTTGTTGTCTCCTTATGCCAGGGGTCTCCTGGGTGCAACTGTGTTTGCCTCCCCCTTTATCATTGTATTCATGCTGTCACAATCCAGTCTTTTCAACAGGAAAGCCTGTGAACTATTTAGAAGAGGAACAACAACAAGCCAAGATTAGGCTGAGTTTGTGTGTCCAGAAAAAGTTTACCCAACACATTTCCTTAGATTTTTCTTTCACATCTTCCTTGGATTGATCAAGGACTTTGAACTTAAGACTTCCCAGATAGTAGGCTGATACTGACCACTATACATGGCTGTCTCTCTATTCTTGCACAGCCTCAAAGGATTCTCTCTGGGAAAGACTATAGTTTTGTAAACAAACTATAGTAATTTCTCTGGGGAAGGCTATGCTTTTGTAGACAATCACATAACCCTCAGTCTGTGCCATGGTGCCTTCACATATTCTTGATCAGCACATGAAGCAATTTATGTACAGACGCTCACAACACCCAGCCATTTCATGTTTTCCTCAACGTGGCAGATGCAGTTCAGTGTGGCCAAGTGCAAAGTAATGCACATTGGGCCAAGAATCCCAGCTGCAAATACAAGTTGATGGGGTGTGAACTGGCAGAGACTGACCAAGAGAGAGATCTTGGGGTCGTGGTAGATAACTCACTGAAAATGTCAAGACAGTGTGCGTTTGCAATAAAAAAGGCCAACGCCATGCTGGGAATTATTAGGAAGGGAATTGAAAACAAATCAGCCAGTATCATAATGCCCCTGTATAAATCGATGGTGCGGTCTCATTTGGAGTACTGTGTGCAGTTCTGGTCGCCGCACCTCAAAAAGGATATTATAGCATTGGAGAAAGTCCAGAAAAGGGCAACTAGAATGATTAAAGGGCTGGAACACTTTTTCTATGAAGAAAGGTTGAAACGCTTGGGACTCTTTAGCTTGGAGAAACGTCGACTGCGGGGTGACATGATAGAGGTTTACAAGATAATGCATGGGATGGAGAAAGTAGAGAAAGAGGTACTTTTCTCCCTTTCTCACAATACAAGAACTCGTGGGCATTCGATGAAATTGCTGAGCAGACAGATTAAAACGGATAAAAGGAAGTACTTCTTCACCGAAAGGGTGATTAACATGTGGAATTCACTGCCACAGGAGGTGGTGGCGGCCACAAGCATGGCCACCTTCAAGAGGGGTTTAGATAAAAATATGGAGCAGAGGTCCATCAGTGGCTATTAGCCACAGTGTGTGTGTGTGTATGTTTATATATATATATATATATATATATATATATATATATATATATATATATATATATATATATATATATATATATATATATATATATAAATAAATAATTTTTTGGCCACTGTGTGACACAGAGTGTTGGACTGGATGGGCCATTGGCCTGATCCAACATGGCTTCTCTTATGTTCTTATGTTATCTGGTATTACATTTTATGACACATGGTCCAGCCCAACAAGATCTCATTTATGTCAAATCTGACCCTTATGAGTTTGCCACACCTGTATAAGAACATTCCCAACACAAGTACTAGTTCGGAGTAATTTAAATAGTCACAAACAAAAATCACTGGCTTGTTGCAGCCTTCCCTAGCAAATTAGAATTAAACTAGGAATAAAGCCCGTTTTGAAAATAAATATGAGCTCTAGAAAGAGGGTTTGGGCAAGTGCCCTGGTCTTGGGCACACAGCATCAATTTGCTGTTGTGTCATACCATGATGACAATCAAGAAGACACTGAAGCTCAGCATTGAAGACACTGAAGTTTGCAGTGCATTGTTACCAGTTTTCCTGTTGTATTTAGCCTTGCAGCTTTTAGCATCATTGTGTGCTTGTGCAGTGATTTGTCTTTTTTGGCCTGGCATGGTTGTGCTATGGTATACCATAGAGTATGCGCCTCAAGGCAGCCACCTTCTGTAGGGGAACTGATCTTACTTTAGCTTTCCATCTCCTCCACCCTCCCTGCAGCCGCTACCTAGGAAAAGGACAGTCTTTCTCCACAGTGTGGGCCAAAACAAGAGGGAAGTGACCTCAACAGTGTATAATGATACAGAGTCCATCCTGCAAAGCAGCCATTTTCTCCAGGGGAAGTGATCTCTCCCATCTGGAGAGCAGCTGTAATTGAGTGATCGCCAGTCCTCACCGGAAGATTGGCAACAATAGGTTCACAGGAGAAAATGGCTGGTTTAGAGGGTGGAGTCTATAGCATTGTACTTGTCTGAGGTCCCACTCCTTCTCAAGCCCCATCCTCTCCAGATTCTACCCCTCAAATATCCAGGAATTTCCCAGCCTGGAGTTAACCCTATCTCTTTCCCAGCCAACCATCAACCTACCTTTATCTGGCCCCTCTGACTTCAAGAAGATGAAGATATTGGATTTATATCCCCTCCTATACTCTGAATTTCAGAGTCTCAGAGCGGTTGCAATCTCCTTACCTCCCCCCCACACAACAGACACCCTGCGAGGTAGGTGGGGATAAGAGAGCTCTTACAGCAACTGCCCTTTCAAGGACAACTCCTACGAAAGCTATGGTTGACCCAAGGCCATTCTAGCAGGTGCAAGTGAAGGAGTGGGGAATCAAGTAAGGTTCTCCCAGATAAGAGTCTGCACACTTAACCACTAAACCAAACTGGCTCTCAGCTTTCTATCTCCTCCCCACTCCCTGCAGCTTCTGCCTAGGAAAAGTAGTCTTTCTCCAAACCAGCTTATATCATTCTCCTCTCTCCCTTTTGACTTGCACAATGATCCTGTGAGGTAGGCTATGCAGATTGTCTGTGATTGGTCCAAAATCAGTCAGCTCCCACAGCAAGAACCTGAGTCTGGCAAACCCTGTTTTGAAGCGCTAACAGCTATGTCACACTGGCTGCCACAGGGGGCTGCTGCTGAACAGGAGCAAGCAGCCAGACCTAGTTAAGATGCCAGTCAGGTGGCATCAAGTCACCCAGAGGGTGCTGCCAAGCCTAGGGTAGCCAACCTCCAGGTGGAGCCTGAACATCTCCTGGTATCACAACTAAACTCTAGAAAACTGATCTCTCTCGCCCTGGAGGAAATAACTGCTTTGCAGAGTGAACTTTATGGCATTATATTCAGCTGAGGCCTCTCCTCTCCCCAGACTCTGGCTTCCTTAGACTCCACCACAAAATCTTCAGGAATTTTCCACCAATCTGGAGCTGGAAATTCTAGTCAGGACTGGCCCCAGTGAGTTCTCCCTCAAAGGCCAAAATAGGCCTAGAAAAGGCCTCCTCCCCCTGCCTTTTACTGACAGAACCAAGCTTGGAATACTATGGTTGCCTAGCAACAACCACTGAGGGAATATGGAGGACCCGGCAGGATGGGCCAATAGGACGAGAAGGCAGCTTTCCCAGTCGTCCAATCCTCATCCGTCCTGGGGTTGCTCTTCATGGAGATTGAGCAACACATGGCTCAGCCAATGGGAGGGCAGGTGAGCCGCCCTGAGCCCACTCCGGCGGGGAGGGCGGGATAGAAATAAAAAATTATTATATTATTATTATTATTAAATGGCTTACCCTTTATATCTATAGGATTACATGAAATCGGAATTATTTTGATGGTCTCAAACAGCACTGGGTAACCCAAAGTATCCAAAGAGTCTCAAACTGAACTGTCCAGTTTTCATGTAGTTCTTAATAAAAAGTTTTTAAAGAAGTATGCTAACAAATATACATATACACAATGACAGCTGACTGTCCCTACTAGGCTTCTGTTCCTCAGATAAAATGTTTTCGATAGAAGAAAAAAAATCAGATTTATATGGGTAGCCGTATTGGTCTGAAGCAATATAACAAAGTTTGTGTCCAGTGGCATGCACAAGAAAGCTTATGCCCAGAATTAAACTTTCTTGGTCTTAAAAGTGCTACTGGACTCAAACTTATTTCTATTGTAAAAAATCAGCTATGGTTACTTTTTCAAGCATTCAGTTTGCGTGTACTTCATTAAATTTCCATACATGGATAAAATGTTTTGTTTTGATTTATATTTTGGAACAAGAAATGATCCATTACAACCAACAAAGCAAATAAATCACCCTACTAGTTTTGAAAGCTATTCAAGTTTAAAACCGGAGTACTCATACAGCCATAGCATTAGGTTGTTGCTTCAGCACGAATGCTTCCGTTTAATAGCACAATGGGGTGAATTACCTAAAGCATAACTGCTCTACAGGAGATTTAGATATACATTTTTAATTCCAGCTGGTGGGGACCATTACCATTTGGATTTTTACATCCCAGAGGAAATTGACTTGTGGCAAAAATGTTTGTGAACAGAATGGCAATGAGAAGAAGTAATTAAAAATGCCTGCTACGGGAGCGCTGCTTCAGCGAACTGCTCCAAATAAACTGCACTTTTGGAGATGTACTGCTCCAGGATTCACAGGCTGGAATTGGTCTACTATTTATTTTATACTTTTCCATTTTAAAACAAACTTGTAATAAAAAAAAGGTTTCAAAGGGTCTAGGTGAAATCTTTTCTTATTGGTTTGTAACCAAATTAGATACTCTGCTGGCACAAGGATTTCCACCCACAGAACGCAACTTTCCCGTGCACTTGCTCTGCCACGGTAATCCTGGCATGCCCCCATAAATCCTGTTCTTGGGGTAGAAGGGCACCAGGGGACAAGAAGGGCATTTCGGGCTGCTGCAGGATGAGGGAAGCAGGAAAATTACACGCTGTGTGTGGAGATTCATGCTCCTGTGGAAATATTAGTCTAGATCCAGCCCATTATGTGTAACCAAAACATTCAATAGTGTTCAGAGTGATAAAGTCTTCTTCCTAATGTTAGTCAAGATGTTTCATGATACCAGTGTAACCACATTATCAACAGAATCTGAAGAGGCACCTGTGCTTCTAATTTGGAAACCAGCTGCCATACCTTCTAGGATATTTAAAACCCATTTAAAATCCAGTATACTTCAACAGGATAATGACTGTTCTCTTTCACAAGCAAGGGGAGGCAAACCTTTTCTTGTGCCCAGACAGCCCCCCCCCCCCAATCTCAAACAACTCGTGACCCACAACAATGCAACATCTAATTTGAACAAGGACACTAGTATCAGAGCTTGCAATAAACTCATATGTCAACTTTACTGTCATATACACCCAGACAACACAATCATTAGACCTAACAACATTAACTACACCATTTCAGGCTCATTCACTTGTTCATCTTCCAACATTATATACGCCGTTAAATGCAAACAATGCCCTTCAGTTTTCTACATAGGGCAAACAGGACAAACCCTTTGCCAAAGGATACGTGGACATAAATCTGGCATCAGGCATTACAGAACTGAGAAACCTGTAGGAGCACACTTCAGCCTTCCAGGTAATTCAATAGGTGACCTCAAAGTTGCTGTCTTATTGCAAAGAAAGTTCAGGAACGGACTGGAAAGGGAGACTATTGAATTACAAGTTATTATAACACTCAGAACCCCCCACCCTGAATCAACAGGGATATTGGTTTCTTATCTCTGTACATATGCTAAACTCATTCAGTCCTTATATCTGCATTCTCACTGAAAAAGGCTATACATCCTCTTTATTTTAGTGCATAGTAAGTCGAAATAGAGATTGTAATATTATGCAATTAATATTCGAACTGAAGAATGAAATGCATTTCTCTGGCCTGATGACAGAGGAGATGTAACAATTACACCTAAAAGAAAAGGAAGCTACCATTGACCACCCCTGCGTATACCAACCCCAAAGCTGAGCATCTAAGTGTCATAGCAGACGCACCACAAGTTGTACCACATAATTTTTGGAGAATGTTTGTTTTTTTCTCTCAGAAAGAGTATTTTATAGACTACATTGGTCTAATAATTCTTTAATTTGGTTTAAATGTTTAAAAAAATAAAACAGGACTCCCATCAGCCCCAGTCAGCATGGCCAATGGCTGGGGCTGATGGGAGTTGTAGGCAAAAAACATCTGGAGAGCTACCGTTGGCCACCCCTGGTATACACTACTGCGGAATACAACTCAATACAACAATTCAATACAAGAAGAACCGTCAGTGGATGTATTAAATCCACTCCAACCTACTGGCTATTCATATTGAGTCAAATCACTCCCCCACATCTCCAATGACAAAATGCACTTCTATCTGAACATAGAAAGATTATCAAAAGCAGAGTGGCCTATCCACAAAGCCATGGCCGACATGGGCCTATCCAGACTAAGATCCCAACAACCCAGTAATAAGAGCTGCACAAATCTTGCAATCACAAAATTTCAAACTAGGAAATGAATGGTTGTGAACATGGATGCAATCAGTTTCACCGGGCATCTGTAACCTGATAAACAGCAATAAGAAGTCCTCAGGATTTGACTTGTCATGTAAAGTATGGAAGACAGCTCTCGGCTTGACTTCGCGAACGAAGATTTAAGAAAGGTGCAGTAGTCCATGTCTGCTGCAAGCTCGCTGGTGGCTGACTAGACAGCTAATAGAATATGAAAAGGCTCTGGGAGGTGAACACACCTGTTTAAAAGGGGCAAAATACCAGAGCCTGAATGCTATTGCGGTGCAGCCCACCAAACTATTTTCCATTTGTCACAGGAGCGCAAGCATCATGCTTTCTAGGGAGATGTGACGGAACTCTTTGAACTCTTCCCAGCAGAGTATTTAGGGGGGCTGCCCAATCGGCCTAAATATCCATTGTAACACTTTGGTTCTGTATTTCATATTATTATATGCTTCCTGTGCGTAACTTTGCCATAAGATAAATAAATAAACCTGAGAGAAAAAGGATGACCAGTAATCCAAGCCCAAAGTGTTGATTATTTTATGAAAATGGGGAAAAAGAGAAGAAAGAAAAACCTGTCCAGAACACCTCTGAGTTTGCCCCAGGTGTGTCTAATCTGAGCAAAATATGCCATCTGAAAGCTTTCTCATTTGGCTGCCTTACAATTCTGTGTTCATTTTTCAGGGCTAAAAGAGTTTTATAATCCACAGTTTTCAGAGCCAATTTGTAAATTACATTCCACTCAACACCTCTACCCATTTCTGTCGTCATGTTTACTGTACTGGAAAAATAAAATGTTCATGGAAAAATGTTAATGAATTCACTAATTACTTTTGGACAGCTCTTATAGATGTTGAATTCATAGATTGGTTCAGAGGAAGTGAAGTAGTGGAACACACAAGGCCTCTGAATTTTGTGTATTCCCATAAATCCTTCATTTTGGTTTTCTCCTTCCGCCTCCATACTGAGCATGTGGGACCAACAAGCAGGGCTTCCGGACATTAGCACCTCAAAAGACTGAGATTCAGCAGAATTAGTCAGTGCGTTGTAGTAGAAGAAGAGATTGGATTTATACCCTGCCCTTCACTCACAAGTCTCAGAATGGCTTACAATCTCCTTTCCCGCCCTCTCCCCACAACAGCCACCCTGTGAGGTAGGTGGGGCTGAGAGAGCTTTCAGAGAGCTGCTCTTGAGAGAACAGTTCTGCTGAGACTTTGTGAGTGACTCAAGGTCACAACAGCAGCTGCAAGTGAAGGAGTGAGGAATCAGCCCCGGTTCTCCCAGATTTGTAGGTGGTATGTTCTCAGAATCCCAGGTTCAAATCCCCACTCTGTCATGGAAACATGCTGGGTGGCCTTCATCCAACCACTCTATCTCACTAGTTTGTTGTGAGGAAAAGAAGGTGGAGGGGAGCTTGTTTGGGACACTTCTAGAGAGGAGAGAGAGAGGGATAAATATCTAAAAAAAACATTCTATCGTATCATGTTCACAAAGAACAATAGCTGTTCTACTCCATACTTAATAAGAGTATTAATCAAGGTCATTCAGCAATTAATCAGGGCACTCAGCCACAAAAGAATATTGTCAGAGAAGCATTTGTGCTTTAGAAAGAAATAAGCTCACTTAGCATTTCCCACAAAAAGCTCCTCTGTGTAGACTGGTCAGATCTGGATAGCTGAATTTCTTTAAATTTAAATTAAACTATGAAGGTATTTCTATGCCATTTTTCTCTCAAAGCATCTTACAGAAATTTCTAGACCAAATTCAACAAAACAATTTGAAAAATAAAAAGTTACATCCTGGGTGGAACTAGCTACACACTATACTGGCTAGTGTAGGTCACCAGATGAAATACTGTTGAGATGTTGTGCAGCTGGCAAGACCTTCCCCAACACTCCCCCTCCCCTACAAACATCAGCTCAGTTGAGATTACCAAAACTGCCTTCAGCCATACTGTCAGAAACCCTCCTTGGGCTTCTACCATTAGAGGCACTCTCCACTAAGGTTACTATGACCATTTGGTTCCCTTGAGTTGTTCCTGTGTCTCACCTCACTCCTTTCTTCACCCCCCTTTTGCTCAAACATTAGGTGCTGGGAAAGCGATAACAGAGATTGGGCTTCAATGGGAACAGCACAGCCCAAAACTATCTAGGCACACAGCAGGAGTCAAGTAGCACCTTTAAGCCAACAAAGTTTTATTCAGAATAGTCTTAAAGGTGCTACTTGACACCTACTTTGTTCTATTGCTTCAGACCAACAAGGCTGCCCATCGGGATCTATCTAGGCACCCAGGCACCAACTTTCCTTTCATCTAGCCCAGGTGTGGCCAACGGTAGCTCTCTAGATGTCTTTTGCCTACAACTCCCATCAGCTCCAGCTATTGGCCATGCTGGCTGGGGCTGATGGGAGTTGTAGGCAAAAAAAAATCTGGAGAGCTACCATCGGCCACCCCTGATCTAGCCAGATGGCTCTCATTTCCTCACTACCCTGTATTTCTTTGATATGGACCCTATGTTTGTTAAAACTGTGAGTTTTATAACTATGATGGGGGGGCGGGGGGGGGGGCGGGAGAGTGGGGAGTAGTTGGGGTATTTCTTTGTGCTATTGTCTTCTGTACTTCATTCTCAGCAAGCACCCTGATGGGTTTTAGATCACTGTAACGAATCAATTAAAAGATTCTTCTAAAACAGAGAATTCTGAATGAACGTTACTTGCAAGTCTTACACACACCACTTCTCTGCCTAAAGGTCTCTCTTCTATTTCATTATTTGGAAACAGTTTATTATTTGAGAGCCAGAGCGCTGCAGTGGTTACAGTCAGACCAGGAAAGACAGGTTGCTTACTTGTAACTGATGATCTTCGAGTGGTCATCTGTGCATTCACACCCATGGGATGAAGCATCAGCACTGATCCCTGATCGGTAGTACCCAAAACCGGGATTTTAATGTGCCAACATCCCATGAGCATGCGCAAAGCCCCCACCATGCATTCTCCTGGGACGACGCAGAGATCCTGCCGGTTCCTTCTGACTGCAGTCAGTCACAAGAATGACCAACAGCAGAGGGGAAGGAGGGTGGGTGGTGTGAATGCACAGATGACCACTTGAAGATCATCAGTTACAGGTAAGCAACCTGTCTATCTTCTTCGTAGTCTCTGTGCTTCACACCCATGGGAGATTAGCAAGCCAGGCTTACCTGGAGGCGGGAGCTGATGGTCATGCCGAATAAAAAGACTGAAGGACCAGGTTGCCCAGCTGCGCTTTATGATGCCTCCTGACGTCAAGGGTGTAATGTCTCATGAAAGCGTGAGGAGACACCCACGTAGCTGCCATACAGATGTCAGCTAAGGAAGCACCTTTGAGGAATGCAGTGGAAGTAGCCAGTGCCCTAGTGGAATGGGCACGGATGGGACCTGGCAGAGGTCACTTCGCCAGCAAGTAGCAGTTTAATGGCTTCCAAGATCCATTTAAAAAGTCTCTGAGCTGAAATCTTATGGCCCAAATTAGGAGGCACATAAGAAACAAACAAATGAGGGTCCCTACAAAAGCTCTTCGTGCGATGCAAATAGAAAAGTAAAGTTCACTTAACGTCCAGCGAGTGCAGCCTCTGCTCCTCAGCCGAGGATGGCGAGGGATAGAACATCGGTAGTGTGACCTCTAAGTTCAGATGAAACTTGACACTACCTTAGGAAGGAAAGCAATATCCAGAGCCAAAGACACCCCGTCAACATGGAAGGTGAGGTAAGGAGGGTCGGAGCGCAAAGCCACCAGTTCACCTGCTCATCCAACCGAGGTGACAGCAACTAGGAGAGCAGTCTTCCATGATAACAGATGCAATGGGCAGGTGGTTAGAGGTTCAAACGGCTTCCCTGTAAGCCTATTCAATACCAATGAAAGGTCCCAGGAAGAGGGAGGCACTCTGGAAGGTGGGTATAACCGAAGCAAGCCCTGCAGGGAACGTTTAGTGTGCCATGTGTGAACACAGACTTTCCTTCCACCAGGACATGGTGTGCTGAGATCGCAGCCAAATAAACCCTAATAGAAGAGTGGTTAAGGCCAGTATCCACCAGGGATAAAAGAAACTCAAAAACCAGTTCAAGTCCAGCACTCTGGGCTGGTACACCCCGCTCTCTGACAAAATTAGAAAACCTTAACCACTTGCTGCTGTAAGAGCGGCGGGTCGAGAGCTTCCTACTATTCAGCAAGATGTGTCAGATTCTGCTGGAGAAGGCTGGAAGCTGATCTTCCAAGCTGTCAACTTCAGATGAGGGACATTGTGATGAAACAGGAAACACCCCCCCCCCCCCAGCTAGTAGGAGGTCTGGTTCTGGAGGAAGCATGTGGTACCACCAGGGAGCGATCAATATGCACTCCAGTCTCTCCCGCATCAGCTTGTGGAGTTCTCTGGTGAGGAGAGGCAATGGGGGGGATAGATAGAGGAACTTGCTCCCCCATGGAAACAGGAGGCCGTCCCCCAGGGACCTTGGTCCTTTCCCCCCTCTGGAGCAATAGCAGGGGCACTTGCGATTCTGCACTGTCGCGAAAGAATCTATCTCTGGGTGTCCCCAACACTTGAATATGGAGTCAGAAACCGCCAGTTCATCTCCCACTCATGAGGGGTCGCTGCCCCTCTGCTCAAAGAGTCCGCCCTCACACTGAGCTCTCCCGGCAAATGCGTGGCCACCACAAAGATGTTTGCTCGGATGCAGTCTTCCCAAAGGCTCATTGCTAAAGTGCACAGCTTCCTTGAAACTGTGACCCCCTGCCTGTTGACATAGGCCATAGCAGTAGTATTGTCCGTTAGAACAGCTACAGTCTTGTTTTCCAACAGGGGCCTGAACGAAGTGAGGGCTAATCTGATAGCAGACAGCTCTAGGTAATTGAAGTGGTGCTGTGCAAAGGAGTGGGTCCACGGATCATCGACGTTCATCTCGCCCAGATGGGCTCCACATCCCCATAGAGAAGCGTCCGTCAGTATCATCTCTGAGGGGGATGGTAGTCAGAATGGAGCTCCTTGGCAGAGGTTGACTCTCACCTTCCACCAGTCCAGGGAGCGGAGGACCAAAGCGGGAATGGGCAAGGACCTTCGCCAAGAGTCCACCAACGGATCCAAGTACTGTAGGAACCACATCTGTAGTGTCCACATCTGTAGTGTCCTTATGCGTAACTTTGCGAAGTGGAGAACATTCATAGTGGCTGCCATCAACCCCAAGAGACGCTGGATCTGCAGCAATGTCCCCCTCTTTTGGAGTTGCAGATGAGAGACCAGAGCAATAATGTCTGATGCTCTGCCCTCTGGAAGGATGGCTAAGTGGCGCGTGGTGTCCAGGATCGCGCTGATGAACTGCACCCTTTTTGAAGGCGTCAAGTGCGATTTCTTGGTATTCACCTGGAGACCCAAGTCCTGCAGTAGACTGAGGGCCATTCTGAGATTGATGAGAAGCTGAGGCTTGGAATTGGCCACGACCAACCAATCGTCTCTGTAAGGAAAGATGACTACACCCTGCAGGCATAGGTGGGCTGCTACAACCACCATTATCTTTGTAAAAACTCTGGGTGCTGTAGAAAGTCCGAATGGGAGAGCCCTGTATTGGTAATGGTCTGGTCCTACAGCAAACCTGAGAAATGTCGCGTGACTTGGCCGGATGTTGATGCAGAAATAGGCATCCTTCAAATCCAACGTGGTCATCCAGTTCCCTTCCTTGATCAGTGGCAGGATGCTCTGCAACGTGAGCATCCGAAATTTCTGATAGGATATGAAGATGTTCAAGTCCCTCCACCGTCCTTTTTGGGGACAGCAAAGTACCTCGAATAGAATCCCAGCCCCTTGAGAGGAGGTGGAACCGGTTCTATTGCCTGTTTGGCCAAGAGGTTCTGAACCTCTTCCAACAGGACCAGTGTAGGATGAGTAATCACTAATTTTGCACATGGGGGAAGCTGAACAAATTCTATTGCGTAGCCCTCCTCTATTATCGACAAGACCCATTTGCCGCTGGTAATAAGCCTCCATGCTGATAGAAAACTGTGAAGGCGTGTAGGGCCAGAGGAGGGAGGGGGAAGGGTAGATGGTACGGAGGTCAAAGTCAAAGACCCTGCTTAGGGTTCCGAGAGCCCTTAGATTTAGCTGAGCGTGAGGGTGGTGAAGAAAATTTTGTTTTGCCCTTGAATAAGGGCTCTTGTAGTCCTGTTGCGGAGTGCAAGGTTTCCATGACCTATCCAGTGACTTGGAAGGATATGGCTTCTTAGACCATTGTCTAGGGTTTGGGCGAGGTCGACTGGGACAAGATGTAGATGGAACTCCAAGATTTCTATATGTCTTCATATTCTTGTCCATCTCCTGGAGAACGGAGTCTGTGGTAGAGCTATAACTAAGAATACTCGGTTAAAGGCAAGAAAGGAAAGTACCGACCAGAGAAGCTGAAATGTGACTATCTGACTCGGCGTTCAAAAAGGAACTGGTGGGATCTCTGCACCGTCCCAGGAGCATGCGTGGTGGGGGCTTTGCACATGCTCACAGGATGTTGGTGCGTTAAAATCCCGGTCTTGGGTACTACCGATTGGGGATCGGTGCTGATGTTTCATCCCATGGGTATGAAGCACAGAGACCACGAAAAAGATCTGGGAGACCCAGGTTCAAATCGCCACTCTGCACTGGAATCTCACTGGGTGACCTTGGGCCAGTCATACTCAGGCTCATCTTCCTCACAGGGTTGTAGTGAGAATAAAATGAAGTAGGGGAGAATTCTGTAAGACACTTTATGTTCCCACTAGGGAGAAAAGTGGGGTATAAATGAATATTCCCAAGACCCCTTTCCTTCACCCCGTGTCCCAAGTCTGTGAAGAAAATCTTCTTTTAAACTCCAGTTTATGGCCCTATATCTGTAGACAAACTAGGCCCCCAAAGTGCTTGTCTGACCTGCTCCAAACTATCAATGTTTGTGTAATTGCTTAAGTTCTTAAGAGCCAGGTTAGTGTAGTGGTTAAGTGCATGGACTCTTATCTGGGAGAACCAGGTTTGATTCCGCACTCCTCCACATGCAACAGCTGGAGTGACCTTGGGTCAGTCATAACTCTCTCAGAGCTGTTCTGCTCAAGAGCAGTTTTTGGGAGGGCTTTCAGCCCCACCAGCCTCACAAGCTGTCTGCTGTAGGGAGGGGAAGGGAAAAGGAGATTGTAAGCTGCTCTGAGACTCCTTCGGGAAGTATAAATTCTTCTTCCTCCTTTTGTCAAACCACAATATTGTGTGAATCTTGCTTTCCCCTAATTAGATGGTGGGTTTATGGACCACTGGGATATTCAGATGCTTGTATAGCATACAGCTATGGTCTCTGTTTTTACCCTTTAGCTTTCCTTTCAATCTGCTGCCTCCTCCTAAATAGAACAGTTGCAGGGTACTTGAAACAGTTTGCTCCTTTTTGTGGGTGTTCTAGTGTTTGATACTACTGCTGTATGCTAGATATTATTTGGATGTCTTGAGTTTTTCCAGATCACCTACCTCAATAAATGTTTTTTTTTTTCACTCTCTCTGGATTCTTATTTGTTGCAGAGGATGACCTTTGCCACTTTGCCAGGAGAAACCTTTGTAGCCGTTTGGGTAGGTTGGTGCCCAGACCAGGGATGCTCATTTAAGCGAGGTAAAGCAACTGTCAGCAACGACTTCAACAGAAGTGTAGGAACAGCAAATCGAAGTTTTCTTGTATCATGCTCAGGCCCCTAACATGTATTTTCTCCAAACTTTTTTATACAAACTAAATCATGGATACCAAATGATTTATTCAGCACACTGAAACATTATGTAGGGGAGGGATGGTGGCTCAGTGGTAGAGCATCTTCTTGGTAAGCAGAAGGTCCCAGGTTCAATCCCTGGCATCTCCAAAAAAGGGTCCAGGCAAACAGGCATGAAAAAACCTCAGCTTGAGACCCTGGAGAGCCGCTGCCAGTCTGAGTAGACAATACTGACTTTGATGGACCCAGGGTCTGATTCAATAGAAGGCAGCTTCATATGTTCATGTGTTTGGGGAGGGACGGCGGCTCAGTGGTAGAGCATCTGCTTGTTAAGCAGGAGGTCCCAGGTTCAATCCCTGGCATCTCCAACTAAAAAGGGTCCAGGCAGATAGGCGTGAAAAACCTCAGCTTGAGACCCTGGAGAGCCACTGCCAGTCTGAGTAGACAATACTGACTATATGGACCAAGGGTCTGATTCAGTATAAGGCAGCTTCATATGTTCATAAAAGATTTTTGGGGAGGGACGGTGGCTCAGTGGTAGAGCATCTGCTTGGGAAGCAGGAGGTCCCAGGTTCAATCCCTGGAATCTCCAAAAAGGGGTTCTGTCAAGTCAGCTGGATTCAATAACGAGTCCTTGGGTGAAAACAAGCTTCTAGTTTATTGAAAGCCGAAAAGTAGACCATGATAACAATTGAAGGACTAAGGTACCAAACATGAACCAAGCATTTTTAAGGTGTAGATCAAAGGATTCCTACGGGCGGGGTACACTAAACAACAGGTTTTCACACTAGGATGTTAATCTCTCATTCTCACACCAAAGCCGCGGCGCTCTGTACTCCCACAGCCCTTTTGGTCTGAGAAGGCTCCAACATCTCATTCCCATATCAGCATTTCAAAGTAAACTACCCAACAAAGGCATAGCTAGGAGGAGGGGGGGGGGGAAGGAGAGTTAGCTAGCAGCATTCGGTGTTCAGTATGGACCCAGAATCCCTTGCTTCTGAACCAGAGTTAGAAAATATATTCCCAAAAATACAGCAGACTTGACATACTGCCCCCCCTAAGCCCCCCCTACGGTGCGGGCTCGAGGTTGTTTTTGATCATGCTTTCGTGCTTTGAAGCCTGGGGGGGGCTCTGCACTCCCCCGACCCGAGAGGGGCGTTGATTCCGTTTGATGCCAATTGGTCGAGGTTGGGCTTCGACGCAGCAGGCTGCAATGAAACACAGGGTGAACTTTACCAAGGGCCGGAGGCAAATCTAACTCCACAGTTACTGGGTTAATCACTCGTTTGATCTTGAAAGGCCCTATGAACTTAAAGGCCAACTTTCTGGATGGTTGGGAGAGAGGTAGATTTTTCGTTGACAGGTACACTGAGTCCCCAACCTTTAGTTCCCAGACTGGCACATGAGACTTATCATATTGCTTCTTGTAAGCCTCCTTTGCTGCTTTTAAGTTCTCCTGGATGGAGGGCCAGTATTGGCTAGGTCCTTGCCACCATTGCTCAAACGCAGAACCCGTTTCTGGGCTCTCCCCCCCCGGCAGCAGCGGGATTGGCTTTCCCTCATATCCCAACACCGTGGCGAAGGGGGAGGCTTTGGTGGAACTGTGGGCGCTGTTGTTGTAGGCGTACTCTGCAAACGGGAGGAGGTCTACCCAGTCTGCCTGGCGTTGGCCCACAAAGCATCGTAAATACTGTTCTAGCACCCCGTTCACTCTCTCCGTCTGTCCATCTGTCTGGGGGTGGTATGCTGAACTTAACCCCTGCTCCATCCCTAATAGTTTGCAGAACTCCCGCCAGAAGGTGGCAACGAACTGAGGCCCCCTGTCACTAATTACTTTGTCTGGGATTGTATGGTGTTTGGCCACGTGATCGAAGAATAGGATGGCCAGCTTCCTGGCTGTGGGTAGTTGGGCACAGGGAATGAAATGGGCTTGCTTGGAAAACGTGTCCACTACCACCAAAATGACCGTCTTCCCCCGTGAAGAGGGGAGCTCTACTATAAAATCCATCGACACAATGGCCCAGGGGCGTTTGGCTGTTTCTAGCGGCTGCAGGAGACTGGGGGGCTTCCCCCCTCTCTTCTTCGCCATTATGCACACTGGGCAGCTGGTCGCGAATTCCGACACGTCCCTTCGGAGGGATGGCCACCAGAACTGCCGGTTTACTAGGTGCAGCGTCTTTACATAGCCAAAGTGGCCCGCCAATTTAGATGAGTGGCAAAGCTGCAAGATTTCTTTTCTCAGATTCATCGGGATGTACAGTTTCTCCCCTTTATACCACAGTCCATCCTTCCCCTTCTGCACCCCCTCAGGCCGCCCGCCTCCCTCCCTCTCGGCCTCTAGAGCGATGCGTTCCCGACTGATTCCGTCCAGCTCCCTCCTCTTTTGCGAGCGGGTGGTGACCATGGCTGCCACTTGTGTGGGGGAAATTAAGGAGTCGACCACCTCTTCCCTCTGGCTTTCGTGCTGCGGGAGCCTGGACAGGGCATCAGCCAAGAAGTTACGTGTCCCCGGGATGTGTTTCAGAATGAAATCGAACTTGGAAAAGAACCCCGCCCATCTGATCTGTTTCTCACTGAGCTTTCTTTTCCCCGTGAGTGCCTCCAGGTTTTTGTGATCCGTCCATATTTCAAATGGCACTCTAGCCCCCTCCAGCCACGATCTCCATGTCTTTAGCGCAAACATGACTGCGAAGGCTTCCTTGTCCCACACTGACCAGTTCCTCTGCTCATCTGAGAATTTCCTTGAGATGTAGGCACAGGGTCGCAATTTCCCCTCCCCATCCCTCTGCATGAGAATGGCTCCTACGGCGACATCGGAGGCGTCGCACTGGACCACGAAGCCCTTGAGCTCGTCTGGGTGACTCAGGACTGGCTCGCTAGTGAACAGTTGCTTGAGCCGGTCGAAAGCCGCCTGGCAAGCGGGTGTCCAGTTAAGCTTCGACCCCGGTCGCTTTGCGTCTTCCCCCTTCCCCTTTATTTTGAGGAGGTCCGTCAGGGGCAGGGCGATTTGAGCGAACCCCTCAATGAATCCTCTGTAAAAATTGGAGAATCCGATGAAAGATTGGAGCTGTCTACGTGTCCTCGGGGGGGCCCATTCTACGACTGCCTGCACCTTCGCGGGATCCATGGCTAGTCCATCTTTGGACACCCGGAACCCGAGGTAGTCTAATTCGGTGCGGTGAAACTCGCATTTAGACAGCTTGGCATACAGTTGGTGCTCCAGCAGGGTGGTTAGCACCTCCCTCACTAGTTTTACATGGGACTGTTCGTCCTGGGAATAAATAATGATGTCATCCAGGTACACCACCACCCCTTTGTACAGAAATTTTCTCAGTACATCATTTATAAAATTCATGAATACCCCAGGCGCCCCCTGCAGCCCGAATGGCATGACTAGGTACTCAAATTGTCCCATCGGGGTGTTGAACGCCGTTTTCCACTCATCCCCCTCTTTGATGCGCACTCGGAAGTACGCGTCTCTCAGATCAAGCTTTGTAAAGATCTCCCCCCCCCGCCACCGTGCTCAGCAAGTCTTTAATGAGGGGGATGGGGTAAGCGTTGGACATGGAAATCGCGTTTATCCCGCGAAAATCAGTGCAAAGTCTAAGCGTATTGTCCTTCTTCTTTCTAAACAGCACCGGGGCCGCGTGGGGCGCCGTGGCGGGCCTGATGAAACCCCTCTCCAGGTTCAGGTCTAGGAACTTGCGCAGCTCCTTCTTCTCAGCCCACCCCATTTGGTAAAGTTTGGCCCGGGGGAGGGTTTCCCCGGGGATCAGTTCTATGGCACAGTCCGTGTTCCGGTGGGGGGGTAGTTGGTTGGCTTCCCGCTCACTAAACACTTCCATGAGGTCCTGACATACACTCGGGACCTGGTGCACCTCCTCTACCAGGACACACGCCCTCTCTCGGGCGGCGGGCGCCCGCGGTCCCCACGCCGTGTCCCACGAGTGCCCGCTGCAATCAGGGTCGGGGAACCGGATGGTTTGTGCTTTCCAGCGGATAAGGGGCTCGTGTTTCTCCAACCATCCCACTCCCAACACCACGGGGTAGCCACAAGCCGGGGCGATGACAAACGTTTCCCTGTCCCAATGGCTCTCAATCCCCAGGGGGCATGGTTCTGTTTCCTGCGTGCAGGGCTCCCCCCCCATCACTGACTCGTCCATTTGTGCAAACCGCATGGGGTGGGGAAGTTGCAACCGCTCTAGTCCCAGGGCCTCCACCACCTTGGGGGAAATTAGTTCCCGGTTGCACCCCGAGTCTATGAGGGCGCGGATCTGCAGGAACCTTTTCAGTTTTGGGTTTAGCAGCTTCACCATTACAAAGTACAGTCTTCCCGTGGTTTTTACCGTTAATGGTGCCTCCTCCCGATCGACCTGCTGGCTGGCACCGTTCAAAGCAGGTCGGCGCCGTTTCCCGCCGGCTCCTCCTCCCACGCGAGGTCAGCTAACTCTGCGGAGAGACGGACTTCTTCCTCCTGCAACTCCTCTTGCACCATCAGAGTGCTGCTTTTCGCCGCGTCCTTAGGGCGGCCCGTGGTTTTCTTCGGACCCGGGGTGCCTTGCCTGTTCAGCCCCGGCGTCGGGGTGGCTCCTGCGGGCGGCTGGGGGCAGTTGGAGGCGAGGTGTTTGGGGTCGCCGCAACGGAAGCAGCGGCAGGGCCCTGCCGGGGCGGCCGCTGGCGGCTTCTTGGTTTTGGGAGGCTCGACCTTTCCGGGTGGGGTTTTGGGTGCGCCTCTTCCGGCAGTCAGTGCCTGCCGCAGCATTGCCACCCGCTTCAGGTTGGTCTCCACCTCTCCCGCGAGCTGGATCCACCCCACTAGCGTGTCTGGGTGGGCCTGGGTTAGCGCCCGGTCCAGGATGCTGGGGTTCAGCCCGTTGGTGAAGTGTTCAATCTTCATTACTTCGTTCCAATTCCGGGCCCGGGCGGCGTTAGCCTGGAAATCCGCCGCATACTCCCGGATGGATCGGGCCCCTTGCTTCATATTTCGTAGCGCCGAAAGCGCCCTGGCCTCTTGCAGGGGGTCCTCGTATTGGGTCAGTAGAGCTTGCACGAACGTGTTCACGAAGTGCAGGATCGGACTGTTGGTCTCACACAGGCTCACATACCACTTCTTGGCGGCCCCCCACAACTTCGAGCCCAAATAGTCCACTCGGCTCACTTCATCGGGGAACAGATCTCCCCAATAGTACATGTAACTATTCGCTTGGATTGCAAAATAGTTCACCTCCTCCGGATCCCCGTCGAATGTTGCATCCAGCTCCCGGCTCCCCCCAAGGTCTCGCTGTCTGACCGGGGCGGGGCCCGCCGGCGCTTGGGGCGCCGCCGGCGCCTGGGTGGCCGCCACAGCGGCGGGTGGGGGTTGGCTCGGTCGGCCGCGTGGCCCCCCTGGCCCCGGCTGCTGTTGGCGAGTCCCGGTTACTCCCAACGCTCTCCCCAGTTGGGCGGTCAGGGTCTGTAGTTGGTCCTTGAGGTCCCTCACTGCCCCGTCGACCTCACGGCGCACCATTGACCGGAACATCTGGAAGTCCTCGTCGTGCGGGTCCTTGGGTTTCAGCCCCCCTTCGTCCTCCTCCCCGCACTCTACGCTTTCGCTCCCGCCGCCCGGGGCTTGGGTCGCGGTCGCCTCGGCTCCTTCCTCCGGCTCTCCCGGGTTGGTAGCCGTGGCTTCGGCCAGTTGAACCCGCTTGGTGTGGCGGGTCATGATCGCCTCTCGGCGGATCGGTGCCTGGTCCATCAACGTGGTCGAGGTCCTCGGCTGGTATTGCCGGGGGGTGCCCACCAACTGGAACTGGGGAGGGGAAGCCGCGGTCCTTCTGGCAGTGTGGATGTGCCAGGGTGTCTCGGCCCCCTCCGCTCTGGCTGGGAGTTCCCCGTTGTCCGGAGGCTGATCGGACATCGCCTTTTCAGTTGCCGGAAAGGTTGAACTCCAATAAAGGGAGTCCTTCAAAATGTCAAGTCAGCTGGATTCAATAACGAGTCCTTGGGTGAAAACAAGCTTCTAGTTTATTGAAAGCCGAAAAGTAGACCATGATAACAATTGAAGGACTAAGGTACCAAACATGAACCAAGCATTTTTAAGGTGTAGATCAAAGGATTCCTACGGGCGGGGTACACTAAACAACAGGTTTTCACACTAGGATGTTAATCTCTCATTCTCACACCAAAGCCGCGGCGCTCTGTACTCCCACAGCCCTTTTGGTCTGAGAAGGCTCCAACATCTCATTCCCATATCAGCATTTCAAAGTAAACTACCCAACAAAGGCATAGCTAGGAGGAGGGGGGGGGGGGGAAGGAGAGTTAGCTAGCAGCATTCGGTGTTCAGTATGGACCCAGAATCCCTTGCTTCTGAACCAGAGTTAGAAAATATATTCCCAAAAATACAGCAGACTTGACAGGTTCAGGCAAATAGGTGTGAAAAACCTCAGCTTGAGACCCTGGAGAGCCACTGCCAGTCTGAGAAGACAATACTGACTTTGATGGACCGAGGGTCTGATTCAGTATAAGGCAGCTTCATATGTTCATATGTATTCATAAGGATACCTGTTTTAGTATTCTACATGTTAATTCTTTGTGTACATCTACTTGTCGTAAGGTCTGGTCAATTATGGAATATTTCTGACAGACTCGTTGGAACCACCCATTCATTTTCTTCTTGATGGGACATTATTCTATAGAAGACCTAATTTTAATCACCAAATTAAAAGAGTCTCTGTGGGCATTCCAGTGGCACCCTAGCATGTTAATACTGGAATCCTAACATGTTAATAATGGAATCCAGGAGTGCTGGTGTGGTTCCGTGGTTAAAAGCAGTGGACTCAAATCTGGACAACCAGATTTGATTTCTCAATCCTCCACATGGTGAACTCTGGCCAGTCACAGTTCTCTCAGAACTCTCTCAGCCCCACCTACCTCACAAGGTGCCTGTTGCAGAGTGAGGAACAGACGGAGATTGTAACCCATTTTGAGACTCCTTAGGGGTAAAGAAAAGCGGGGTATAAAAACCAACTCTTCTTCTTTTGAATCCCTTGGTGCAGGGCTGTCAAACATGGGGCCCAGGGAACGAATCAGGCCCCTGGAAGGCTCCTATCAGGCCCCCAAGCAACTGGTTCTTGTCTGTTTCCTTCACCCGCTCTCTTGCTTCCTTCTGCATCTCAGCTTGCTTTGCAAGACTTGCTCAATCACACAGAAGCTACAGAGCTATACCTCTATTTTCTCCATTGGTTGAGGCTCCTCCCCCTCCTGGTCCTCTGGGGAGGGAGAGAAAGAGTCAGGAGCTTCCTTTGCCCAGTTCTCTGGATCCCATTGGAGAAATACGAAGAAAGCACCTTTAAGACCAACAAGTGCTAATGTTTTAAGCACGTTTCATTTTAAGATTTTTTTTTTTAAAAAAATCTTTAATCGTGTTTGTGTCCTTTAAAAGTTATATCTCTGCTACCTAATCTTAAATAGCTACACACATGGCCTGGCCCAACAAGGCCTCGACTGGCCCAACAAGGTCTCATTTATGTCAGATCTGGCCCTCATAACAAATGAGATTGACATCCCTGTCTTGGTGACCAGATTCCATAAATATTGTAAGTATTCCAGATTATTATACTGTTGGTATTTTTAGTGCATTCTCAAATAAAACCCGTTTCAGACTTCTCTGAGCAGGTTATCTCCATCACAAAAAAAAATTACACGTCAGTATAACTGCGTCAGTATTACTTTCCTGGACATTATAATGTATTAAACACATTTATACTGTTTGTGTTAAAGAATATTCCAAACCTACAAACAGAAATTCTGTTCTGCTAGTCTTCACCTAAAGCATTTCAAGGACAATTTCCCATCCATCCAGCTTTTATGTCTGAAGAAAAATTGTACATATAATCAATGTTTTGAGAAAGCGGCCGATTCTTTTTCACAAGAACTTCAACACAGAGCTATCCTGAGAGGGTTACTGATTGTTCCTATGGGTGAGATTAGCTCCCAATCTGGATCAATCTTTTTCATTGATAGACCTCTGAATACTCAGACACATCTGCTTTGGACTATGGAATTCCATCAGTTTCCTTATGATATGAAACTGGTCAGTTATAAACAGAAGTATCTCACTTAGAAAGTTCCAGGATGTGAAATATGCCTTTGCAGTGGCTTCTGGAAAAAATTCAATTTAGTAGACCAGTTAGTAAATCTGGATTTTGGGATATTCATTTAAAATCCAGTATCTTCACAGATCATTTTATGTATGGACCCTGTAAACCTTTCTAACAGCAATCACAAATTAAAGACTTTTGTAATCCAACAGATCATAACATTAGTCTGGTCCACTCATCTCAAGCAATGGGCTCTGCAGATAGTGCGCCTATGATAAAGAGTTTTAGATTTTTACCATGTCCTCCAAAAGAATGGTAGAACAGACACCAGCTTTCCTTAAATCTGACAAGACATCTTTCTTAAATAATAGGCTATATCGCTTAATGTTTTTAATACTTAGATGAAATTCCATCAGTTTAAAGAAGACTGTTTAAATAGATGGCATATTTGATGAAGTTATCATAAGAAATGTAACATTGTGGTTTTAATTTTCTAGGCTTTTGGATTTGAACAGGGTTTCAGTTGCTTTCAATCACATTTCATGTTATATAGTGACACTCTTTACACAAATCTGAGGAAGATTCAAAAAGAGGATATAGAGTCATTGGATGTTTTTACATCGTGTACATGACTTTTATTTGATAAGTAGTGTATATTGAAAAGTAGTACATTGGTGTATGTGAAATACATATATGCATATATGTATTTTACATATGGAAGTACATATGCATATTTTCTCTTGACCCTTCTCTTGGCTTTCTATGGGTTAGATAAACCATGGAAGGAACTCCACTCATGGAACAAATATTTCCTGCTACAGCCCTCTGCGATTCCTGAAAATATATCAGACACTTAGGAATCATATGGAACACTTCACAAGGAGACTGCAGTGAGGGGAAGTCTGTAATCCTTTGGGGAGAAAAAAAAGATTATTCTACTTGCATACAATCTGCTCTTTTAAACAGTTCTATGCTGTACTCTGCACACAGTACAGGTATGCAGTAAAGAACAGTAAAAAAGACATCACATAGTAGAAAAAAAGTGGCACAGACTCAAAAAATTAAAGATGTGCAGATAAAAGGTGTTAAAATAGTATGACGTATGCCTAGAAGCAATGAGACTGCCGGTGAAGATGCTTTAGAACTGGTAACATATGGCCCGTAAGATACATTTGTGTTATAAGACCAGATTTCACATTCTGAGCCAGCTGGAGCTTCCAAACAGCTGGAAGTCTTCAGAGGCAGCCATACATGCAATAGGACAACCTAGAGGTAATCACAGCATGAATAAATGAGGACAGATATCTATTTCCTGTGTTTCTGACACTAGCTGAGCATTCTGGAGATCCCTCAACCCCCTCTGGATTCCAGAGACCTAAATGGGACCCAACTTACCTCACAGCGTTTAACGTTCTGTCTTGCAAGGATGCCAAGCAACCCTCTAAACTTAGCAGGGCATTTCGCAGAGATCTGGAATTTCTCCACTTAGAGAAGTTTATTTGGCCCCATTTTTATAGACATTTGGCTGAGCAGTTGGGGAGGGGGGTTCGCAGGGGGTCTCCAGGGCTTTTAACAGAAAGAACAGTTTGCAACCCAAGTTGTTGACTGAATATGTACACTGTTTTCATCTTTTAACTGTTTACTGAAAATTTAACAATATTTTAACAGCTTTATAATTAGTGAGATTTGCTTGCGTTTTTATTTTGTACCTGTTCTCAGACACAACGTTGTGAAACCCCTGTGCCTTGAACCTGGTCCTTAATAATCTCCCTGACAGAACAGGTTCACACAGGACAGCCGACAAAGACTTGTTATTAACCATACAGGTAAGATTCATCTGGGTTGAATTTCAGTGCATAATCCAACTCATTACCATCTCCACTGTTCAGGATGTCCACTGCTTCACATGACTCAATTCAGAAGGAGAAAGAAAGCTGGACACCACCTGCAGATCAGTGACACCTTTGGGAACTAGTTCATCAGGTGAGTTTGAAAACCAATGACGTTCAGTAACACCAATTCCTATCTTTAACATCTAAAATCCTATGGTTGTTGGTATCAAAAGCCACATTTGTTTTAACAGCTCTCCACAAAACGATACTAAGATGCCCAAGCTTTAGCTTCTCTGATTAGAAGACACAGATATGAAGAAATATGATTGTCTGTGAAATAGCAAAGCATATATTTGTTCTATTCTAACCTTCATTTTGAACCTCAAATCTTCTTTGTCCCCAAGGCCTGTTTTCTGATTACAGAAGAACCTTGATACTTATGTGTAGAAAGATGCTTGGTTAGAAAAATAGCTGCTTCTGGATTTTTGACAGGTTACATAAAACATGTTTATACATGAAAAATTGACTTAATTTGTTGCTAATGGTTTTTCCTAAGCTTTCATTTCCTTAATTATGTGGACAGCCACCTATTAAACAAGAGTAATCATTATACTTGTTTGTGGCAAATGCTTATAAGTATAAAAACAACCTCCTCCCCAAACCCCACACAATCTGCATTTCTATGGTACTCTATTATAGCTACAAGACTTGTTCAAGGATATTCTAAGACAGAGAGACACACACACATGCAAACAAAAAGATCCATAAGGCACCAACAAAACAAAAAATGTGTTCCAATTCAAGATGAGCTCAATCACTTCAACTCTGTTCCTTTGTTCTATCAATGTAACCCAGAGTTTAAGCTTCAGGGTATCAAGGTTTTCCTTTATCATACTGTTCTGTCTGTTTGAGAGCAGTTTCACTGCCATTTCTCATGTGTCAGTCTCACAGGTATAGTTGCTGCATAACTTTAGGCATGTTTCGGTGGTGTGAAAACAAAATTACCTACAGGACTTGGATCCTTAGGTGTGTTTACCGCCTTATCCAGTGAATCTAGGCACTTCTGAGCCCATTTAAAAATACTGGTATGGCATGAGCGGACGTGCCTAAATACCAGAGGAATGGGCTCCATAACAAATGACTGCCTCTGCAACAGAAAGGGATAGTGTGCTAGGATCCAAGGTTTAGGATCCAAGTCTGGATTTTAAACACCTTATGACAGAAAGGACAAATATCCAGTTCTAATAAAATCTTCAAAAACATCCACATTAGTATTCAATAGTTTAGTGGAGTATACTGAAAGCTGACACACAAGAGATTAATTTTACGATATGGATGCTAGTTAGGGATGCTGTTAGACGCCACAAAATTATCACATCATTTATAAGACGCTTGCCATTCTGATTAAGGAAAAGACAAGCTTTGATCACTTGTTATTTTTTGCCCAGAGTTCTTCTCAAGGTGTACCTGAGCTTGCATGTCTCCTGTCTTGATTGCTGTGAATGAGGAATCCGCCATCTACATTACTATGGAACTACTTAAACTGGCAGAACCAGCGTCAGAATATCACTACCGCTGCCAGATAAAGATAAATTTAAATTAACTTAAATTATGTATTTTAAATATACTAACTGGTTTTTATATGTTTCATCTTTTAATTGTTAAATTTAAAGTTTTTATCTATTAATGTAAATGTATAGAATGCTGTTAGCCGCCCTGAGCCGCTTATGCGGGCAGGGCGGGATACAAATAAAATCTATTATTATTATTATTATTGATTATCCATAAGGTGAATGACTGACAGGGAAAATTCCAAGAGCAAGGGGAAGGAATGGACATTATTATTATAGCTAAACTCCTACTCTCATTTTAGATTATGGATCCAACCTTTTTCATATCACAAGCAGCTTTACTTCAGATAACACTGGAACAGACACCAATCTCATTCCAATTTTGCATCTATCATTCTTTGTCATAGTGATCCCATGGGCAACAAACTTGATCATGCGGGATGGTGCAGTTTCTTGACAACCTAGTAGATATGTTTATGTAAATAGAGAGATACCATATCACTCTTCTGCAATACATCCCTATTAAGTTTCAGCTCTAGAGAAGAAAAAGAAACCCATGATCGTTCAAAATATGTCTTTTATTCCTACAGCAACGCAGAAATGGCTACTTAGAACTAGTTCAAATTATTTTTCCACATCTTTTTTAATAACTGCCTTTTAATAATTGTGCCTATAATATACTGACTCATCAGATGTACTGTAAGATCTCCCTATGGTCATGTGGCACACAGGCACAAGACATCTGCATTCTGGAAGAGCAAACTTGCCTCCTAATTTCAATGAAATTCCCTTGCTGGATTGCACTAAAAGACCTTCTAATCCTGCACTGTTTCCAAAGCTGGTCACACAGATGTTCATAAACAGGGCCTGTTGGACACTCCTCCTGGTGCCTCTACAACAAACATGCAGTCTTCAAAACACAGATTCCATGTTTTAGCTTCTATGGCAGATAGCTGCTGAAGTACCACAAGTGCATGGGGTCTCTAATCAGTTCTGTATGCTATCCTGTGTTTCACACAGTAAAACCAACCGTGAGGTCAAAGGAGTAAAAACCTACTAACTATGGCATTTGGTCTTATAAAATGTTTCAGAATACCAATAATTGAATATGCTAATTTTATTACTACTTAATAATCTTAGACGTACTGCACGTACTGCTCCCCCCTTTGTTCTAAATAAAGCTTGATATACCAGCATTTTTCCTCATAAGCTGAGCTACTGCAGAGAACAGAACAAAGCCATGAAAATGGGACAACGAAGAGCACTGGTACTGTTTCATCAGCCTATGTTCTTGAAGCTCTTTTTGTTGTTGTCGCAGTGACAGTCCTAGTACTTGGATTGTCCCAAAAGAAAATAAAGTCTCACTAAAATGCTGAATCTGACTTCATTATACAGCAGCTGATGACTATCAGCAATAACCTTTACATTATAAAGCTCCTTATAAAACAATTCTGTAGAAGTATTTCTCAACTCTTCTTTGTTTTGAAAAGCCAGGAAGTTAGTGTGCTCCTGTTTTACTTAAAATAAAAAAACTGGTTTATGTAACTTCACTGCAGCTACATTCTTATGTTGACACCAGAATAGACTGAATTCCATTAGTAACATTGCTAATGCCACATTGAATTAAATCCTTTTAGACAAGGAACACAAGAAGCTCAAAGACCACCAGCAGCTCCTTCCAATTTGCACAGTAAGCAACTGAAAGAAATACTCAAATCCTGGACCGACAGGCATATCTGCTACATTTCTATGGAAATCGTCTGCATCTTGTGCTACGTAGTGCCCAAATGACAAACCCTAAACCTGCCCTGTGAACTGTCTTGTGCAGTCCACTTTACCATGCGGCATCATGTGATGTATCAAAAAGAATTTTACCAATACACTTGCTTCCAAATGGAAGTCTGAGAAAGAAGAAGTGAACATACGAACATATGAGGCTGCCTTATACTGAATCAGACCCTCGGTCCATCAAAGTCAGTATTGTCTTCTCAGACTGGCAGCGGCTCTCCAGGGTCTCAAGCTGAGGTTTTTCACGCCTACTTGCCTGGACCCTTTTTTGGAGATGCCGGGGATTGAACCTGGGACCTTCTGCTTCCCAAGCAGATGCTCTGCCACTGAGGCACCGTCCCTCCCCAAGTGTGGTAGAACTGTCCTCACTACGGGGTAAGGACCTTTCATTGATGACCAGCTTATCACATGGTTACATTGTGGCAACTTGCCACTTAACAAGCCCTGACCTTGGTAGTCCAGGATAGCCCGATCTTGTCAGTTCTTGGAAGCTAAGCAGGGCCCACCCTTGGCTAGTATTGGGACAGGTGACCTTTAAGCCGGCAAACCACCTTTGAAACGTCTCTTGCTTTCTAAAAAGTCTAGCTTGCCACCTAGTGGTACATAATGCTAGAAGAGCTGGAACTTCCAGATGCTGAACAAGTTTAGGATCTCCTGACTATTATGCATATGCTGCCATAAGATGAGAGTGATGGTGGTGATGATGATTATTCCTAACGTATGGCTCAATGCAGTAAATCACTGAAATATACAACTGTTGCCCACTGCCATAGGACAGCTGCAAGTTATATAACAGCAGCATGAACTAACTGAATGCAAACACTGAAGTGACAATTACATCTGAATGTGGAATGTGATGGTCAAAAAAAGAGAGAGGGGAGACTTTTAAGATAATAGTATGAGAATACACAAAGCTCAAATTTATTTAGATGGTTAAAACATTTGGAAGTAAGAACGGCAGGATCATACCTTGTGCTTGCAAGGCTTGGTGATTCTGTTCCAAGCCTGCATCTTTCCAATTGACTGGCAACAATTTGTCTTTCCACCTCAAGCTCTCTGGTGAGCCTCTGAAACTGGAGTTCCTGCAATTCAAGGGAGAAAGCATAATTATTTGTTCGTTCCAGTACAAAGAATAGAAAACCACCATATAAACGGCACTAACGAACAGTTAGTAACTTTCCCAAGTTAGTAACAGCTCATGCGAAGTCTCATGAAGTACAAACCCTAGTGTGCAATCTAGTCAAAACGAACCACGGTTTGTCACAACAGCATTTAACTGTTTTAATATTTTAACCTTATAGATATTGTTTTATGAATGCTGTTACCCGCTCTGTTGTAAAGGGGGCGCAATAAATCAAATTTTGCAATCTAGTCAAACGAACCACGGTTTGCCACAGAAGCATTTAATTTGTTTTAATATTTTAATCTTACAGATACTGTTTTATGATTGTTGTTACCCACTCTGTTGTAAACGATGCCATAAATCAAACAACTAAATTAAATTATGTAGCTTCGAGTCAAGACGGAGGAAGTACATAAGTCTTCAGATTCCTCAAATTGCAAAATGGTTGTGTGCTAATCTAGCCACTTTTTTTTTTTAAAACTGTCCTTAAAGACTGTTCCAAAGGACCATCTGGTGCAACATTTGCTTATTTACTTTTTAAATTGCATGTTAGGATCATATCACATCAGCATCCAGCTGAATGCGCCCTAGTATGCATACAAAGCTTTGTGAGTGGAAAACAAATCGCATATTACTAGTATCTTCTATGGAGATATGTACTTTACAGAACATATGTGACAGTTTTTGCTCACAGCATATATAACCACATCAGCAATCCAAGCTGAAAGCGTTGTTGAAATGTCCTTGTATGAGCTGAGCAGCAGCCAGCCAGCCAGGAGACTGGCAACTTGCATGCCTCATCCATCTCCATTCGCCATAATTGCACTCCTGGGGACACTGCACATGTCCTGCAGCTGCCTCTGCCCTGGCTAGATCAGAAAGCTGGGAGACATTGCAACGGACAAGTGAGAACTAGATGGGGGCAGTAGCTCATGCCACAGATCATGCCTTGCATGTGAGAGCTTAGGTCCACTTTCAGTTAAAGGACTGCAAGGAGGAGAACTGCAGAGGGAACCTTTTCCTGCATGAGACACTGAAGAGTCGATGTCAGACAGTGCAGTCAATGCTGCTCCGGAGACTGAGTCACTATAAAGTAGCTTCATATATGCCTAGGGTTGTTAGCTCCAAATTGGGAAATACCTGGACATTTGGGGGGCAGAGCCTGAGGAGGACAAGGTTTGGGAAGAGGAAGGACTTCAATGGGGCATAATGCCATAGTGTCCAACTTCCAAAGTGGCCATTTTCACCAGGTGAACTATTTTGTCACCTGGAAATGAGTTGTAATCCCAGGATATCTCTCCTCACCCACATGCTCTCCTCAGCCATCTGTTCTGAACAAGCATGGCAGTCAAGAGAGAACTGTTAGCCTATCTGTTAGTCTGCTAGAGCAAAACCAAAACGGAATCTCATAACTCTTTAAAGACTGATTTATTGGGACACAAGTTTTAAGTTCTAAGCTGGGGTCCTCAACTTTTGACCCTACAGGCACCTTTGGAATTCTGACATAGGGTGGTGGCAGGCACAATCTCAAAACAGCTGCTACAAGAGGTGGTACCAACCACAAAACATCAGGCAGTGAGGTCACGCATAACTCTAATAGTAACTCTTAAAAAGAGCTTCTGTCTGTAATGTTGAACAACTGTTAGCAACCAAACCCCTCCTTGCTGAGGAGTAGCTTAGCGCTGAGAAATAAACACCCTTCTTTAATATCACCTCAAAATCATATGTGCAAGGTTCTGCCTGGCCCAAGAGTGAAACTAAAATGGATCTGGTGTACACAAAATGGATGCTGGCCTGAGAAAATATTTTGGTAGGTAAATCATAGAGGCTGACGAGCTAACGAACCCTCCTCTCCGCCCTAAAGAGATGCATAATTTAAAACACTGGATCTCCCAAGGAAACGTTACCTGACCTTGAATTAAACCTCGTCCACAGATGGTCATGTTTTCCCTTGGCCATTTACCCTAATTATGCAATACTTAGTACTATTCATACAACCTGTTAATTTCCCATCCTGTAATCAAGGATCATCAAGAAATATTAACACTTATAGTTCAATCCCCAGCAATCTCACCAAAGATTCTCAAAATCTTTGTCCACTCACTGCCAAAAAAACCCATCAAGGCATTGTTTTGGGGCAACCACGTCAAGATAGCCCCAGGGAACATTTTCCCTATAACTGCCAGCACTCTGCACCCTAGCAGTGCATCTGTGCCCTCCATGTCAGCCTCACACCCCCACCTGCATATGGGTCTCCTCTCCTCTTTGCTCTGTGAAACGCTGGTTGTTTCGCTTGCTGCCTTCTGCGGACCTCAGTTTTCTAGATTGGTAAGAAACACCTCTCAGAAATCATTATCTTCTCCCTGATTTCTTCTTAGTTAGTTTGTACATGGTTAACTGTGCTTGTGTCTGTTTTGCCCTTTTATTTCTCTTTTTAATAAAAAGCCTTTCCGGTTGAACATCTGCCTGGTTTATTTGAGAGTTCTCTTAAAGGGGAAAAATCCTGATATATGCTGGTGATCCCAGTTACCTGCTTCTTACTCTGTCTCTGTTAAAGCTACTATTCCTCACTAATTGGGAGACTATTTGGCTGACACAAGATGCCTTTTAAAATGACACATTAAAATATTTTCTTGCATACATACAGCTCACCTTTAGACATACAATGAAGATCCTTGTGCTGTGTTGGCAACAGCTGGCAAAGCAACTGTTTTTTTAAAAAAATCTGTACAGCCAATCAGAAGCCCTGCTGGGCAAAAGCCCCACCCACTTTCTAACAACACTTGTCAGGTACCAGGAAATATGTTGGCAGGTTCCACACTGAGGATCCCTGGTCTAAGCCAACAAGGGAAAGGGTCTTATTTCTGATGTTGCTTAGGAAGCAGAGACTCATGCACATATATGCTTGGCTATAGGGGCATTGCCAGAGGCTCACTGATCTTCTTACCAAATCAAGATGCTTTGTGTGTTACATGGTATGAAAAGAAGGCAGACATGATGACCAATGCAACCTCCACTCTTGTTTGCACAGAATGACTGTGACTGGGAGGACTCCCACACAATCCACCTCATTTATCCCCCCAGCCTTGATGCAGGATGTGGCCAAAGGTGTTCTCAGAGTGTTCCCTGTTGCAGCTGTTGCTTTGACTAGGAAGAGTCCTGGCGTCTTCCAAGAAGCCATAAGGAAGGAGAGTATGTATAGCTTGCTGGATGTGTGGAAGTTGACTAAGGAGACGGCAAAGCACTCATTCTCACTTTCACCAAATGTGTCCTCTTCTACCACTGCTGCGCTATTAAAGATAAATGGGAAGCAAGCTGTCTGCCATTTTCTCCCTTCCTTCCTTGCCCAGACCATCAAATCCTGACAGAGCTGTAGGATCTGGGCTGCTCACTGAAGTGTGGGAAAGAAAATGGAAGAAGCAGTTGTTTAAGCGGGATTGTGAGCAGCAACAGTACTGATAAGGGGAAAAAATGGACCATTGGATACTCACCATGAAGGGTCCTTCTCCTCTGAGGAAAGGAGGACATCTTGAGGGTGATTCCCACTGTTGTATCAGGAAGGCAGGAACGACTTTTTAAACTTCCTGTCTCCAGTCTGTGGGAGTCACCCTCCACAGTTTAGGTAACTCCAAAAGCAGTCAACTATAATACCAACTCTAAAAGAGGAACAAATGGACAAGACAGCACAGTAACATAGATAAGAAAAAGCAGGTAAGTAAAAACAGCTGAGACAGGAAGAGGATCTGCTGAGTATCAAGCTTGATTATTACTTCAGGATGGACAAGATGTCCTCCTTGCCTCAGAATAGAAAGACCCTTCACAGTGAATATCCAATGGTCAGTTCTCCCTCTGAGGTGGAGGACATCCCGAGGGACTTCTCAGCGCTGTGTCCTCAGTTTCGGTGTGGGTCACTGTTATCTTCACTTAGGACATTCTGCAACAATATTCTACCAATGGCAGAACTGTACATATTGAAAGTGGAAACTGAGGATCATGTTGCAGCATGCAACAGCATTGTTAACCTTCCTTAACAATGATGTGCGTTACAAATGCAGTATTGGTAGCGGCACTCCTGATGGAATGGGTTGTGATTCCAGGAGGTATGGGACGGCTTGTGACACTTACATGCTTTGACTATGTGTGACTCCTTGAGTGTGTTACTAATGGCTGATTTTGACATCTTATGCCCTTTGTTGGGTGGAGAAATAGACACGAATAATGCTTTGTGACTGGCTTGACAGATATATGTCTTGAGGGCTTTTCTGACATTCAGGATATGCCATGCCTCTTCCCTTTGGTGCTTTGGGCAAAAGGAAGGAACAAATTTCTTGAGCTCTATGAAAGGTAGAGTTCACTTCGGGGATGAAGGCAGGATCTGGTCTCAGCACAGTCTTATCCTTATGAAACATGCAGCACTCCAGTTTACCAGACAACACGCCTAGTTCAGAAACTCTTCTGGCAGAAGTGATAGCTTTGATAAAAAGAGTCTTCATCCAAAGCCATTTGAATACAACTTCTCTGAGGAGCTCAACTGGTGGCTTGGTGAGCGCTGAGAGAACCATATGGTGCTTTCATGTTGGGAACCTATGTACCACTGGTGGGTCCTTCAAGGTCACACTCTGGAGGAAATCCCATATGTGAGGGAGCCTCAAAATCTTGTGCCTTTGATTTGAGGCAGGATTGTGGCAAGAGTGTGACCTGTTGTTTGAGTATAGGTGCTCTGAGTCCTCTCATCATTCCTCCTCGTAGAAATGCTAAGATTGATCTGAGAGGTGGTCTTAAAGGCTCAACCTTATTCTTTTTATACCTGTGAATAAATGCTTTCCATAGCTGCCCTGAATCCATTTGGGGAGGGCGGGATATAAATGCAATTAAATAAATAAATAGTGTGTTGTAGACCCTATTTGTTGATTATCTCCTGGAGGCTATGAGGGTTTCTGTGACCTCAGTATTGTACCCTAGATGTATGAATTTAACCCTCTCTAATTCCAGGTGGTCAAATGAATGGCCCTTCAATCTTCTTTCACAGTGCAAAAGTCCACTTTTTAAAAACTAAGCTGTCACGAATGGACCCCTGATCATCCTCCAAAAACAGGTATAGGACTGCAGTGCTGTGATGGCAGCATTCACCAATGGAATCTGTAAAAACTCTGTAGGGAAATGTGATGAGGCATATAAGTTTTAAATAAACCCTGGGTACTGTCTGTTTGCTCGGGCTTTGGCCTATTCTGATTTTAATTTGTTTTTTGAAGAGCTCTGGAAAAGGGAAGACTCGTTCACTGGTGTCTGATCTTTTGTTTGTTTGATCTGCACCAAAGTACAAGCGCTTGAAAGGACTCATTCCATACACTTGCTGACACCGTTTCAGGCATCCATCGAACACTACTCTCCCTCTGGGCCTGGAACCGGGGAGGATCTAGAAAAACTTAAGATTAATAAGGTATAGGTTAAAGGACTGTTTAGAGAAGAATAAGGTGGGAAGAGGAAAAAAAAACACGTAAAAATCAAGAGAAAAGGGCAAACTGCTTTCCCTGTTGAGGGAGAGAAAAACTGAAGAAAGGATTTCCACAGACTGGAAACAAGAAGTTGGAAAAAGTTATTCCTGCCTGCATGATAGGATGGTGGGAATCACACTCAGGATGTCCTCCACCTCAGAGGGAGATGTTTACTTTCACCCTGTCAGCAACTAATTTCTTTTGCAATGTTCTGAGTGAGCAAGAACTGAATAGCTAATCACTCTGCCTTCAATCACAAATTCACTCCTGCATAAAGCCATAACATAAGCCAAAGACTCCCTAAACCTCATCTAATGTGTAATGGAAGCTAACCCTTCCTTAATATGCAGACCAATAGCTCATTCCAGTTTGAAAACATGAAGAAATTTGTGTGAGCATTCCATGGGCTATCCACTGTTGTGAAAACAGCTAGTATCATCCCACTCACCCACTTTCCATCAAACAGGGCTCAAAGTAAGTAGTAGTGGATGTTGTACCATAGCCCCGGAGTCCCTAATTTTGTTGTGCTTGTGGGCACTTTTAGTATTTTGAAAACAGAGTAGGCACCAACACAAATTGGCTGCTATTGAAACGCTACTGAATTTCAAAAATCAGAAAATGGCTTCTGCAGGGTGTACTAAGACTAATCACACAAAGTTGGTAAGTTGCAATCCAAGCATTATGAATGAAGCCAGTTGTTTCTGGATTCATCTACTCCACTGAGGCAAAGGAAAACCAGGCTTGGTTGACTACTTTGGGAAGAAGCAAAGGGGTACTACAAAACCAACTGGCATACCATGCTGGATCACTGCCCAGCCAACTGGATCCTTTTCTTTTTTTGTAGCAGAAGAGTTTTCTTTTATTGTTTTACAAACAACTCTGCCAACAGAGGGAGCTTCACCCTTCCTACAAGGGCAAGTGTTTTCAGTAATGGGAAGCAGAAGGGACTTAGCCACAGACTGCTCATCTTGAGGTCTATACAAAGTACTTGCTCCTCTTGTCCTTGAGATGGCTTCGCATTTGTTACTCTGCACCATTCTGGAAGCAGATCTCCAACTTCTGTGTGCTTTGAACGTGTGTCAGTAGGGGGTTTTCATTAAAGAGCTGGCCTGGCTTCTTCAAGCAAAGAGTAGGCTGCACTATAATACAGCACAGGCCCATCCGAAACATGTATGCTTTCCAGGCCTCGTGAAAGTCAACTATCCTTACACTCCTATGTCCAGCCTAAGACTGGAAGTTGCTCTCTCGCTCTGACATGCTGTAAACTATAGCCACATCAAACATAGTGCTTCTTCCAGAATGTGCACCTTTTGAAGGCAGACTCGCTGGCTTCTTGGGGGGAGGGGAGAGAAGAGGCGGGGGGGGGGGGGGGAAGCAGCCTCCTGGGGCAGGGGCATGAGCCAGCCAGCACCCGTTCCTGCTCAGTGCCACCACATCACGTGGCCTTATTAAGAAGGCAGTGAAGCAATGAGATTCCTTTTTCTTTAGCAGCTAATAACGACTACCATTCAGCCAAAGAGAAAATAATTAACTATACTTCAGAGCTATAAAATTACCGCCATTTCCTATTCCTATAAATCTGCTTTGAGACAACAGTTCAGAAGCCGCGGCATTTCAAAACCTTCTGCATAAAGTAGCAAATTCCACCCACAAAAAATGCAATAAATCTGAACTTTTTTGCAGTTAAACCTTCAAGGTTGTAGGAATTAAGTACTTATGTGGAAATAAATTGACACCATCAACAACAGAAGGGCCCTAAAGTTCTAGAAGGCAGCCACAGGATTAAGGAAGTGCACATGAGTAACCACAAGGAGTAATCATCACAGGTTTAGCGAATTGTTTTGCTCTTGCAGTGACTGGTTCCTTTGCCACAGAACTACTGAGAAATTGAATATGAAAGTAACTCCACAGGGTATCTCTAGGTCGGTTTTCTTGTTCACCTTTTTTATTTGTCACCAGTTGACTACTTACTGCTTGATGACTCACAGCACAATTTGTGAACTGTCACTACTGAACAGTACTCTATTAAATTTGACAAACTGTACATTGCTCCTTTTGTGCCGTTTGCAATGTGATGACTTTCACCCATGCAAACTATCAACTCTTAAAGGACAAATGCTAAAGAAAATGCAGTAAAAGCTACAGTGACACGGTTGTGCTTCCATAATTGTAATAGTGTAGTACTCTTGAAAACAGAGCATACACTGCACAGTGCTGTCCTCAGATCTTGATATCCTCCATACCTAATTATGCCTTATTCTGTATTTTTTCCTTTAAATTCCAACCAGTGCATTCCTATCCAATGCTCCACTAGCAGCACTGGCCAACTCGCTAACTGTAAGTACTATGGTATTTCCCTTCTTAGATCACCCTCAGAATTCAAGCCATTTTTAAACTAATTAAACTGACCATTGCCAAATCAAATAAATTCTAGAGATAGGTCTTCAACTTCAGGGACTTCAATATCCTTCTACTTTAAAGTTTTTAACAACTACATTTTTCTGGTGGACTAGGATCCAGGAGACACAGGTTCAAATCCTCCCATCTGGTCACTGGATGACCTTAGGTAGGTTTGGCTGAGAGTGTGACTGGCCCAACTGGGTGGTTAACTGTAAGGACAGCATGGAAGAAGAAAATAACAGGCCATTTTGGATCCTTAGTGGGAAGAAAAGTGGCATATAAATGTTTAAATAAATAGGTGTGATTTTTTTGTCTCAAGTGGCCAAGTATCCTTAAATACAGGGCTCTTTTTGAGCAAGAACACAGTTCTGTGGTGTGGCTTAATATGCAAATTAGTCCCTGCTGTGGCTTTTTCTACAAAAAGCCCTATGTAAAACATTGTGGTATCAGGGGGTGTGGCCTAATATGCAAATTAGTCCCTGCTGGGCTTGTTCTGCAAACAAAGCCCTGTTTAAATATACACATTACTGACAGTCTATGCTATGCCACTGCTAAAGATATAAAAGTATAACACTAAAAGGAATTAATAGCTACTTTACATTTACTTCAACAGTTTCTACACTGGGTAGACACAAGCCAAGGCATCTGACCGTGCAGATACGAACATACATACATGCAGCTGTTCCATAGCAAACTGGCATATCAGAGTCAGTACTGTCCACTTTGATTAGCAGCTGCTCTCCTGGGTCATCATCTATTTTGTTATCCTTTTAGCTGAAGATGCCAGGAACAGAACCTGGGAGCTTCTGAACGAAATGCAGATGCTCTACCAGTAAGCCATGGCCCCTCCTCTAGCTAGAAACTTGGTCAGGGTTCCTAAGAAATTTTAAGTCAGCATCATGCCAGGTGGGCAATGAACTTACATTTATTTTAATAAAGGCATTTAAGAAATCTCATTTCTTTAATAAGTTGAAGTCCAAGATTTCCTCTCCTATAATTTTAACAAACATATATAATAAACTGGGTGAAAGCAAAGTTCAGTTGTTGCTAGCTCGTGAAAATAAAAGTTAGGTTTCTCCTAATAGCATTTCATCAGAATAAAAATGAACGTTCCAATTAATGGTCTAATAAGCCACACACACACACACACACAATATAAAACCTGTTGAACATCACATTTGAAGTCCAAGATTTCCTCTCCTATAATTTTAACAAACATATATAATAAACTGGGTGAAAGCAAAGTTCAGTTGTTGCTAGCTTGTGAAAATAAAAGTTAGGTTTCTCCTAATAGCATTTCATCAGAATAAAAATGAACGTTCCAATTAATGGTCTAATAAGCCACACACACACACACACACAATATAAAATCTGTTGAACATCACATTTGTGTTGAAGGTTTTAAATCTTTAAACTGGCATTTATAGACAAGGTCAGACTTCAAAATAAACAAACATCCATTATGCAGCATGTAACAGCCATCCATAAAATAAATTTAATGGATGTTAGAATGTCAGCCATTAAAATGATTACTTGCAAACATACTGTGCTTAAGCCTTTAATCATTAAAATACAGTAACTATATATTCCTGCACCAAATCCACACACAAAGGGTATGCACTTTTTTTAAGAATCGTTATTTTAAAGTACAAAGACACATTTCAAAAAGTCTTTCCCTAGATGCTGCTCAACTTTGTCCCACAGAAGATCGAATGCCAACATATTACTGTGTTTGCAGTACAACATGTCTTTTGATGGCCTTTGAAATGACTACAGAGTAAACCTGACCGACATATAAACAAAACTGTTTCTTTTATTATAAGATCAGGAAAAGGAGATTTGCCTTATATAAGACAAACAGTTACAAGCCCCACCATGTCCTACTTAAAGACTGAACACTAATTTTGGTTTTATAACAATTGTTTTCTCTGTCATGCCTGAAACATCCTCATGCATTTATGGCACATTATATGCATAAGCTCATACCTGTCACTGCACCAAAAAATGTGATTCTAAGGATGTGCACAATGCAAAGTACAACTGATTGGCTTCTATTACCTGTACAAAAAGCTGAAAAATTACATCAGCATCTGCCTTTATTCCTTATATTTAAAACAGAAATATAGCACCAAGGTACCATTCTAGGGCTACTGCCACTGTGGGACTTAGGGTGGTCTGGGCCCTCCAAAATCCTCCAGGCTGTCTGTCCCAGTGGTCAACTTTTATTAACAAAATGAAAATAAAAAACTTAAGGCTTTAAACCTTTAACTTGTTCAAAAGTAATGAAAATGCTACTTGTTCTGGCCTACAAGTGCAAAGGCTGGGATAAGTGACAAGCAAACTCCCTCACCTTTTTAAAAACATCTTATTACCTGTAATACGATTAAATGAATTCAAGCACATTACGTTGACTGTATTTATGCTCCATGATGATTCTAGCTCCCTCGATGTCCTTCACCACACTTCTAGCTACAAGCTAGCTTTATTATAAAGTCCAACACAAAGACTGCAAAGCAGCAAGCAAGTAACAGCTTAAACTATTAGTAGAAAAGAACATAAGAGAAGCCATGTTGGATCAGGCCAATGGCCCATTCAGTCCAACACTCTGTATGACACAGTGGCCAAAATACACACACACTGTGGCTAATAGCCACTAATGGACTTCTGCTCCAATCCCCTCTTGAAGCTGGCTATGCTAGTAGCCGCCGCCACCTCCTGTGGCAGTGAATTCCACATGTTAATCATCCTAGAAGAAACTTAAAGAGTAAGAAACAGACTACGTTAAGTCCAGGATTTCTGTATAAGATGTTGTAACATGTGATGCATAATTTGTAAGCTATTTGAACAGGAAGCAATAAAAGTAAAAAACAGGAGAACAGAGTATAACTATCAGTTTTCAGGGCTTCAGAAGACCCAGAATTATTAGCGGAAACCACTTGCTACTAGAACATTCTAGACGACACAGAACTCCATGAAGAATCAGAAGGGCACATTGTATCTTAAGTACACAGGATAAATTGTGTGGAAGCATGTGCTGGCCACATCTGTAAGCCTTAAGACGAACCGCACGGGCTGGGTAGCCATCTTAGTCTGTAGAAGCAGAACAATATTCTCAAGTCCAATATCATCTTAAAGACCAACATTAAAAAATTGTGTATATGATCAGAAGAGTTTTGACTCATACCCCGGCTTATACCGTGGAAAATTTTCTTTGTCTTCAAGATGGTACTGTACTTGAATCTTATTCCAATACTTTTTGGTAATACATGCTTCACTGATGGCCATCATGCCCCACTGATGGCCTTTAAAAACATTTACTTTTCTATTCCATGTCAGATAAACTGATTTCTCCAGAATCCCCCAAACAAGCCTACTTCTTTCACTTTACTTTCACTTTGCTCAAGTTTAACAGCCCATAACCATATGCCATGAAAAACACAAGAACTAAAAACAGCAAAGAAGGATTTAGCCACGTCAAGCATACAGCCTTTGCAAAACCATTCAGAAACAATATTTATGAGTATCAGAAGTGGCTGAATATTTTGACAACCATTTTGCAAAGAATTTCTCCATGGCAACGGTATGTTTGGAACAATAAAAGAAAACATGCAGTAACAAACAAACCCATCAACAAGGAGCAATCACAAAAAATGTTGTTCTGAAGAAATCCCAGCAAAATGTTCCTTCATCTGTGCTGTAGACAGTGCATTACAGCATGCAAGTATATATGATCGCTTAATGTAGGTATCATCAGCATTTGACTCCCATATAGAAAGGAGAATATTTCTAAGCCACGGGGGGGGTTTTTTGAGCGGGAACGCAGTTCCGGCTGGCTTGGTGTCGGGGTGTGTGGCCTAATATGCAAATTAGTTCCTGTTGAGCTTCTTCTTCAAAAAAAGCCCTTCTAAGCCAGCTCCTTGAGATACATGGTGATTTTTGCAATTTGTGTGCAAGAGATGTCCACACAATCATGAAGGTAGTCAAGGAATAGGAATGTACAGAATTCAATGGAGGATCTTGGTAGCGCAGCTATTTTAAAAATTCAAGTCATAATAGCACTGTAATAATTTGGAAAAATAAATTCTGACAATAAATGCACATGAAATTGAGACAGCTACATCAGAAAGATACAGAATGGAAAATCCTGAAGGTGTGTTCAGTTTATTCCAGAAGGTTGCCTTTTGTATTATCTGGTTCTTTCTTAAGGCGAAAGAGACAACTTGGAAAGAGACATTGACATCCTTCACATACTAGATGGCGCCTTATATCCTAACCTCCCTTCTTTAGTACTGACACTGTGCAAAGAAAGGATGAGATTTTCAGTTGAGGAGATAAGAGACAAGGCAGAATACAAACAAGATTACTTCTACCTCCTTTTGCAATTTAAACCAACCTTCTAGTTCACAGCTAAGTGCTCAGCAGTTTTACAGATGACAAAGCTGATTTATTTTACTATGACATCCTACTAATAAGATTGACCAAGCAGCTTCCTAGACCATGGACCCTTGTCCAACACCACTACATTAGGTCCTTTATCAATTGCCTCCAGTGCGGTACTCATGATGTAAAAGCCTGGCAGGTAGCAAGAATATAAACAGGAGATGAAGTTGACAGGAGCCTTTTAAAAGAATCTTGAGTGTAATTCTTCACTGCAGCCAAGTATCTCCAACATGCTTTGACCATGCCAGATCCAAAGCCATTTCCATTATAATTTACTTTCTTCCAACAGAAGAAGAAGAAGAAGATATTGGATTTCTATCCCGCCCTCCACTCCGAAGAGTCTCAGAGCGGCTCACAATCTCCTTTACCTTCCTCCCCCACAACAGACACCCTGTGAGGTGGGTGGGGCTGGAGAGGGCTCTCACAGCAGCTGCCTTTTCGAGGACAACTTCTGCCAGAGCTATGGCTGACCCAAGGCCATGCTAGCAGGTGCAAGTGGAGGAGTGGGGAATCAAACCCGGTTCTCCCGGATAAGAGTCCGCACTCTTAACCACTACACCAAACTGGCTCTCCAGCATGCAATACACTTGCCTCCTCATTCCACTGCTCATGCCTATCATTGTTGTCCATCTGCACAACAGTTGACTAAATTCCATAGACTGCAAGCTGCATTCCTCACATTTCTTATACAGATGTGATCTCACACCACCTATAATCCTCCTTGCCAGTTTATTACCCTTCCGTGTCTTCAAGGCATATGTTAACATATCACGACTGCCCTCGTTACATGTAGTCTCGAACATTATGCTTCCTTAAATGCTTCTTCTTCAAACATCTGACATAAACTAGCTTATTAGTAGAAACCTGGCTTCCCAAATGACAAATTTACCACTCCAGCTAATTACCCTGCCCATTAGTCTCCAATTTACCAGAGTTACATTTGACCTTCAGCCACTTTCACAATTGCTTCTTCGCCTGCCAGGGATTCTTTTAATCTTTTAAAGAAAACTTTCAGACACATTTCAGATCCCCAAGCCTTGAGACAAAAATGATTCATGATGAACAAATGAATGCCAGTAAGCAGTACACTTGGAACTGCCATACCAATGCTTGGGAAACTAAACATTAACTGGAAACTGCTATTGGTCTTGAATACAGCTATACTGGCAAACCATTGCAAATGTGACATGTTTTTATCTACACAGTATCATTGACGTTATAAAGGTACTGGGAGCCTACTAAAAACAGTTGTGTCACTATATACAATTAAGCAGAAATACACATTTATTATTATTTATTCAATTTCTGAATCACCCAATCCCTGCTTACCCAGGGCTCAAGGCAATGTACAATATACATTGCATAAAAAACAGTGTAATTAAAAAACACACCATAATACATTACAAATACACTTAAAAGAATCCAAGATGGTGTGACTATATATGTTCTTCCCATTCTGGCCTGCATTGCCACATTATGGGCAGGGGAAGAGATCGAACACATAAATCTAGGAGGGAAAGGAGAAGGTGTGAGCCATGATGGAAACTGTTGCTGGCCTAAACCAAAGGCCTAGCGGAACACCTCTGCCTTAGATGCCCTGTAGAATTGCATCAGATCCCACAGGGTTCTGATGGTATTTGGCAGATACCAAATTTTATTGCATTGAATACAGTGGCTAGGTCAGGGTGTGGCAGATGAAGAAACATCAACCTGGAAATATGTGTTACTTGGACCTCCATATTCAAGGAGGCATCTAACATCATGACCAACCTCTTGATGGAGTGTGTCAGTATCAACAGCACCCCATCAAGAGTGGGAAGTTTTATGTCTCAACCCTGAAGCCCCCCTTCCAATCACAGAAGCTCTGTCTTCACTGGATTCAGTCTCAGCCTGCTCTTTTTTTTATTCACTCCACCATGGCCTTCAGACCCACGGTCAAATTATATAAAAGAAACACACGTTCATCTGCTAGGTATGGAAGCAGCTACAAAATTAAACCAGTAATTATTAGCCATATTGGAGTGTGCGTGCAACTTGAAACACATAGTTCTTTTTTCTTAACACACACACACACACACACTTTTGAAAGTGCACACAAGTTTCTGAAAATGTAAATCAAGGTCTGATCTCACTGTAAGGAAATATTATTCCAAATTTTATTAAAAGTCTTTTGAACAGTTGGAGAGGGGAGAATTCTGTTTAGATAATTTCAAACACTATTTGACAGTATGTGTTACAATTCCACCGTGCATTTGGCCGACTGCACAAAAGAGTGTGGAGCAACAAGCATCTGAAAAAAGGCACAAAGATCAATGTTTACAAAGCGGTTGTGATGACAACCCTCATCTATGGCTCCGAATCGTGGGTTTTATACCGTCATCACCTGCGACTCCTTGAGCGCTTTCATCAGCGCTGCCTTCGCACCATCCTCAACATCCACTGGAGTGACTTTGTGACCAACACTGAAGTCCTCAAGTGGGCAGAGGTTACCAGCATCGAGGCACTGCTGTTGAAGACGCAGCTGCGCTGGGCAGGGCATATTTCTAGGATGGAAAACCACCGCCTTCCCAAGATTGCCCTGTATGGTGAACTCTCCACCGGCCATCGAAATAGAGGGGCACCAAAGAAGAGGTACAAGGACTCCTTGAAGAAATCCCTTAGCACCTGTCACATCAACCATCACCAGTGGTCTGACCTAGCCTCAGATCGCAAAGCATGGAGGCACACCATCCACCAGGCTGTCTCTTCCTTTGAGAACACACGCATAGCTGGTCTTGAGGACAAAAGGAGATTGAGGAAGAATCGCACTGCTACAGGACCAACCCTAGATCAGACTTTTCCCTGCAGCCGCTGTGGCCGGACCTGCCTGTCCCACATTGGTCTTGTCAGCCACCAGCGAGCCTGCAGCAAACATGGACTATTGCACCCTTCTTGGATCTTCGTTCGCGAAGCCAAGCCGAGAGAGAGAGAGAGTTACAATTCCATTTATTCATTTTATAGCCTTCATTATGGACACCTTATTTAAAAATTCTATGTTGCCATTAGACAAAGGATCAATATGTACAAGACAAGTTTTCATGATAAACACAGCCAACTCCATTTCAAAAATTGCTGACAAACAGGATGATGTTTTTAAGAAGCACAAAGAATGCATTTTACAGATAACAGAAATTATTATTTTGTTATAATGGAAATTAATAGGAAATAATCTTTAAAAGGTAGCTGACTTTACAGAACCCATTGTCTAGAAATCTTATTATTTTCTACGGAACCCTATATTGCTGCTTTTCTTCTCTACAAATAGCCCACAATGCTGTGAGGAGTGGAAAGTGTAGGGCATGACAGCAGTAGAATGCAGTCTCTGTAACAATATGAACTACATTCATAGCTGGTCACTTAAATCCATCCTTGAATGACTGAGTTATCTCAGTACACTACTTCCCTCCCACTTATATTTGTTAATACAGCATACATGCATATATAGTGAAGTTTCTGTCCCTAAGATGCTACGCCAAGAGGCATTTAATATTGACATTTCTCATTCGGCAAAGAGGTTATTATAGGAGATTTCTACTTCAGGCCTTTTCCTTGTTAGAGAAGTGCTTTCAAAATAAACTAAGCAATACAATGTCTTCTGAATTCCACCTCTCCCCTGACACACATTGCCCAGCTTCCAAACAAAGCCAGTTTACACACCTGTAGGAAATGCCCTGTGAAGATCCAAAGGGTTGGATCTGGTTATTAAAGTCAATGGAAGGCTCTGATGGACGCAGATCTTTTCCCTTGCTCCCCCTCCCTTCAATTCTGCTCTGCTGGAGGAAGTGGTTGATTTTTGCACCTTCCCCCTAATCAGTGCAACTTCTCTCCCCCTTCCCCACTCCAATCAACATGGCTATCAGTCCACGTGGACCCAGGGAAAGTTTATTTCCAGGACTGCTTGGGGAAGCAGAAGAGGTTGGGGATCCCTGCTCAAAACTCTTCAAAGTATTGAGTGCTAACTTTGAGGAATCAGCGTAAGCATCAGTCCATGTTAGATTACACGAATGATAGTGGATGGAGGTAAATGTGATACATGAAAATGCATATAGGCCTAAATGCAAGGCTTGCAGGAGACTGAAACTGAGCATGGGCTCCAGGTCTTTTCTTTTATCTTACTTATCTGTCCTACAATAAAAAAAATAATAATAGGAAACTCTTCTATCAACCGTAATTTATTAATTATAGCTATTCTTGACCATGAGAATGCATGCAGGTACCATAGAATGCTTGTAATACGTCTCATTCAGTAAACAGAGGTATAAATCCGTATCTGCAGTTGCTAATTTTTTCCTATAATGCTGAGGGGAGGAATGCATTGTTGTTTGCATTCAAAATCAGCTGCTATAGCCCGAGCAAAGCCTTTTTTTTTAATGATAAACAGGCACCTCAAAGCCCAGTGGGTGTCATTCCTTTAGCTTCCCAATGCAGCAGCTCATTTGCTGATACCATAGTATTTACATATGCATAGAAACAGCTATTCCACAGATCTATAATTTACTCCTAGCAGCAGCTGCTAGCTGTTTTTTTTATTGTAATTCTGAAGGTCATTATTGCGACTCTTGTCAACTTTTCTGTCTGTAAGAGGCAGATATTTAATATATTCTAGTAATAAATTAAATACAAAACACAATGGATAAAGTTTTGTGTGTGTCTCTCTCAGAAATCAGTATTAGGGGCAGTATTAACAGGTTGCGGGGGGGGGGAACCCTTCAGTCCTGGCTTATTGTCTTGAACATTCATTTTGTTTTACAAGAGCTAAGTAACTTGCGGGATGGATGGGCTAGGGAGAATAAAAAGGGAGACTTCAGGGGTAATTTTTCATGCAAATATGAATAAGTCATATCAACTTAGAGATGCATACTCCAAAGCTGCAATAGCAGTGAAGGTGATGGCCCAATTTTTTAATATTAAAAAGTGGGCAATTTGCCCCTGCAGCTATAACAATATTTAATAGAAAACTGGGTTGTAGGTTCTTTGTGGAATCCCTATGTGAGTGGAAGCTGCTGGAAAGAAATAGCTAAACCTTTATTGCAGTTTTTGCATAGGATAACAGGAGCACCAAAGACAGCTGTGAGTGTTACTCTGCATGCAGAATTGGCATCATGTTCTTTGGAGGCCCGAATGTGGGCTGCAACATTTAGGTTTTGGCTAAAAATACATTTTGCCACAGCAGAGAGTGGTTATCTGCATTATTTTTAAGAAGACAGCTATAAAAGCCCTTAGCTGATCGAGGCACGACTGCAACTACTGAGAATATCCATACCTGATGCTGATAGTTTAGGGATGACAGCATCATAAGCTCTTATTATAAAGAGAAAGTATGAACTGGATTTCCTAAGTACCAGTAGGAGATCCCGTAAACTATGTTCTCCATTATACTTGGGTCTTTCCCTGTCAAACTTCTTACCATTATATTTTGAGTTTCTGACAATACCCAAATATAGACTATTTATGTTGGCTTGACTGATAAAATGATAGGTCATCAGGAAAGGATTCCCTTCACAGACTGGCTTTGTAATTGGGCAACAGGAAAGATTGGCACTCTAGAACACTGCTTGTTTGAATACGCCCTGTTGTTTTCAATCAGTGCTGGATTCCCCCTTTTATACACGATATGACAAAGTTACCTTCTTCACAAAGTAATGCTAAATTACTGGCTGGAAGTTAAAACTGCCAGAAACAAAGGTTAAAATGGAAATGGTAAAGTTTTTGTCGATTATTAGTAAATGTAAAAATAGGTGGGTTGATTTTCATTGATTTTAATTTATCTGGCCTATCAGTGTGAGCTGTTCAAAGCAACTGCGCTACAAGAATGGATTCATTAAAGGGGGGGGGGGGGGAAGACAGACTTAATCGGTTATTTTTTCATTTACCCTGCATTCCATTCAATGCCTGTTTTGATGGTTTATTCAGTTTCACTGTGCGCTTCTATTCTTCCAGTTTTACTCCCCTCCAAAGATATATATTTACACAAAACATTTCAATAATCACCTCTGAAGTTCTTCAAATACAGAAGGCGTGGCCATCTTAACTACTCTGCAAACAGAAGTCCACTATAAATAAGCATTATTAACCGACATAAAAAGGAAGCTTAAGATGCAAAAAGAAAACACTGAAGCCTCAGTTTGGGCTGAATAAAGTGTACATAATTGTATTGGAAAACGTTCAACTCTGGGACCTCTGCCATACAGGAAGAAGCGTTTAATTACCCAACACTGACACAGTAATATCAACAGAAGACTGAATCTTTAAAAACTGCATGTGATTTCTTAATGCCCTCAATTCTGCCTCTTCCAAGGAAGAGACAAGGCTCCCTGTTCATCTGAAACTGACTCATGTGCCCTGAAGGACAGGTTTTGGGAATACTCGCTGCTATTTCGAAATTTGTATAACAGGAAGAAGGAACAGCTTCCCCTTCCTGGTTATTCATTTCAATTCATTTATTCAAATGGACACGTTTTACCAAGGAGAAGTGGAACACCAAGTTGAAAATTAACCAGACATTAGACAAATAGCTACCAGTTTCTTTTCTGTTACCTAATAATTTTCTCTTGTTAAAGCAATTACATCAGTGCCTCTGCTTGACAAGTTCACCAGCAACATACAGTTTATGACAAAGTGACTATCAGTGGGGAATCTTACGGTCAATGAACAGTAATATTCTGCCCATCAAGAAAAGAGATGACCTTCAGGAATAAACTACAATGAGTACCACTCCTGGTTAGAAGAAGAAGAAGTAGAAGATATTGGATTTATATCCCGCCCTCCACTCTGAAGAGTCTCAGAGCGGCTCACAATCTCCTTTCCCTTCCTCCCCCACAACAGACACCCTGTGAGGTAGATGAAGATATTGGATTTATATCTCGCCCTCCACTCTGAAGAGTCTCAGAGCGGCTCACAATCTCCTTTCCCTTCCTCCCCCACAACAGACACCCTGTGAGGTGGGTGGGGCTGGAGAGGGCTCTCACAGCAGCTGCCCTTTCAAGGACAACCTCTGCCAGAGCTAAGGCTGACCCAAGGCCATGCTAGCAGCTGCAAGTGGAGGAGTGGGGAATCAAACCCGGTTCTCCCAGATAAGAGACTGCACACTTAACCACTACACCAAACTGGTTACAACCTCCAGTCCCATAAGAGTGAGTAGTGTTGAGGCTATTCACGCTACAGCAGCACGCAATTAAAAGGCTTCTTTCTATTCTGGTTTTGGAAGAGCTTATTCAGGTGGCAATTCTCACATTTTCTAGGACCAAACACTCAAAAGAGTTAATCCCCTCAGGCATTTACCTGAGCTCCAAAAGGCATGGGAATGACAGACAGAATGATATCTCAACTATGGTATCATGTAAACAACATGCCTTGGTCTTTCAGTTGAGGGTGGAGAAATATCCAGAAAGAAACTCAACAGGTGCAGTGTGTGCATACTGATCTCAGATTTGATTGATGGGCTCTCTAAGGGGCACTGTGCCAAGCTGCTTTGAAGAAGAAGATAAAGATATTGGATTTATAACCCGCCCTCCACTCCAAATCTCAGAGCAGCTCACAATCTCCTTTATCTTCCTCCCCCACAACAGACACCCTGTGAGGTGGGTGGAGCTGAGAGGACTCTCACAGCAGCTGCCCTTTCAAGGACAACCTCTGCCAGAGCTATGGCTGACCCAAGGCCATCCCAGCAGGTGCAAGTAGAGGAGTGGGGAATCAAACCCGGTTCTCCCAGATAAGAGTCCGTGCACTTAACCACTACACCAAACTGAAGGAAGAAGTGGAATTCTCTGAAAGTCTTAGTGAACAGGTCATTTGGAAGCAAGGAATGTTCTGACCGTGGATATCCCAAGACAGACCAGTGCCTTGTGAACTGGTACCCAGATTTCAATCTCAATTTTGCCATGGAAACTTGATGGATGACCATGGGCCAGACACATCTGCAGCCTAACGTAATCTTACAGGGCTTTTGTGAAGATAACACGGAGAAAAAGATAAATGTAAGCTGTTTTAGGTCTCCATTGAGAAGAAAAGTGAGGTATAAGTGCTGTGATTGTTAGCCCCCCTGAGTTCGCTTGCGGAGAGGGCGGGATAGATATTGAAATAAATAAATAAATAAATGTATAAACTGAAACCTAAATAAAATAAATGTATAAACTGAAATAAATGTATAAACTGAAACCTAAACATATACAGCTTTAGGTTCTGCAACCCAGGTGGTTCTTGCATGATTCAACTGCAACCAAAGGGTATGTATGAATTCATGCAGCCTGACTACTATAGCTCATGGGCTACAAATAACAATCCCTTTCTATACTTTCTGAGAAGCTGGGATGATATTGGTTTACAGTAAGGGAGTAATGCAAGAGGACATGAGGGAAGGGAGGTGGGAGTGAGAAACATAAATGAAATGTTAGTATTAAGCAAGTAGATCAGAATTTACATAAACCAGCAATGCTGGATAGAACCACCTGAAATCAGGAGCATCTCAGGTTCCCATACTGCTAGAAATGGCATCTGAAGTGGCTGCTGCAGCCACTTCAAGTTTCATTTCTGGAAGTGCACTTCTGAAATAGCAAAACAGTACAGCCGAGAGATCACAACCAAGGGCTACCAGTGCTGGGGGAAAGCTGTTTAAAACCAACCAAGGAATGAGTGTGTATCACTGCAAGAAGCAAAATCCATGTCATACCATTTTTCAAGGCCAAACAAAAGGACAAAAAAAAATCGAGCAAGCCTCCGACCTCATCAGAACTCTTCAACAGACTTGACTTTACAAAATTTCAGAAGTAAAGGGGAAAAAAACAAAGACATTTTCCCGGTCAAAGCCTTAACAACTCTGTTTTGGTCTGCCTTTGGCATTAGATGCTGACAGGCTCACAGGCTCTAGCTTAATTGCTGTAAGCGTTACATTACAGTGCTTGCAATCTGGAAAGAAGAAAAAAATGGAAAGTCATTTCGGGGGGTGGGCAAAAACAGTCCAGCAAGGTCCAAATGCTGCATGTCACTGCAGCATTCCAGGTGACAAACATTTTTCTTTAGAGCATATGTTCCATGAAGAAGACACCCACCAGGTATGCTCAGAATAATTTGCCCTTAATTCAGTATAAAATCTAAATGGGTTGCTTGCAGCATCATTATTTTACTAACACACAACTGATTTTGACAGAAGAAGCAAGGGTACATGCTAGGAACTAATGGAAGCTGTAAACAGAGATATTCAAGGATTCGTAAGCAAGCAACCAAGCCTTGCAAACGTTGCTCCTAGTTCAAAAATAAACTGGAAATTGAGCCAGATTACATTCCTTGAAAGACAAATTCTCTGCGACAAATTTCACATGGATGGTACAAATTGCTTGGAATGTATGAAGAATTGAATCTTTAGATATATACAGAACACTCGTTTTCCTACCTGACTTATGATAAGACCCCTCTGGTGTTCCATATCAAAACAGATATAACACGATGATTTAGCAGGGGGGAAAGAATTCTGAAGATATTATGACTTTATACACATAAATATCCTTTACTGCTGGAATGGCCAGAAGCCAAGTGACTGGTACTTCCTTCTTGGAAGGGAGGTGGGCATCCTGCTAATCCTTACCATACCTGTATTAACAACTGGCATTCAATAAAAGCCATGTTTCAGCTGTTTTTAGCAGAAAACCCTCCTATCCAGCAATTTTCCTCCCCACATAAATAAATAAATACAGTCTGTTTATCTATAGTCGCCAGGACTCTTGTGCTGCAAATCTATCAGGTTAGGTGGGCTAAAAGTCGGACAAATCCAGTGCTCAGTCCAACTACTCATGGAGTAACTGAAAAATGACAGTACCTCTCTGTGCACAATGCAGTTGGCTTAGGGTTGATGGCCAAACACCAGCAGCCAAAGGTTGTCTTTGGTGGGCGGGGAGTGATGTCACACAATGATGACGTGCAATGCCCTGACGGCATTTCTGGTTTGCACTCAGAAGTGATGTCATGACACCCTCTGAGTTCACCTGTCTCTATGGGGACTTCTTTTTTAGATCATTGTACCAAATATGAGATCTTGTGTACGCTTGTTGAGGGATAATGTGTGGTTGGGGGAGAGGGATAAACAAATATGCTAAATCAGGTCACATTATTTAGATAATCAGAAAGATTTCTGATCGAATTAATTTTTTTTTCCAGAAAAACCGCACCACTGCTTCCATGTCCAGCTATCAGCCACCATTATCAAGACCTTTGAAAGGAAGAGCAGCAGCAGCAGCTGCCAGGTAGCTTGACACAACCTTTACTGAGTCACGTACCATGTAATATTTTAATTGATCCTTGTATCGGATTTCAGTGCTGTCAGCTACTCTGAAGCAAAACTTTTTGATTACAAAGCGGGGTAAAACACACAAATAAATTCCAACACAAAATACCACTGGACTATACAAAGAAAATGAAAAACCTCAGGTACTGTTATAAAGTATTCATTAGCGAAAGGACAGCCTGGTGTGGCTTTGAGGACCTGATCTTCAAACCTCACAGATAATGATGAAAATGTGGTTTTCCTAGGAAATTATGAGCTGCAGCAGGGGGTACCATTCCCCAAATGGGGGCAGGGGATTCCCACTTTTGTGGGCTCCTGCCAGCCACCAGCCAGCTGGAGGAAATTCCATCCCACCATCCCAAACAGTGATGCCGCACCAAGTGAGATCAGGGTCTCTGTAACATTGTGTGGGGGGAGGGGAGATGATGCTCGGCTTTTGGGGCAAAACTCCATAGTTTACGGCCAATTTTACCAAACAGTTTTGTCCAAAAAAGCAGAGCATGGCCTCAATGGACTGATCACTTTCGGGGAACATCAGTGCATCTTGTGACATCCCCCGCCCATTCCTGGAACACACCCCCTGCTGGGATTACAAAGGGACTCGGCAATCCTAGCTGCAGGAAGTCTTAAAATCACTGTGATATTGATGATAGAATCATACAGATGGAAGGGAACATACAGTCCATCTAGTCCAACCCTCTGCTCAATGCAGGATCAGCCTAGAGCATTCCTGACAAGTGTTTGCCCAGCTGCTGCTTGAACACTGCCAGTGATGGGGAGCTCACCAACTCCCTCAGTAGCTGATTCCATGGTTGAACAACTCTTACTGTAAAAAAGGTTTTTCCTAATATCCAGTCAGAACCTTCTCATCCTTAATTGAACCCCATTATTGCGAATCCTATCCTCTCTTGCCAACAGGAACAGCTTCCTGCATATCCGCCAGGTCCTGTAATGCCTGTGCGAGCATGGTCTCTACGCCAAGTTGGAGAAGTGTGCCTTCGACTTAACAGCAGTCGAGTTCCTTGGTCACATCATCTCACCCCATGGGACTCAGATGGACCCGAACAAAGTCAAGGTGGTCCTGACCTGGCAGACAGCGTGGAACCGCAAGGACGTACAGCAGTTCCTTGGCTTTTCCAATTATCACCGCTAGTTCTTCTCTGCCTATGCCGACGTAACCACGCCTCTGACCCAGCTCCTCTGGCCCAAAGAGCCATTTCACTGGACTCCAGAGGCAGACCATGCCTTCACCACCCTGAAAACCTGCTCCACCACCAATATGCTCCTGCGTTACCCAGACCCGCAGCTGCCGTTCAAAGTAGAGATCGACGCCTCCAGCGTGGCCCTCAGTGCAGTGCTATCCCGGCGGGAGGACCCCTCCCAGCCACTACAACCCTGTGCATACTGCTTGCAGCACCTGATGCCTGCAGAGCGCAACTACACCATCTGGGAGCAGGAACTCCTGGCCATCAAGACCGCCTTCAAGGTTTGGAGGCATCACCTTGAAGGGGCCTGCCACCCCATCCAGGTCCTGACTGACCACCAAAACCTGGAGCATCTACAGACTGCCTGACGCCTCACCCAGTGTCAGATCCGATGGTCCCTCTTCTTTTCCCGGTTTGACTTCCGGATTACTTACATCCAGCAGAACCAGAACTGGAAAGCAGACGCCCTCTCCCAAAAACCGGAGTACGCTGTGCCTCTTAACGGAGGAGACCCCAACTGGGCTTATCCTTGCATCCTTGCTGCCACCACGACTCGCCCGACCTCGGCTGCAGACATCCAGGCTCAACACCCCTGGGCTCAGCAACACCTCCTGGAAGTGCAAGATGACCTTGCCGGGGACCTCTTTACCTGCCAAGGTCTCCTCCTGCACCGTGGGCGCCTATACGTGCCTCCGGGACCCCTCCAGGCTGACGTGCTCCACCTGACTCACAACTCCCCTCCTGCGGGGCACTTCAGCCAACACAAGACCCTGCACCTGCTCTGAGTTCTGGTGGCCTCGCATCCGTGCTAATGTGGCTCACTATGTCGGTTCCTGTGAGGTCTGCCGGTGGGCCAAGGATGTACCGGGCTTTTGCATCCCCTACCCACGCCTGCAGGACCCTGGGACACCGTCTCTCTGGACTTAATCACCGAGCTCCCCAGGTCCAAGGGGCACACTTGCATCCTGGTGATGATGGACCTCTTCACCAAGATGGCTCACTTTGTTTCATGTCCCAAGCCGCCCACGGCTCCTGAAACAGCCCAGCTCTACCTCCAGCACGTCTTTCACCTGAACGGACTCCCAGCACACTTGATCTCAGACCAAGGCCCCCAGTTCACCTCCCGATTCTGGCAAGCCCTGCACTCCAGCTTAGGCACCCAGGTGCATTTGTCCTCAACATACCATCCCCAAACAGATGGGCAGACCGAATGCACCACCGCCATGCTGGAACAATACCTGCGTTGCTACATCAGCTACCAGCAGGATGACTGGGCCACCTTGCTACCCTGGCCGAGTTTGCCTACAACAACGCCGTACATGCGTCCACGCAACAGACCCCATTTGCTGCCACCTATGGGTACCGTTGCTTTCTGGCTACAGCTGCCAGCCACCCTCCGCATCCAACCGGTCTTCCACCGGTCCCTCCTTGTTCCTGCTACACCACCGGATCCCATCCAACCGCCACCTCCAGCGCCCCCTCCTCCTGTCCTGGTCGATGACAGGGAGGAATACGAGGCTCACCAGCTCCTGGACTCCCAAATCCACCGTGGGGACCTCCACTACCTCGTGGACTGGGAAGGCTATGGTCCTGAGGATTGTTCATGGAACCTGCGGACAACCTACACCCCCCTGACCTTGTGCAGCAGTTCCACATGGCCTACCCTGACCGGCCTGGCCCGTCTGTTGGGGGGAGGGGGGTTCCTGCGGTGGCGGATAGTGTCATGAGCCCTGCCTGCACCCTGAGGACTCCTGCCTGCATGCACCCTGAGAACGTGACACCTGTGATAGAGCCACAAAAGACAATTTCCACTGTGTACGGACTCTATAACAATCCACCAAATTGTCTGCTGTTCTCCATCATACACTTGTAGTATGTGATGCTGTCATGTTTATTTCTTCAATTTACTTTTGCTGAATATATTTATAATATCTTTCCCATTTTGTAATACCTCCAGACACAGCAATCTCTTTGTTCATCCACACCAAGATACTCAACAGCAATAACCCCAAAGATTACTGTCGACTAAGAGTCCAATGTTCATCCCAGAACACGACCCAACACACTGCTATCCCTGAAACTAAGTGAAAGGGCCACATACTGAGTACTGCCAATGAGATACTAACTGGGAGCCATATTCAAGGCTGCACTAAGAAGACAAGTGGAGTAGTTATCGCCTTCTTCTATATGTATTTTCCCGTTAAATGTATGCACTTCTCTATTTCACATTTCCCCATTAGTATCTGACTAAGTCAAAAGCTTTGCAGATATTCTATCAATTATATCTGTCTGCTAAAACAGTGATTTTGCAAAAGCAAGCAAACAAGCCAGCCAATCTTGATAACCATTTTCCCTATGTATAGCAATGCTGACTGCTGGCAATCATTTAATTTTCAACTACTCTATATCAAAACATTCTGTCTTGTGACTGAATACATTCCAGAGCTGAAAGTCACATGAACAGGATTAAACCTTAGCAATGCTTACAGGTATTTTTTTTTCCTTTTTTCAAAAAAAATCAAGATATTTTATAAATAGGCAGGCTGTGCCAAGTCCACCAAATTAGTACATCGCTTTTAAGCTTGCTCACACATGAAGCCTCAGATAATTATATCTACAGAGGGGTTTTTTGTTTAAAAAAGAATACCTGTTCTTTTACAGAAGCCAGAATAGTGGTAGCAGTAGCCTCTGTTTCCATGCCCGGGCTTGTGGAAGATTCTTGGGGATTCTGCTGCAGCCCTTCCTCCAATGGGGTCTGCTCAGGAGCTGGCATGTTGCCTATAAAAAGAAAATCAGTTTGATAGTTGGGGTTTGTGCATTCAGGTAACATCTCTTGCTTTTCAGTTCTTTATCTGAAATATCTGTTCCCTGTCTTTTTCCCACCTGAAGCCAGAACTAGCAAGAATCCTGTGAATTTAGGGGGGGGGGGGGGGTGTTTGTGAGTTTGGACTAGATGACCCTAGTGGTCCCTTCCGACTATATGATTCTATGATTCTAGCCTATACCAAGTTTAAATACCATACCAAAAAGAAACATACCCCAAACCCATTTTAAAAAACAATACTCATGTTCTCTGCAACAAAACCCCATTACAACTAATAAAATGACATCTGGAACAAGACAATCTCAGAGTGCCTTCCAGGAGTAACTAACTTCCCTTTGTGATGAGATATTAAGCAAGGACCACTGAGAAGATCAAAGCTGGTTTACAAGGCTCATACCCAAAGAACTAGTCCTCATTTAACAGATTACAAAAGCCTAAAAGATTCCATGGAATGGGTGGAGGGTCTTTGAAAACAAGAAAGGGAGTTAAGCTGCTACTCTTACAGCGCAGGGGTGGCCAACGGTGGCTCTCCAGATGTTTTTGCCTACAACTCCCATCAGCCCCAGCCATTGGCTATGCTGGCTGGGGCTGATGGGAGTTGTAGGCAAAAAAAAGTCTGGAGAGCTACCGTTGGCCATCCCCACTACAGCGTATAACAGGGCCAGGAAAACACCATTATGCCAGAGAAGGGCTCTCATGGTAAATGTGGTCTAGAATGAAAGATTTTTCTTTTATACCAGATGCTCACAAGCAAATAACTAAATATCTGCTATGTGCAAATATTTGTTATTTGCATTATGTGCAAAACTGAGTTTAACAAAGTTCAGTCTCTAACATTGACTTTGTTGTTTATGTACTAGTGACCTTGGTTAAAACAAAGGTGCTTTTTCACAAAATAAAGCAACGTATTCACTGTCATTTAATAATGACAGAGAAGGAGATTCACTATTTATCAGGTATGGTCATATATTTTTTATGGCAGTGAAAGATTTCTATAAAGATGTGCTCAGATAACCTTCACTGTCATGCAGGACCACTATAAAAATAACTACACTTTCAAAAAACAGGTGTTGCATGTCACTATTGCAATATAACATGAAGATTCCATGCAGCTATATAAAATACTGGAGAAGTAGCTGAGCTAGAGAAACAAGATGATTACTTAAGACATATATATGTTTCTTAAGATTCATGCAGACAAGAGATCAGAAGGAGGAGGAGGAGAAAGAGGAGGAGGAGCAGAAAAACTGTTGTCCTCAAGAGTTTTTTTAATAATGTATTCTCTCCCTAAGTACGTAATCAGACTTGGTTGGCTGACCAGATTCTTCAGATGATTGTGTTACACTTCAGACATCCATGAACTGCCTTTCGACATATGACCACAGACATTACTAACCCACAACATTTTGCTAGCTCACTAGTCCACCTATGCCACACTTGGTAAACTGCTGCACATATATAGTCTAGTAAAGAAGTCAGAATCAAATCCTATTTATGGCAACCTTGCCTGAAAGAGATGCTACAGAAAAAGGCAAGCAAGTAAATGGCGGCTTATAAGCCTGCAAGATGTATTTCACTACTCCAAGGTCACATAACAATCGTACGCTCCTATACTGCATCTTTTCTATGTTTCACAATAGTATTCCAGCTTTTCCAAAACAAGATAGGTAGCAAAAATTAACAGGACTTTGGACTGTCTCTGTTAAGTTTCCAATAAGGTATGGTTACACAGCTTGTATGAAGCAACAACAAGAATAAAGTGAAATATACAAGGCTCATTTGAGCCGCTTCTCCTGTATTAACCTATCAAATATAATGCAGTTCCTGTTGAAAATATGTGTGGTTACAGTCATCAGAAGACAAAGAAGAAAGAACTGTAAAGCTGCATAGGTTATAACAATTAATTTAGTGGCTACCTATATGTGTGCGCTTGGGACCACAGGGGAAACATCCCGTTCCAAAAATGTCAATGCTGCAGATCAGAAATTTGAAATACTACTTAATTCGATATTCTGACAATTTTTACTATAGCAATTCATCCTGTTCTTAATATTTATTTGTATCTACCATTTTACAGGACAATGTTCTTATAATTCAACCAAGAACCACAGTGGACCAATTTTACACTTAATTTTATTCACACTATCTGAAAACTTCACTATTTTACCCCAGTTTAGGACACCAACTTGAAGATCTTCTGGCGAATTCTGCTTTGTCAAGCATTACAGTATGGATTTTCTACAACAAAATAGAGGCCTAGCTAAAAACCTGTATTAATTAATTACCATTGACTTCAGGCATTTTTAGATCATTCCTAAAACCATTCTAAAAATTGAGGATTTTAATGTGAATTATATTAGCTTTGCTGTCCTTTAACCAAGCTTTAGAATTGCCTCTGTTCTGGTCCAAAGTATCAAAGCAACATCACAGTAGCTCCCTGGTAGAGTTTTTATGGTCGGGAACACCACCATGTTCCCTACCTTCAACACACTTGCCTTACTATTCTTCCTCACTCCACATGTGAGAGGAAATTCCCGTTAGTTCAACCGATGCAGTTTTAATAGTTGAGTTTTCAGACCATTTGTCCTAGAAGTCAATAAAGCGAGGGAACTTCTCTGAAGTCTTCTTTGCAAACAATTCAATATCAGAATAGTTTTCCCCGCTATAGAAGTATGAGTTTGATGAAGATCAGCTTTTATAGATACAACAGATTTGCCATCACAAACACTTTTCTTATTATCCAGAACAAACCATACAAAGATTAAACAGCCAACTTCCCTCTCAATACTGATATAGTGACCAAATGCAGAATGTTTATTGCAGCTTTCTAACCCTCATAATTTAGCCCAATTAATGTAAATATGTACTATTATTCCTTTTAAGGCATGTTTCCAAGTGATGACAACAGCTATTAAAACTATTGATTATATTTCATCATTGTTTTGTATGGTTGCTGATAAATGCAAATTTGTTATCTGGAATGTACAACCATAAGCAAGAAACTTCTGCAGTCAGTCAGCTAAGGCACAGGAAACTGCCCAGATAACCATTCTAATTATCAATGCCTCCTCAAATGACCATGCTTTGGGGCTATATTTTCCAGATACTTATCTTAACTCAGCTTATTGTTTATGACATTTTAGTATTGTCACTTCCCATGCAGTGGAAATTCAGTCAACAAATGCTGTCAGAGTGAACATAAGAACATAAGAGAAGCCATGTTAGATCAGGCCAATGGTCCATCCAGTCCAACACTCTGTGTCACACAGTGGCAAAAATTTTATTTATATATATATATATATATATATATATACACACACACACACACACACACACACACATACACACACACACACACACACACTGTGGCTAATAGCCACTGATGGACCTCTGCTCCATATTTTTATCTAAACCCCTCTTGAAGGTGGCTATGCTTGTGGCCGCCACCACCTCCTGTGGCAGTGAATTCCACATGTTAATCACTCTTTGTGTGAAGAAGTACTTCCTTTTATCCGTTTTAACCTGTCTGCTCAGCAATTTCATCGAATGCCCTTCTTGTATTGTGAGAAAGGGAGAAAAGTACTTCTTTCTCTACTTTCTCCATCCCATGCATTATCTTGTAAACCTCTATCATGTCACCCCGCAGTCGACGTTTCTCCAAGCTAAAGAGTCCCAAGCGTTTCAACCGTTCTTCATAGGGAAAGTGTTCCAGCCCTTTAATCATTCTAGTTGCCCTTTTCTGGACTTTCTCCAATGCTATAATATCCTTTTTGAGGTGCGGCGACCAGAACTGCACACAGTACTCCAAATGAGACCGCACCATTGATTTATACAGGGGCATTATGATACTGGCTGATTTGTTTTCAATTCCCTTCCTAATAATTCCCAGCATGGCGTTGGCCTTTTTTATTGCAAACGCACACTGTCTTGACATTTTCAGTGAGTTATCTACCATGACCCCAAGATCTCTCTCTTGGTCAGTCTCTGCCAGTTCACATCCCATCAACTTGTATTTGTAGCTGGGATTCTTGGCCCCAATGTGCATTACTTTGCACTTGGCTACATTGAACCGCATCTGCCATGTTGACGCCCACTCACCCAGCCTCAATAGATCCCTTTGGAGTGCCTCACAATCCTCTCTGGTTCTCACCACCCTGAACAATTTAGTGTCATCCGCAAACTTGGCCACTTCACTGCTCACTCCCAACTCTAAATCATTTATGAACAAGTTAAAGAAAATGGGACCCAGTACCGAGCCCTGCGGCACCTCACTGCTTACCGTCCTCCACTGCGAAGAGTGCCCATTTATACTAAGTCTCTGCTTCCTATTACTCAGCCAGTTTTTGATCCACAAGAGGACCTGTCCTTTTACTCCATGGCTCTCAAGCTTTCTAAGGAGCCTTTGATGAGGAACTTTATCAAAAGCTTTCTGGAAGTCAAGGTAAACAACATCTATCAGGTCTCCTTTGTCCACATGTTTGTTCACCCCCTCAAAGAAATGTAACAGGTTAGTGAGGCAAGATCTTCCCTTACAGAACCCATGCTGAGTCTTCCTCAATAACCCGTGTTCATCAATGTGCCTACTCATTCTGTCCTTGATAATGCTTTCTACCAACTTTCCTGGTATTGAAGTCAGACTGACTGGCCTGTAATTTCCCGGATCTCCTCTGGGACCCTTTTTAAAGATGGGGGTGACATTTGCTACCTTCCAGTCCTCAGGAACGGAGGCAGACGTCAATGAAAGATTACATATTTTTGTCAGAAGATCCACAAGTTCAACTTTGAGTTCTTTCAGAACTCTCGGATGTATGCCATCCGGACCCGGTGACTTATTAGTTTTTAATTTGTCTATCAGTTGTAGGACTCCTCTTTTGTCACCTCAATCTGACTCAGGTCTTTCAACACCCCTTCCAAAATTAGTGGTTCTGGGGCGGGCAAAAAGTTCTCATCTTCCACAGTGAAGACGGAGGCAAAAAATTCATTCAGCTTCTCAGCCATTTCCCTATCCTCCTTCAGTAATCCTTTTACCCCATGGTCATCCAAGGGCCCCACTGCCTCCCTGGCTGGTTTCCTACTTCTAATATATTTGAAGGAATTTTTATTGTTGGTCTTTATGTTTTTTGCAATATGCTCCTCATAGTCCCTTTTTGCCTGCCTGATCAAAGTCTTGCATTTGATTTGCCACAGCCTGTGTTCCCTTTTACTAATCTCACTTGGACTGGTTTTCCACCGCTTAAAGGAGTCCTTCTTACCTTTTACAGCTTCCATTACTTTGTTTGTTAACCATGCAGGCCTTTTCTTACGCCTGTTTGTGCCTTTCCTAACTTGTGGTATGTATTTTATCTGAGCTTCTAGGATTATAGTTTTAAATAGTCTCCAAGCTTCCCCAAGGGTTTTGACCGTATTTACCTTTCCTTTCAGTTTCCTCCTCATCTCAGTGTATTTACCCCTTTTAAAGTTAAACGTGGTTGTGGCGGTCTTTTTGGGCAACTCCCTATTTATACAGTGCATTAACAGTGCAGAGAGGGAAGAGAAGAGAGAAACATGAAACAACAATTTAGCTACTTGGACTTTTGCAGGATAACTAAGAAAAATGACTTCTACTTTCACAGGATTATACTGAGAGAAGTGACAACATAACCTCAAGGCACTGCTGCAGCATATAAACCTGTGACTCAGTAGGCTCGGCTTAGGGAAGCCGCATTAAAACACAGTTACGCTTCACTTTCATTTTTAAGTTTCACATTTCCACAGTCTATGATTTGCTCTTAAAAGAAGCTGACATTTGCTACATTAAAAAAAACAAAACCCTACACAGGCCAACTAATTTTTGGCCCCAATGTGCATTACTTTGCACTTGGCAACGTTGAATCTCATTTGGCACGTTGACATCCACTCTCCCAGCCTCAACAGATCCTCACAATCCTCCCTGGTACTCACCACCCCGAATAATTTAGTGTCATCCACAAACTTAGCCACTGCATTGCTTACTTTCAACTCCAAATCATTAATGAACGATTATTTCAGTATTACATACATTCATTTTTATCTCCTGCCTTTTTTCCCAAACAGTTTGGAGTCACAACATATGAAAAGTTCGCTCCAGGAAGATAAACTTTGCCTTATACCATGCTTAAAAGTTACACAGTCAGTTATCCATACCACAGATTTAAATATATTATGCCCCTTGTAAATAATGTAATTAGGATGGCTGAATTACTATCAAACTTCGTTCTAATTAAAAATCTAAGAGTGGCTTGGATCCAGACCAATGCTTCTAAAAGTGCAAGGATTTCTGCTGATGATTTTCTTGCCTTCCCTATCCTATTGTAGTACAAAATGCTTCCCTTTTCCAGGGAACAAGATTCCAAGGTGCATTTCAGATTGCCACGGATGAGACAGGAAAAAATTCATGCTCCAGTAAGATGTAGGCCAGGGATCTCCAACCTCTTTGAACATGGGGGAACCTTTGGCATTCTGACGCAAGGTTTGGGTGCAACCACAAAATAGCCACCATGTGAGATGGAACCATACAAACACACAGAAAGACCAGGTGCAGGGGACATGAGTAATTTTATTTTTATATACACACACGCACACACTGGGGAAGAGAAGCATGAGAGAATAAAACCAACACTGGTAACAGCTTCCACCAAACAATGCTATTTTAATTTACACAGCCAATCAGATCTCCAATGGGCATTCAGAAGCCCTGCTGGCCAGGAACCCCACCCACTTTGTAAGAACACTCAGCAGGCACAAGAAAGGTGCCAGTGAATGCCATGTGGCACACAGGCACCATGTTGGGAACTCCTGTTGTAGGTCAAATAATATTGACTATGTAAAATGCGTGTTTTGTCCTTGTAGCATTAATTTTCAAAAACGAGATGCTTCAACTGAGCAGTGAAAAAGGCGTCTTTCAGCTTATTGCTTGCACATTCTGCAATGCATGAATAGTTAAAACAAAAAACAACTATACTCACTGACAAGGATAAAACCCTGTGTGTGTTCCCCCCCCTCCGCCTTATTAAGACTCATTTTAGTAAGAAAATTTCACCTTCATTGTTCCATGTAACATTGGTAGTTGACATCTGATAATTATAGCATGCTGGTTTTAATTAAAGAATCTTCTCCAACTCATTGCTTAAATGACTTGTACAATACCAGCAATAAGTGCAAAAGAATGGAATGAATATGTTGCTAAAATGAGTTTAAAATTTAAAAGAAGCACACCATTAGAGAACATGAGTTATACTACTGCAAAGTTTAAGATAATGGTACCCATGTTTCATATGGAAATATGACTGAACATATTATTTACTGAAAATAAATGACTGCTGAAAACAAGTTCACACCAAAATACTAAACTGATAAAACACTCTTTATAGGTGGTTTGTACATAGCGATATATTTTCTTCTTCCTGCTCACATAATGTTTAACCACTTTTATTACAGCATGCTCTAAATGTAGGTTTAGCAAAAGATAAAATTATGCACTGACAGCCAACTATTCATCTGTGGCGCCAAATAAATTGCACTACTTTGCTAAATATATGGGATAGTCTGGTAAGTTATCTCTACAGGTTTGGTTAGAACGGTAAACAAGAAGGAAAAACACACTACAAGTTAGGAACACTTGAGAGGGGTGTGATCTCTTTTAAAGAATGAATGCATGCATGTTTTTGCATGCTGTTCAACAGCATAAGGGTAACTCAGTCAAAACACCTATTTACCCAACAAGTGGCCAACACTCACAGCAGATATTCGGGAAAAGACACATTACAATTCAATATGAGTGTCTCATTGTCTTGTCTTGTAAATATCTGTAGTCATTCCGGTATTTCTACAGTTCATCTAGGTAGATGTGATCTTCAAACATAGCATGGGTTCAGTTGTTGACCAACTGCATACAGCCATATCTGCAAAAGAGGAGTGCAGGTGGGAGTGTTCTACTGTGTGAACTCTGCCACATGCCCTGTTCCCCCTACCACATTGCTCTTCAGAGGGCGTATGGAGCTGCCAAACATAACACAGACTACTTCTCCCTCAAACTCCAGTCATGATTGTATCATGCTAGAAACCTGATTTACCGAAGGGAAGGGGGCTGGGGCGCCTCAACCAGCTCATACATTTATCTGTTATTTTGTTTGGTGCTTTTTTGATGTAGTCATTTTTTTCTTGAAAATATCCCTGAAGGAGGGAAGGAGAAGCTGATTTTGTGAGTGACACAAGGGCCAGCCAATCAGCATACTGCAAATCTGACTTCAGCTTGTCAATCACAAGTAACTCTGAGCTCCTGGGGCAAGAAGATTGTATACATGCCACCAGCAAGGATACTCTCTACCAAAATTAAGTATGCACACATATTCCATTTCACGTAAGAGTGATGAAGAAACAAGAAGTTCTAATGAACAGTATTTGATTTTTATAGAATATGAATCCTCTAATGAAGAGGGTGTCAAACTCATTTATTATGAGGGGCGGATCTGACATTTATTATGAGGGCCAGATCTGTGTGCCATAAAAAGTAATGCCAGGTAGCAGAGATATAAACTTCATAAAGGACACAAGGACAATTAAAGATTTTTTTAAAAAAACTTAAAATAAAATATGCTTAAAAGATTAACACTCTTGCAATATTTTAACAGTTTCTGATAACTGACATCTCTTTTTCTGAAGCATTACATCAAAATCTAGAGACAATGTCCGTGCTGTAGCAATCTTGAGTGTGCTCTTCAGGTAGTGTGTCTATAAGTTGCAAACCTACCGTACTTTTGATTTATTGACATTCGCTACAGAAATCTCATGGTTAATGCTTTGTCTGAGACCCAGGGGAAAACATGAAATGGCTGGGCATTGTGAGCTTTTGTACATAAGTTGCTTTATGCGCTGGTCAACTAATGCAGAAAACAGAGATTTGCTCTGTAGCTCCTGTGTGATTGAGAAAGCCTGGCAAAGCAAGCTGTGATGCAGAAGGAAGCAAGAAAGAGAGAGAGAGAAGGAAGCAGATGACAGTGAGTTGCTCACAGGCCTTGATAGGAGCCCTCCAGGAGCCTGATCCAGTCCTCAGGCCACATGCTTGACAACCCTGTTCTAGTGTATATTGCCTCACCATGGCAGAGAGGAGTCAGCAACATTTGCAAAGTTTTTAGAAAGTAAAACAATTTGAGTTACTAGGCCTCACGTAACATCTTCAATGGAAAACAAGGTGGGCAAAACTGGATTTTTTTTTTAAAAAAAACAACACCCTGATTTTTATAATATTTTTGAAAAATGCAGCTATAATAAATTTCTCTTTTTAAAACAGCCTGGTTTAGAATTGAGATTTGAACTTAATACAAAACATGATCTGTTAAAAATGAATTTACAACCCCATCAGTAATTTATGAAAAGCTGTTTTGCTTTGTAAAGAAAGAATAGTGTGGAAAACACTTCACCAGTCACCACCATACAGTACAGCAAATCTTTTTCTTTTTTTTTTAAATGGGGGAGGGGAGTGTTGTATTTTGTGTGTGTGTGTGTCTGCACCTGGAAGTCATAATAATAATAATAATAAATTTTATTTATATCCCGCCCTCCCCGCCTAGGCAGGCTCAGGGCGGCTAACAACATATTCAGATAAAAATTATACATTAGTTTTAAAACAACATTAAAAGTTACACAATAATTTAAGATCGACAGTATCTTAAAAACCATTCCAATTTACATAATTTAACAGCAACAATGATGTTCCTGGCGCTATTCTGTCTATTGCATAATGGCAAGATCACTAAATAGAGTCACTTTGGTGGGTCATCATGTTGACCTCTGGTGACTGACCCCTACTGGGGGCTTGGAGGATATTCAGAGAGGTGGCTGAAAGCATGCCCTGTCCTCTCGACTTGGCATTTCAAGCACAGTCTCCCATCCAAGTACTAACCAGAGTCGACTCTGCTTAGCTTCTGAGATATGATGAGATCAGGTTTACCTGGGCTATCCAGGGAAGGGCTGTAAACCTTGTGCTACATTGCAGCTTGGCAAGGAATGACGAAGTAAGAAGAGCTGCCCGCTGGTCTGATGGGGAACCTCTCATTCATGCACCCAGTAGGTTATTATTAGCCCCTTAAGATTATTAATATTTTTGTAAAATGGGATAGGACAGCTAATTGACCAAGGATAAGAGACAGATGGAAATAGAAAGGAAATGTAGAAGCAGTCACATTGTGGCATCTTAAAGAGTAATAATTCCCCCCCCCCCACCCCCAGCTTAGGCTTTCATGGACTAGCATATTTTCATAAACCTGGATGCTGGAATAAAATTTTGCTGCTATTTTTAACAGCCCAGGCCAACCTGTTCTTGTTAAATCTCAGGTTCGGCCCTGCTAGTATTTGGAAGGGAGACCACCAAGGAATACCAAGGTCATGATGCAGAGGTAGGTAATGAAAAACCACCTCTGAACATCTCTTGCCTTAGAAACCTTTAAGTTTGCTATAAGTAACTTGACAGCAACAACAAAAATGCTTAGTTTAAGGTGTCACAAGTCTCTTGTTTGTTTTTGCTGCAACAAACTAAGGGTGCAACTTCATGCTTCAATTAGTCTCAACCCACTGATTTCAACAGGCTTAGGCTAAATTGACTGTGGATAGGGTTGCCTTGTAACAAGGCGACCCCTCTGAAATGCTGAGGCAGCAGTTATGTTATGATGTTGAACCTAGCCAACACCCCCCTACAAAATCTGTCATGGTTGTAGGCTGAACCTGTCTGCAGTCATGAGCATCAACACTAGAATCCTATAAACAATTTCCAGGGAGTTAGTCCCTTTGAAAAGATCTATTGGACTGTAAATATCTAAAAATAAGCAATTTCCTGCATATAATTTTCTAAATTAGCAAAAAATGTTAAATACTTAAGAAAATCTGAGCATTTTACTGAGGGAAGTTTTTTTAAAAAATGATCAGCCCCTTTTTTGGCAATTTCAACAAGAAGCTTCATTGAAAATTCCTGCCACCCTGACTCTCTCTCTCTCTCTCATATGATGCATTACTACTCTTATTTTACTTCCTTATGCCTTCCTTGTGATCCTCTGCTTCCCACCAAGGGTTCACAAAGTTGAAGAGCTATAGTAAGGTTAAAAACTGGGCTATAGTAAATCAAGAAAAGGACTGAAATCTGGGCAAAACACACGCACGTACACACAAAGCTTCCACGGGAAATAAATGGAAATTGTAAAGAATTTTAAAGATAATATGATGTGCCACTATTCTTGTCCCGTAGTGTAATAAGAGAATGTAGGCTGGGCATTTCTCTTGCCTTAGTCACAATAAGGCTAGACTATACAGCTGCTTTCATATGATCAGTGATTTCCTGCCTTGTGTAGGTGGCAGCAATTTTATCAGTGCAGGCGCATATGATTTTTCATAAATTATAGTAACTTCTATTTCCCTTCCCTGCCTTTCCCTCTGAGCAACAGCACTTTCAAATACTTCTCAGCCTTTCCCACTGCCATTATCATTTGAAGGCTGAGAAGAAGAAAATACGATCTCCTTAAAATACTCAATATGTGGCATAAAGAGTTCCATTTCCTTGAATATGTGCTCATTTAATTTTTGAATTTCCAACAGTACATATTCAGGCTTCCACAAATCTACTTGCCTTGTAGCAACAAGTGCTGCTACCCCAGCGAGCATAAAGATCCCCTCCAGCCCCAACCCCTAAAGTTCTCCATGACCTGGAAAGGGCAGAAGGGAACATGAAGGCAATAAAATATCCCTCTTCCTCTGCAGTTAAGAACATAACAGAAGCCATGCTGGATCAGGCCAATGTCCCATCCAGTCCAACACTCTGTATCACACAGTGCCAAAAATTTATATATACACACACACACACAGATATATATATACACACTGTGGCTAACAGCCACTGATGGACCTCTACTCCATATTTTTATCTAACCCCCTCTTGAAGCTGGCTATGCTTGTAGCCGCCACCACCTCCTGTGGCAGTGAATTCCACATGTTAATCACCCTTTGGGTGAAGAAGTACCTCCTTTTATTTGTTCTAACCCAACTGCTCAGCAATTCATTGAATGCCCACTAGTTCTTGTATTGTGAGAAAGGGAGAAAAGTACCGTACTTCTTTCTCTACCTTCTCCACCTTCTCCATCCCATGCATAATCTTGTAAACCTCTATCATGTCACCCTGCAGTCGACGTTTCTCCAAGCTAAAGAGCCCCAAGCGTTTTAACCGTTCTTCATAGGAAAAGTGTTCCAAACCTGTAATCATTCTGGTTGCCCTTTTTTTTTTAAATATAAAAGCTTTATTGGTATAAAGTTCAAGGTACAAAGGTGGTAGTACATCAGCAGATGCATAGCATATACCAATATATAGTGAGGAAGTGGATACATACAATGTTAACCATTAAAAAACTAATTACAACAGTAGTTGGCATGACATTAATATAGCATGGTGTGAGTCATTAGGGTTTCTGCTGTCTTTTGAGACTTTATCAATAAAGGGACGCCATTTACACACGAAGTCCGAGGAAGCGGTCTGGGAGGAGCAACGAGGATCTAAGTCATAGGTAAGCTTATCTAAAACAAAATAATCCCATAGTTTCAGCCACCATGCCTGTCTCGAGGGAGGAGTTTGTTGCTTCCAAACCAGGGCAATTGCAAATTTAGCTGCCACGAACATATGTGAAATTAGTTCCTCCGCGTGCTCAGGAATGCGTGAGGTGCCTACAAGGTTCAGGAGAGCGTACTCCGGCGTGAAAGGTGGGGAGTATGAGGTGAGGGCATGTACTTCTTGGTAAATTAGCCTCCAAAAGCTTTGTATAATGGGGCAGAGCCACCAGGAGTGAAAGAATGTGCCTCTCTGGCCGCAGTTCTTAAAACAGAGGGGTGAAGTAGAGAAGGAGTGTGATAATTGCACCGGGGTCTTATACCAGCGCGTGAGAACTTTAATGGCTGAAGTTGCACGTTCATTGCCTTCGTTTTATATATGGAAGAACTCCAAATAGCCTGCCACTGCTCTTTGGTTAGCTCGGTACCCAGATCTCGGTGCCAGGCCCCTTGATAGGAGTGTGGTTTTGTGTCAATGGAGTGAAGTAGCAGTTTGTAAATTTTCGATATCAAGCTAAAGAGCCCCAAGCGTTTTAACCTTTCTTCATAGGAAATGTGTTCCAAACCTGTAATCATTCTGGTCGCCCTTTTCTGCACTTTTTCCAATGCTATAATATCCTTTTTGAGGTGCGGTGACCAGAATTGCACACAGTATTCCAAATGAGACCGCACCATCGATTTATACAGAGGCATTAGGATACTGGCTGATTTGTTTTTGATTCCCTTCCTAATAATACCCAGCATGACGTTGGCCTTTTTTATTGCAATCGCACACTGTTTTGACATTTTCAGTGAGTTATCTACCACGACCCCAAGATCTCTCTCTTGGTCAGTCTCTGCCAGTTCACACCCCATCAACTTTTATTTGCAGCTGGGATTCTTGGCCCCAATGTGCATTACTTTGCACTTGGCCACATTGAACCTCATTGAGCCACGTTGACGCCCATTCACCCAACCTCAACAGATCCCTTTGGAGTTCCTCACAATCCTCTCTGATTCTTACCACCCTGAACAATTTAGTGTCATCCGCAAACTTGGCCACTTCACTGCTTACTCTCAACTCCAAATCATTTATGAACAAGTTAAAGAGCATGGGACCCAGTACTGAGCCCTGCGGCACCCCACTGCTTACCGTCCTCCACTGTGAAGACTGCCCATTTATACTCACTCTCTGCTTCCTATTAATTAGCCAGTTTTTGATCCACAAGAGGACCTGTCCTTTTACTCCATGACTCTCAAGCTTACTAAGGAGCCTTTGATGAGGAACTTTATCAAAAGCTTTCTGGAAGTCAAGGTAAACAATATCTATCAGGTCACCTTTGTCCACATGTTTGTTCACCCCCTCAAAGAACTGTAACAGGTTAGTGAGGCAAGATCTTCCCTTACAGAACCCATGCTGAGTCTTCTTCAGTTTCTGGAGAGTTCAGCATAAAGGGGTGGCACTTCTCTCTTTCTACTGGGAATTGGCAAGACTTGGTAAGGGGAACATCAGGGAGCCGCTGCTGGTACTTCTGCCAAAAGGTCTGCACGATGGTAAGAAATCTGTCTCTCTATGAAGGAAAAAGGGGGGGCATTTCTCAGTTTCCTTATTCTACTTCATTTATGATGTCGCCTTTCTCCCCAATGGAGTCTCAAAGCAGATTACATATTTTGCCCCTCTTCCATGTCACCCTCTCAACAGCTGGTGAGGTAAGTTTAGGCAAGAAGTGTGTGACTCGCCCAAAGTCACCCAGCAAGCTTCCATGGCGCAAGTGGGATTGGAACTCAGCTCTGCCAGGTTCTAGTCCAACTCTCCAACTCCTAGACCACATTGAATGGCCTTTTTTCAAAAGGCAGCTATAGCAAGGCATGGATTTCAGATTCTGCAAAAGCCCAGCATGACAACAGAGAATGGATTCTACTGTGCACCCCACAAGTCCGCTGTGAATGCCACAGAACTCTGGGATAGAGTCAGAGACTGTGGCAACTACAAAAATACGAATAGCTGGTAAGAAAAGACATTTCAATCTACTTATGGACGGCCGGCCTGCCTCTGTCCCAGAAAACCTGGACCTGGCACTTCAGGCCGTATCTAGATGGCTCAGGCTGAGCGGGCTGAAGCTAAATCCATCGAAGACAGAGGTCCTTTGCCTGGGTCGCTGTGGTCCGGGGAGGGAGAGTCCCTTACCGGCCCTCGATGGTGTGCCTCTGTCAGTGGCGCACAGGGTTAGGAGCCTACTTTAACTATGGAGGCCCAGATAGCAGCCACTACCAAGTCCGCATTTTTTCATATTAGGCGGGCAAGGCAGTTGGCTCCTTTCCTGGAGGACGACGACCTGGCAACAGTGATCCATGCAATGGTCACCTCGAGGTTGGACTACTGCAATGCCCTCTACATGGGGCTGCCCCTGTGCTGAACCCGGAAGTTGCAGCTAGTGCAGAATGCCGCTGCCCGGCTGTTGTTAGGGCTCCCTAGACGGGAGCACATTCAGCCGGGGCTTCGGGGACTGCACTGGTTGCTGATAACATACCGAGTTCGGTACAAGGTGCTGGTCATGACCTTTAAAGCCCTTCATGGCCTGGGACCTGCCTACCTTAGGGACCATCTCTCCCCACGTTCCCCAGAGAGTGCTGAGATCGGGGTCTCAAAACCTTCTTACAATCCCTGGGCCAAAGGAGGCCCGTCTGAAAGTGACCAGAGACAGGGCCTTCTCGATTGCAGCTCCCTGTTGGTGGAATCAGCTCCCGGAGGAGATGAGGGCCCTGCGGAACCTTGAACAGTTCCACAGGGCCTGCAAAACAGCCCTCTTCCGGTTGGCATATAATTAATTGTTATCGGAATGCCTGAACATTCAAATCTCGAACATCAGATTATTCAATACTGGAATATTGAAGAATTGATTTAAGGAAGGTAGCATAGTACATACTGAAGTGAGTTTTACGTGTTTTTATGTATGTTATATGTATTATGTATTTTATTGTATAATTATAATTATTAATGTATTATTAATGTATTCTAAATTGATTTTGTTAGCTTTTTGTGTTGTAAGCCGCCCTGAGCCCACCTCGGTGGGGTAGGGCGGGATATAAATCAAATCAAATAAAATAAAAATAAATAAATAAATTTTGTGTATTCCTAACGACTGCTTGGTAGCCTTGCAAAATCTATTCAAATAACGATAGAATCTACATTTCCTGGGGAGTGCCCATTACCACAGTGAGGACTCTGGGATTTTGCAAACCAGTACAAGTCATCACTTAATATATGGTTTAAACACTTTCATCGAGTCATAACTTCATACACATAAACCAAAAACCTTGACTAAGTGTCCTTAGGGTTTGGGGGAAATCAGTCATTGGCTAAATGGCTACAGGTAGAACCCTTGATGATCAAATAAAGCCTGAACATTTACTGTCTTGCCCTTTTCTTCAGACCAAATGAAGCCTAAGGTTGCTCAACTGGTACGTTTTAAATTTCCTAAATCGCAATGACTATTAATTTCTTCTATGCCCAGTCAGTTTATTACTAGCAGAAAGGAGTGACCAGGCTACTGCCTCTGCTTCCAGGCTGCAGTATATTAAAATGCGCACACACACCCCAACCCTAATCCATGTAAAATCCATACCACAGAATTGGCCTTATGGAAAACTTGAGGCCAAAAGGCAGAGACTACAACTGTAAATGGCAGCTTCATTACTGTTATTCAACCGCATGGAACATAACAGCTGACAACAAAGCCCAGGAGCACATTTGGCTTTCTTTTTGCTTTCCCATTGAGAATACAGGGACTTCATGCACACACAGCTGGATTTTCCTGATTCCAAAGCAGATAGATCTTTTTACATCCATTCTTACCAGACCTGTGGATCCCAGTGCATGACACATTCCACTTCCCTGTTACCAGGTAGGAAGGACTTTTTCTTCATGAGAGAGATGTGACCAAGTAGGGAGGGACGGTGGTGGCTCAGTGGTGGAGCATCTGCTTGGTAAACAGAAGGTCCCAGGTTCAATCCCCGGCATCTCCAACTAAAAAGGGTCCAGGCAAGTAGGCGTGAAAAACCTCAGCTTGAGACCCTGGAAAGCTACTGCCAGTCTGAGTAGACAATACTGACTTAATGACCGAGGGTCTGATTCAGCATAAGGCAGCTTCATATGTTCATATGTTCAAGTAACTCGGAGAGCTGCCCTGGGCTCTGGTCCCTGTGCTACCATCTGCTACACCTTCTCCTGTGTAGCCTTCCATTCAGTTTACAAATCATTTCCTTACTTACTGAATAAACGTCTTGTGCAGTGCCCAGGTAGGACACAAGCACTACCACCAGACAGGACCTAGTGCCTTACAGTTTGCAGCCCAACATCATCACCTGGGTACCAACATCACCTGACATGGCCTCTGAAATGGATACATCTCAGACTCAAGTAACCACCGGCTGGCAGGCTGCCTCTTCTGTCTGGGCAGGTTGTCCGCTGTGAACAGAACTAGCACAGGCTGAGCTTGAGCCCAATACACTGCAACTGGATATGCAACTGCATCTTTGTCTCTGGTTCTTGGACTTTCATCTGAGCCCCTGTAAAACTTGTCCACTGCCTCCTCCTACTTTCTTCTTTCCTGCTACTGAACTCTGCTACCAAACAAACCCCTCCTGCATTTAGCATTGTTACATCCAAGCTAGATTTGGGCAGGACTCTGCTCTCCAAATGGGGTGAAATTCAAGGTGAAAGGGGAACAAACTTCTTAAAACTACTGCACTGGTGATATTCTTTGTTAAAACACTAAGCCAAGCACAAGCCCTTAAAACCTGCAGCCTAGTGCTGAAAGAAGAATGTTATTTATCATACTCCTTAAGTGTGCTCTTTGGTACCTAAATATAAAACTCCTTTACTGGAATCAACACACTTCAAATGTCTGAAATTAACTCAGCATCAGAGTCAGTACAGTAGGGTAATTAAGTTGTCCAATAGTATTTTTGGGAGCCCAACAGTCATTTCACAGTGCAAGTCCAAATTTGTGCTCTTTCTTCTAAAAGACGCACAGTGGTGATCTAATATATTGTGCTTCATTTCACATTGTATTCTCAGCCTTGAAAACAGCACATTCTGTGTTCATAGGTAGCCTCAAAATTTATTCCTTTGTAGCTCATTTGCTTTACAAGCTAGCAAATATTAGCATCGAATCTGAGAAGGCATGAGAGGTTGTCCTAAAATACCATCCTTTCCCTTCTTGCTATAAATCAAATATGCAGCAATTAATTTACGAATAAAGAGGTCTGACAATGCAGCTTTGCTTCCTGCTATTCCACTCATAAGTTCCATGGTTCCAAAGGTTAAAGAAAACCTAATTTCCAAATGAGAATGCTCCAACAACTACTATCTTTTTCAGTTATTTTATTTTTACAATATAATAATACATATATTATACACAGAAGTCATTTCACTGTGATTTGCATTATAGATCCATGTGCACTGCAGTACATTATTTTATTAAGAAGAAAAATAGGAAACACTACTACAAATTGGAGGCTGGTAGAGAAGCAGAGTGGTCAGGGCAGAACTGGTTAGGAACATCAGGACCTCAATGGATAGTGATTCAACACAGAACTGTTTAAAAAAAACAATCTTCTGGGAGCTAATCTGTGCTTATAAGGCTGTGCTTCAACTTGCAAAATCTTAGGACACATCAATTAACATTGATTGCATACAGACCAGCACTAGTTAGAAAAGAAAGCTGACTGGTCCTCATATACAAAAAGGCATGTAATTATCAAAATGTAGTTTATATATCTCTTGTGGATTTAATATGCTATTTTAACAAAGCACCTTCGGTCCTAGGAGAAAGGTTTACAAATATTTTAAAATAACTTGCATCATTGTATCATTTCTTCCTTTACACCCTACTTTCCTCCCTACTGGGGACCAAAAACAACTTGCAACACTTTCCCCTTCTCCATTATACCCTTGCAACAACCTTGCAAAAGGCTGTGACTGGTTCAAGGTCACCCAGCAAATTCGAATAGAATAAAGATTCAAACCTGGATCTTCTAGTCTGACATTGTACCAGTAAACCACCCTGGCAGTCAGAATAGCTTGTTACATCTCTGACTGACCATGAGTTCTGCTGATGAAACAAACAGCCAACCTAGCATTTTTGCATTTATAATGCCATCAGTGCAACAGAGAACCTACATCCAGTGCCCTTACTGTGCTTAACCACAAAGCTGATCTAGACTGATAACAATGAGACAATGAACTTATTTAAGCCGCACCTCTTTTGATTGGCAGGTGAACAAAGTTTACCTAATGGAATGACACTAGCAGAAAGCCAAAATTAAAGAATCACACAGATGTTTATCAGCTCTGAAATTGCTCATTCCGTCTAAGGTACTGTTGCTATGGCTATCATTTCTCTAACCGGCTACATCTTGTTTTTCTGAACCCAGGTTTAGTACATGCATGGATACAAATTGGCACTGTGAAAGTGTGTGATATTACCGGGTACTTTTGCAAGGCAGTTACATGTTGAATGCTTACACTGGGAAGCCAAATCTGTATTTTTTTTGTTGTTGGAGATTTTCCACATAAGAGAACAGGTAACCAAGCAACCAATCTTTCCTTCTAAATACATAAAGTTGCAGGGAAAAACTGTTACTAAGGCACTAAGTCTGTACAGGTTAAGTACATACCAAACACACTTGAACATTAAGATTCTTTAAAACAGAACCATCATTTAAAGCGATGAACACACATGGTTAAATAGATCAGTAAGACTTTTAAGTTCCAACTTCTAAAGCAAGCTGGTACATTAAACAATTCTGGGCTCTCAACTTCTTGGAAGACACTGCTACTATTCCTACCCTCTAGTATGGTCTACTGCACAATTGAAGAAAGATTAATTCTGTAAGGTTCATTTGAGGATAAACACACAGTTCCAACAGAAGAGTAGTACATCATAGTGTTTTCTGATATCTTTCTAATATGCTTCAGACACATTTATTAAAAATATTTATACTCTGCCTTTCTTCTTGGCTCAAGGTATCACCACACCAGCACAACAGAACTCTTGCTGATGCAGAAAAATAGTACTCTTGCTAATGTAAAAGTTGGCCTTTTCTTCTCTCCTTTCATCCTCTAATGTGTTCTCAGTTGCACAATTAGAATATTCCATCAACATATTTCTTCAGAAATACAGTGAATCCCCCCATAATAATAATAATAATAATAATAATAATAATAATAATAATAATAATTTTTAATTTGTATCCCGCCCTCCCTGCCGAAGCAGGCTCAGGGTGTACTTAAGAACACAGGAACAGTTAAGCGCAAGTCTCATACAACACAGAAGACTTCCAAGATTTTATAGTATGATACTCAAGAATGCTAGTTCACACTGTGCCACTATGATAAGATCACTAATACGTTCCAAGCACATATCAAATTCCTAAGAATCCTAGAATTTATCTGAACTTTCCCTCCCTCAACTTTCACCTAGCTTTCACCGATTCTCCAATCAGATTTTGAGTGCAACTTATTATTATTAGTAGTAGTATTGTTGTTATTACTTCGATTTCTGAATCGCCCAATCCCTGCTCACGAAGGGGTTTGGGCAATATACAACAACATTCCCAAATACTCCAAGACCCCAATAGTTTAACAGGTGTCACCCCAACTCTTTGGTGAAAAACTTACACCAGTCGCAGTTCAATATCCTCTCCACCCCCTCACCAACCTGCAGACATCAAGAGATAGCTATAGTGAAAACTGTACAAAACTAAGGCAACGAGTAATATAGTGACAAGACCTGCACAGAGTATTCCAGATGAGGCCACACTATAAATACAAGGGTATTGTAACAGCCATTTTATTTTTAATCCCTTTTCTAATAATTCCCCAAACCTATAGTTTGCCTTTTTCACCGCTGCAGCATGCTGGGTTCACACTTTCATTGAAATCTACTACAACCTCATCTTTTCCTCTCTATCTCAGCAAGTTCAGGCCCCATTAACCTAATTCTGAATTTGGGATGTTCTTTTGTTCCAATGTGCATCAACCTTACACTTACTAACGCCAAACTTTCATCTGCCACATTGCTGCCTGCTCAAACAATTTGTCAAGATCCTGCTGGATCATCCTTGGTTTTTACCATCCTGAATAACTTTGAGTCATCTGCAGACTTGGCCACTGCACTACACACCCATAGTTTGAGGTCATTCTGAACAAATTAAATAGTGCTGGCCACAATACTCATCCTTGTCCACTGCTTACTTTCCCCCCCCCTGTGAGAACTGTCCATTTATTCCTACTCTTTGTTTCCTCTCATTTAACCTTTGGCTCAAGGCATCTTTTACAACACATAATTTAAAAAAATCACATACCAATAAACCCTATATTCCCCACACAGACCTAACAAAACACCTAGCAATTTACACTTCATTAAATTAAATTATTTTACATCAATTCCCCAAAACTTCCAGGGATGGCACTGTGTTATTCTGCTTGTGCAGAGGCAGAATGTTAGCATTTTAGCGGTAGCATTTTGCATCTGATATTCTGACAAATTACTAGCAATCTCCTCAAAGAACTTAAATCTTTCAAACGAAAGAGCTGTTAAAGACTGCGTGCTGGTGGAAAGCACCGTCAAGTCACAGCCGACTTTTGGCAAATGTGCCTGTACACATAAAACATACAGAGTTCTCTTCTGTCATTCACAGGTATTATATTGCCTTCAATGCGGGATTTTTAAAGTTCACTAAAAAAATGTGGCTCTTCAGGTCCAAAATAGAAACCTTTATATTCCAAACATTCATCTGGTGCAGACATAACAGATTCCCTCTCAAGCATTAGCAAACTAGAAGAAAGATTTAGGACTTCATTCTTCACTGTTAAGTGAAGTTTACATCAATACCAAGGTTAACACTGGTTAAAGGTACTTGGATTCACTCTTAGACAGACTTCAGTTTCTAATCCTGGTTAACAAAGAACTTTTATGGCCACTAGGTCAAAAATGAAGGTGGGAGGGTTTAGCTCCATATCCTACTCTTCTGGTACAATACTAAACAAAATTACATCCTTCTCAGTCCATTTAAAGGAATGGTCTTGGAAGATTATAATTGTTTACAACTGCACTGTTAAGATACCCAATGGGTGTGTGGAAGCATACTGGCAACTTCTGAACCACCTATCACATTTTTATCCTGCCTTTCCTCAGAGGAGCCCACGGCACTCAGCACAGTTCTCTTATATCCTGTTCTGCCCTTAACTATCATGAAGTAGGTTAAGCTAAGGGAATAACCAGACCAAATTCACTTGAGGAGCTTCACTGCCAAGTGGGCATTTGACTCCAAGTCTCCCCAGTCTTAGCCCAGCACCAACCACAAGATCACAGTGACTGGCCTTGCCTAGAGCAAGGAACGCCAGCACTACTTGGCGCTGAACCGTTCCGTTCATTCTTTGCTTGCATTACTGCATTATCCTGCAAAGGAGTGAAATACTTTACAAGTGTAAAACAAAAAAGAGTAAAAGGTAGCCCCCCATGCAAGCACCAGTTGTTTCTGACTCTGGGGTGACTTTTTACGGAGTGGATCCAAGTAAGCAGCCATGTTGGTCTGAAGTAGTAGAACAAAATAGGAGTCGATTGCACCTTTAAGACCAACTTAGTTTTATTCAGAACGCAAGCTTTTGTGTGCTCTAAGCACACTTCATCAGACGAGGAATCTGGCACAGTGAGCAGAGCCATACATAGCTGGTAGGCAGTGGCCCAGAATGCAAAATGGTACAGATTGAAGAACCAATGACAGTGAAGTAAAATTATCTGGTAGGCAGTGATTTAGAAGGTAAGATGGTGCAAATATAAGATTCAATGATAGAATAGTAAAATTAACAAATTGAGCAAACCTTTGATCTGAGTAGCATGAGCATGCGAAAGCAACAAAACAGTAGTATGTCAAAATGTGAGTGTCTATTGCTATGAACCTGGGCCAAAAAGAAGGAATTATTATGTTTTCCATCCAACTAGCCCACCTTTAAACATGCAACATACATATAGTTTGTCATTAGGAGAAAAATACATTAAAATTTAGTGGGAGATGGGTTCAATATATGTAATGGGATAAGCAACCAATATCCCTGTTTGAGTGTATCAATACAACCAAAAGAGAAATACACTGAATAGTGATGTTCACCTAATTTACTTTTTAACATGTAAACATCATTCTAGTTTGCCATAGAAAAAAAGAATACAATAAAATATAGTGAAAATTGATAAAGTATATGTAATGAGATAAACACTCAATATCCCTATTTTGAGTATGTCAATGCAAAAAAATTATTCTGATACACAATTCTAAAAGAGAACCACATTAGAATACTGTGGATGTATAACTATACTCACTGAGAGTGGGTTTAGCATCTGTAATGATAAAAAACCAATATCCCTGTTCAGTCCTGGGAGGTGTTTGTTCCAAGTTTCATAATTTGTAATTCAGCAATTTCTCTCTCCATTCTGTTCTTGAAGTTCCTTTGCAGTAAAACAGCTATTTTGAGGTCACCCGTTTAATGCGTTGGAAGATTAAAGTGTTCCCCCACAGGTTTCTCAGTTCTGTAATTTCTGATGTCAGGTTTGTGTCCATTTATCCTTTGGTGGAGGGTTTTACGGGGTGGTTTGCCATTGCCTTCGCCAATTGCCATTGCCTTCTCCAATCATCTTAGACATTAGACAAGCTTTTCTGGTTGACTGAAAATGGGCTGCCACCGGACATCCTACAGAAGCTGGCGATCATAGTCAGAACCCAATACCGCCAGACTGGATTGAGACAGCGCAAATAGTTTTAAATTGATAAGTGAACTATGTTTTTATATGTTTTATGGAATTGATTGTTTTTATGATATTGTAAGCCGCCCTGAGTCCGCTTGCGGAGAGGGCGGGATATAAATGTAAAGTAATAAATAAATAAATAAATCTACACTCCCCCCCCCCCAGCAAGCTGGGTACTAATTTTACCGATTTCAGGAGGATGGAAGGCTGAGTCAACTTGAGCCAGCTACCTGAAACCAGCTTCCACCGGGATTGAACTCAGGTCGTGAGCAGAGAGTTCAGACTGCAGTACTGCAGCTTTACCCCTCTGCGCCACAGGGCTCTGACAAGACTTTACATTAAAACATATAGCATACGTTTATGTAAGAGATTCTACAGCATTGATGAATATTCCAATGTACGCTGTGAATGTGTTCAACATATTTTCAAGGCTATGTTTATTATTTAAACGTGATTTATTTTGCCTGCAGTATGCTAGATACACATGCTTCAATTAAAGAGTTCAAAGTTACCAAGTTTAACTTGATATCCAAATATGCTGCTAGTCCTATACTGCGCTTTGTGAGACTATTTCTGTTCACACACGCACACCTCGCTTTGTTTACTACACACAATTTCTGTTTCCAGTTTTCAGCTTTCATTTATTCCTTCTTCCCAGATGGCAAAAACTAAGACACACACACTGAAGTGGTATCAAGTATAGCAGTTTTGCAGCTCTTCTCTCCAACGCTGGATTTTTAAAAAGCATTCCTTTAGAAAACGAAAGTGTTCCTAGTGCTAAATTTCATGCCAAAGAGTGCAATAGAATATGATAACTAAGTTACATAGGATGCATGCAGGTTGATAATGTGGAACAATATGTTTAGATTTGATAATATGATAGCATATAGAATATATTATTTGGAATATTATATTAAGAGTCCCATCCTGAGTTGGGGTTCATTACAGCATAAGAGACCAGGGTTTCCTGTGTATATGCAGTTGAGTGCTCCCTTGCTGCTGCCCTAGCATCTATACATCCCTTGCCTGGCAAAAAAACACTGATGTTCCTGAGACCCCACTTCCCCAAGACATGGAACAGTGTTTGGGAGGATTTCTGGAATTCTGTCAGGGTATAGGCATGCTGGTGGGTGGAATAGCCATGCAGCTTACTGTCAGTGTATCATATTGATAAGAGCGTTGGATCAGAATCTGGAAACTCTGGTTTGGATCACCACACTGCCATGCAAGCTTGCTGGGTGACCTTAGGTCAGTAACATAATGATCATCCTAACCTACTTCACAGAGTTCTAGTGAGGAAAACAAAATGGAGGAAATGAGAATGATATAAGTCATGTGGGGTCCTCTCACTGTGGGAGAGGAGTCTGAGTATAAATGAAGAAAATCTTAGGTCTGTCTGGCAAAAGCGAAAGTGGTTGCAGAAGGGGACTAGAAGCCACTTCTTAGGGGCTCCCTGGCTTGTGCTTATTTCAAGGCTTCTATTAGTCACACCACTGTCCCCAGTACAAGTGAGCAGGTATGCCTTCTTTGTTTCTTGCCTTAATCATTAAGGTGGTGGCAAACCGATGTTGGTGAAGGGGAGACATGGAAGTGTTGCCATGGACCCCAGGGCATTTATGAACTTTGACACTTGGCAAGAGAACTTTCTTTCATGTGTATCACTTCTGCTAAGTGAGTGTAGGATGCTAACATCGCCAGCCCTGTGCATGCATTAATGATGCACCAATGTTGGCATCTTAGGATTGGACTGCAATGATAAATGGTCAATTTTATCTTGTTAAAGCAGTAAAATACAACCAGCTTCTATAAGAGTTTTAAGTATTTCCCGGCAATCTCCCCTGGAAGGAAAGAAAAAAAAGCACAGCTGCAAGATTCTCAGAAATTTTACATCACTAGTGCCAAGCCTAAAAACACAAACTTAGATAAAAATGCTACCACCGACATGGAACAGTATGCAATCCATCCGTATGAATGCCATAAAGTCATTTCCTCAATTTGTTTATTCTACCTGTGGTAGTGTTAACAAAATCTGACTACTTTTTTATTCTGGGTTTTCATTTGCAGTATAATTAAACTATAGACAGGCTCCTACTAGTCCCTGAACCTCTGCCAATCTATTTGCTGCAGCTATAATGAATCAACCTATGAATAAATCTGTCAAACTAATACATTTTCTACACCTGGACTGACAGAAAAAAACATCATCGTTTAACTTCTGAATATTGATCCTACGGGACAATGCACAATGGTCTATTTAAAACATTTGTATCTCCCATTCAGTTAATCCTTACACCTGAGCTGTACAACTATTTAAAGTTTTTTCAATAATTTGTGTTCAGTTTGAAATCTCAAAAACCTCAGTTGGACACAGGCACAAAGTACACTTTAAAAGGTTACGGAAAAGTTGGGGTCTCCATTTACTTAGAGCTTGTGAAGGAAGGGGATCACATGAGAGAGGATGAGAGGATCTCTTGGTAGTACACAGAAACCCCACATTCTTAAAGAGCACAGAGGGTCAGAGTCCCAACCAAACTGACAAGGCTAAGGGTTGCACATATGTAACACCCCTTGTGTCATTATGGGACAGAGAGTATAAAGTTACTGGGCTTCTGATAGCTGGAGCTAGAAGAAGGATCCTTTCAATGGCAACAAACTGCTTGACAAGGAACAAGGTACTGGGCTCCACATTAAGAGTACAGCTTTCTTCAAACTCCTTGTTTTCTTGGGGGGGTCCCACTTGTTGATGCCACTTTCTATATAATTTCTCCCCAAAACTAAAAATGAGGCTTTTCAGAAGTCTGATAACCTTTACAATAAGCCACGATTTTGGCTTAAATATTTCTCTATGATAATAATTTACTTCTTCTCTCTTATCGGCCTTCACTATTGAAACCTGAAAACTTAATCTTAGTAGCACCTCCACAAATGGCTCAATGAAGAGATCCATTCGAAACATAATAATAATAATAATTTTTTATTTCTATCCCGCCCTCCCCGCCGGAGCAGGCTCAGGGCGGCTCACAACAGAAAACACACATTACATCAATTATACTTATAAAACTGCATCTCTTCACAGAGCAAAATCTCCATTAACCTTACACACAGAAGACATACACATTTCTCTCAAGTCTTTTTTTTTTTTAAAGCAATATAATAATTGACAAACGTGATGTTTGGCTCCAGGGGTCAGATAAAACCTTTTGGAGCCAGACTCATTTTCGACCTTCTGGGTTTTGTCTTTTCATGACCAAATGTTCTAAATATTGCTACCACAAAACCTAACCCTAACCATTGTTTCTTGTAATGCTATTGAAGCAATGACAAAAGAGTTGCGGTATATAAACATATGGGTAATTTCTAGTTGTCGTCACCATAAAGATAAACTGAACTCTGATCCTAGCATTTGTACAGGACTCCAAGTATATGAGAGTAAAAACAGCAAAAAAAAAATTAACGGTAAAGATATGCCTTTAAAGTTTGTTAAGCTAACCTTTAACAAGGGATGAGGGGTGACCTCCCCCCGCCAAGAAATGCTGATTTTGGGGGGAAAATTTTTCTGCCCCACATATGTAAATAAAGTTTATCTACAGCTGCCAGGAATGTTGTGCTGCAAGCCATATTAGAAAGGCTAAATGTAGGATATGACGCATGAACAAACCCCAGTGCTTGTACATGGCGCATTTGCCTTCTTCTGCTAACACTAAGTTCTTCTAACATTATTTAAATTTAAAACTTTCACTAAAAAACCCACCTCACCGCCTAAAACACAACAACTTTCTGCTGGGTATCCTGTTTTCTCTTTGTCAGTTCAACCGTATACCTAGAACAGGGATGGCCAAACTGTGGGTCGGGAGCCACATGTGGCTCTTTCACACATATTGTGTGGCTCTCAAATCCCCACTGCACAGCTGGCCGGCAGATTGGAGAATGCATTTAAAGTTGCTTTCTTTCTACCTCTCCCTCCCATCTATTTGCTTTCCTTCCTGCCTGCCTTCTGGATCTCAAACATCTGACATTCATGTCTTGTGGCTCTCAAACATCTGGCATTTATTCTACGTGGCTCTTACGTTAAGCAAGTTTGGCCAACCCTGACCCAGAACTTTCTTTCAAGACCAGATGGAGTGCATACACCTGAGGTAGCATATAGGGGAAAATTAAAACCTATGCTGGAAGAGGTGTGGAAGTGTCTGTTAACTGGTATTTTAGTTATTACATTGAGAGATGCAGTTCTCTGTGGTGGGGTAAAGATATTCTAAACATTCCCACAAGCAGGGGACCAGGGAGGGCCTCTACTGACTGCCACCACTCAGGTTCAGGTCTGTCTGGGAGGACCCAGAGCACCTACCCAACCCTGTCTTCCAATTTAACGCCTTCTATCCGTGACCAAAGAGACATGAGGATCCAGGAAGTATAACAACAGGTTTAATGTAAGTGCTCAAGAACAAACAAGTGGGTTGTAAAACTTTTAGTACAACAGCGAATACAGAAAAACAGTCAAGGTGGTACAAAGCAAAATAAAAAGCCCTGACATGACTAACTATACCAGGGGTGGCCAAACTGGGCTCTTTCATACATATTGTGTGGCTCTTGAAGCCCCCACCGCCCCGTCAGCCAGCTTGGAAGAGGCATTTCTCTCTTTAAGTTACTTATCCAAGCCAAGCCAGCTGAAGGCTTGGAGAATGCATTTAAAGTTAAAGTTGCTTTCTTTCCACCTCTCTCTCTCCCCCTTCCCTATCTATTTGCTCTACTTCCTTCCTGTCTTGCGACTCTTAAATAACGAACATTCACACCTTGCTGCTGTCAAACATCTGACATTTATTCTACGTGTCTCTTACGTTAAGCAAGTTTGGCCACTCCTGAATTATATGTTCCCTTCCTCTAATTCCAACTGACTTCACCACTCTTTGGATGAAGGAACTCTCATGACTATCTATTTGCTCTACTTCCTTCCTGTCTTGTGACTCTTAAATAACGAACATTCACATCTTGCTGCTGTCAAACATCTGACATTTATTCTACGTGTCTCTTACGTTAAGCAAGTTTGGCCACCCCTGAATTATATGTTCCCTTCCTCTAATTCCAACTGACTTCACCACTCTTTGGATGAAGGAACTCTCATGACTTCAGCCTCTCCAGAGACAACAACTCCAGCTCAGCCTTTCTAGAGAAAACAGCCCACCCATTCAGAGGGACAGAAAGGATCCTGGGAAATGCAGGCCCTGTAGCTACTTTAATATAGACTTCCCTGGAGCCTTTAAGTCTCACTAGGCCTAGGATCATGACACCATCAGTACTCTATTCACCAGTTTGGAGTACCGGCATTGAGAGCTGGGCTGATCTGGGAACTGAATCCATTTAGAATATTCTCCCAATACTTTATGGTGAGATGTTGTTTAGGACTACCTAGACTTCATAACCCTTCAGTATTCTGGCCTTGCACAACTTCTTTGCAGCAAGGGGAGGCTGTGCATTACAGCATCTACAATCCTCTATAGTCTCAAGTTAGACAAGGAGAGGCCTGATGCTTGACAGCTATAATCTACTGATGAGTGAAAGTTGTTCTGCACATGCTCAGCAGCAAGATGGTTTCAACAAGTGATCAGAAAAAGCATCAGGCCAAATGCACCCCGAGCCTACTCATGAGGCAATTTCCTCCCTGCAAACAAATAAAAACAGTATAGCTCTCACTCAAATTTTCTGATTTTCAACAGCCATGCTAACTTCGAAGTTTCCTGCACAATTTCTTCAGAGATCCATCTATGATTAGCCCTCTTCATGCCTCAGTTCTTTATCTTCTTTTTTTTTGTTTGTTTTCTTCAAGCTTCATTCTCTGTGGGGCATCTTTCCCAGGTTATCTATATCCTTTCCCTGCTATGTATCTACCAGCCTCCTTGCCTTCAGTCTCCATGGCCACTATCTCTCCTGCCTTCCAGAGACTTTTCATGCTGTCACTTGTGTGACACTGTCACCACAGCCAATCTGACAATTTCCCCTTTTCTTCACAGAAGCGGGACCATATTAGTTCAGTCAAGCAAGGATGCCCACCGCAAGCTCACTGTGAGGTTGTCGCAATTCTGCAGTATGAAGTTTCAGTTACAAGTTATAAAATTTCATTCGATGCATTTATAAATATAGCAGACACATGATCAATCTGTTAGCAGGTTAAATGGCTTTGATCCAATCCCCATTGTAACAGAATGATGAATGGAATTTAGGTTCTGCCCTCCAAAAACGAAATCCCTCCAACTTCAAAAAGGGATCAGAAATTCAGCACTGCCAGCTTAGGTTGGCACATTCTTCTAGTTTAAGGGTTCAAAATTCAAATGATTTCAAAGGTCACTTATATATCTACCCACTTAAGAGTGCTCCATCACTTACGTTAAGCAAAAGAAAGCACTATATTATTATTTAACCGTGTCTCATTTGAACCCTTTCTCTCTGTGGCTCATACTGTAGACAACCTCCTGTCTCTCCCTTCTAAATCTCTTTGGGACTCTGGATCCCATCTTCCCTCACAGTCATTCTCTTCTCTTGCACCCAGGGCTTTTTTGGGGGGGGGGGTAGAAGAAGCCCAGCAGGAACTCATTTGCATATTAGGTCACACCCCCTGACAACACCATTGTTTCATGCAGGGCTTTTTTTGTAGATAACGCCCCAGCAGAATCTCATTTGTATATCAGGCCACACCCCCTAACACCAAGCCAGTCAGCACTGTGTTCCTGGACAAAAAAACCCTGCTTGCACCACTCCAAATTTGCACTCTAATCTTTTTTCTGTGTCTTGCCCAGTGATCTCTAAGTTCTATTACCTTGTTCTTAAACACCTAAGAAAGAGGCTGCAGATTTATACCCCGCCCTTCTCTCTGAATCAGAGACTCAGAGCGGTTTACCATTTCCTATATCTTCTCCCCCCACAACAGCTGCCCTTTCAAGGACAACTCCTGCAATAGCTATGGCTAACCCAGGGCCATTCCAGCAGCTGCAAGTGGAGGAGTGGGGAATCAAACCCGGCTCTCCCAGATAAGAGTCTGCACACTTAACCACTATACCCAACTGGCTAAGAGCGGGGGTCTCCAACTTCCTTGATCTTCCAGGCACCTTTGGAATTCTGGTACAGTGTGGTGGGCACAGCCACAAAATGGCTGCCACAGCTTACCCTCAGATACAGAGTAAAGATTCTTTTGTAATGACAGCTAAAAAGCTTTTTAAAAAGCTGAATGGTCACCCAAATCACCAATGGCCCACCAGAAGCCTTAATGGGCAAAAGCTGCACCCAGCCCGCTTTCTAAAGATGCCTGCTAAGCCACCATGAGCACCACAGTGGGGATCCCTGCCTAAGAACATCCCTATTCTTGCACCACTGCAGGCTCCTCTTTTACACCCATTTTCATTGCCCGCCTCTAATAACAGAGCCGGATTTACAATGTGCCCAGGACCTCAAACTCTAAGTGCTTCAATCTTAGAGCCAGGGGGCAACTTCATTTAGTAATAAACTATAGCAACCAAAATACTGTAATAAAAATGCAGAACAGAAGAAGCCTCTGCTAATGAATGAGTTCCACAATTATAACAAAAACACAAAAACATTTTAACTTTCTTGCCAAGGACTGGCATTTAAAAATGAAAGATTCAGAATACAGAAATTATTGCAGTCTAGATCACAGTGTACCCCATGCAGGCAGGATACCTTAATCTGGGTTTATAAAATGTGTCTGCACACAAATCTCTTTCCTTCCATCTGTTAGATGGTCCTTTTTCTGTTTCCCTGCCCACAGGTATCTGCAGCTCCATTTCTCTGCACTTCTGCTTCCTGTATTGCAAACTGTTTCTCCATGGACATCTCACAACATGCCCAACCTTTTGCTCTCCTCCATTTATTTCTTTACCTCACAGGTTTCTTTCCATCCCATGTTTTTGCTTTCCATACCCTTGCTACCCCTTTTCTCGTTCACCACCCCTCATAGGCCTCTGTATCCCCCATTTCTTAGACTCTCTCCTTTTCTTCATTGTGTTAGCTCAGTCACCCTTATCCCTTATAGCGCTACTCCTCACTCAGCTAAGCACCAACAGCACACAGGGCTTTCACTCTTCCAGCAATTCACACCAGTGAAGCCATCTCAGACACAGGTAGACTACGCCAATAATGGCTTGCAAAAACTGGCAGAAATTCAAACAGCTCAGCAACATAAACAAAATGCTAACATGTCCCATTCTCAAAGAGCTTTGGGAAGCTGTTGATATTTCCACTAAGGTATGGGGAAAGGCCACAAACAAGGAGGTATTTTCAGTCTTCCAGAGCAGGACTCCTAAGAGGCAGCACAGAAATGTTCTAAATAAATTCCTAGAAAGCTACCAGTGGGCCAAAAAGAGGCAGAAATCAGTCCACAGATCCCATAATGTGCAGAGGTGCTTTACTGGGTTCTAAGCAATTGCATAGTAAGTCAGCTAACTTCTTTTACTATTTGAATCAGAGAGCCCACATGGTATAATAGAGCATTGGGCTAGGATTTTATTTTATTCATTTATTACATCATATTTATATCCTGCCCTCTCCACGAATGGACTCAGGGCAGCTAACTGGTCATATGACATCTAAAAACAAATACAATATTATAGACACAAACATTACAAGACATTAAACATAAAAACTCTGTGGTACTAAACTTCAATATAAAAAGGGTTTTTTTTTCAAAAGTTCTTACAGCATTTCACAATAATAAGAAGAAGAAATTGGATTTATATCCCGCCCTCCACTCCGAAGAGTCTCAGAGCAGCTCACAATCTCCTTTACCTTCCTCCCCCACAACAGACACCCTGTGAGGTGGGTGGGGCTGGAGAGGGCTCTCACAGCAGCTGCCCTTTCAAGGACAACCTCTGCCAGAACTATGGCTGACCCAAGGCCATGCCAGCAGGTGCAAGTGGAGGAGTGGGGAATCAAACCCGGTTCTCCCAGATAAGAGTCCGCACACTTAACCACTACACCAAACTGACTCTCCTGTCAGTGGTCCTCAGGGATGTTATTATTGCTGCTGGTAACAACAATTAGTCCAAGCGGAACTGCAGCCCTCTCCCGACTTAGATGTTATGTACAAGCCAAAACAGTTCGGTTTTGCAGGCCCTGTGGAATTGCAGGGCCCTGATAGCCTACAGGAGGGCGTTACATAAAACTGGCGCTGCCACCGAGAAGGCCCTGGTGGAATTCAGCGTGGCCTCCTTTGGCCTGGGGATGGAGAGGAGATTCTGGGTTCCCAAATGCAGTGCTCTCTGGGGAACACGTGGGGAGAGGTGGTCCCACAGATAGACAGGTCCCAGGCCATAAAGGGCCTAGGATGTGGGAGACCCAGGTTCAAAGCCTCACTCTGCCATGGAAGTTCTCTGGATGACCTTGGGTTGATCACATACTCTCATCCTAACCTACCACACAAGGATCAAATGGAGAAGACGACAACGTAAGCTGCTCTGAGTCCTTGCTCAGGAAAAAGGTGGAATAGACATGAAGTGAATAAGTAAAATAGTCATCAGAGACTCTTGGGAAGTCACACCAATCTCTGCTTGCAAATGAACTTACTGTAACTTTTAGCCACTCCCCCTTTATTTAAAAAGAATCCATGTGCTATTGCATGCAGCCTCAGAAACACCCGCTTCCAAGCTGCAAGCCTATAATGGTAATATAAAGTATTGATCTGGTCTTCCACATGATTTGCTTTATTATTCCTCGTAGGCTCAAAAAGGGATTAACATTCTGCAGATATATGGGTGTTGTATTAAATAAGAATCCCTGCCCCTGCTACGGCCACCTAGTAAAAGTATAATTATACCCAGGCCAGACTAGTTTGCGCCTCCAAATATAGGAAAATTTACAACCTTTTAAAGGCAACATAACAATTATTCCAATGCATAATATAGACAGACGTGAAAGATGAATCCTTTTAAAATTGTTCTAATGCTGGCAACCGGCCAGAGAAAAAGGAAGCAAACTGTATGAGAAGAACAGGATACAATCTTCTCCCAGCCTCCTGCCCCCTCAGGATATGCCAACAAGGATATCCTGGCAAAAAAGAAAAACAACTACAAGCAGCAATCACTGTTGGGTTTATTAAGCCAGTGATCAGTAGACCCACTATGATTATGGGTCGTTAAAACTTAAGAAAAGGACGCACCATACTACAGAACATCACAAGTATTCATCCAGAACATGTTTCAGCTTCCAAGACAACATCTGGCTGGATTGTTCTTACAAATTTTGCTTTGAGATTGCTTTTCTCAAGCATTTTCGGAGGCTACTTGTATTTGTACGCCACAAAAGGAGGAATTTCCTTTCTTAATTGAAATATAGTGCCTGAGCAAAGAAAAGAGACTGCTGCTTAAAATAAAATAGCAAGGAAATGAGTTGATGGCATCAGTAAGAGGTAAGGAAGTGAGGAAAGAGCTGGGACCACAGAAATACTGAAAGATGGGGAGAGTGGAATTCAAGGCTCCATAACAATCAGCAGTAAATGAGGAGAGAATGATGTATAATGGGGCTTGAGAATGTTGGCTGCATGCATGTAAAAGTGGGGAAAGATGGATAAGCTTCAGACTACACAGCTGTCAAGATCATCTGGGGCAAGTTAAGGGTATATACACGTGTGTGTGTGTGTGTGTGTGTGTGTGTGTGTATTTACGAAAGGGTTATGGTGCTTAAATCTTTTGCTCTGTAACCACAGCAGCCTTCGGATTCCCCCCCCCCCCCATTATTAAGATGCATTTAAACATAACTCAGTACCCCTTTATTCAGAAGGAGGGAAACATAGTTCACAAAATTGCTTGCTGTTGTAATTACTATAAGTCATCTGTCCCAACACACTAGAACATACACTCCTTCAGAGGCATGATGCGAATTCATCCGCTATTAAACCTTGTGTGTAAGAGTCGCCCAAGAAACTTTCCTTTTTAAATCTAAATATCATTCCAGCATACTATGCACAGAAATGTACCCAATCACCAGTGAAACTGCACAGACATGCTGCCCACAAAAAAGAGACAGAATCAGGATTTATGTCTGTTTAACATTTCATACTGGTATTCAAACTGGAAACCTGTTATCGAGTAAAATGCTTACTTCTACCATTAAATATTATTCAGCATACCAGAGATCTGTTCAAGCCTCATGAATGCAAAGTACTTCACCAGAATAACAGGAATATCTATTCTGGTGCAGAGTACAGTATAAATTTTAAAATGCTTATGAGCAGATGCCTTTCGAATAAGCCTAACAGCCAAATCATGATGTCCTATTTACAAAAACTGCCCCAAACATGTCAGGACAATGTTTTTTGTGGTATGCTTTGGACTTGCCTGGCAGCTACCACTACAATTTTTTCCTTACCTAAAGACTGTAATTATTTCCTTTCATCTGGCAATAAAAAAAACAATCAAACAGAAAACAACTACTTTTGGTACATGTTCAGGCATGCAGATTATTCCCTTTTCACCTATAGCTCAACTATTGTGCTCTAAACTTTCCTAAAGCTCTCTCCCCCAACTCCTGGGCCCAAGCACACACCCCATCCTGCCTTCCAAATATCAAGTTAAATAGCTCTGGCAGCTTGAATAGACAAATAGACCTAAATACATGGTACTAATAAACATAAATCTGGGGAAAGACATGTTGGCAATTGTTGTGTCCTGCTGCCCTTCTGTGGCCTTTCAATTGGTAATTGACACGCCCAGAGATTTAACAGTACCAGACAGTTCCCGCTGTCCCATCTCCAGTAAAACACTGCTTTCTCTGTTCTTTTCCAGAAAAGCATAATAGGGGTGTAAATGCAGTTCAGTACTGATAAGAAGCAGTTTTCTCTGGATTTTTTTTTTAAAAAAAACATTTATTCAACAGAACAAGCAGCAGGGGGTTTTTCCTAACGAGAAAGCACAATATGAAGACATCTCCAAGTTGAGTTTCTTACCAAAGAAAGGAATGCCAAAGAAACACACTGAAAGACATTCCTTAGTGACATTCCAGACTGACTTTCTTTCGCGTCCTTCTCCCATTCCCTGCACCATTGCTGTCACCACTACTCATTTTCTATAGTTCTGCAAGGAAACATCTAGCACTGAAAGATGCTAACCAGAATAACATCTGAATTAGATGCTGGCATGCGAAGCAGAGAAAGTGGAAGGGTGGGGAGACAATCTCCAGCATTACTCATCAGAGATATGCCTTAGCCACGATCATCACAAGGGCCTTCAGAATTATCCTCCAAGCAAAGCAACGTGACTGAGAAGCTAACCTGATCCTGTATAAACGCCATGCTCAGTATAGATACTGCTCCCACACTCTATCTGCAGGCAGCACAGAAAAGCTTGCTCGCTTATTGCCGGGTAGATGGTCTGGTGACCTTTGGCTGCTTGAGAGCAGGGCAAGGAACGGATCTGTTGCAACGAGTTTCTAAGGCATACCATGCATTCCTGCACTATCAGAGAGCTCCAGGAACAAACAGCGTGTCCCCCTCCCACACACAGACACACACCTGCCTTCTCATTCGCCCAGAGCATGAACAGCTTCCGTCCACATACACCACCGTCTGTCGCACTCCTGGAACACACAGCCAAAACCAGGCAGTCACTGCTGCTGCTCCCTCCCTCTTCTCTACAGGGCTTGGGTGACTACGAAAAGGGTAGTAGCTGCAGAAAATGTGCTACAGGCTTTACATGGATTCACTGTGTCAGTCTGATCACTAGCAGCTTTAACAAGCAAATGGGAGGAACATGGAGGGGGGGGGGACACCCAAGATGGGGACAAGGACAAGTAAGGGGAGACTGCAGGTAAAAAGAGAATGATTTAGAAGTCCAGGGAAGATGAACCCAATAAGGGGAAGACGGGTGTGGGTGGAGGGTAAAGAGAGGCTCAGAAAGCAAAAAGGAATTTCTGCAATAAAGCAATGGGGAAGGCAGGGATGAAGGAAAAAGCAGATAATTGCAATGCTTTAAGAGACATGCAAAAGGCAGAGAAGAGGATTGAAAAGGCTTATGCAGGCAGAAAGGATGTACAGTTTTACTTGGGCTCTAAGAATGAGAAAAGTGCAGAGAGAAATACTGAAAAGCAATTTTGTAGGGCAAAGCATAACAAAGCTTGGTCTCAATCAGAGGACACATCCTGAGGTCAGACCAAACCCAAGAGGGGAAAAATTAATTTAAGGAAATGTTTTGGAGGAATGAAGGACATTAGTCAAGACTCACCTAAACAAGAGTACAAGGAAGGTTATGAAAAGGGAAATCAGGATTCCTGTCGACAGCGTTTTTAAGGAAGGGAGCATTTGAGGTTCTGGGGGAAAATCTAGAAAGGCAAAGGAAGCAGATTAAGCAAAAGATGTCCGGTAGGGAATGGTAATTCCACAGAAAAAATGTTACTGAGATCGGTACAAGAAATGCAGGAAACCAGATTGTGCAAGAAATAGCACAGGAGACAGGTTCTAAAGAGGGGGGAAATCGGCAAAAGGGAAGTTGCTAAAGGAATATGGGAAAGATATTGAGGTGGAGCCTGTTTAGATGAACTGTTCGCAAAGGCCACCGAGGATAGGAAGAGTGCTTGGAAGATCAATATTCCGGGGCAGAAAAATAACTACCTCGCTTGTTTCGGGGGGGAGAAAGAAAGGGACGACAAACGGGAAAGGTTACTTAGAGGGTGAATATTTGGGGAAGGGGGTGGAAGGCAGAGCTTCACGTGGCTAAGACGAGTGAGAAAGGGAAACGCAGGATGAACGGGGGGGGGGGGGGGGAGAGAGAGAAGGTGGCCAAAATGGAAACACAGACCAATTCCGCACTAGACCTTTAATCTTGGTCTAGCCCTGTCCCCAAACTGCCATTCTACACTAGAATCATAGAATCAGATAAACCAATTCTATGACTGTATTGATTCTATGATTTCAGTGTAAGAATGTCAGCTTGGGGACCAGGATGAAAGGTCTAGTGCGAAATTGGTCACCTTTTCCAGGGAAGGGCTGTTTAAGGACCCAGGCAAGGAGGAGGAGGGGTGGTGGTGGTGGTGGTGCAGATTTTCCAGAAAGGGAAAGGGGAGGATGGTAAGCGAGAGCCTTTCTGCCTGCATAAGCCTTTTCAATCCTCTCCTCTGCCTTTTGCACGTCTCTCAAAGCGTTGCAACTTCAAGGAAGGGAAGGCACAGCACAAGCCAGCCAAGCGGGGAGATGCACTGGAGAGTTCTGCAGCAGGAACCGCGGCGGGGGACCGCAAAGGAAGGGGTTTCCCGGGGCAGGGAAGACAAAACAGACCCTTCCTTGCTCTCCCCCTCCTGCCCAAAAAAGGTTCCCCTCCCGGCCCCGCACGCAGCTCCTTTCTCCCTCCTTCGCTCTCCTCAAAGCCAGCCGGAGACCTTCACTCACCACGGCCGCTGCGTCTCGGCGGGGCCGCAGCCACCCCGCTGGGAGAAGGGCCCTACCCCGGGGTGTCCATGGTCGCGGGGATAACGTGCCGCCGCCAACGAGCAGCGCCAACACCGCCGCCTCCCTCGCAGCCGCTCCGCTCCCTTCTTCCCGCCCCTTCCAGCGACCCCCCTCCTCCCCTCGCGAGACGTCAACGAGGCGCCCTGCCCTACGCCTCGCCCCCATTGGAAGAGGCTGGCTCCGGAGGCGCGCCCATTGGCCGCCGGTTGGTATCAAATTGGCCAATGGCAGCGCGAAGGGCGGTTGCTAGGGGTTACCGATGCTGTGGAGAGAGCGGCGGTGTGGAAGAGGGCTGCAGTTCCTTCGCGCGAAGGGGCTGTCGGGGTGTGTACGTTTGCGGCAGACCCGGTAGGGTTAATTCGGGGTGGGGGGTTGGCCGTACTGGGAACGGTGGGTGACAACAGTGTGATGCATTGAGATGGGAATAAACTCATAGCCCCTATCCCCTGTTTGCATTACTCAGGAGTAAGCCCCACTCCTTTCAGGGAGGCTTACTCGCAGGGAAAGTGCTTTGAAAACCTCAGCTCGCCTTCCTTTTCTAGCTGACTTAGAGATGTCAGCGGCCTTAAATGGTTTTTAATCCCTCGGGATGCATTTCTGCAATGCCCGCAGTTCTTTAAAAAAGCAGCCTTTCGTCCTTGTTGGGAAAGATTGTGGTATGGTGATAAGCTGCAATGTTACAGTTGTTGCTTGCATTTTTGGGTAACTTTTTATCGCTCGTGTCATAACTTGGGATAATGTAATATGAACTGACAGGGATTTATCCATTTATCGCTGTTACGGTCTTGATCGGAGTGTTTATGCAGTGGTAACAGAGCAGTTTCCCTCCGGCCTTTCAACATATGATTGGCAGGGAAAATACCATATAAATATCACTAGTAGAGTGATCTGTTTGGCATCGAACAGAGCCTGGGCCTCTTTCATTGGGGTTCTGGTTCTATGGAATGGGATCCCTGAAGGAGAGGGCTCCTTGAAGATCATCAGGAAGTACTGTGAGACCTGCCTGTTTGCCAGGGCTTTTCATAGAATCATAGAGTTGGAAGGGACCACCAAGGTCATGTAGTCCAACTCCCTGCACAATGCAGGAAATCTACAACTTCCTCCTTCCCACACCCCAGTGGCCCCTGGGGGGGTGGGACTTCTAGGATCCATGGCCAAACTGACCTGGAGAAAAATTGCTTCCGGACTCTAAAGTGATTGGCATATAAGAAAGGGCCATGAGAACTAAACATTGAAGCATCCCTTCCTGCCCTCCTTATGGCCATTTAGCATCTGTTTAAAAACTTCCAGAGCCCACCACCTCTCGAGGAAGCCTATTCCACTGAGAAACTACTCGGTCATGAAATTCTCCCTAATGATTAGCCAAAAACTCTTGATTTAATTTCAACCAGTTGGTTCTGGTCCGGCCTTCAGGAGCCACAGAAAACAACTCCACAGCATCCTCTATACCAGGGGTGGCCAAACTTGCTTAACGTAAGAGCCACATAGAATAAACATCAGATGTTGGAGAGCCACAAGACATGAACATCAGATGTTTGAGAGCTGCAAGACAGGAAGGCGGGCAAATAGATGGGGGGAGTGATGGAGAGGTGAAAATAAAGAAGAAGAAGATATTGGATTTATATCCTGCCCTCCACTCTGAAGAGTCTCAGAGCAGCTCACAATCTTCTTTATCTTCCTCCCCCACAACAGACACCCTGTGAGGTGGGTGGGGCTGGAGAGGGCTCTCACAGCAGCTGTCCTTTCAAGGACAACCTCTGCCAGAGCTATGGCTGACCCAAGGCCATGCTAGCAGGTGCAAGTGGAGGAGTGGGGAATCAAACTCAGTCCTCCCAGATAAGAGTCCGCTCACTTAACTACTACACCAAACTAGCTCTAAAGTTATAAAGCAACTTTATAACTTTAAATGCACTCTCTAAGCTGCTGACTGGCTTGGAGAAATGATATAAAGAGACAAATGCCTTCTCCAAGCCAGCCAGTGGATGGTGGGGGCTTCAAGAGCCCCACATTATGTGTGAAAGAACTACATGTAGCTCCTGAACCACAATTTGGCCACCTCTGCTCTGTATGCAGCCCGTCAAGTACTTGAAGATGGTGATCCTATCACCTCTCAGTCTTCTCCTCTCCAGGCTAAATATACCCAGCTCCTTTAACTTATCACTTGTAGGACTTGGTCTCCAGATCCTTTACCATCTTCACTGCCCTTCTCTGGACACATTCCAGCTTGTCTACATCCTTCTTAAATTGTGGTGCCCAAAACTGAACACAATATTCTAGGTGAGGTCTAACCTGAGGTGAGGTCTAACCAGAGCAGAATAAAGCGATACCATGACTTTGTGTGATCTGGAAACTATATTTGTGTTGATACAGCTCAAAATTGCATTGGCCTTTTTGGCTACCACATCACAGTGCTGACTCATGTTCAATGTATGGTTTACTAAAACTCCTAGATCATTTTTGCACATACTACTGCCAAGACATACCCTTCCATCCTACAATTATACATTTGATTTTTCCTACCTAAACGTAGAACTTTACATTTATCCCCATTGAAATTCATTTTATATGTTTTAACCCAGTTTTACAGCTTATCAAGATCATCCTGCATTCTGACTCTGTCTTCTACTGTATTTGCTACCTTTCCCAATTTAGTATCATCTACAAATTTAATGAGCATTCCCTCTGTTCCTTCATCCAAATAATTTATAAAGATGTTGAACAAAACAGGTCCTAGGAGAGATCCTTGAGGCACTCCTCTTGTCACTCCTCTCCAAGAGGATAAGGAACAATTAACAAGCACTCTTTGGGATCAATCTGTCAACCAGTTACAGATCCACCCAGGAATGATAAGAGCCAAACCACATTTTACCAAGTTGTCAACAAGAATATTATATGGAACCTTGTTCCAGCAAGGTAGTAACTTTCTTGAAAAGAAGAGATAAGGTTAGTTTGACATAACTTGTTCTTGAGAAACCCATGCTGAGGTGGCTTGAATGGCAGACATCTTTTACAGGGAGGGGGGGAAGAGACTTGTGGTTTACTATTTTGTTTTTGGTTGTAATTGAAAATGTAATAAATACATAAATAAGAGAAGTATTTAAAATACTAGTAATTATGGTGAGCCTGGAAGCCAACCAGGGCTGGCTTGGTTAATTCTTGGTTGGAAAACCACCAAGGAAGACCCGGGATGCTAGACAGAAGAAGGTAATGACAACCTGCCCTTGCTACTTGAAAATCACTTGAGGGCTAGCCATAGGTCAGTTGTTTCTTGATGGCACTTGGGCGGTGGAAAGAGAAATCAAGTTTCAGCAGTCTTATAGTAACGCCTCATGGGGTTTTCAAGGCAAGAGACGTGCACAGGTAGTTTGCCATTGCCTGCCTCAACTCTCTTGGTAGTTTCCTAACCAAGGCCAGCCTTACGTAGCTTTTGAGATCTTGTGAGAGTAGGCTAGCTTGGGTTTTCCTGACCACACATTATTATTACTACTATTATTATTTATTATCTTGACTGGTGGGTAGTGGTCTGCAATTCAAAATCTAGCCAAGTTGTTGGGAATTGTAGATGTGTCTTCACAGGATCCTTGCTATCCCAAGAAACACTTGTCTTCTGGAGTTGAGCTGGTGTTATTTGCTCAATGTCCAGAATGTCCATGTCATGAACCTACCTCCCCAGCACCCCCCTTTGTTTACTTCTGCTCTCAGGATCACCTTTAGAATTTAATACCTACGAGCTGGGGAGGGGTCATGGAAGGGGTTTCTTAACTGTTTCCCAGTCCCCGCTATACTCAGCCACTACTGGCTAGCTCAGTCAGGGTGCTACTCCAGGAAACATTGGCTGGTTGAGTACCCAGCCCTCTTGGTAGTCTGCCACCACTCCCTTTACAGACGGACCCCAGGAGGGAGAAAAGGAGAACCCCCACCTGGTTCTACTTGCAGAGAGAGTCAGCAGCCCTGCCCTAAGTCCAACACAGGCTGCTTCCCCAACCCAGAAGATTGGTTAGACAGATTAAGATAGTCGAGGTCAAGGTCACCAGATCCCTAGGGAGCTCTAACAGGCAACACACAGAACCAGAACCAGCAACAAAGTAAGGCTTTTTATTATTTAACAAAAAGCAGTCATAAGTTTAAAATGAACATTATGGCAGTGCAAAGTTAAAATAAAAACATAATATAAACACTAACTAGACATTCTCAGACAGGCAGTACATTACTATGTGGACAAGTACAGTCTTGGCATTCCAGCCAGCAATATTCCAGCAACCTACAAAGGAAAGATTGGCCGGAGAGAGCGGCAAGCTGGCAGGGCTTCCTCTCACCTCTGCCGTTGGGCTGGTGCAGAGTTATCGCAAACCTGCCTTTCACTGTCGTTCCGGACTGACCAATGAGAAACAGGGACTAATCAAGATGACATGGCAGATCTTTACAGCTCACCTAGGCCCTCCGCTGTCAAAGCCAATTAAGCCAGACATTTGTTCTTCCACTTTCCACATTGAACCCTAATTAGTGTAACCTAACAGGTGAAGGGAGCCAAAGCTTCTTGTTTACACAGCCCAGTTCTTAAAGGAGACCCTCCCCACCTGTCAAAAGTGCACACCTACAAGGCCATGAGCCTGATTTAGGGTTAGGGATCATGACAAAGGCCGAGGCCAGAAGGCCTTTTCATGACAGTGCAGTTGTTCCTTGAGACTTCAAGGTACTGTTCCAAGGGCTCCAATGACAACTGGCATGCTGGTCACCTTCTTTTCTCAGAAGTGCTCTAACTCTGTTTGTAAAAAGGTAAAGGTAGTCCCCTATGCAAGCACCAGTCGTTTCTAACTGTGGGGTGGCATTACATCACGACGTTTTCACGGCAGCTTTTTTACGGGGTGGTTTGCCATTACCTTCTGCAGTCATCTACACTTTACCCCCAGCAAGCCGAGTACTCATTTTAGTGACCTCGAAAGATGGAAGGCTGAGTCAACCTTGAGCCGGCTACCTGAACCCAGCTTCCGCCGGGATCGAACTCAGGTCGTGAGCAGAGCTTGGACTGCAGTACTGCAGCTTACTACCCTGTGCCACGGGGCTCTCAGATCAGTAAATAGAAGCATTTAAATTTCAGTGGGAGGTGAATCCAATAATAAGCCAGAAAGATAACAGCTCTACAGTGGCATAACAGCTTGACAGCACAGTAGCATAGCAGCACAGCAAGGGAAGTCAATTTAGATGTATCATGGATGGCCGCTGCCTCAACTGAAAGCTTGGTGGAACAGCTCCGTCTTACAGGCCCTATGAAGAGATAGCAATTCAGATAGGGCCTGGATTTCTACTGGGAGCTTTCCAACCGGGCCAGGGCAGAAAAGGCCCTGGCTGAGGCAAGATGGATGTCCTTCGGGCCAGGGGTGGTCAACAGATGTTGAGAAGCTGAACGTAAGGATCTTCAGGGCTCATAACTTTCAAGATACCTCTTATACCTAATTTTCTTGGTAAGTAGAGATGATTAACATCTCTTTTAGGATGTACTGAGTGATGCATTATCATTACCTTGTGAGTTTTGTGATCTCTTGCTTCTAATTTTCTTCAAAGCCCAGTGTTTTGATGTCATTGCTGCTTGGCATCTTGATTTCTTCTTGTTAGGGCTCCCAACCTATACTTGCCAAGGCTGGGGTTGGGGGTACTCCCAGTTCCCCCAGGTTGGGGGCCTCCAACCCGCAGGCACAAAGCTGGCTGACGGGGGGGATCCCCACCCTCCAAAAGCTCTATCGATGTCTGATGTGCCCAGTGCAACGACGTCACCTGGAAGTGATGTCATTGTGCCAGGCATGTCATTCGTGGGACACTCTAGCATGCAAGTAAAAATTCTACAAGAATCTTCCGCCAATGGCAGTCAGCTAAGACCTGGCAACCCTACTTCTTGTTCAATTATCTTTCCTTCCTTCACTCCTAGTGCTGTACCCTTGTCAAAGCCAAATTCCATTACTATATCTCTGCTGAATATGTGAACTGTATTTAGTAAATAATTAATCTCCAATGAGTTTCCATACATTTTGAAGTCATCCATGTATAAGAAGTGTGAAATCTTTGGGTCTGTTCTTTGAAAGTTGATATCCTAGGCCTGTCGCGAATGATTCTGAATGATATTGGGGCAATGACAAAGAGCAGCCGTGGTGGCGTGTCTCCTTGGAAAAATCTTAATTTTTCCAGTTTTTTTCCCCATTCGCTATCAACTTGCCATTCCACTTATTCATGGCCGTTTTGATTATCGTGGTTATAGTTTTTCCTGTCGCCTATCATTTCTAATGTTTTCAGGATCCACGTGTGAAGGACTGATTCAAATGCCTTTTTGCAATCAGTCCAAGCAACGTTCAGGTTGGTGTTCTGCCTTTTACAATCTTGTAAGATTATTTTATTAATCAGTAACTAATCTTTAGTGCATCAGGATTTTTGGAAAATTCCTTTTTGTTCATACGGTAACATTGAATTGAACTCTAGATATTCTTGAATGGAATTGGCTATAATTCCTGTCAGTAGTTTAAAAGTTGTCAAAAGTTGTTGCTGTTATTATTAATGGCCGCTGTGACCAGGATGGTAGTTACTGTATTCAATGGTGGTTAATTAGCATGTTCCTTATTTTCTGGTACTTATTTCCAGTGATTTGCTGTACCTATATCTTCCTTTGGGAGAGATGGTGGCTCAGTGGTAGAGCATCTGCTTGGTAAGCAGAAGGTCCCAGGTTCAATCCTTGGCATCTCCAACTAAAAGGGTCCAGGCAAATAGGTGTGAAAAACCTCTGCTTGAGACCCTGAAGAGCCGCTGCCAGTCTGAGTAGACAATACTGACTTTGATGGGCCGAGGGTCTGATTCAGTAGAAGGCAGCTTCATGTGTTCAAAATTTTTTCCCTACAAAAAGTATCTTTTCTGCATGTGTGCACACTAATATTCTTGAACTGTCATCTTGCTTTCATTCATTTTTTTTTAAAGGTAAACTGCTGGACATAGCATATTATGTAAACTTATTTTATTTATTTATATTTCTTTGGAATGTTTTTATATTGCCTTTCTAGGAACCTGTGCAAGGCAGCTTACCCAATAAAAAATAATAAAAACAAAAATATTAAAAAAGATATTAATTGAAATCCACCATTTAAAAAGCCCCAGCTCGGCATTAAAACATAGACAATAAAAACGGACCACAGAGATCTTAAACTAGCACTTTCCAGGATAAAACAGTGTTTTAAAAAACCAACCCTTTAATTAAAAGTCTGAGTGAACAGAAACATTTTGGCTTGGTGCCTAAAACAAAGCAAAATAGGGGAAGCCTCAAGAAGGATGTTCCACAAGCAAGGTGGCACTATCCCCAATTGTTACCCACTTCACTTCTGAAGGTGGGGACATAAAGAGCAGGCCTTGTGAGGTAGATCTTAACAGACAGGCTGGACAGTATGGGAGGAGGCAGTCCTTCAAGTACCCTGAGAGAGCCAGTGCTGCGTAGGAACAGCCAGTTTGTTGTAATGGTTAAGTGCTCGGACTTTTATCTGGGAGAACTGGGTTTGATTCCTCATTCCTCCGCATGCAGCTGCTAGGTGATCTTGTGCAAGCCACAGTGCTCTCAGAGCTGTTCTGCTCAAGAACAGTTCTTGGAGAGTTCTCTCAGCCCCACCTACCTCACAGGGTGTCTGTTGTGGGGAGGGGAAGGGAAAGGAGATTGTAAGCCATTCTGAGACTTCTTTGGGTAGAGAAGGGCAGGGTATAAATCCAATCTCCTCCCCTCCCTCCCCCCCCCCCCCACTCCAACCAATTTAAAGCTTTAAAAACTGTGTCTTGAAACAATGAGTTACCACAGGAGGTCTTTCTGTTCTGGGATCCCAGTATCTCTCCCCTGATAATAGCCTGGCTTCTGCGTTTTGGATAAGCTGAAGTTTCCAGACCATTTTCAAAGGCAGCCCCACATAAAGCCACATAGAATAAACATCAGATGTTGGAAAGCCACAAGACATGAACATCAGATGTTTGAGAGCTGCAAGACAGGAAGGCGGGCAAATAGATGGGGGGAGGGATGGAGAGGTGAAAATAAAGAAGATGATGATATTGGATTTATATCCCGCCCTCCACTCCGAAGAGTCTCAGAGCGGCTCACACTCTCCTTTACCTTCCTCCTCCACAACAGACACCCTGTGAGGTGGGTGGGGCTGGAGAGGGCTCTCCCAGCAGCTGCCCTTTCAAGGACAACCTCTGCCAGAGCTATGGCTGACCCAAGGCCATGCAAGCAGGTGCAAGTGGAGGAGTGGGGAATCAAACCCGGTTCTCCCAGATAAGAGTTCGCACATTTAACCACTACACCAAACTGGCACCAAACGGTAATCTAACCAGGATGTAAATAAATCTGCATGAACATTAAAGCACCATCTAGCGTACAAGCTCTCATTCTGCATGATACAGCTGGTGAGGTTTGTTTTGAACTGTTAATGTGTGTTAAGTTGTTAAAGTAAAACACCTCCTTTGTTTTTCAATCATAATCTGACCTAGTCTGGGGCTATGTTAATTCTTTCTTGGTTATCTAAGCACAAAATGCCAATGTGCAGCTTTCCCTCAATCCCCCAGACAATTGCCTATAAAAATACTAATGTTGCTGAATGAGAGTTGCAGCTGTTCTTCTGTAAGTACAACTCTGTTGTGAGATTAAGTTTATGAATGTTTAATATATTGCTTTAAAGAAATTTGTGGTCCATTTACTAACACATCCTGCTTCAGAAGCTAGTGCAAGACTGGTTTTTGCAGAATGCATAAAGTCAGGGCAGCAGGCAGAGAACAGCCTTCAGCAACGCCTAGGAAGGGGGTGGTGGAGTACAAATGGGAGTGCTACAAGAACGGCTCTCTTTCAGTCTGTGGAATGTTGGAAGGCATGTGATGTGGTGCAGGGTTTTGATTTGAGAACACATTTATTTAGGAAGCTGACAGGCCATCTCTTCAGAGACCTGCTTAAGGCAGCTAACAAAGTACAAACAAAAACAAGGAATAAGAGCATATGACCTAAAGTCATAAAAATCAGTGAAATCCCATCCATGGATTTCTTTTACTTGATTGTAATTCAAAATACTCTGGGCCAGAAGAATCCCAGGCACTTGGTTGCCTAAATATTTGGTAAAAGTACTGAAGAACTTATTTTGCAGCCTGTCTGATAGATGGAGCAGAATAAGCTCTGGTTGCAATGTTGTATCTATAGTAGCAGTGGCTCTACTGTAACTGTTTGTATGGTGTAGAGTGGCTAGCAACCTGGAGGAAAAAATGACCTGTCCCTTTAATAGAAGTTTAATGTGTGGAAATGGGGGAGGATTTTATTGGCATGGAGGCAATTGGCACTACCTGGTAAGCTAAGCAGGGTCACAAAATATTTATTAAGGAACAAAAGGCAAGGGAGAGGGATGAAATAATATTGATTATAACTGTTCGATATTAAAAGGCAAATCAGTTGGGAGCTGGTTGGCAGAATGAATCAATTACAGAGACTAATCAGGCTGAGGTAAAATATAACACTACTTTGGCAGAAGATCTTAAAAATAAACAATACACCAGGCAGGTTTCAGAGTCCCACTAGACTCTACTTCACTTAGGCTGTTCACTTAGGTTGTTCACTTAGGTTGAAACGCTTGGGACTCTTTAGCTTGGAGAAACGTCGACTGCGGGGTGACATGATAGAGGTTTACAAGATAATGCATGGAATGGAGAAAGTAGAGAAAGAAGTACTTTTCTCCCTTTCTCACAATACAAGAACTCGTGGGCATTCGATGAAATTGCTGAGCAGACAGGTTAAAACGGATAAAAGGAAGTACTTCTTCACCCAAAGGGTGGTTAACATGTGGAATTCACTGCCACAGGAGGTGGTGGCGGCCACAAGTATAGCCACCTTCAAGAGGGGTTTAGATAAAAATATGGAGCACAGGTCCATCAGTGGCTATTAGCCACAGTGTATGTGTGTATATAACATTTTTTGCCACTGTGTGACACAGAGTGTTGGACTTGATGGGCCGTTGGCCTGATCCAACATGGCTTCTCTTATGTTCTGTCTGTGCCTTCTGGGCACTCAGAATTCTGTTTCTTCAGATGTTTTACCCTAACTTAGGCAGTGCCAAATCATATAAATAACAAACTTCAATCACTCTTCCACACACACATAGAGAACTCCTGACTAGTGTCAGTATTCTCTCTCACAGACGCTTTCACACTAGCTATCTTCCAGGATTCGCACCCCTCAATACCAATTCGTCTCAGCCCCACAGCTAGTCCTCTGATCTGAGTCTTGGGTACCTCTGCTGACCACCAGAATCCAGTTCTCTCAGTATGTAATTGTGTAATCTAGTTTGTACTTGGGGATTGCCTGATGCGCTGGCAAAATCTCCCTCAGAGTTTCAAACCCTCTGAAAACTCCCTTTTCCAGACAGAGTCCACTCAGCTCTGTCTGCCACAAGGAGCTCGGCCACTCTGGCCGCTCTCAGCCCCTCGTCCAGTTGGTTTTACAACTGCCCGGCCTAAGCCCATTGTCTTCACTTCAGACTGGTATTCTGAAGACTTCTCTCGAAGACCCCCTGGCTAAGGCTAAAAATCCTGAGGTGATTTTCTGCTGAGCAAACCTCCAAAGGATACTTTTCTGTTGCTTGGGCGCCGTTCCAGCCAATCGCTGCAAGCCTGTTTCTCAGCGACTCAGTCCATCACACTGGGCTTGCTTTGTTTTTATGTACCTGTGGCTTGGAACCAATGACGTGCGACTTTAACAGCAAAAATCTGAAGGGGAGAAATGAGCTTTGTCTCCTTGAGATTCTTGCAAATAGCTGCAAATAAAAATGGCTCTTTTTTCCCTGACTGGTTGACAGAGTTGCTGTTCCTAATCAGGCTGAATGAGTTTAGGCATGTCTGACTTTTCTAAGGATGAGACTGTGGACTTCTAATCCTATGTATATTTTCCCTTAGTGCAAGCACCACTGAGCACAGTGAGATTTCTGCATCATAATGGTAGTGTTCATCTGGAATACCCTAAAATTATAGCCTTTGGGGAATGAAGCCAATGAAGCTTAAGAGGTAGAAATCAAAGAGTAAAGAGAACCTGGTAACATAGGAAAAGTTAGATTCTAGCTCCCTCAGCTAAATTAGTGATGTACATTTCTGTTGACTGAAAAAAACTTACTGCATGAAGTCCTATCGCTAGCATGACTTGTAGGATCTTCCGTTTCCAGGTAGGGTCTGGAGATCTCCTAGATCAGACTACAGGGACCAGTTCCCTGACAGAAAATGGCTGTTTTGGAAAGTGGACTCTGGAATTCTACCCTGCCACAATGCCCCCGCCCCCAGGCTCTATTCTCAAATTTCCAGGAATTTCTTAACCCAGGGCGGGCAACCCAACAAGAGAGTGGGACAGTACTATTAAGGGGCTTGCTGTTTGCATATGTAACAGGTACATATGAACATATGAAGAACATATGAACATATGAAGCTGCCTTATACTGAATCAGACCCTTGGTCCATCAAAGTCAGTATTGTCTTCTCAGACTGGCAGTGGCTCTCCAGGGTCTCAAGCTGAGGTTTTTCACACCTATTTGCCTGGACCCTTTTTGTGGAGATGCCGGGGATTGCACCTGGGACCTTCTGCTTCCCAAGCAGATGCTCTACCACTGAGCCACAGCCCCATTCATGGCTCTCCAGGGTCTCAAGCTGAGGTTTTTCACACCTATTTGCCAGGACCCTTTTTTGGAGATGCCAGGGATTGAACCTGGGACCTTCTGCTTCCCAAGCAGATGCTCTGCCACTGAGCCACCGTCCCTCCAGGTATTTTAAATTACACTGGAAGAAGCAGGAATAGTAGTAATGATGATGTAAAAAAAAAAATCCAGCAAAGCTACCAGGCCTGGTTCCTGAGAAAAAACAAATCTTAGGGAATTGATTGGGCAAAACTACTTTTCATTGGGGAATAGGCACGGCCTTGTGTTTTTTTAAACTGTTTACCATGCTCATTTTTAGATTTATATGCCATTTGTGAATTTTATGGTCGGGGATTTTCCTACTGTCCTTTAAAAAAAAATTCGTTTGGAAATGTACCAAGCAGTTACTGTAAAACAGAACACAGCTTGTGTTTCTGCCAGTTTGTGGGGCTGTGGACAAGATCAGACAAAAGTAATTGTTGACTAAGTGACAGTAGGATTAGATCTCAAAGCCCCTCTAGGAGGACAATGGGATGTGATAAACTTTGCAGAGGGACTGCTCAGGTCTAAGCAGAGGGACATAATTCTGAGTCCACTGAAAGTCAGAAGGGTGTAACTCTGCTTAGGTTAGCACTGTTAGGGAGCAAGCCTAAGCAGGTGTAAGTAGGAATGTCAGGCTCCACGTGGGACCTGGGGATCCCCTGGAATTTCAGCTCACCTCCAGATTTCAGAGATCAGTTCCTGTGGAGAAAACAGATGCTTTGGAGGGTGGATTCTGTGGCATTGTACCCCACTGAGGTGAGGTCCCTGTCCACCCCAGAATCCCTTCCCAAATCTCCAGGAATTCTCCAACCTGGATCTGGCAACCATAACCCGCCCAATACCACACTAAAGGCCTGGGGGGGGGGAGGTGGGACTAGTAACCCAACTACTCAGCAGTAGGGCCCATTTTATTTAATGGGTCTTACTTCCAGGAAAGTACCTTTAGGGTCGCTGCTTGCAGGTGGTGCAGGCATTTGAAACCACTTCTGAGATACTGTATTTTAAAACTGTCACACTCCAGATTTGCTGTGCGTAAGAGAAATATATATTGATGTTAGAGGCATAACGTATGCCAAGTGTATATTGATGGATATTCAGGACCCTGGCTTTATAAATGGCTAAATATCGAGTATGCTCCCAGTAATTTTGGAAATCTTTGTCACTTTTAAATAAAATCCATCGTTGTTTCATTTATGAATATTGCAGTGAAACCTTTTATACTAGATCTCCCCAGTCATTATGTGAAACTGGCTCATTGAAATGGATACTACTAGTTTCCAAATAAGAATTGAAGATCAGGGTGTTAATGTTACAATGTTTCCCCCCCTTTTTTTTTTTCATCTCCAATCTCAGTTTTGTTGGTTAGCTATAATTTCATTTAGCAGTGCCCAATGTGAGATCATAAACTTTCGGCTAAAGACCTTCAAGGCCTAATTACAGCTTTAATGTGTAACCACTTCTGGATGGAGTCCAATTTCTGTATAATACACCATTGTGTTCGTGCCCTGGGCTGATGCTGTGGTGCACAAATAGAAGCTTGTTACATGATCAGAAACATCTTCCTCTGGGTGCGAAACTAAGCTAACTTTTTACTTAAAAAAAATGTATAAAGATAATAGAGGAATCGAATAGCTTGCATTGTGCTGTTCTCTGCTGGCACAAGAATTGCTTCAGGGAGACTTTTAAAAGTTGAAAAAGTCATATTGCTTGAATAACAAATACTAAATCATTGACTATAGTGTAAGTATTCATGATTAAAGTCCATTTTTGGTAGATACATGAGGAGTTCTTACTCCATGAAGAGAAATGGGTTACCATCTTCCACTTAGGGGCTGGAGAGCTGATTCCCAAACTAGAAAGATCAGATCCCCTGGAGGCGATGGGAGCTTTGGAGAGTGGACTCCGTGGCATCCCGGCTGAGGTCCCTGCTCTCCTCAAGCTCCACCCCCAAATTGCCAGGAATTTCCCAACCTGAAATTAGCAACCCTAATACATACATGAGTAAAAAAAAGAAGGAGGTTGGGAAGGTGGTCTGGACAGAGAACCAAGAAGTCCAAGACTTCAGTCTGTTGCATTAGTTTCCAGATCATATAAGAACCACTCAGAAGATTAAACATTGCTTTCAGTATTAGCCTTCCTTTTGCCTTGCTTCAGTTTATTTGTACCCAGCTGTATCGGTGGGTGCAGGGCTTTTGTTTTAATGCACAGGAATGCAGTTCCTACTGGCTTGGCATCGGGGGTGTGGTCTAATATGCAAATGAGTTCCTGCTGGGCTTGCTCTACCAAAAAGTCTGGTGTGAAACAATGGTGACACCAGGGGTGTGGGCTAATATGCAAATGAGTTCCTGCTGGGCTTGTTATACAAAAAAGTCTGGTGTGAAACAATGGTGACATCAGGGGTGTGGCCTAATATGCAAATGAGTTCCTGCTGGGCTTTTTTCTACCAAAAAGGCCTGAGTTGGTGTAAGGTCTAACCTGGCCATCTCCACCGAAACTGTTTGATTGCTACCATTTCCTCTTGGAAGTTTCCTTTTAAATCAAGGAGACTATTGCAATGAATGCATTTTTAAGTTTGATTTAGGAATAATAGCAGAATAAAATTAGGATTAGTTTAATATGAGATATTGGCTGCTTTTTCACTGCACGTCTCAGCAAAAAATGTAAATATTGCTGTTTTGATGGCAATAATTAAACTGCCTTATGCTATGTCATATCATTGGTCCATCTAGTTTGGTATTATTTCAAGGGGACTTTCCAGATTCAAAGCATATATTCTCCCACTGAGATTTGATCTTTGTTCTAGAATTCAACAGATTAGTCTTTCTTGACCATTTTATTTCTTCTGTGATGCAATTTAAAAAAAAAAAAGAATAGTTTTCTGCTTTTTAACTTCCCTGGTGAGCTCTTTGCACATTACCCAAAGGGATTACAGTGTACAAGGAGGCGGTGAAGCCATGCACCTTTCCAACCTAGCCTTACCTCCACATGCTTGCCAAAACATCTCCGTATGTTTGTATATCCTATAGTTATTTCTTACATTTGTATCCTACATACTGAACACAAAGTAAAGCTGTTGTATACTGTATCTCCTGCCATCAGTAGGCCTCGCCCATGAGTAGGCCTTGCCCACCTTCCAGGAAAACCCAGAATGACATTAGGCCCCTCTAGGGATCTTTAGGACTAACGCCAGCTCTGGGGAAAGTCTATGGTTTTACCATAGAGCTTCTGGAGATTCTGAAAAGCAAGATGTCATTCCATATCATTTTCATCAAGTTGGAAATTTTGTCTGTTGCTGCTGGCTACTCTACCTGGTCTCCCCAGCCTGGCAACCTTATCACAAAGAGCAAGAGTAGGCTTCCCAACCCTCCCGCCCTGGCGGGGGCCCCCCGAGTTTGCACCCTCCTCCCCCGCTGTCCCAAAAAATGGAAGCGGGGGGAGGGAAGAGGGGAACGGCGCAAAGGCCGCGGCGCGAGTCAACTCCGGGTCCTTCGGAGCAGCAAGTTGAAGAGGCGGCAGCGGCGCACAGCGTCGTCGTCGGCCTGCTCCGCTCCCCTCCCCTCTGAGGTCAATCAGAGAAGGGGAGGGGGCAGGCCAGGACTCAGCAAGAGCGGGCAGCAGTGCGCAGCGGTGGCGGCCTGTTCTGCTGTCCTCCAGTCCTCTGAGGTGAGGAGGAGGCAGCAAGTGCGAGCGGGCAGCAGAGCGCAGCGGCGGCGGCCTGTTCTGGGAATCACAGGGATTTGTATTGATAGCAACTACACAGGTTTCAAATAAACAATGAAAGATTCCATGCATAAAATGAACACCAGGGATCACAGCCAGCAGTGCACCTTATAGAATTTAAAGCAGGGTGAGTGCTAATGTTTAAGTTTCTTTAAAAAAAAAAAATCTTTAATTGTGTTTGTGGAAGAAAGGCATTTAAAAAGGTGTGCTGTCCCTTTAAATGTGATGGCCAGCACTCCCTTGGAGTTCAATTATGCTCCTCACACCCTTGTTCCTGGCTCCGCCCCCAATGTCTCCTGGCTCCACCCCCAAAGTCTCCTGGCTCCGCCCCCAAAGTCCCCAGATTTTTCTTTGATTGGACTTGGCAACCCTAAGCAAGAGAGGAGTTACAATAAAATGATAAAAATAGGAAACAAAAAACAAAAACTCGAGCTAGCTTGCCTGAACAAGGAGGACTAGGCTTTTAAAACTTGTAAAAACCAGGTGATCATGTGTCTCTATGGAGGGCTGCAGAAAGTCCCAAGATCCTTTTCTGTTCTTCCACAAACCAAAGCAGGCCTTTTCAGACTGTAATCTACAAAGATGAGTGCATGATCTTTCGATATAATCTTTTCTGCAATTTTGAGTTTTAAGGATGCGCGCCTCAAGTTTAAATTCACTGGAGTGAATGTGGTGCCTTGTACTAAATATTACATCAGCTACATCAACTTTCTTTACTGTTTAAGAAATATGTATCCTGTAGGGATGCCAGACTTCCTGCTATGTAAACATCATTGTTTTGATGCCCATTTTGGATCTGCCTTATATTAGGTCAAATAATTGGTTCATCTAGTTTGGTATTAATTTTGGTGGGATTTTCTGGAGTCAAAGCATATGTCCTGTCCCCCAGAAGTGACATAGCAGTACACAGAACATCATGTCCCCTCATGTTCCTACCTCTGAGCCTCCTGCTGGTTGTCAGACATGGCCTGGCAGCCTGGGTGTCCTATCTTTTTTCCTGAAACGGACGGTCAGTGTGATTCTTTGAGAGGGGGTGTTGTATTTAATATGCGCAATATGTGTGCACGCACATGTGTGAATGAGTGTGCACCTGGAAGTAATGATGACCTTTGATGACCGACTCCTGTTGGGGGTGTGAAGGATATTCAGAGAGATGGCTGAATAAAGCCTGCCCCACCTCCCACCTCTGGTATTTCAAGGAGGTCACCCATTCAAGGACTTGCCAGAGTTGACCCTGCTTAGTTTCTGAGATCTGACGAGATCGGGCTTGCCTGGGCTTTCCAGGTGAGGGCTCATCAAGGTGACTTCAAATTTAAAAATTGTAAAATGAAAAGAAAGCACATAAAAACAGTAAAACAAACTAAAATACACATGCCAGAGAACCAGGGCTTTTTTTGGAGCTGGACAGCACCGGAGCACCATTCCAGCTGGCTTGGCCAGGGCTCCAGTTAAAAAAAAAAAAGAAGAAGGCAGAGCTGGGAAGGCAGTGGCACAACTTCCTGGGGCCTCTCTCACTGGCCGGGCTCACGGGGTTGAGCTGCGCTGCGGCAGCGGCCTCCTGGAGCCCAGATGAGCTCCTGCTGGGCTCTTCCCTTTTTTTTTTTTTAACAAAAAATCCCTACAGAGAACTAAACTACACCAAAAATATATCAACAGTTGAATAAGTGGGAAAAGAGAGCAATAGTCTTGACATAGTGCCCAAAGGAGCACAACTTCAGGGCCATAGTAATAATCTTGAGGGAAGGAGCATGTTCCATACATGACTGTACATTCAGCACTGTTTCTGAGCATCACTTATGTAACCAGATGAAGTGGCCTGACAAAATGATATCAGGGAGTAGGCAGGTTTACCAAGGAGAAGGCGGTCCTTAAAACTGGTAGACTGTTGGTGGAACAAACTGTGATTCTGTTCTACCAGTAGTTTGGTCAGATCCTCTATAATAAAGATGAGATAAGGCTACCAGAATAGTTTGAGGACATAGTTTTGAAATTTATTTGGAAAAAGAGTTATAAAGGGAAGGGGTAGCCTTGTAGATTTTTGTAATTGAGTGATTGAATGTTCTCATGTAGTGATATATAGCAATTTTGAGCCTGTGGGCTAAAAAAATCTCCCACCTAGAGAGATGCAAAGAACTGTGTGCGTGTGTGTGGGTGGGTGGGGGGTGCTCTATGTGTCAGGTAGACATATAATTAGTGTGATTATTTGTATTATCTAGCTGTTTTAAATATTATTATATATTAATGTATGTATTTTATCTATTCTGATGTTTTGTGCTCTGAGCCCGCTTGCAGGGAGGGTGGAATACAAATCTAAATAAATAATATGTAAAGGAATTCAGTGTTTTCTCTCATTCATTCATCATTTTATTTGTATCCCGCCCTCCCCGCCGAAGCAAGCTCAGGGCGGCTAACAACATTAAATTAATACATTGAGTACAATAATGTTCGAAGCAATAACTAATTTAACAAATTAATTAAAATTCTAAAATTAATAAAATTAGTAAAATTAATAAAATTGACATCCTGGTGCTATTAACCCGATGGTAAGTTTTTATTTTCCTTAGCAGTCTCTCTCTTTCATCGATGTAGGCCATCCTAAAAAGGATGGTCTTGCAGGCCCTGCGGAACTGTTCAAAGTCCCGCAGGGCCCGCGTTTCTTCCGGGAGCTGGTTCCATAGGTGTGGAGCCACTACAGAGAAAGCCCGAGTGCGGGTACTCTTTCGGCCCGGGGATAGTCAGCAGGATTTTCCCTGCTGACCTCAGTGCTCTCTGGGGTTCATATGGGAAATGACGGTCCCTCAGGTAGGCAGGTCCTCAGCCATATAGGGCTTTAAAGGTAATAACCAGGTAATAATGTTGCTTGATATATGAATTGAGCAATCGTAAGAACATTTCATTGCGGGTAAGCCTATTGAATAGATCCAAGCAGGCTTCTGAGTAGAATTGCTTAGTATTTCTGTCGAAATATGAGGATTCCCTAAATACCGATAGTATTATTGTTGTTCACTCTTGAAATTGTCTTTTGACTCAAGACTTTGAGCTGACATTTTTGGAGCCATTTTACATGGTTCCCAAATCTTTTTGGTAGATAACCAAAACCAGTTCTCCCTCAGTGCATAAGCAAATAATCCCCCCCCCCCCAGTGTTACACTTTATTATATTTTAATCTCATTTGCTCTTCTGTTCTCTAGTTGCTTGCTTTGGGGAGATCATTTAGAAGTAGGGTTACTGTCAGCCTTGGGGGGGAAAGATATCCCATCCCTTTAATAGACACTTAGTTTGTGAACGTGGATAGCTAAAGCTTTTTCACCGTATAGAAATAACACCCGGTTAAATCTCTATGAAAGGTACAGGGCACTTTTTCTTCAAGAGGTTGGCAACCGTTTTTAGAAGTTTTGTTAGTGTGTTTGGTATCTGGTACAAATGTTTTACTCGAAGCCTTAATTTTCATGGGGGACTAATCTATGTCTGTTAACCAGTTTTGTTGCCAATTCAGATCCTTTGAGGCTCTCACATTTTAGGAAAAGCTGACCATTTATTCTTGCACTCTGCTCCCTGTTTTTTAATGTGATCCTAATCCATAAAATGGTGTCACTGTGCAATTAAAAGCAAGTTCTTCAAAAGCCGCTGGCGTGGATTTTATCAAAAGTTTTTTGAAACGACAATGCCCCGTATACATTTTTTAATTGATTGCCTCAAAGAAATGTTAAGAACTGGTGGAACGAGACTTTCGTATCCAAAACCCATTCCAATCCCTTCTTCCTTAGCAACACATGTGTTTATTCATTTGATAATTGTAGCCTTAATAATGGCTTTCACCCACTTAACATGGGGCAGAGTTTAGCCTGACAAATCTATAGTTTCCTGAGTTTATTTGTTTTAAGTCACGTTTCATGGGCAATCTCTCAGTCTTCTGCCATTAAGGAACCTGATTTTGAGGATGTTACATATTTTAGATTAAAGATAAACTGTCTTGCAATGCAGGGTGCCACAAGTGCACACAAGAGGTAGGTGTATTTAGGAAGGCATTAGGAATCAAGCACTTAATCGTAATCTCAGCTCCAAGGAGAGTAAATTCCTGCTGATCACTTCAACCAGTTTCAATCAAAAGTACTCAGCAGCAGGAGATAACAGTTACAACAATCACAGCCCACAGCAAACCTTCTAGATTGCAATTAATGTTTCTACTGAATGCGCTGCATGCCTGTTAATGCCTCAAAAGTATATTGAAGATATTAATAGAATATTAAGAAGGTCAGAAATATAGGACAGGAGCTGAAATTCAGAGAATCCTGTATGCTTTGGGGCTAGAAACTGTATGCCTATGTTCTAGGGTTGCCAGCTTCCCCCAGGCCACTGAAGGAGTGGTTGAGTTGCCAGCTCCAGGTTAGGAAACTCCTGGAGATTTGGGGGTGGAGTCTGGGGTGGACAGGGTCCTCAGTGGGCTACAATGCCAGAGAGTCCACCCTCCAGACCATTCATTTTCTCCAGGGGAACTTGTCTTTATAGTTTGGAGGTGAGCTTTAAATCCATGGGATCCCCAGATCCCACCCGGAGGCTGGTATCCTTTCTTTCATCAGTTTCTTATGTCTTCTGGAAGATCCTCTTTGGTGAAATATTTGGGTTGCCCCATGTGACTGGTATAAATTAACATACGTGACTTTCTTTAGCTTACATCCAAGGAGTAAACTTCCTGACTATTGATGTCAGTGTATCAGGGGCTTTTTTTTGGCCAGCTGTGCAACTTAGGTTTAGAGATTTTATTTATTTATTTATTTTATTTACTTTGGATTTCTGTGTCGTCCACTCCGAAAGCAGACTCTGGTGACAAAATCTATTTGTATTTGTATTCGTTTTAAATTGGAATGTTTTAAGACTAATGTGATTTTAAACCTTTGTATAATTATATGAATATGTTGTTAGCCGCCCTGAGCCCGCTTCGGCGGGGAGGGCGGGATATAAATAAAATTTTATTATTATTATTTATTATTAAAAAGCAATATGGAGGGTCTGACATGGATGCAGTAGGACCCCCCCCCCCCGCAAGCAGCCATGTTGGTTCACAAGGAACTCTTCCTCTGCTTGAATATTCAATTAAGACAGGGAAAGAAGACTTCTGTTAGATGAAATGGAGAAATACCACTCATTCCCTTCTTTGGGATTGTTAGGTAGACCTTTTCAGTGGCTGTTCTAGTTCTATGGAATAGTTTTCCTGAAGCTGTTAAGGTTTCTACTTTTGCTGTGAAGTTGTATGAGGCAGAGTTATCCAAAAGAACTTTTGACTGCCGCCTAATTGGTTTTGATGGTAGCTAGATCTATTTTTATGGATTTTTAATTGTACGTTTTTGTTAACATTACTGTATCCTTCCTTGAGTGTAGTTTCAAAGAAAGGAATGTTTTTTTAAAAAGTTGTAATGAACTAGACTTTACAATAATAATGGAAGAAGTTCCTTGCAGATTCGTTAAGTTAGTTTGTGATTGCTCTAAAAGATCTTGAGTTACAACAAACATATTTGGATAAAAGAAGCAATGGCTGCTTTGCCTTGGGAAACATGAAATCTGGCAGTTATTCAGATCTGCCTCTAGCATCATTTCACCGTTGATGTTTAAAAGTTGTCAATGACCAGTGCTGCCATCTGGCAGGCGTCATCATCATCAGTAATAAATAAAAGCTCAACCATGGTGACAAATCTAAGAATTTTCATTGGTTGGATATGGCCTACACAGGAATGGCTCGCACTCTGTCTCTGGTGTGTCATTGGCTGATTCTGCTCTTCTCCACCCACCGCCGGCCCCATCAGGCAAGAACCCAGCCAGAAGGCCACTGACCTTTGAGGGAGACAGTTCGCTGCTGACAGATTCTCCTGGAAGCTTACTGATCACTATTGCCTCTTCTCAGGGCCCTTTGCAGGAAGTCCAGGACTGTCTGTCTCCCACCCCCTCAAAAAACCCCCCAGCACTGCCGCAAAGCAATCAGTGTAGCAAACAGTAAACCATGACAGACATGTTCATGAGACAAAACAGTAGCAGTTACTTCTCTTCAACTGACACAGAAGGAGTATTCATTCACAGCAGGAAGGGGCCGGTTCCACAGCAGCAGATAAACAAGCTGCCCCTTTTCCAGAGATCAGTTCCCCTTGGGGAGGGGGGAGTGAATACTTTACTTGGGTGGGTGGGAAGACAGCAAGGGTGGCAGGTACTTGCCCAGAGCCTCCTTCTACAGCCCGTTGTATTTTTCTTCACAACGGGCCTCACTCCTAGTTTCATAATAGTTATATATGCCACAGTAATACAAAGATCCCGGAGAATCCTCCTTCTCTACTTGCCTGTTGCACCAATTTAAAGCTGCAGCATGACATAGCCTTTTTTGAAAGGCAGCTATTTGAGCACAATATAATATCTGCTCTTTGCCGAATCAGTACTGATTTGTACTTTGCTGAGCACAAATTTCTTCAGTTGCAAAGTGTAAATACAAAGTGTTAATTAAGTCAATTAAGGGCCACTGCAAAATCACAGCATTCTTGTTTTTGAACAGGACCCCATGCCACAGTGTTTTTGCTCTCGGGTTTTCTGCTTCAGGTTTCTTTTCTCAGTCTTCATGTCCCCTCAGTCTTTCCTTGTATTTGATGAAAATGCATTCATTCTTTTTAATCTCTTGGTTTTTTTTTTTCTTCAGTATAATGATTCTTGTGATTGTTATATTAAGGGTTTGGACCGCATTTCCCCACATCACCCTAATTTAGACATGACCATGTGAAGAAATGAGCAAAACCCTTTGGAGGTTTGAAATGAGCAAAACCTTCACTCGGAAAGGTTTTTCCCCCCTTTTCTGAGCAGTGAACAGGCAGGAAAAGGGGAAGTCAGTTCAGTTGCTTTCCAGACTTACCTCAGTCTACCTTCATACAAATGCTAATAGGTCTAGTTAGAGACAATGAGGGGTCCAGTTCCCCCCTTCTCCAAACAGGAAACAGAAATTTGGAGGAATTAAATACTAGAGAGACTTCAGGAAGGAAAATTCTGGAGGCTTCTGGAAAAGCTTCTCTGGCCTGGCCTGACCTGGTCAGCAGGTGGAGAAAAGAGGGGAGCAAGGAGGAGGACTCTGGTGCAGAGTCCATCAGAGCAGACAGAACTTTTAACTGAGGTGTGGAGGAGGCAGCTGTTGTGGTGGCTTAAAGAACTGAAGGGAGCTTTAAGATAATAAACTCAGAGATCTGTAACTTCCTAAACTAAGGAGCCTGTTCTATATTTTAATATCTAATAGGGCATGTATAGAGAAAGGGAAAGAGGAATTGTGTTTTGCCCATTTATTTTGAATCCCTATGCTAAAAGTATGCTTCTGAACGTTTTCTTTTTAGTAAATACTTTATAGCTTTGGATGCTGGTAGTGGTTTTTTGTACAACGTAGACCTCCACCAGCTTGGACATGCTACTATAAAAGGAGCACTAGGAGGAAGGAAGGCAGTTGACAAGCGGCTCTTCTTCCAGGGATGCAACAGACAGTAATCAGTCCCTGTGGTGACCAAACAATGGGCAGCAGGAGACGCAGAAGCAAGGCTTCAGAACTTGGAAGGGAGGCTGGGAAGTCCAGACCCTCCCAGCAGGCAAGTCCTTATAAAGGTCAAGGGGTGGCAGTGGGTTACCTGGGGGAGAAAGAAAAGGCTCTCCAAGTGTTCAGAAAAATCTTGAAGGATAAGGTGAAACCAGTCCTGCAAGCCTGTGCTGCCGCAACCTATCATCCATATTTCATTGAAATAATTAATAGAATAAACATCAAACAAGGTACTTCCCCCCACTTTTTTTTTGTTTTTTGATGTCAACTGACTAGTGACTTATGGCTGCCAAGTGGGGTTTTCAAGGCAAGTGACTTACAGGGGTTTGCCACTGCCTACATCATAACCCCGGTCTCCCATCCAAATACTAGCCAGGGGTTGACTCTGCTTTGCTTCAGAGATCTGATGAGATAGGGCCAGTCTGGGCTATCTGAGTAGGGTTGCCAGTCTCCAGGTGGGGGCAGGGGATCCTCCAGTTTGGAGGCCCTTCCCCCGCTTCAGGGTCATCAGAAAGGGGGGGGGGGAAGGAAGTGTCTGCTGGGCACTCGGTTATTCCCTATGGAGGCTGATTCCCATAGGGTAAAATGGAGAATTGATGTGTGGGTATCTGGGGCTCTGGGTGCTGTTTTTTGAGATGGAGGTACCAAATTTTCAGCATAGCATCCAGTGTCTCTCCCCCAAAATACCCCTCCAAGTTTTAAAAAGATTGGACCAGGGGGTCTGATTCTATGAACTCCGAAAGAAAGTGCCCCTATCCTTCATTGTTTCCAATGGAAGGAAGGCATTTAAAAGGTGTGTGATCCCTTTAAATGTGATGGCTAGAACTTTCTTTGGAGTTCAGTTTTGCTTGTCACGACCTTGCTCCTGGCTCCATCCCCAGTGTTTCCTGGCTCCACCCCCAAAGTCCCCAGATGTTTCTTGAATTGGGCTTAGCAACCCTAAATCTGAGTTAGAGCTATAAGGTACCTTGCTGGCCTTTTAATATATTTTCTTCTGTAGTTGGGGAGAAGCGTGTGAACTTTGGAGTAAATAATTGGGACTTTACTCCAGTTGGACCCAGATTTATCCTTCAGAACAATTATAAGTTTTTAGATAGTTGAGCATGCCAGTTTCCATAGCTTCTTCTCTTTTCTCTATCAATTCACAACATTCTGAGGACAATGAGCATGCTCAGTCTTAATTAAACTATTTGAGGAGAGGGGTGTTATTCTTAAAAAAAAAAAAAAAACTTCCTGTCCATAAGGACAAATCCTGGCCTTATCTGCAAGTTTGTACCTCTTACTGAATTTTGACATTTAACTTTGCAGTTTGTTTCAAGAAGGAAGAAGCTAGGGCAGGAATCTGGGATCCAGGGAAAAATTGTACATGTACTCAATATCTCCACCTCACATATAAACCCGCAGGGGCTAAACAATGCCAGTTTTTCCTATTTCCTGTATTTGGTTGTTTTCACATAACTGACTGTCTGCTCTCAATATTCCTTGCTTCCTAGACCATGCTTAGTCCTCATTGGTCTGGGTGAACTCAAAGCATGTAAAAGGAGGGTGGATTGTAATGGCAAACCATGGTTTGGCACAAAGCAGGAAGGAATTGGAACCCCAGAGGAAGGGAAGGAGTGCATAAGCCAAAGACTTCCTGACCTAGAATGTCCAGATGAACTCGGTCTCATCAGATCTTGACAGCTAAACAGGGTTGGCCTGATCAGTATTTTGATGGGAGACCATCAAGTGTTGTTATGCAGAAGCAGGCAATGGCAAACCACTTCTGAATATCTCTTGCCTCGAAAAGCCCATGGGGTTGCCATAAGATAACTACAACTTGATGGCACTTTCCACCACCAGCTGAAGAATGAACAGTATCCCAGATTCCCGACTCTGCCATCCGGTTCGTCAAAGGTGCATTCCCATTTGTTCATGTATGAGGAAAACGGATTGTTACAGAGTGACATACAGCTCTTTGTCCCACAGAAGAAACAAGCCAGTGTTTGACATCTAGTAATATTCTAGATATTATCTAGTAATATTCGGTTTCCTGTCATTTCTTAATAACTGGACATTGTATCTTTAAGTTAATTGCTTTTAGCCCCCGAGGTGTGTGCCTAGCTCCTGTCTAGAGGATCACCTTCACAATCAGCTGTGAGTTCTTTCCTGTGCCAGTGTTGTGTAGTGGTTACTACACAGGAGTCATACTACGATCTGGGAGACCCAGGTTTGAATCCCTACTCTGTCACGGAAGCTTGCTGGGTGACCTTGGGCCAGCCCCACGTTCTCAGCCTAACTGATCTCACAGGATTGCTGTGAGGAGAAAAGGTCAAATGTCAGTCGCTGTAGGCCTTCCACGGTGTCCCATCTGACAGCCAATCGGTGTCATGAGAGGGAGCACTCAAATTCTTTCTGGCATTAATGTATGCGCAATGCGTGTGAAGAAACTGTGTGCATGTGGCACTGAATCCTGGTAAGTCACTGTGTTATTGATTGTTCATATAGGCAGGCTATGGGTGCCCATGGTACTTCTGAGGCACTTACAATCCAAAGCTTGACGTAAGGCAGAGGAAATGGAACGTACCTAGGATGAGTTTCAATACAGAGGGATTAAGGGGTCGTGTCAAAGACTTGGTGAGAAAGGAGGAAGGAGATGAGGGAGCTGGCATCATGCCTCTCTTTTGGTGGACACTTCCAGACCAAAAGGGGGGCGGCAAAGGTGAAAGGCAGGGCTGTTTGAGGGAGCGGGAGCGCTTAGGAGTGCTGAAGGCAGAGCAGCTAGGGATGTGAAGGTCACAGGCAGCAGTGATCAGGGGAGGAGGATAGAGAGGTAAGTGAGAGAGACGAGAACTTTGAAGGTAAGGAGGAATGCTGTTCCTGTGAAGCTCTTTCTGCAGAAGCCTTGTTTGTATGGCTTCAGATTCCCAACGAAGCCTTGCTTAGCTGTCTGCTTAGATGTCTGTGTAAGAGTGCTCAGGATGATGGCTGGGAGGCACTTAGGGCCAAAATGAGAGTCTGCAGCTGATAATAGACCTTAACAGATGATGTTAGCAGAATAGAATATTGGCACAGGGTAATAGTCTGCTGCTGGTAGATAAACATCTCAGTGTTGCTTTCCATTTATCAAAAACAAATTCTGAGGCAGAGCCAAGGGACTCCTTTTTGCCGTATGAGAGGTGGTGTACGTCTGTGGCAGGTTTCAGCTACACTGACTTTATTTCTTTTGCACATAGCGACTGATGTAGATTTAATCACTTTATCTGAAGGGTGCCCGTGCCATAAGAGTGATAGTTGTTCCCTGTGCCATTATTAGAAAGTGCTGCTTGTCTGGGATAGGGAAAGAGGAAAGTTATTATTTGAATCAGTCAGTTTGATGGTCAGTTTATGTTTTAGGTACTAGGGTTTTTTTTTTAAACTTTTTCTTTTTTAAAAAATGGGCAGTTTAAAATGCCAGCGGCATGAAGTGACTGACATTTTTTTTTAAAAAGTTTTAAAAATACTTTATTGTGAATCAAACAACAATAACAAATAAAAAACCAAAAACATAACACGAAAGGAAAAGAAATCAATCTGCACAAGAAAACCATAACCTCCCACCATCTATCCACCCACATATATAAGGAGTTTTAAGGGCATTACCGAATACCAGTTCTAATGTCTCATCACAAATCCAATACTTTTAGCCCATGTGTACACTGGTTCCCAAGTTTTTATACATTCCTGCCAGTTACGGTCTCTCAACCTTATGGTCAAAATATCCATTTCGGCAGATTCTAATAGTTTAAATAAAAATTCTTCCTTATCCGGAATTTGGGGGGATTTCCAGTATTTCGCAAAAAGTATTCTAGCCGTAGTGATCATATACATTAATAACTTTCTATCCCCTCGGGCTAAATTTTCCTTACAAATACTCAAGAGATAGAGTTCAGGAGAGTGTTTAATCCTTTTCCTTAAAACCTTTTGGATCCATATATTTATTTGTGTCCAAAATTTCTTAGCAAGTTCGCACTTCCACCAAATATGGTAGAGTGTCCCTTTGACTTTTTTACATTTCCAACACTTGTTGTTGTAGTTTGGATTCATTTTGGCTAATCTTTCAGGGGTAAGGTACCATCTATAGATCATTTTATACAAATTTTCTTTAAAGACTGTTGAGCCAGCGATATGAAGAGGGTTGCCCAATCGGTGGGGCAAATGTCCACACGTGGGTCAGCAGCAGCAGCTACTGAGAAAAAGGAATTGGGAGTGACGGATTGATCAGACAAAATTTCTCCAGCAAAAAGAGCGAAGTGACCCTATTTAAGAGAACAGTGGTATCTGCATCAGAGCCAAATGAGGTGTGCAGCCTAATGCTGCTTGCAAGTGTGTGGCCGTAGGGTTACAGCTTTAAGCTCGCTAGGGAGAAGGTGTATGAGAAAAAGCCTTTTGTGGATTGTTGGTGTGGAAGAAGCCTGCTGAAAACTAAGCTACTGTCAAAAATATGGGATGAGGTATGATCGGCTTCCCAAATGTAAGCATGTTTAGGAATGCCCCTTACTGTCAGTTAGCGTATATGGGCCTCAAAGCCTATTCTTTTGTATGGTCCTTTACCGTGGCGCAGAGTGGTAAAGCTGCAGTGCTGCGGTCTGAACTCTCTGCTCATGACCTGAGTTCGATTCTGGCATAAACTGGATTCAGGTAGCCGACTCAGGGTTGACTCAGCCTTCCCATCCTTCCGAGGTCAGTAAATTGAGTACCCAGCTTGCTGGGGGGGAAAGTGTAGATGACTGGGGAAGGCAATGGCAAACCACCCAGTAAAAAAGTCTGCCGTGAAAACGTCGTGATGTGACGTCACCCCCAGAGTCTTGCACAGGGGACCTTTCCTTTTCTTACCTCTAGGAGTTTTCTGAGACCTAGCGAGGGATATGTTTTAGAGCACAGGACCGGGGAGGCACAGGTTCAAACCTCCACTCAACTATGGGAGTTCGCTGAGTGACCTTGGACCAGTCGCTCTGTCTTAATTACTTTACAGAATGGTTATTCTGAGTGGGAAGGAAGAGTTCTATATGCTTGACTGGAGGAAGGAGGGGATCAAGGCTTACCTCTCTTTGAATTTTGTTAGTTGCAAACTTTTTATAAACAAAAAATATAATTGTAATAAGACACTAAGAACTATAGTACAATCGCTAGTTCACACTTGGTTGTAGATCTTACACATTCTTCTTTGGTAGTAAGTCCCACTAAACTCAACTGAGCTTTCTCCCAAGTAAGCATGTTGAGGATTGCAGTCTAAAATCAGTATAGCTTTTTTTTTGTCTATTTTTCCCCCTCCTCGTTCTCTCTCTCTCTCTCTTTGAACTAAGCCTTTGAAATGGACAAGCTTACTGTCTGCTGCTGGCTAACTCTAAAATAGATGCCTTTGGTCAGCAGAAATGGTTTGTATAGGGATTTTGTTAAAAAAAACCCCCACAAAAAAACAGACAAACCCCCGGCTGAATTGCTCGATTCAAGATAGCTTGGCAGACATGGGTAACTTCAGTGCCTGCATTCACATGCTCTCTTTCAGCCCCTTTTATCAGTCGCATTCAGACTTCTTATAGTTGTGGTGGGTTTTAAGCTTCTGACATGAACTGTTTTGCTAAAAAAACCATAAAGGAATGTAGCAGTAGAAAAGAGCAAAAGTCCAGTGGCACCTTAAAGAGCAATGAAACTTGTGGTAGGGTATGAGCTTTTGTGAGTTACTGCTTACTTGTGACTCACAAGAACTCACAAAAAAAGGTAAAGGTGCAAGCACCAGTCGTTTCCGACTCTGGGGTGCTGTTGCTTTCATGACGTTTTCATGGCAGACTTTTTACGGGGTGGTTTGCCATTGCCTTATCCTGATACACAATTCTAAAAGAGAACCACATTAGAATACTGTGGATTTATAACTATACTCTGTGAGAGTGGGTTTAGCCTCTGTAATGTGATAAAAAGCCAATATCCCTGTTCAGTCCTGGGGAGGTGTTTGTTCCAAGTTTCATAATAATTTGTAATTCAGCAGTTTTCTCTCTCCAGTCTGTTCTTGAAGTTCCTTTGCAGTAAAACAGCTACTTTGAGGTCACCCATTGAATGCTTTGGAAGGTTAAAGTGTTCCCCCACAGGTTTCTCAGTTCTGTAATTCCTGATGTCAGGTTTGTGTCCATTTATCCTTTGGCGGAGGGTTTTACGGGGTGGTTTGCCATTGCCTTCCCCAGTCATCTACACTCCGCCCCCCCGCAAGCTGGGAACTCATTTTACCAACCTCGGAAGGATGGAAGGCTGAGTCAACCTGAGCTGGCTACCTGAAACCAGCTTCCGCTGGGATTGAACTCAGGTCGTGAGCAGAGTTCAGACTGCAGTACTGCAGCTTTACCACTCTGCGCCACGGGGCTCTTACATGAGCTCATACCCTGCCACAAATTTTGTTAGTCTTTAAAAGGTGCTACTGGACAACTGCTCTTTTCTACTGATACAAATAGACTAACACAGCTGCCTCCCCATTTGGATCTAGCTCAGGGTTTGTCAAACTTTCTTGATGCAAGAGCCCCATAGAATAAATATCGGATGTTTGAGAGCTGCAGGACAGGAAGGAAGGAAATCAAAGAGATGGGGGGGGGAGAGGGAGAGGTGGAAAGAAAACAGTTTTAAATGCATTCTCCAAGCTGGCTAATGGGGAGCTTCCGAGAGCCACACAAAATGTGTGAAAGAGCCACACATGGCTTCCAAGCCACAGTTTGGCCACTCCCAGTCTAGCTCCATACAGGAGTGTGTTGGAGACACCGCCACATGACACCCATTTCATCACAATGTATGGGAAAGACATTTGCTACTTCTTATCCTGTAACATCCATAAATATTAAGCTGGTTGGGTTTAAATGCCAACTGCATGTCATCAGCCGATTTTTAAAATACATTCTATTGGGTACGAAAAGGGAGAGATTAGCAAAGGCCAAAGGGCAGCTTCTGTTGAGGAGAGTATGAAAAAGACAAAAACCCAGCTTGATTCAAGATAGGTGGGCAGACATGGATGACTTCAGTTTAGGTTTGCCAATTCCAGGAGATTTGTGGGTGGATTTGGGGATGGTGGGGTTTGGGGAGGGGTGGGACCTCAGTGGGGTGTAATCTCAAAGAATCCATTCTCCTGTGGCCACGTTTTTTTCATGAAAACTGATATCTGCAGTCTGGAAATAAGTTGTACTCCAGGAGATCTCCAGGCCCCACCTGGAGGTTGGCAAACCTTATTTCCTGCATTCACGTGTTTCCTTCACATTATATGCATGCAAACATATTTTACGTAAATACACATATTCTGCTCAGTTGATCTTCTAAAATGTACAATTCCAGCTTAAAGGTTCAACAATAAGCTATAGTTTTATATTAGGTGACTTTCTACTAGAATCAGTTTGGTTTTGGAGTATGGGTTTCTGAGCCTGAGGGGAAAATATTTGGCTGAGCTGAGGTTGCTCTTGCTGATTTAACTATTATACTTCACTGGAGCTCTTCCAGTTTGTCCAGTGACCAAAGAGAGGAGTTTTTATTATTAGGAAACATGGTGGCGTCTTGTGTTTATCCTCACTCTGAGTGATCCATTTGCAAGTATTTCCTCGGCCTACCATTTGGCTGTCAATTAACATAACAAAACTGCCCTACTGTACATCCTCATTCGTCAATGGTAGCCTAATTAACAGGCCCTTAAACCCTGAACAAAAGAAATGGAAAGCACTGTGAAGTTTCTAGAAAATAATAGATGCCCAAGAGTAATGTGAAATAGGAGAAGTTTTGCATAATCAGCCGAACCATTAGAAACACTAGTAGGTCTTGAGTCTTTTAAATTTCCTCTAAATGACAAACTAATACAGGATTATGCTTCTTTGCGTTTTTTCAGGAAGTAGAAATAAGCTTGATAATGCCACCACTAAATTATGTAGCAGAGTTTTTGCTTTGAATGTATTTTAATAGCTAACATAATCCTATATTTAGCAAGTACCTTGGCAAATGCTGGCAGCTTTAACATTTCAAAAGAAAGTATAGCTTTTGAGAATGTATTGTATATAAAAGGCTTTGATTTTTTTTAAATTAAAGAATAGTTCTGTTTAGATGAGATGTTTTTTTCTGAAACAACAAAACTGACAACCTGAAAGGCTCTTATGGCAAAGACCTATACACATATGTACAGCAGGCCTACAAAAAGTTAACATAATTGCATGTCTTGTTGGTGTGATTTGGAGATGAGTCTGTCAGTAGGCATGCAAATCCATAAGGGCCTAGATATTTAGGATTTTTTTAAAAAAAATCAAAACCGTGCTTTGAATTTCGCCAAGAAGGTAATTAGCAACTTATACTTCATATAAGACTGGGTCATATATTCTGGTAGTTTACTACACTATTAAGAAGCAGAGTGCTGTATACCATAACAACTGAAGCCTCCCAATCTTTGAAGAGCTACCTCACTGACAGTAGTCATTCCTGAGTGTAAGAACTAGGCTAGCCTCTTCCAGGTAAGACTACGGTTACAAGGTTACAAGAAGATAGAAAATATTGAATTTATATCCCGCCCTCCACTCCGAAGAGTCTCAGAGCGGCTCACAATCTCCTTTACCTTCCTCCCCCACAACAGACACCCTGTGAGATAAATGAAGATATTGGATTTATATCCCACCCTCCACTCCAAAGAGTCTCAGAGCGGCTCACAATCTCCTTTAGCTTCCTCCCCCACAACAGACACCCTGTGAGGTGGGTGGGGCTGGAGAGGGCTCTCCCAGCAGCTGCCCTTTCAAGGACAACCTCTGCCAGAGCTATGGCTGACCCAAGGCCATGCCAGCAGTTGCAAGTGGAGGAGTGGGGAATCAAACCCGGTTCTCCCAGATAAGAGTCCACACACTTAACCATTACACCAAACTGACTCTCTGAGAAACTTGTGATAGACAGACTGAGAAACTTGTGATAGAATATAAAAAAAGGTAAAGGTAGTCCCCTCTGTGCAAGCACCAGTCGTTTTCGACTCTGGGGTGATGTTGCTTTTCACAGTGTTTTCATGGCAGACTTTTTACGGGGTCATCTTCCCCAGTCATCTACACTTTCCCCCCGAGCAAGCTGGGTACTCATTTTACCGACCCCGAAAGGATGGAAGGCTGAGTCAACCTAGAGCTGGCTACCTGAACCAGCTTCCACTGGGATCGAACTCAGGTCATGAGCAGAGGGCTCCGACTGCAGTACTGCAGCTTTATCACTCTGCGCTGCGAGGCTCTTTTGATAGAATATACCTTCAGCTAAATTACGTAGAGTTTTAGGTTCTCGAAACGTGCTTGCCTTGACCTGGATGGCCAAGGCTAGCGCCATCTCATCAGATCACAGAAGCGAAGCAGTGCTGGCCCTGGCTACTACTCAGATGGGAGACTGCCATTGAAGTCCAGGGTTGCTATGCGAAGGAAGGCAATGGCCAGCCTTGAAAACCCTCAAGTCAGCTGGGGCTTGATGACACTTTCTACCACCAGAAGCATGCATACCCTGTAAACCTGGTTAACCAATGATTGACAGACGCCATAAATAAATAACCAAGGAATTGCCAATAACTGTTTTTCAGATAGTGTTGTCTGGATTCAGCATGTGAGGGCGTGGGCTCTCTGGAGCAAGGGCAAAGCATGGTCCTCAGCCCATATCTGTGAGAGTTTAAAGTGGCCCTTGCAGTCCCTACAGCTCCACCCCTATTCCAGAAGTCGGGGAAGCCTTTCCAGATCATCCCTCACCCAAGCAGTCAGCTCTAGAGGACTTCCCAGACTGATGGTGGGGAGGCTAGTTCCCAACACACCTCTAGACAGTAGTAGATGTCTGATGAACATATGAAGCTGCCTTATACTGAATCAGACCCTTGGTCCATCAAAGTCAGTATTGTCTTCTCAGACTGGCAGCGGCTCTCCAGGGTCTCAAGCTGAGGATTTTCACACCTATTTGCCTGGAGCCTTTTTTGGAGATGCTGGGGATTGAACCTGGGACCTTCTGCTTCCCAAGCAGATGCTCTACCACTGAGCCACCGTCCCTGATGGTCTCCAAAGAGGCAATTTCTTGCTTTAGGTCTTACTGACAGTAATTCAGTTGTGAGTCCTTTTTTTCCCTTTTGGAATAGGAATGTATGAGCAAATTCACTGTAGGTGTGCTACATGTATGGTGACTTGGTCCTTTAAAATAAGACTGTACCAGTTTTCCTGCAGTAGCAATAGCCAAGGCCTATGATCATTCCCTGACAGGATAACATGGTATAGAGATGTGTTGCTTGCCAGTGGTCCATCAAGCAATGCAACAACTTCTTTCTCATGGGAGTGGTTCATTGTGAGCTGCCGTAAGTGCATAGCATTAAGCAAATGTGACAACGTCAATACCATCTCTCTTTTCAGATACACCTCTACTGTTGTGCACAATCTGTATTTTTAAATTAGCTTCCCATTAATTTATAAAAAGGTATTTTAAAGCCACAGATCTTCTTGTCCCCAAGTCCAGTTGAATTGCTGTTGTCTAAAGGCTGTAAGGATTTTTGTTTTTAGAATGGTACATGTTCTTCAATTGCACAGACAATTTGAAGTGAGGTCATTCTTTTCTGTAATGTATTACCATGGAAATCTGGCAAACATGGTTTGCAGACTGGTGCTCTGATCCAGTCCCCACCTCCACGAGCTAATTTAGAAAGATTCTTTTTGATTTTACAGAGCGCTAGATCATGTCGACAAGAGAAAAGTGCTGCATGACTTTAAAATTCTGTAAAGAGTTCACCCCACTTAGCCTTTGGTTCGTCTTTGAAGATAAGCCGTGTTTAATTGGAAGCCTGTCTTTGGCGGTGGGGTGTGTGTGTGTGTCCATGCTGTTTCTCTGAACAAGCCAGTTCAATAAAAAAGATGTTATCTAACATAACGCCCCCCCCCTTGCATCTTGACCCAAAGGATTTAGACTGAAAAAGCAAAGGACTTCAGCAAATGCTAACATCACCATGAGTTGGTATGAAATGATTTATTTGTGTCATCCCTTCTCCTAAGGACTTAGGGTACATCACGGTACTGTGCAGCAATACTCCCTCTAAGCTGTGGAGTCTTGTGAGCAAGAATTCTACTTCATGAGCTTACTGGCATTAAAGTTGTGAGCTGCTACATAAATTAGCTTGCTCTTGGGCCATTTTTCCTGAGCGAAGACAAAAATGTGCGAGCTGGAGGCCAAAAAACTGTGAGCTAACTGACGCTGACTTGGTTTAGAGGAAATATTGCTATGCAGAGAATATCCAGTGCCAGTAAAGTCCCCCCCCCCCCCCCAGTCAACAGTGCAGAAATTTACTGCTGAAAAGTAACAGTCTTTTGTATATCTGTATGTGTCCTCTATGTATCACAGCTCCTAGGTGCCTGGTTTCTAAAATGTCTAAACTTTCATTCTTGCACCTGGAAAGGGTTTTTTTTTGGGGGGGTGAGGGGGGTTTGAAGTCTGGTATATCTGTAATATAGGGTTGCCAATCCCCAGGTGGGGGCAGGGGATCCCCCGGTTTGGAGACCCTCCCCCGCTTCAGGGTCATCAGAAAGCGGGGGGAGGGGAGGGAAATGTCTGCTGGGAACTCTGTTATTCCCTATGGAGATTTATTCCCATAGAAAATCATGGAGAATTGATCTGTGGGTATCTGGGGCTCTGGGGGGGGCTGTTTTTTGGGGGTAGAGGCACCAAATTTTCAATATAGCATCTAGTGCCTCTCCCTAAAATACCCCCCAAGTTTCAAAAAGATTGGACCAGGGGGTCCAATTCTATGAGCCCCAAAAGAAGGTGCCCCTATCCTTCATTATTTCCTATGGAAGGAAGGAATTGAAAAGGTGTGCCGTTCCTTTAAATGTGATGGCCAAAACTCCCTTTGGAGTTCAATTATGCTTGTCACAGCCTTGATCTTGGCTCCTGGCTCCACCCCCAAAGTCCCCAGGTATTTCTTGAATTGGACTTGGCAACCCTACTGTAATAGAGAATATTAAATATGTACATGTCAGCATTCCCCAGATGTGTATGTCAGCTATCTCAGATGACTTTTGTGAATGCCTAAACAAACATACACTACTCCTGTTTTTTTTCCCTCCCCAGGGATCGCATTCAGATATTGACAAAAAGTCATCCAAGAATGTCAACATTCACATTAAATGTCAGCTGTTTGCCACATTAGGATCACTCATTGCCAAATACTATAGGGCTGTATAGGTTGGGAGTTTTTTTACTTCAGGGTAGGGATTTCTACATTGATATCTTGCTGGGGGTAGAGTGTAAATGACTAGGGAAGGCAATGGCAAACCACCCTGTAAAAAGTCTGCCATGAAAATGTCATGGAAGTGACATCACCCAGGGTCAGAAATGACTGGTGCTTGCACAGGGGACTACCTTTACCTGTATCTCCCGTTGACATTTTTTGGTTCCAGACTAGAATTGGCATGCTTCAGTTCTTGCCTGATGGCACATTCACAGCCCTAGCATAAAATGGTTTCTTCAGTACTTCCATTCCATCAAAGTTTTTTAAAGAGAAAAAAAATGGCAATGTTTTGGAGGTTTTTCTTAATATTCATGCCTTTTAAAGCAGACAACTTCCACGTGTCCCAGAATAATTACTATTTCTCTGCAGTTCTGTCCGCTGTTACCTTGTGATTCAGTAGTATGGTTACCAGATGTGACTCCATTTTAAGGATGTGTCCCTTGTTAGGGCTCTTGACAGCTCCATAGAACATTGTGGCTATCTCATACTGCAGAATGCCACAGGACCACAAGTACACATAGAATTGCCACTACAATTATGGAATGTCACCTTTTTCTTTCTCTGTACAAACCTGTACTCTGGCATCTTGTTAACTAATTCTTTTTCTCAACAATATTATACCCTGTATTTCCATTTTTAACAAAGTGGTGGTATCTTGCCCAGTGGTTGGTAGGTTATTTTCAGATAACACGGAAGGAATATGGAAATTCTTTATAGTGTTGATGATGATGATGAGATTGGATTTATACCCCGCCCTCCACTCCAAATTTCAGAGTCTCAGAGCGGCTCACAATCTCCCTTACCTTCCTCCCCCACAACAGACACCCTGTGAGGAAGGTGGGGCTGAGAGAGCTCTCACAGAAGCTGCCGTTTCAAGGACAGCTCTGCAAGAGCTATGGCTGACCCAAGGCCATTTCAGCAGCCGCAAGTGGAAGAGTAGGGAATCAAACCAGGTTCTCTCAGACAGGAGTCCACACATTTAACCACTACACCAAACTGACTTCTTATGCTATATGAATGGAAAGGTCTGACACTTTCCAAGTGAGTAACACTCCTGTGTGGTAGGTAACTGAGTGAGGAAGTAGTGGGAAGCTGGGATAAACACAAAGCCTCCTATAGACCCCTAAGAAGTAGTAAATCTGGAGTTTGGAAGCAAGATGGACCTAAGTGCTACAAGGTAGTGGTTAAGAAGTCAACAATCAATTGGGATGTTAAGAATATAAGAACATAAGAGAAGTCATGTTGGGTCAGGCCAATGGCCCATCCAGTCCAACACTCTGTGTCACAGAAGAACATAAGAGAAGCCATGTTGGATCAGGCCAATGGCCCATCCAGTCCAACACTCTGTGTCACAGAAGAACATAAGAGAAGCCATGTTGGATCAGGCCAATGGCCCATCCACTGCCAAAAAACCCATGTTCCTGGATTCCCTCAGCAATAAAGATCATTAAGCAACTTGAGCAAGCAGTTTTGCCTTAGCCTAATTTCTCTTGTGATGACAGCATCCTAATAATACTATCCCAATTTACAGGATAAACTCTATGGCATTGAATTCCACTGAGATGCCTGTCCTCCCTAGGCGCCATCCCCAAATCCCCAGGAATTTTCCAACCTGCATCTGGCAATCTGTCCGGCCCTGGGGGACCTGGCAACCCCAGGTTGTTGTGAAAATAAAATGAAGGAGAGACTGATGATGTAAGCCACTTTGGGTCCTACTGGGAGAAAAGCAGGGTATAAATAAATACAATAAGGAGGCAATAGGAATAGGGATTTCTTCAGCTTTATGGAGAGTATATAGTTCTACTTTTGAATTGTTTAACCATCAGAAATTGTACTGGAATAAGGATGTAGTTCATCCTTTGTCACAGTGCTACTCTGGATGAGAGAGAGTATGTGTCTATTGCTTATAGAAATGAACACGCAGAAGAAGTCAGGATATCTCACTGGACTTCAGAATGTGATCTCCTTCCTTATTTATTTGTATTTTACATGGAGTAGGATATTAGCTGCCTCCAGAGGCTCTGCCTTTGTGGTAGAGCTGTAATTGAAATCTTACCTCATTTGGTATTTAGTTGTTATTTGTATTTGTCTATAAGAGGAAAATTTGTATTGCCTTTATTGAGCAGGTTTCCTTGCTGTTCACTTGATTTTCAGCTGTCATATCTTTTTGTCTTGTAATCATACGACTGTTACTATGTCTGTGGTAATGTTTACATTTGTGACCTGAGAATTAGACAAGCATATATTTAAACATATCTCTGGGTTAAGTATGCTATACTTTGTATGTGTTAACAGGCATATGTTAAAAATATCTCTGGGTTAAGTATGGTCTGTGTTGCTTTATTATTTTTGCCAAAGTGCTTTGGGGCACGTGTGTGCTGATTCTGAAACTGGAACAGGGTAAGGATTATGGAGAAATAAGTTAGGGCTTCCTGAATAACCCTGGCACCTGACCCTGTTTTTGCTTTTGTTTACATGAGCATAGTTGTACTGAAAGTCACCAGGAGGAGTGTTGTTTGACCAGTTTACCAGAGAAGCCTGATCTTAGGCACGCTGATCAGAATATAATGCCTTAGTTTTGGCCACAATGAACAAAATGTCCCCACCACCACCACCCCTTGTGCAGGGCACGTATCAGCGAAATACAATTGCTGCCTCTGTTTTGTAAGGAACAAGAGAATTGGCTGTACTTAGGAAGGCCACGGGAAAGACACATGTACCAAACCTGTGCTCTGCTGGATTTTTTTCTCTTTGCCCTGTAAAACTTCGTGAAGTGTATTTTACTTTTTTTTTTTTTTTTACATGGGGAGCAAGGGCCTGGATTGCATTAAGGACAACGATTGCTGGCAACATTACTTCTCTCCCTGAGTCCTTGTGGGTAACAATGGCTTGCATCCCTATATATTAGGGATGGCCTTCCAGGAGACTGGAAGTGATGCTGGGTGGTTTCTGGCCTACATCTAGTTGATGTGGGGGGTAATGCTCTGGTTTGGGGGCAAAACTCTATTGTAAATGTGGCTTCAAACCATAGAGTTGTGGCCGAAAACCAGAGCGTCACCCTGAAACCAGAAGTAGGTCCAAAAAGATAAGTTGGAGGTGGATTTCCCCTGCTTCCACTACCATGAATTCCCTACCATGAATTGTAAGTGGGAGCTGCATAGGGTTGCCAGGTGAGGCCAAAAAGCCGACTGGGGTGGTTCCAGGAGAGGTAAGGGAAGCTCCAGGAGAGAGGAGAGAAGAAGCATGATTGAACTCTGAAGTGAATTTTGACCATTACATTTAAAGGGACTGCATTCCTTTTTTAAATGCCTTCCCTCCATTGGAAATGATGGAGGATGGGGGAAAGCTTCTTTTGGGGCTCATAGAATTGGACCCCCTGTTCCAATCTTTTAGAAACTTGGGGGGGGGGAGCTGAGGAGTGGCACTAGAAGTTATGTTGAAAATTTGGTGCCTCCACCTCAAAAAATAGTACCTCCAGAGCTCCAGACACCCATGTATCAATTCTCCATTATACCCTGTGGGAACACTTAGCACTTGCCAATGTTCAGGTGATTAAAATGAATTTTCCTAGGCATTTTGTCTAGGACATTGGGTGGGAGGGAGAAGCAGCTGCCAGCCTGCCTTGGTGAGCTTTGCCAAGGCTTCCAAGATTCAGGATGTAGTCCCTCAGTGGGGTCAGCCCAAGTTTTGTGTCCAAGCAACAGATTCAACAGCTAGAAGCTGTAAGTCTCCTATAAAGGAAAAAGGAGGGGCTGGGAGCATGATGATGTCATTTCTGGATGATGTCAGCCCATCAGGGACATCCCCGCCCACTCTCAGAATGCCCCCCAAATCCTCCCGCTGTCAAGACAGGGACCTGGCAACCCTAGGCTTCAGTGAGGAGAAGGAAATTGTGCAAAATCTCCCTCTCTCTCTTGTACAAATAGAAAGTTGTTCCTTCATCAAAAGAAGAGAAAGGGAAGTACAATATTCTTTCTCCCATCTCGCTGCAACTCCTGCACCATGTAGTATTTTGTCTCTGTGGGTCTGCTGACCATGCAGCAGCAGCTTTTGTGGGGATCTCTGGGAAGTGCTGAGGAGTGGAAATGATGTGCAAAGATTGGCTTTTGTGAGCACCATTGCATTGGTGGTTTGTAAGATTCAGTGCATTGTCTGGAATGGTTGCAGCCACATCATTTTCCTGGTTGTCATCAGAAGAAAAGATGACGGTTAAGCCCTGCAGCTACATCCAAAAGCCGGTTGAAGACAGCTTCCTACATTACTCAGACTTCTTCTGGGTAGACGTAATTAGTATTTGGCTGAAAAGCGAACAGAATGTCAAAGGGCTACCAGTGGGCTTTTTAGATGGCTGAGTTTTAGTGCCAATTTGTAGCATACAGACTTCACAAAGTCTATAACTCTTGTACAAGTTTACACTTGTGGCTTTTGCAAAAAAATGTCCAAGCCAAAAAAAACGCAGATCAGGTAACATGCCTACACAAGCAAGAATTGTACGTGTACACTTGAACAGGGTAATTAAATGAAAATATTTGCTGCTATATTAACGAATCTTAAATCCAACGACGACTAACCTGTTATGTTGTACTGTCCCTAGAATATTTGGTCCAAGATGTCAATATGGTAACTTTAGAAAATACATTTTTTTTTTTGTTTTCTATACCTTGTGTCTTTTTTTTCCTTCCAAATATAAGTTTTATTTGACAAACAAACAAACAATACATACAAACAGTTTAAAACCACACTACAAACTAACACAATTAACATCTAAGGAAGTGCTAGAATTAATTCCGTTACATACATCTTATTTTATCACTTCAATGTTTTGCCCATTCATACATAGGCTTCCAAGTTTTCCCATATTCTACTATGTTTCCATCTCTCAATTTAGTAGTCAATAAAACCATTTCTGTTGCCTCTAACAATTTTAACATAAATTCCTCTCTGTTTGACCTTGTGTCTTCTTATGTCTTCATCCAATGTATTCAAGGTTTTCGTTTGTTTGTTTTTAGCTTTGGGACTCAGTTGCTTGGAAGTTGGAGCTCTGCATAGTACGTTACTGGGACTTCTTCAGATGTATCAGTCCTGAAAATAGAAATACATCTGATTTCATTTGTGATTTGCATTACGTCTTCTAATTCATGAATGTGAAATTGGAGTCCTGCCATGGACTTTTTCTGTTTAATACCCTTCTTTGTGATGCTCCAGTAATTTTTCACTGAAGTCCTTAATGGTCTGTTGTATTGAGATATTATATTCCTTTAACTTGAAAAAGTAGGTTGTGGTGAAGCTCAAGTTTCACTTCAGGGCAGACGAGTTGACAGGGCAGAGATTCAGTTCACTTTAATCTTCAAAAACAATAGGAGCAAAATTGTTCAAGGCAATTGGCAGACAAAGCAGTTTCTCTGTAGATTCCCCCCCCCCCCCCCAGGTTTGTTCCGACAGAACTCTTGTACACAAAAACTCTGGACAGTTTTGTGACCCTTTAAAGACTAACAAATATAGTGTTTATCAATACAGGATTTCTTGATTAGGTGAAATCGTGACAGACCACCATAAAGTATCTCCTGATAGGGGTCAAGGATAGAACAAAGGAACTGCAGTGTTCCTTGATGGTTATAGTATTTGAAATGCCTTATCCATCAAAGCTAGAGGAAAGGGCAAAGAAACAGTTCAGAGTCAGTTTGCAGTTAGTTTCATTCTTTCTAGATTCCAAGATGGTAAGTTTGGAGTTGTGAGCTGATGAGGGTAAAGCACCTTGGGGTGCCAGGACTCTTCTTGGGAATCTAATGAAGGGTTCTGCATTTGCTACCTGCGGTGGGAGTATCTGACCGATTTCCCACTCACCTTGTTTCAGTCTCGTTGCTCCTTTTCCCTGTGGGGCTGCTGCTGGATTTGCCCCACCCCTTTTCAAGTTCCCTCTGCGGCAGACAGAAACCGGTTTTCAGAGGATCCTGCCTGCTGTGGAGAGGACTTGCTGGTCCGGGGCAGTTTGTGCGAAATCCAGCAGCAACCCCACGGAGAAGAGGAGAGTGAGAGCGGCATAAGTTTAGTGGGAAATTGGTCTCAGTTTGCTTTCGCTATGTTCTGCCTGAGTCCAGTTGCACTGTTAAGACCAACGAAGTTTTATTAAAGGTATAGATTTTTGTGTGCGCACACACTAACTTCCTTGGTCCTAAAGGTGCCACTGGACTCAAACTCTGTTCTGCTTCTTCAAACCAACATGGTTACCCACTTGAATCTATCTTCTGCCTGTGTATCTGTAAATATAATTTATATGATGATGTCTCATTCAAAGAAAATGAACCATGTAAAACTGCCATTGGGACATCTCATTGCTTGTCGGTGGGAGTAAATAAAAGGAAACATAGAGCGTTTTCGCACTTACCTTAAGCCGGAGCAACGTCCCTCTTCACCGCGCAGCGTCTGCACGGTTTTCGCACTAATTGCTCCGCAGCACCTGGAAGAGCCGCAAAGTCCCGCGGCTTTTGCGTTGCAAATGTAAACCGCCAAAAACCAGTTTACATTTGCGACGCAAAAGCCGCGGGACTTTGCGGCTCTTCCAGGTGCTGCGTTGCAATTAGTGCGAAAACCGTGCAGACGCTGCGCAGTGAAGAGGGACGTTGCTCCGGCTTAAGGTAAGTGCGAAAACGCTCGTTGTTATACCACAACCTGCTTGTATTTGGTGAAATGGTTTTTGGCTTTAAAGCTCCTGCTATAAATCCGTTATAGTCTTTAAGATGACACAAGATAGTTGTGTTTGCTGGTAAATAAATACGGGTGAGATTTGTAAACAAAGGCACCTTTGCTTCAGTGACCAGACCCATAGGAAATGAATCTAGATTCATAGCATTCATAAGAATACTGATGGTATTTTGAGATAGGGAGGTATTTGCATTCTGCAAATAATGCATTCCTTGTTGAATTCTTGTTACAGTGCTACTGATTCACATAGTCTAATACTGGTCATGCAGTGTACCACTGATTGGACTGTGCCACTTCAAATTTCAAGCGGTACACCTTGCATTTTGGTGTTGCCACTTTTTTTTTTTAATCCTGGTTCTACTTACCATGTATGTTGGTCCCTGGAAAGGTGTTTTTTTGAATTTCTTTAAGTCAGTCCTATACTGTAGTTCACGGGTGGCCAGACTGTGGCTCTTTTACACATATTGGACCCATTCCAGTCCGACTTTCGCCCGGACCATGGGATGGAGACTGTCCTAGTCGCTCTCACAGATGACTTAAGACGGCATCTGGATCAAGGCGGGTCAGCGTTGCTGATACTTCTTGATCTGTCAGCAGCATTTGACACGGTCGATTACGACCTTATGACCCACCACCTCACCGTCACCGGAGTTCGGGGGGTGGCCTTACAATGGTTTTCCTCCTTTCTCTGGGGAAAGGGACAAAGGGTGGTGCTTGGCAAGCAGACTTCCTTGCAGCATCCACTTATATGTGGAGTGCCGCAGGGAGCCATTCTCTTGCCAATATTATTTAACATCTATATGCGCCCCCTTGCCCAGATTGCCCGAGGTTTTGGGCTGGGTTGCCACCAGTACGCTGATGACACCCAACTCTATCTGTTGATGAGTGGTTGGCCAGTCGCCACCCCTGACCAGTTGTCCGAGGCATTGGGAGCCGTGGCTGGGTGGTTACAACAGAGCCGGCTGAAGCTGAATCCAGCTAAAACAGAGGTCTTGTACTTGAGCCGGGGTGGGGTGGATATGGTCATCGAGTTCCCAGCTTTGGATGGGGCCACATTGGTGCCAGCCCAAAAGGTGAGGAGCTTGGGAGTGATCTTGGATGCCTCCCTTTCCATGGAGGCCCAGATCACAATGGTTGCCAGATCTGCCTTTTGTTATCTTTGGCAGATCAGGCAGCTAGCACCATATCTATCCCCCCAGGACCTGGCTACAGTAATCCATGCAATGGTCACTTCCAGACTAGACTACTGTAACTCGCTCTACGCTGGCTTACCCTTGAGACTGATCTGGAAACTGCAGCGGGTGTAGAATGTGGCGGCTCACCTGCTGACTGCACCACCATTACGGGTGGGCATTCGGCCAGCACTCCGCAGTCTGCACTGGCTGCTCATCGAGGACCGGATCCGCTTCAAGGTTCTAATGCTAACATTTAAAGCCTTGTGCGACCTGGGACCAACATACCTGCGGGACTGTCTCTTTCCATATATGCCCAGGAGGTCATTAAGTTCGGCCTCCCAACATCTGTTGGCCGTCCCCGGACCAAGAGACGCCTGCCTTGCCTCAACTAGGGCCAGGACTTTTTCAGTCTTGGCCCCAACCTGGTGGAATCAGCTCCCTATTGAGGTCTGGGCCCTACCTGGATTATTAGCCTTCCGTAGGGCCTGTAAAACGGAGCTGTTCTGCCAGGCTTTTAGCTAAGGCTGCGGGCGTCTATTCTTGATCTGGTTGGTCTCCCTGGCCAGCACTGTCATCTGTAGGAATTAGAATAAAAACTGCCATCCCTATGAGATATCATGATGTGAGATGGCTAGGCTGAGCAATATGTGATGTCATGGTAATCTGAGTGCTGTTGAGTTGTCTGTTTTAAAATGTTTTTATTGTTTTATTACATGTTGTACTCCGCCCTGAGCCCTACGGGGAATGGGCGGAATAGAAATTTACTAAAATAAATATTGTGATGCTCTCAAAGCCCCCACTGCTCTGTCTGCCAGCTTGGAGAAGGCATTTGTGTATTTAAATCACTTCTCCAAGCCAGCCATTGGCTTGGAGAATACATTTAAAGTTAAAGTTGCTTTCTTTCCATCTCCACTCCCTCCTCCCTATCTATTTTCCTTCCTTCCTTCCTGTTCATGTCTTGCCAGGGCCAGCCCTCAATTGTCTGGCACCCCAGGCAAGGCTAACTTCTGGAGTCCTCCCCCCACTAATAACATTACCAAGTCACACGAGGGCACCCAATTTGGCACCCCAAGAAGGCTGATCCCCTAGGCAATTGCCTAGTTTGCCTAACGGCAGGACCGGCCCTGTGTCCTGCAGCTCTCAAACACCTAACATTCATGTTTTGTGGCTCTCAAACATGACGTTTATTCTATGTGGCTGAAGCAAGTTTAGCCATCCCCTGCTGAAGTTCATACCGGACTTAAGTGTTGTATACTTGTGTGAAATGACTAGAGTGGTCTCATCATTTTGTATTTTACATCCTACTAACCACTCTGTCAAACAGAGCCGGATTAACCATGAGGCAATTGAGGCAATTGCCTATGGGCCCCGCCTCCTTAATGGGCCCCGGGGGAGAGCGACACATATCTATTCCCTCCCCGCTCCCCAGGCGAGGCTGCTATGCTGCTTCTGTCTGGCCGGAGCTGCGTGACAGTGCAAAGGCAACACAGTTTGTAGTTACAGTTAGGGCCCCACCCCCTCGTGTAAGGTGAGCCTATACCCTCCTCCTCCCACTCAGCCTGGTGCCTGACTCACTGGGCTGCGCAGCCGCAGAAAGACGTCTCTGGCTGGTCTCATGAGCTGTGGAGCAGCTGCTGGCGCCAGCGAGTGAGCAGTTTGGCGGCGCGCGAGAGAAGGCACAAGGCAAAGCGACGACGCTCATGCCTGCTGCGCAGACGCAACAGCATTGAGGATGGTGGTGGCAAAGGACTACTTCTAGTAAGTATGAGGCCTCGGGCACAGTAGTGCAGCTGGAGACTGAAAGTTTTTTTTTTTTTTTGTGGTGGTGGGGGGGAGACTTGAGAGGGCAGGGGCTTGTAAGGAAAGAACTCGCCTTCCCTCCCACCTCCAGGTCAGGACGTTGCAAGTACAGGCACATTCTTACCAAGATTTGCTTCTGAATGCTGGTATGGAGTAGGCATTATCTTTGCTTTAAGGGACTGGGGGAGGGTCTGGTGACTGATTCTTCCAGGGAGAGAGAAGAGGGAGCAGCTTGGCAGGAATTGGGTGGGTGGGTGTCAGCAGAGATGCGTGAAGCTGACCAGTGCAATCAAGCATCTGATTTTTAAATGATGCTGAAGACTGCAATGGGATATGGGCATTCACCTGAGAGTAACATACCATTGACTTCTGCAGGGTTGCTCCTTGATGAACAGACTAAGCTCTGCCTCTTCAGAAGAACATGCTTTCCAGTGGTGCAAAAAAAGAGAGACAACCCTCCCAGAGGGGAAGGAAGATTTGTCCCTTGCCAAGTTGTCACTAAGGAACTGCCCCCCCTTTGAACTGGCAATGGGGCTTTAGATCTTTTTCTTTTCAAGCCTCTGTTATAAATTGGGACCAAGTCTCTCAAGGCTTGTTCAAATCTGAGCCAAACTAGTTGGCAGTTGCAGCTAGCTGTAGTAGGGCTGGCTCCCTTCCCTTCCTCTGCCCCATCCTGGTGGGGCTTTTGCTCCTCAGCTCTGTTTTGAGTTCTTTACATTTGCTTCCCCCCCTCCCTTTTTTTTTGGTGCAGCGGAAAAAGTGCCAGCTTTTCTGGCTTTTAAGTGTTCAGCATCTTAATTCCCTCTTAAACTACCTGATGCTTTTTTGCCCAGCTGTGATTTGCATTTAAAAAAAAAAAGAGGTTGGTTGCTCTTTTGCAGCTATGAGTTTTGGAGAGACCTGCAAATAAATCCTGCCCCCCCCCTCTTCCCTGTGCTGTAGAGTCTTGTGTTGGAATGCAAGTTATTTACATTTCAGACATTATAGAGTATGGATATGATGTATTGTAGCTTAAATCCAATAAGGAACTATCTCATGTGAGCCCAGGAAATCTGTGCTTACCATTAGAAATGCAACTCCTAAGGATGGGGAATAAAAGAGCTGACTCTGAATGAATGTGGTTGTAGAAAGATGCGTTGGAGCAATCTCACTCTTCAGGTTTGTTCGATCAATGTACAGCTTTTTCTCTGTTTCAAACCACCGTTGGGCGGTTATATCTTGAGGACAAAGATGGCAAACGTCAGCAAGGCTCTGCACTAGTTTTAAAAAGAGTGTGAGTGACATGAGGTAGTGTGCAAGGGCTGATGCGGCCGAGGCTTTATCCCAAGGCTTCTGCAGCTTCCAGAACGCTTTGTAGGTCATTGCTGAAGATGTGAATCAGAAGCCACAGACAATTCATGAGGCCAAATGTCTGCTAAATGACCTGTCAAAGAAGGGAAATGTTGTCATGGCAGGCTTCTGGGCTTGTAATCCTAGACAGGATCGATGGAGTCAGCAAATCCCTGCAAAAGAAAACAATGGGATCTTCCAAGTTATGTCGCCTTGAGCTCAGCAGGGGTCCGCGGATCTTCTTTCCTGCAGCCCCTCTGAAACAGGCGGGTGGAGGGGTTTTCTTTCGGCATGCGACTTTTACAGGAAGCCAGGGGCTTAGCGGCGGCTGTTCCTGTTCTTCTTGTATGCCCCGAAGCTCCTCTGCCATGATAGCTAACACAGCAGGAAGAGGTGAATGCCCGATCGCTTGCTTTCTTTTCTTTCAATAAGCTTCTGATGTATCGCTTCCCTACCTCAAGCATGGCAATTCTACTTGGCAAGTAAGTGTGTTTTCAATACCACTGGCTAATGGGTTGTTTTACATAACAACAAGCGGGTCAGTTCAAAGGAAGAGAAAGAGGTCGATTCCATCTCCACTTTCCCTTTGAATGAGGTTTTGAAAAGTTAACATCTTTAAGCATTGGAAATAATCTGAATTAGACTGCATACAGATACCTAAATAGACCCAGACTATAACTGGATATGCGTTAAAGAGGCTATTACCTGGCTGCAATATGGTCTGAACAAAAACGAGATATATTCTAGAGAGATTTCTCTTTGTCATCTGATTGCAACTGAAATGGTAACAGTCAAAATCACAGCTGGAGGAGATTTGGAAAGGCTAACTGGGTCTCGGAGCTACTTCCCAACTTGGATTAATAGACTGAGTTTGTTGACAGATAAAAATGGCATTGCAAAGCGAACTATTTTATAAAAAAGACATATTATGTAGCATAAATTCTCTGAAGCAGGATCTTGGTTTATTAACAGAGTTGATTAAGAAACAAATGGGAGCTTTTGGAAAAGTTATGGCGTAAAATGGACGAAGATATGATAAAATGGAACAAGCTTAATTTGTCATTGCTTGGTAGAATAGCTGCCGAGAATAATATATTTGTTTCAAACTATTCCGATTGTGAAAGGCAGTAAACAATTTAATAAATGGCAAAGAAAGATTTCAGAATTTGTATGGGCCGGGAAAAAACCAAGGATTAAAATGAAAGTTTTAACAGATGCTAAAGAAAGAGGAGGATTTCAACTACTAGATTTAAGATTATATCATGAAGCAGTTTGCGTAGTGTGGATAAAAGATTGGGTGATGCTGTTGAATAAAAAACTTTTAACGTTGGAAAGTCATGGAAATAAATTTGGCTGGCACACTTATATGTACTATGGAAGAAAAAGTTGGATGGTTTTTTCCCCTCACCATTATATAAGAAAAAATCTACTAAGTATTTGGATGAAGTACATGAAATATGGCGATGAGAGAAAACCACTATGGATAGTGCCAGCATAAGTAATAAGAATAACAGCTGAGACAGGAGAAGATAAAGGGATGTCATATAATCAATTACTAAAAATACAAAGTGGTAAAATAGAATTGAAAACTGCTGAAGAGTTGAATAATAAATATGATTGGTTTCAAATACAACAAATAAAAAGTTTGGTGGAAAGCGATGATAAAACTGAAGGAATAAGACGAGAACAAACAGAAATGGAAAAAGTTCTGCTTGGAGATAATGAAAAATTAATTTCGAAAATCTATAAGTTACTTTTAAAATGGTCTACGGAAGATGTAGTGAAATCTCAAATGATTAAGTGGGCAATTAATGTAAATAAAGAAATACAGATGGACACATGGGAATATTTGTGGAAGAACTCTATGAAACTCTCAACGTGTCAGAGTATTAAAGAAAATTGTTTTAAGATGATGTACAGATGGTATATGACTCCTAAAAAGTTGGCAAAGATGAACAATAAGATGCCAGATAGATGTTGGAAATGTAAAAAACATGAAGGTTCTTTCTACCATATGTGGATGACTTGTGAAAGAGCGAAAAAGTACTGGCAGATGATTCAACAAGAGATCTTGGGATACGAATTTAACAAAGTTGCAGAGACTATTTTGTTGGGATTACAATTTGAAAAATTTCCAAAAGAAGATAGAACTTTAATCTGGTACTTGCTCTCAGCTGCTCGCAGGAGGGAGCGATCCCAGCGCTTGCTTTAAACATCACAGCTGAAGGCAGGCACACAGGCAAGTAGGAAGCACCCGCCCCCTCCGCAAACCCAGTGCTTTGCGAGCGCCGGCTGTGGAGAGGGCAGCGTGCTTTCTCCTTGCCTGTGTGCCTGCCTTCAGCTGTGATGTTTAAAGCAAGCGCTGGGATCGGAGGGGGGGGGGGAGCGATCCCAGCACTTGCCTGAAGAAGATGGAGCCAGGCAGGCAGGTGCGGGGGAAGCGCCGGATCGGAGGAAGAGACAGCAGATCGCCCCCCCCCCCGAAGGTACGTACCTTCGGACCATAAGACGCACACACTTTCCCCCCCACTTTTTTTTGGGGGGGGGGGAAGTGTGTCATAGTCCGAAAAATACGGTAGTTAATTTGGATCAATTGTTAAGAAGCCTGACAGCTCAGTTGTTTTGTAATCTGGCAGATCTGTTCTTAGTATGTTTGTTTGGAGAAACTGTCTATGCTGAGACAGATAAACTATTACGTTTTATTTTTAGCTTGTTAAGGATAAAGATATTGGTTTCATATGCTTAGTTTAACAATATCATCATTAAAATAACAAGTTAGTCTGTGCTTTCAATATGGTTAAGCTTAGGCAGCCAGTTCTGTGTTGAGACTGCTTTGACTCTTTTATACTTAGATGTGTTGAAGAAGAATTGTTTCGACTTGCATTTCAAGTAATAGTTTAGTAAAAAATCTATAACGAAAGATAAGATGGTAAAATATATGGGGGGAACCTCATACTTGCAGGTAGAAAGAATTGGGTATTTTATTTGGAGGTAGAATTGTAACTGATATATTTGCATTCTTCTTTGTTTCTGTTTTTCTCAGTTTGTATTCACCCCTTTCCCTGTTTTATGTATCTATGCTTGTGCCTTTTCTTGTTGTAGTTAAAATCAATAAAAAATATAAAATTCCAAAAAGAAACAATAGAACTTCAAACAGCTGTCGATCTTCTGAGATCACTGCTTGATTTTTTAAGATCACATTTAACAACAACAACAATATATATATATACAAAACATAAACTTAGGGATGTAGACCGCGGGATGCATTATATACTTATATCATTAGAATACAAATCCTTTGTTCTAACCTAACCCACATCATACATTCTACAGTTAATCCCTTTTTACACTATATTCTTATTATCTTTCCCCCATAACCATTCATCCAATAAGTTCCATTTCCCTTCTATCTATTTGTCTATTTGTTAATTTCTTCTCTTAATATCTCCATCAGAGTATCTACCTCAGCTCAGTCTAGAACCAACCAAAAATACTTTCTTTCTTCTGCACTATGATCCAAAAGAACATTTGGCATTTCAAGTCATCTTACTTTGTTTATAAATTACATAGTATCAGTTTAATTCCCTGTAACAACAAAAAATCCCCAGCAAGTTTGGAATACACTTTCATACAATAAATTCCATTTTCCTTCTATCTGTTTGTCTATTTGTTAATTTCTTCTCTTAATATCTCCATCAAAGTATCTAGCTCAGCTAAGTCTAGAACTAACAACAACAAAAAAACTTTCTTTCTTCTACACTGTGGTCCAAAAAAGAAGAAAAAAAAACATTGGCATTTCAAATCATCTTACTTTGTTTATGAATTGCATGGTATCAATTTGTTTCCCTGCAACAAAGCAACCAGCAATTTCGGAATACACTTTCTTCAGTTTTATTGGTGTAATATGCCAACGATATAACTTTAATGATTTGTCTCTCATAGTCTGGCAGACCAATTCCTTCATTTTCCTCCTAATACACCTTATATAAACCTCTCTCAGCAGGAGGTGTTCCTTGAAATAAATAAGGCAAGCTCTATAGCCATTTTCTATATCTTTCTCCAGTTCCTTTTTCTTCATACCAAGAACTGGTGTCAAGATCTCTACTATCACCTCCTTTATATCGTCATACCTATCCTCTGGAATATTCTGCATTCCTGAAATATGCACTACCTGCGCCGTTTCTATTCTCACTAATCTGTCCCCTTCGTATTTTTGAACTTTTTCAATCTCCTCAGACTTTTCATTCACTACTTCCAACTTTCCTTCCACATATTTTGTTGTGTCCCGCCCAGCCCGGGCAGGGACTGCGCGGAGGAGACCCCCCGGCGCCTGCCAGCCGCTCCAAGCCCCCGGCATCGCCCCAAGAGCCCCCCCCACCTCTCCAAGCCCCTGTGGAGGCCCCACCCCTCACCTCGACTGACGGGGCGAAAGCAGCCACCCGAGCGACGCCTCCCAGACGGCAAGCCCGGCTTTGAGTCCGTGAGGTCTGGCCGGGGCAAGACGCCGGAGAGCAAGAGGGAGAGCCATTCAGCTCGTCGCAGCACGAGACGCTCCCTTGCAGCACGCCGCTGAGGGCTGGGACGCCCGAGGCACGCCCAGTCAGCCCGGCCCCGACGCACCTCTCCTGGGCGTCTGGGGCTTTGAAGGGGGGAGGAGCCAGAGAGGGGCAGGTCCTGGGAGGGGGGAGGATGGGTCGGGAAGCATAAAAGGAGGGAGGGAGGAGGTCGCTGAGGAGAGCTGGCTGATGTGCAAAGAGGCTGCCTCGCGAGAGAGAGGGACAGGAGCCATAGCACAGCCAGGAGGGAACGGGGGCCTGCGGTGAAGTAACCCAGTGCCCACCCCCCTGTTTCTGAGACCTCCGGGGAACGCCCCAGAGTGCCCGGGTGGGGCAACGGCGACGCCGGGGGACCGGGAGGGGCACCAAAGACCTGACATGTAGATTGTGTCAAGCCATGAATCTCTTCCTTTACTTCCGTCAGTTGCTTTGTAGGCCATCTAATTTCTTATTTACTCCATCTAATTGTTCTGTCAGATTTGCCTGCACCTGACTCAATGCATTCATAAAATACAGTTGCATAGAATTCTGCAATTCCTCTATAACTTCATGTGAGGACATTACCTCCATCAGTTTTAAAGTTGCCAATAGTGGGACTAACCTATCTGTTTTGTCTTACTTGTATGTCGTACTCATTTTTCTATTGTCCAAGGTCTTACTGTCACCCCAATTCCAATTCATATACTACTACTTCACCTTACTTCGCTCAAAATTCATACATCACCTCCTTTAACACTCTCACATGCCAGTTGGTTTTTATATCCTTAAATTACTATTCTTTACCACCAAACACCCTTCACCCGAATATTCACATTAACTCATTACATATAGAAAATCAGCAGTAATCAAATTAACAATAGTTAATTATTCAATCCATTAATTGTTAACTGTCTCTTTTGAATCCTTAATGTTTCCCAACCGCTTATCCTTCTGTCTTCCTCTTCTTCTTCTCCCTTTTCTTCCTCTTCTTAATCTCAATCTCTGCTCCTCTCTTCTGCTACCAGTTCAAAAAGCCAGTTCAGTAAATCCATTCCTGTTCTTCCACATCTCTGCCAACGAAATTCCAGCCTCTCCACCTCACCTCCACCCTTGCATTCCTGGAAACTCTATACTACATCAAAAGTCTCCCATCTTTAGCTCCTTGTCTCTTTAAGAAAATCACCATGCATGAGCATATGGGAAAAGGGAGAGGAAAAGAAGTTCATGAAGGCTCTCCTTAAATCGTCAGAAATCTCCTGCTTCTTTCCTCTTTTCCCCCTTTCTTCACCTCCTCTGTCTCAGTGCTCTTCACAAACTTTTACAATCACAGCCAGTCGGCGACTCCCAACCTCCACCGTTGCTGCCAAGGTAGTCCTCCACCACTCCTCCACTTTCTGCCTTTGTGTATTCACCAAACCAAATCTCTTTCCCCCCAGCTTCGGACTCCACTCGAAAGTAGGGGCAAAACAACTCACTTAGTAAGTTCTTTCCTTCGTTTATGTCTCCAGTTTTAGAGTCAGATATACTTCCCCCCCCCCCCCCTTCTTTACCATTTATTCTATCCTCCAAATGCCGCTTCGCCTACTCCCCTTCTCCGGTGGTCACAGCTGATTCGCCATTAAGGCGTCTGGTCTATCCGGGCTTGAAGTAGTATGTTGAACGGGCTCTATGCTCAGAAAAACCGGCACAGAGCACCCAGCACTCCTCCGCACGAGTGCCCCTCCAACAGGGGCACCACCGAGTTCTTACCAGCTGAAGAACCCCCCCCCCCCCAAAAAAAGACCACCACAGATGCTGCAGAGCCGGAGCTCCGACAAACACGTCTATTAGCACTGTGCCGTTACCAGACCCCCCCCCCCCCAAGAGAAATGTTTGATGACTATGAGAGGAAGGCAAATGATAAAACCAATGCCCAATACACTGATGAAAGCAGGCATGTGCGCGTACGAAAAAGACATCATGATGATTGTGACGTGGAAGAGGTTGTGCTTTGAGGAAGAGAAAAGTTCAGGATTGAAACTTACCTACCAATATGGGATAAGTCATGTGCAGAACTTTCCCGTCGTATGGAAGCATATAACAAAGTTCACTTTCTATTTGGGTTCCTTGTTGACTTCCCATCAAAGACAGACACTGAAATTAAAGAAGCCACTCAAAGTTTTAAAGAGAATTATCCTGAGGACATTGAGTTGGAAATGGTTCATTTCAAGTATTTCATGTTACAGTTTGAGGATTTCAAAGCTGCTGAAACAGTGCCAGCATCACAATCGTACAAACTCATGTTTGAAAATATGGTGCAATCAACGTTCCCAAATGTTATGACAGCATTAAGAATTTATAGGTGTCTCATGATCACAAACGCTACTGGTGAACGAACCTTTATAAAGTTAAAACTGCTGAAAAATTGTCATCGATCTTCAGACACAAGAATGACTGAACTCACTTGCCATTATGGCCATTGAGTATGACATCTTGCAAAGAATGGACTTCCAAGATATCCTGAAAGATTTCACCAGGAAAAAATGGAGGAAAGTGAAAGTTTAAAGTTTTGCTGATTTATTACATTTTTTTAATTTTTTAAAATAGTATTGTGTAATATTGTTTACTGTTGCAGTGTATCACTAACAATGCATAATGGTTGAATGAGGCTGAATCAGCTTGTTGCATAAAACCTAAATTATAAATAGGAACATGTAGTAAATAAGGGATTGCTGAAGATAAATAATCTAAAAATATTAATGTCACAGGTATGACAAATAATATTTAATTAGTCTCCCTCTCCTGGATCCACCCTCAAAGTCTCCTGGTATTTTCCAACAAAGACCTGGCAACCCTGGTTTGGCCCTCTATCTTTGTGTGTGCTTTGGTATAAGGAGCCTATAGAATGTGTGGTGTTCATGTGTGACATCTCTTCTCCCCAACTGTCATTTCAGGGGCAAAGAGTGATAGAGATTTTCATGAAGTGGCTGAAGGCAATTATTTAGAGCAAGGGCATCAAACATGCAGCCCGGGAGCTGAATCAGGCCCCCAGAGGGCTTCTATCAGGCTCCCAAGCAACTGGCTGTCATCTGCTTCCTTCTTCCTCTCTCTTGCTTCCTTTTGCTTCACAGCTTGCTTTGCCAGACGTGGTCAATCACACAGGAGCTACAAAGCAAAGCTTCTGTTTTCTCCATTGGCTGAGGCACCTCCATTGGGGAAGAAGGGAAGAGGAATAGCTTGCTTTGCCAAGCTCTCTCTCAATCTCACAGCAGAGCTACTGAGCCAAGCCTCTCTTCCTTCTATTGGCTGAGGCTCCTCCCCCTCCTGGTCCCATGGGAAGGCAGGAAAGAACCAGAGCTTCCTTTGCCCAGCTCCCTGGATCACATAGGAGAGATACAAAGAAAGCACCTTTAAGACCAACAAGTGCTAATGTTTTAAGCATGTTTTATTTTAAGCTTTTTAAAAATCTTTGTGTTTGTGTCCTTTATAAAGGTGATATCTCTGCTACCTGGCCTTACATTTTATGACGCACACGGCCCAGCCCGACAAGGTCTCATTTATGTCAGATCCAGCCCTCATAACAAATGAGTTTGACATCCCTGATTCAGAGGTTTTAAAAACCAGCCTAATGAACTGGAGGGCGGTTGGAGGTTGCAAATTGTTCATGTGTGTCTAGAAAAGCTTCCTTTTCCTTGCATTGAAGAATAGGATGTTTCCAAGTTGCTAGGGCAGCTGGCTTGAATTAAATAATCGTTATTATGGATTCTTAGCTTAATATTGGAAATATAATTAATAGGTAAGAAACTCTAGAATCCATTGGTTTCATGCAAAATTATATAGTAGGGCTTTCCCCCCTTTCTGTCAAGGTAAATTTCTTTCCAAGTTTAGATCATAACTGGAAAAGATTTTATGTCAGTAGGCTATCATCAATCATTTTTATATCTGAGCTGTGATTCCCCCCCCCCCCTCAAAAAAGTCTGCTATCATATTTTGAGTCAATAGTTTTTGCACTAATTAACCTAAGAGAAAAAGTAAGAGTAAGAGATGAATCAATGTAGAGTTTGGTCTGTGGGATGAACCATAATGATTTTAGACTCTCTGCTAAGGGCAGTGAATCGTCTTACATGGCTACAGTTTCAGACTAGAACTCTTCTGAAGCATTCCTTGTAGTGAAGTTGTGCCTGCTGTGAATTTGATGTTGCTTAAGGATTCAACTGCAAACTGTACAGGTAGCAAAATGAAGAAATTAGGAAGACTGTGAGCAAAATAATCTTTGAAGTATGTCTTGCAAAGAAAAAAAGATAAGGACAGTTTAATAACAAAGAAGTAGCCGAAGGGTACTTCAGAGCTATTAGCAAACATGTTGAGGCTAATTCAGAGAATATTAGGCCTTTAAACAATTGAGTATGGGTTTGCTTTTAAAAGGGTTTATGTACTGAACCATGTTGTGACTCCCACTTTTGATAGGTCTAGTCCTCCCAGTTAAATTGCTTATCATGAGAAGAACTGTGTCTTCCAGGTAGGGTTGCCAAGTCCAATTCAAGAAATATCTGGGGACTTTAGGGGTGCAGCCAGGAGACATTAGGGTTGGAGCCAAGATCAAGGCGGTGACAAGCATAATTGAACTCCAAAGGGAGTTCTGGCCATCACATTTAAAGGGACAGCACACCTTTTCAATTCCTTCCTTCCATAGAAATAATGGATAGGGGCACCTTCTTTTGGGGCTCATAGAATTGAACCCCCTGGTCCAATCATCTTGAAACTTGGGGGTATTTTGGGGAGAGGCACTAGAGGCTGTACTGAAAATTTGGTGCCTCTACCTCAAAAAACAGCCCCCCCAGAGCCCCAGATACCCACGCATCAATTCTCCATTATTTTCTATGGGAATAAATCTCCATAGGGAATAATAGAGTTCCCAGCAGACATTTCCCTCCCCTCCGCCTGCTTTCTGACAACCCTGAAGCGGGGGGAGGGCCTCCAAACCGGGGGATCCCCTGCCCCCACCTGGGGATTGGCAACCCTACTTCCAGGACTGCAGTCATTCAAAAAGTAAAAAGTCACCTTTCGCAAGGGTCAGAAGTCATTTATAAGCATGATTACAAATCACTTTTTGAAAATATTGCTATTGCTACAATTCGGAAAGTGCCCATTTTTGCTGTTTGTGATTTTTTTTTGGAGGCTGGGTGTGTGTGTGTGTGTGTGTGTGTGCAAGTTTGTCACTATGAAGTAATTTAAGAAAATTAACCTCTGAGTGAATTGCTGAAAATCTAAGGGTAGTGTAATACCTGTATGCAGTATGTACACCAATGTTATACTAAGACTGCACACTGAAGTGGATGACTGACTGACACATGTACAGAAATCTAGTTGGCGCTTCCAGACAAACATACAAGGTATGCTATGTAAATATGTAAATATGTTGTCATAGACAACTAAAAATTAGGAGCTGAACTGTCGGGTTAAACTCTTCAAACATTGGAAAAGAACACCGTTATCACTGAAGTCTTCATTCATATATGTTATTGCAGATATAGCCTCTCACTTGAACAATAAAAAAAAAAAAATTGAATCTAAATATGGTTGCCAGATCCAGGTTTGGAAATTCCTGGAGATTTGGGGATGGAGCCTGGGGAGTGCAGGGACCTCAATGGGTTACAATGCCAGAGAGCCTACCCTCCAAAAGCATCCATTTTCTGCAGAGGAACTGATCTCTGTAATCTGGAGATGAGCTGTAATTCTGGGAAATCCCCAGGTCCCACCTGAAAACTAGCATCCTATTTGATCCATTACAGCGCAGCTTTCTTCCCTCTACAAGTATGCTGTTGGAAACTGTTGTGTCCTAGGCTCAAATGGGAGAACTGTTACTTTTGGAGGGAACTGTTACTTTTGGAGGGAGGCCGAACAAGCCAGAGCTTGAACTCCACACCAGGGTTCCAGAGAAGGCCTAAGCGTGCTCAATCAGGGGAAGGATTGAAACATAAGTAGCCAATCAACATCCAGGCTCATACTGTACCCTGATAGGCCCTTAGGGCCCTGTAAATAGCCAATCCATGTAGATAGTTAAGGACCAATCAGAAGGGGGGAAGAATTGTATAAAGGAGCGGGAAGTTTGAACAGAGCTCAGTCTGTGTGTGTGTGTTCCTGAAGTAAAGCTTGCTGAAATCACTCTCCAACTCTGGTCTCTTACTGTGCCGATCCCAGTACATTACAGAAACAATGTCCTCAGACAAACCGTTTCATAATGTGGGAGCCACAACAGAATGTGCATGAATGAGCAATTGCTGACGCAAGGGCTTTTGGTTTTTTGCATGGTGGCACCTTCAGAAAGGGGTGGGGGGGTGGGGCTGGGTTTTACTGTGAAAGGACTGCAGCTTGGCAAACTAGCTCCTTCTCTCTCTCTCTCTCTGTAGAACAAAAATATCCCTCGAAGAACAAACCCAGTAAAAATGAAGCAGCAAATGAAATTTCCAAGTATATTGAATGTAGCATACTCTCAGGAAAACTGTTGATGGGCTCAGTATCATTTTGTGTGTCAGAAAGCAAGTCTCCCCTCCTATTTGTATCATTTTTTTAAAAAACTCTCTCACTTTTTGTCACTCAAATAGTAACTTTAGGCTTTCTGTTCTGATGAGCGAAGCTACGATGGAATCACACGGCAATTTTCTCTGATATGTTTCATTTTTAGCAGGTGCAGTTTTGCAGGGGCAGGGAAATTTGGTTGTGATGACATACGTAATGTGTTTGCCTTACCAAATGTTAGCTGCAGGGACAGCAGGCTGATATTTATGGTTGCAGCCACAATGTTGTGCTTTGGTATAAAATGATGGAATAATGATGACTTCTTAAAAGATGCGACATCAGCAGGGAATAGAATTTGTAAAACCAGAATAAATTATTGGTTTTTCTGCATTACTTATGACCACTAAGATGACAATAGAAGAAATTCTCCTGCTTTCATCATTCAACTGCTATAAATAAAGAGGCTCCCTCAGAATGATTATTTATTAAGGTATTTGTAACCTACAGTTCTCGGCACACAGGCTCTCAAAGCGGCTTCCAATGAAACAAAATCTTAAAAAATAAAAAGAGGCCAGCTAACAATAAAACTTTGAAAAATAAGAATACTCCAAACCTCTTTTTCTTAAGGATGGCTTTTAAGACAATAACACTATAAGGCTGAAAATAAACTTAAAATAATTCTCAGGCCTTTGGTTTTTGACCAGAAACTTAAGAATACTTGGCAGCCATAAAAAGCTGTACTAGAGTCAAGTTGCAGCCATAGAGAAAGCCCCCCCCCCTTTAGTGACCTCTGGACTTGCTTTTGAAGGTGGAAGCCCTGGCAACTGGTGCTCTGGAGAAGATCCAATTTTTAGTTTTTGTAGAAAATAATTGCACTGGAATTCTGTTTCTTTCCTTTAAGTATACTCTACCCTTGTGAAAAGGAAAGCACAGGAAATATCACCAAGTTTTGCTGGCAGGATTTCTGCTTGCTGCAAAGAATGCTGAACCCTGTGTCTATACAGAAACCAGCAGCAAGCCATTCTCTCCATTGATGCCTTATTAGGTAGGTGCTTAGCAGATAGCCGGGGAAAAAAGAGAAAGCACCCTGAGATCCGCATGGAGCGTGACAAGTACCTGATCTAATCCTTTTTAAGGAATTCGGATGTCTATTCTCTTCATGCCTTTGTGCTGCTCCCCATACAAATAGGATTCAAAGATCCTTTCAGTACATTTAAGAATTGCACAGATTTAATGGTTGGCCACACTTACGATGTAAAGGCAACATACTGCATATCCTACAGGGCATCTGTTTCTCTGGCTCCACTTTCAAACTTTCAGAATCATAATGGCGCAGTTTGTGTTGCCATCTGGCTTGCTTTAAACTAGCTTGACCAAAGATTATGTCTTTGCATTCAGCTAATTAATTTTTTAAACTTGGTTTGGCAACAGAGGGTTTGCTGTGAAGCTAATTTTAAAGCAATTCTTAAATATAAATTAACAAACGGTCACATTTTCTTCTGGAGAGGTGACCGCATTGCTGATAGGAGGGCAATTATAGAAGCTCCTTGCAGAATACTGCGGAGACATTTTTTTCCCGTCTTATTCTAATACAAAGAAATCATGTGGAATTAAGTGTAATCAGATGTTAATTGTTTTAGTTCATTTAAAAAACCTGATTCACAAGAGCAAAGCCATTAAATAAGTGCCGAAAAATGGTGTGAGGTTCATTTTTATTATGTAGTACTAAATTCATTAATTCAGTCCTCTGATTCCCCGCACCCCCCCCAAAAAAGTGTGACAATTTGATTCACTCTGTTTTAATATCAATATCTTAAACAAAGACGCGGCTGTTTATTGTGAAGTGCTTGACTGCTGGTCAAATGAGGAAATCAGTAAATAATATGCACTGGTAAATTAATATATGGGTTGTAGATAGATGCGAAGACTGAAAGCTGAAGAAAGAAATATGCAGTAGAGGGAGCAGAATTTTGTCTGCACGCGCAGCCTGGAAACAAAGAATTCCCATTCCCCCATATTTGAATGCATTGTGGATTTATTCCCTGCATTTTTTTTAGACCATCTTGGACCCTGACCAGGCAACATCTATGTTTGGCAGGGCGCACAGTTGTGTCAATGGCCAACCTCTGAAATGTGAGTTCACAGGAATTCTTGTGGATGAAACTTTGGCCAAGAACTGTGCAGTTATTAGAAACATAAATCCACCACAAGAAAGTGGTCCCCGGACAGCGGTACAAAAATCAGTTGTGTTAGCCTTAGTAACGTGAAATATGAGATGCGTTGGTTTTACTTTTATTTTTCTTCCTAGAGAAAGCTAGTAACTTCTGACATTTATCATAGCTTGTAAGTGATGATGTATTCCAACTTCACTACAAATCATAGCGGTTCACAGTTTTGATCCTCAAATGATTTAAATCTGAACTTACACACATACCTGGAAGTAAACCCTATTCAACTCTGTGTGTCTTATGACCAAGTAAATCAAACTTTTCTCCTTATTTTTTAAAGCACGGAATGTTGCTGTCTTCCAGGATTGTTTCAGTATTTGTCTTTTAAATAAAAACTACTAGTAAAGTTAGGTTACCACTGGCATACAAACTCCTTGAAAACTCTTATATGACCAGCAATTGATATATGATTCAATCAATGGGAACTCCTTATATTGTCCAGCTTTACAAAATAATTGGTGGTCTCCTTATCAATTTTGAGGCACTGTTGATATGTGCATAGGGCTCATCCCATAGTTGCTTGACCTGTTTTGTCCAGGACTTGTTACAAACTATAATGGGTCCACCATTAGTCTTGACCCAGCATTATAGCGCTGTGTATTAGCATTTTTTGTAATATATTTATTATTTAACAGGTGTAAGATGAGCGGAAGGGATCTTCCAGGATTTATTACAACCCACCGGAGCAGTGACATCGGTATGCTTTTTAAAATAAAATGATTCTATTTAATTTGTGTTGTGGTTTGCCTTGCTAGTCGGTGTCTTCCTCAATGAAGCTTACAAGCTGTGTTTTATATGTAACTTTTCAATTTCAGCTGTTGGAGGGCAGTGCTAAAGGTGAAGGTTGTTAAAGATCCCTTCTGTGGGCTCCTCCCCAAAGGGGCTCCTTAGTGTTTTAGGAAGTGGGGATGGGGCTCATGAGTGGATTTCCCAGGACTAAGTTGATGTAGTCAGGAGGTGGTGGGCTCTCCTTCCTTGGAGGTTTTTAAACAGAGGCTAGATGGCCATCTGACAGCAATGTGGATCCTGTGAATTTATGGGGAGGTATATGTGAATTTCCTGCATTGTTCAGGGGGTTGAACTAGATGACCCTGGAGGCCCCTTCCAACTCTGTGATTCTGCTTTATGACAAGCAGTGACTAAGATGGCTTTAAACCTTATAAAAAGAGAAATCTTTAGCAATTTTTGACTATCAAATATATTAAGGGACTTAATACAAAAAAATCAAACCAGAAGGAAACCTGGGAAACTCCCTGTTTCCCAGATATTCATTAAGGACACGATAATGGGTAAGTTGGTATAGATTAACTTGTCTTTCATTCATCTGCTTCATGGTTGCTGGCGAGTTTGTGCCATTTCCAGAGTGTTTCACCTTGCTGGATCTGTGCATAGCAAAAGTTCTGCTTCTGCCAGTGCTTTGGTACAGCCAAGAATGCTATTGGCACAGTGTTGTAACATTGTAATGCACACTCACACACACAGACACACACTCTCTGGGCTGGATCCCCATGAGGCATTTCCACGGGTGGAAGACTTTCTACTAGCAGAGCACGATGTTCTCACCTCTGCTTTACCGCTGCAGGCCAACACTCCCCCTGGTTGGCAGTGGAGCTGGAACAGCACTCCAAAGGAACATTTGGGGCTGCAGCAGAAGAAGGGAGATGAGATAATCATTCTGCTGGATCTAAGCCTTTGTTTAAGCTGGAACTGCAGACTTCCCTCTAGTAAACCATTGCCCCTGCGCACTTGTGGCGACTTGCAGTGCTCTTATAATCTCATATGCTAGGAGTAGCCCTAGGCAAGGCAGGCTGAGGTGTGTGTTTGTACATTCCACAGTCAGAGTAAACTACACTGGCTCTACAACCATACCATAAATTATAATCTAAGGCAAATGACTGTTAGACACCCACCCAATCTAAGGCAAATGACTGTTATCCCCCCCTCCACACCTAACTGCAAGCAATTAAATACCAAGCAAGGATATTGCAGGTGGGATACAGTATAATAAGGTAGAAAATGAATGCTGTGCAAACTCAGCCCTGCGCTTGTTTACTTAGATGTAAGTCCAATGGAATACAGAGGAATTTGCACTTAAGAACATTTGCATAGGATTATATTTTTTTAAGTGGACCAGGTTTATTTTTCTGTGTTTGCCTAAATTGGGATACTCCTTAAATATTGGCTTGCTGTTAATTATGCGACAGTGGGTTGCATGAAACGTTTGGATGCTTCCAAAAAAAATTAGTGCTTTATTCTGAGACCCGGCAACTCTATTGTTGCTTTTAGCATTTCTGAACTGTAATGGAACAAAAGTATTTTCCTCCAGTTATGTTCAAAGATGCTTTATATCTGGGAAGATGTGAATGCTAAGCTTATGCACTTATTGAATTTTTGTGATTGCATGCACTAGAGAACCTTGTTGTTCGTGTGAAGAATGGTCTAAAGAGTTCAAAGTATAAACCGGTTGACTATGAGCAGCTACATGCAGTTACTAAGGCCAAGAAGTTACAATCTGCTGACATACTTTTAAAGGTAAGTGTTCCAGATTCAGTAACAACTCCTGAATGCAATGAGAAATCAAGGGGGAAAAGTGCTTTGGGATCTGGTGGTTTCTATATGTGCAAGGAGAGACTCTATCTCTAAGAAAAGTGATGAAGATACTATGAGGGGGAGGGACGGTGGCTCAGTGGTAGAGCATCTGCTTGGGAAGCAGAAGGTCCCAGGTTCAATCCCTGGCATCTCCAAAAAAGGGTCCAGACAAATAGGTGTGAAAAACCTCAGCTTGAGACCCTGGAGAGCCATGAATGGGGCTGTGGCTCAGTGGTAGAGCATCTGCTTGGGAAGCAGAAGTTCCCCGGTTCAATCCCCGGCATCTCCAACTCAAAAGGATCTAGCCAAATAGGCCTGAAAAACCTTAGCTTGAGACCCTGGAGAGCAGGGGAGAGACGGTGGCTCAGTGGTAGAGCATCTGCTTGGGAAGCAGGAGGTCCCAGGTTCAATCCCTGGCATCTCCAAAAAAGGGTCCAGGCAAATAGGTGTGAAAAACCTCCGCTTGAGACCCTGGAGAGCAGGGGAGGGACGGTGGCTCAGTGGTAGAGCATCTGCTTGGGAAGCAGAAGGTCCCAGGTTCAATCCCCGGCATCTCCAAAAAAGGGTCCAGGCAAATAGGTGTGAAAAACCTCCGCTTGAGACCCTGGAGAGCCGCTGCCAGTCTGAGAAGACAATACTGACTTTGATGGACCAAAGGTCTGATTCAGTATAAGGCAGCTTCATATGTTCATATGTTTATATGAGGATGAAAGTGCATGGTGATTTCTAGAGACTGGCATTGTTTGTTGATGTTTGTTTAATGATCAAATACATTTGACTTGTAGGCATTTAACAACCGACTCCATCCGCTCGTAACGCTGGTGTATAGTGGGGCATCATAACTGTACTTGCAAAGTTATTTTTATAAGACCCTTTAAATTTATTTTACCTCTTCATTTCTAAGCTCCCTCTTCTACTGTTGAGGGAGCTTACAAACTAAGGAGGAGAGGAATAAATCAGGGAACTTTGAGGATATGGGAGCTGGCAGGAGGAGGGGTACAGAGGGAAGTAAGATGCTCCCTGCAATTCCTTGCACGTTCCCTACCATGCAGCTGGGCCCAGGCTGGCACTGAGCAACTGGGATGGACTTTTTCTGGGGAAAGACTGCCAGTGGGAGAGAAGGAGGAAAAACTGATGATGGGAGGCAGGTATAGATAGATTGGCTTGTGGGGGTGAAGGAGAAAAGGAAGCAGGAAAAGGTAGAAAGGCTATGGTGGCTGCCAACTAAGGATAGGTAAGAGGACATAGCAGAGGAGAGGAAGATGAGATACCCGGGGGTCAGTTTGTAGAAAAATAGGTGGTGGAGCTCATCCAGGGATTGTTACGCAGCTGCACGTACTATTCAGTGGACAAGGAGGTGGAACTCTCAGAAGGTGGGAATCTCAGAAAGGTTCAGGAGCTGTGCTCCTGTGAGCTCCCACTGAATCTTAGGCCTGGAGATAGCTATTGCAAGTCCTTGCAGGTCCCCTGTTTGTAAAGGTATTGTTATGTATGTGGAGTCAAGGGAAGACTGTGGTGTTTCCGCCTGGCTCATTGGAGCCATACAGACTGAGCTTGGGGACTTGGGAACAAAGGGCTGTAGGATTCAAACCCTCGCAGCCCAGGACCACTCACAAGCCCCCATATTTGAATGACCCAATAACGTGCTTGCGTGGGAACCCAGAGATGTATATAAGTTCAGCCCGTGGGCCCCAACGGCAGTCTTGTACTGTGACCTTTTACTATGTGATTCCTATAAAGAGCTTGTTATCACTTACTTGACTCTGCCATGCATGGAACCCGCTATATCAGGAGTGGCCAACGGTAGGTCTGCAGATTTTTTTTGCCTACAGCTCCCATCAGCCCCAGCCATTGGCCATGCTGGCTGGGGCTGATGGAAGTTGTAGGCAAAAAAACATCTGGAGAGCTTGTTGGAACTCAGTCCTAAAATGGCTGACTGACTCCGTCTTAGTAATAGTAAATGTTGTTTCTGCAATGTCATGCTGAGTCATGCTGCATCATGGTCCAGCTGTTACATGTTACTGAGGTAAGGTGGAATGACCTCACCTGTAATTAGGCTTTGTGCTGACTCACAGAGCTGATGCAACCCTGATGATTGGTATGTGTATTTAGGGAAGCTCAGTGAGCTTGCTCTGTCTGCCTGTAAGGACTGTGGGTACTAAGAGGCTCACTATCTGGGTGGCAGCAAACACTGCTGGTGTTGGATCCTAGGCTACTGTGCTTGGATCGTGCTGTGTATACTTACTGCTGTATACTGTTATCTACTGAAGTGTGTGCTGATTACTGTGTATGACCTTGGCCTGGCAGCGACTCTGAATATTGGATACTATCCTGGTAATATATTCTACCATTGAATACAGTTATCTCTCTTGTCTATTAATTCCTGTGTTTGCCTGTCCCTCTCCTTCAGTGTTTTCTGCTGCGTCAAAATTCTCTAACAGAGCTACCGTTGGCCACCCCTGCACTATATTATAGGTATATTAATCGTTAAAGCCTAAAGTACCATTTGAGTGACACAAAGTAAGAGAGTTAAAAAAAAATGATACAAATTGGAGGGCAGACTTGCTTCCTGAGACACAAAATAATACCAAGCCCATTGACACTGTTTGTTTTTCTGAGAGCGTGCTACGTTCAATATACCTGGAAATTTCATTCGCTGCTTCATTTTTACTGGTTCTGTGCTTGCAGGGATGAAGGGCAAAATATTTTTGTTCTGCAGGAAGAGAGAAGGAGCTAGTTTGCCAAGCTGCAGCTCTTTCACAGTAAAACCCAGCCTCCCCCCACAACTTTTTTGTCCGAATAAGAAGTGCATTTTAAAGGAACATTTTATTTGGAAAGGCTTCTTAAGAATTTCTTGTTGGCACATTCCATCTTTGTCTATTATTTCTTTCCTTTTTGTTTGCCCGCAGGATATGTGTGTGGGTGGGAATGACACAGTGCAAGTTAGACAATACCCACCTGCTTTTCTTCTTATGACCTTGTTGGCCAATTCCTGTACAAATCCTTGCGGCCTGCCTTTCCTTGAGACCATTTTTGGCGTGGGAACAACGTTGTGATATTTGCTGCCAGCAGGGTGGATAATATTTTTTAAAAAATAAAGAATAAACACAAAGAACTTGAGGAGATGTTTCAGCTATAATGTTTCTCTTTTCAAAATAACTTGGGCTAAAGTGAAATTTGAACTTAATGCAAACCTATTATCTATTGAACTATGAGTCCAGGTTGCATCTAGTGCAAAATTTCCGCTTTCAGGAGAGCCAGTTTGGTGTAGTGGTTAAGTGTGTGGACTCTTATCTGGGAGAACCGGGTTTGATTCCCCACTCCTCCACTTGCATCTGCTAGCATGGCCTTGGGTCAGCCATAGCTCTGGCAGAGGTTGTCCTTGAAAGGGCAGCTGCTGTGAGAGCCCTCTCCAGCCCCACCCACCTCACAGGGTGTCTGTTGTGGGGGAGGAAGGTAAAGGAGATTGTGAGCCGCTCTGAGACTCTTCGGAGTGGAGAGCGGGATAGAAATCCAATATCTTCTTCTTCATCTTCTCTTGTGCCAATTGAAATGCCAAGAAAGAAAGAAAGAAAGATCATGGTAGCTGCTTGTGCTAAGTCAAGCTTATTGTATTCCCACTTAACGTTTCTGCTCGTGCAACCTACTTGTATGCACTGTAACATATAGGGAGGAAAGTGCTAGGTGTTGCATGAGATCTGGCATAAGCAGAACTGTGCTGTTTATGTTCCTAGCCCCTGCCCTGGTTTTAATTTCTGCTCTTCTTTGTAAAGCCACCGCCAAGTCCGCATTTTTTCACCTTAGGCGGGCAAGGCAGTTGGCCCCTTTCCTGGAGAACGACGATCTGGCAACAGTGATCCATGCAACGGTCACCTCAAGGCTGGACTACTGCAATGCCCTCTACATGGGGCTGCCCCTGTGCCGAACCCAGAAGTTACGGCTAGTGCAGAATGCCGCCGCCCGGCTGTTGTTAGGGCTCCCTAGACGGGAGCATATTCAGCCGGGGCTTCAGGGACTGCACTGGCTGCCAATAACATACCGAGTTCGGTACAAGGTGCTGGTTATGACCTTTAAAGCCCTTTATGGCCTGGGACCTGCCTACCTTAGGGACCGTCTCTCCCCACATGTTCCCCAGAGAGTGCTGAGATCAGGGTCTCAGAACCTCCTCATAATCCCTGGGCCAAAGGAGGCCCGTCTGAAAGCGACCAGAGACAGGGCCTTTTCGATTGCAGCCCCCTGTTGGTAGAACCAGCTCCCGGAGGAGGTGAGGGCCCTGCGGAATCTTGAACAGTTCCGCAGGGCCTGTAAAACAGCCCTCTTCCGGTTGGCATACAACTGACTGATACCTGGATGCCTGAATATCCAAATGTATGAACATCAGAATATTTGAATACTGAAGAACCGACTTAAGGAAGAGGTAGCATAGTATATTGATGTGTGTTTTATGTATTTTTATGTATTTTACTGTATAAATTATTAATGTATTTTAAACTGATCTACTGTTAGCATTCTGTGTTGTAAGCCGCCCTGAGCCCGCTTTGGTGGGATAGGGCGGGATATAAATCGAACAAAATAAAAATTAAAAAAGAAAAAAGAAAGAATTCAAAGGGAAACATCTTTATCAGGTGTAGAGTTGCCAAGTCCAATTCAAGAAATATCTGAGGACTTTGGAGGTGGAGCCAGGAGACATTGAGGGTGGAGCCATAAGCAAAGTTGTGACAAGCACAATTGAACTCCAAAGGGAGTTCTGGCCACACATTTAAAGGAACTGCACACCTTTTAAATCCCTTCCCTACATTAGAAATAATTAAGGATAGCGGCACCTTCTTTTGGGGCTCATAGAATTGGACCCCCTAGTCCAATCTTTTTGAAACTTGGAGAGCATTTTGAGGAGCGTCATCAGATGCTATGCTGAAATTTGGGTGCCTCTACCTCAAAGAACAGCCCCTCCAGAGCCCCAGATACCCCCAACTCAATTCTCCATTATACCCTATGGGAATCGATCTCCATAGGGAATAATGAAGTGCCCAGCAGACATTTCCCTCCCCCCATCCCATTTCTGATGACTCTGAAGTGGGCAATTGGCATCTCTACTCACGGGTTGCTGAACTTCCAACTTCTTCAGAGTAACATAGAGTAACCAAAGGTTGACGTTTACCTTTCCTAGGCAAAGGACCTCTGAAAAGATTGTGCAACCAGTGAAGGCTCTGGGCCGCTTTCACAGCCACTGGGAGTGGCCATGTTTTTCTGCCTACTCCCCCCGCCCCCATTCAGCCTTAAAGACACAGGCACACCATCCCAAGAGGAAGCCTTTCCTAGTAGAGTTTGAAGCCTCCGGAGGTGGAAAGGCACATGGTGGCTGTAGGGGCGGGGCTTCCCCCTGCCGGCCAGCTGACTGGGGGCAGGAAGGAGCCTGGGAAAGCGGGAGAACCCCCGCTGGGACCTGGGGATTGGCAAGCCTAATCAAGTGCCATACAGCACAACATAAGCACTACAGCAAAATGCATTAAATGTTTATGTATATACATTTTGGCATGATACTTAGAGCCAAAAAGCAGTCAGTGAAGCCACCACAGGTGTTGCCACTGATCAATCTGGGTGACCTTGTACCCCTTGTCTGCCCATTAAGGAGTACCAGCTCTTATAGCCTGTCTGAAATACTTTTGTGGAATGGAACATGGAGTTACCGTGATGGAGAACAAAGAGGCTAAAGCGGAAAGGACCGCTGGAAAGAAGAAATACTTTCAAATAATAATAATAATAATAAACTTTTATTTATACCCCGCCCTCCCCGCCTAGGCAGGCTCAGGGCGGCTAACAGGACATGGCAGAAACCATGATACAAATAAACAATAGATAGTACAGTTAATAATTTAAAGAATAAAACCAATAAAACAGTAAGACATTAAAATACAGTCGAATGGCATATAAGATGGCTCGGTATTATTGATCTTATCAAGAGTTCTGTCTTAAAAAGCTAGCCGGAAGAGGGCAGTTTTGCAGGCCCTACAGAACTGGTTAAGATCCCGTAGGGCCCGCACCTCTTCCGGCAATTGGTTCCACCATTGGGGGGCCATTGCAGAGAACGCCTGTTCTCTGGTAGCTTTTAATTTAGTTTCTTTTGGCCCAGGGATTTCAAGAAGATTTTTGGAGCTTGATCGCAGTGCTCATTGGTAATACCAATTATCCAGCCAGTGCCTGTCTACAAAAACCTGTCATGGTTGCGGGTCCAAAGAGACCCTAACTGTGGCCATTAACAGTGTAATCCTGTGCAGAGCGGGGAAGTGGCATCAGGTTACAGCTGATTTATGGTGACTCAAGGCTAGAGACAAACAGAGTTGGCCTGTTATTGACTGGCTCTGCACAGCATCCCTCGACTTCCTTGGTGACCTCCCGTCCAAATATAAACCAGGACCGACCCTGCTTATCTTCCAAGGTCAGCTCAGGTGAAGGCTATGCAGAGTTATTACATTTTTAAGCCCACTGGAATCAATATAGTTAAATGGGAGTGACCATGTTTAGAATTATAATGTAAATGCTCTAAAAATGAGATACGGAAATGTGAAGTGCTATAATGATCGAAGTATATATTGAATTAAATTATTCTGAAAAGCTTCAAAGGTTGTTTGAAGACTCTCCAGTTTTAAATCAATATGCTGCCAATGACTGCAGCAAGCAAATCATGGGCAATTTTGTTTAGAAAGTATCTAGATTAATGTGCTGGGTCCAGTGCAAGAACTGCGCAAGATCTTTCCCTTCTGACCACCCCCCCCTGCAGTTGTTTCTTGGAATTTCAGGACCTCTGTTGGTCTAATATTCATGGAGGTTGGTAGGCTGCAGTAGGGTCAGAGCAAAATCGCTGTGTCCTCTCCCTTCCATCAGCAGAGCCTTGTTGATGGAGGAAGGAGAGGGGACTCTTTCTTGCAGATCCTGTGACCTCAGGAATTAATAATAATAATAATAATAATAATATTTTATTTATATCCCGCCCTCCCTGCCGAAGCAGGCTCAGGGTGGCTAACAACATCTCAATTCATACAATAAATTATACAACAGGTTTTAAAATCACATTCACTTAAAAACATTCCAATTAAAAATAACATTCCTGGTGCTACTCTATTAGGTCTACATATTATGGCGGAATCACTTAAGGCGAATCACCAGTCGTTCAGTCAGGTAAAGGCCATCCTAAAAAGGATGGTCTTGCAGGCCCTGCGGAACTGTTCAAGGCTCCGCAGGGCCCGCACTTCTTCCGGGAGCTGGTTGCAATGGAGAAGGCCCGTGTATGGGTATTCTTTAATTTTGCCTCCTTCGGCCCGGGGATAGTCCGCTGGTTCTGCCATGAGGAGGGAAAAGCAGGGAATTAGGGTTGCCAATCCCCAATTTGAAGGCCTTCCCCCAGTTCAGGGTAATCAGAAAGTGGGGAAGGAGAGGGAAATGTCTGCTGGGCACTCCAGTATACCCCATGGAGACCAATTCCCATAAGGTATAATGGTGAATTTATCTCTGAATATCTGGAACTCGGGTGTGTGTGTTTTTTTTGAGGCAGAGGCACCTAATTTTCAGCATAGCATCTGGTGCCTCTCCTCAACCCGCCCCCCCCAAAGTTTCAAAAAAGATTGGACCAGCAGGTCCAATTTTATGAGCCCCAAAAGAAAGTACTCCCATCCTTCATTATTTTCAAATGGAGGGAAAGGCATTTAAAAGGTGTGCAGTTTTAATTGTGATTGCCAGAGCTCCCTTTGGAGTTCATTTGTGCTAGTCACATCCTTGCTCCTGGCTCCACCCCAAAGTTCCCAGAAATTTCTTGAGTCAGACCTGGCAGCCCTACAGGGAATGGTCCACAACAACCATCAGTGCCTTCTACTGATGGATCACTGGGTCTAAACCAATTAATGGAAAATGTCATGCTTTTGTTTCTTGGTGACTTATATAATGACTTAAATTTGCCCTGCTTTTAAAACAATCTACTCTGCCTGCTGGGCATTTAGGAACACAACAGATTCAAAAGCAGCTTTAAGCCGGACGTACTAAAATGAATGACAAGATGGTCCATAGGAAACAATAGCAGAGCCTGGATGGTCCATAGGATATAATGGGAGAGAAGATGGTCCATTGACTTGCATGGGCTTGATTGAAATACATTGAAGCAGAGAAACGGCTGCAACAAAAACCTGGAATGGATAATCTTCTCTCCCATTATATCCTATGGACCATCCAGGCTCCCATCCAGGCTCAGCTATTGTTTCCTATGGACAATCGTCTGCCAGCCTCCAGGACTGGATTGACAGTGCTTTGCCAACCTCCAGAACTGGATTGACAAGGGAAAATGTACTTTGCCAGCCTCCAGGACTGGATTGACAGGGGAAAAGGTGCTTTGCCAACCTCCAGGACTGGATTGATGGGGGAAATGTACTCTCCCAACCTCCAGGACTGGATTGACAGGTGAAAATGCACTTTGCCAAACTCCAGGACTGGATTGACAGGGGAAAAGGTAGTCTTCCAGCCTCCAGGACTGGATTGACAGGGGAAAAGGTAGTCTTCCAGCCTCCAGGACTGGATTGACAGGGGAAAATGTACTTTGCCAACCTCCAGGACTGGATTGACAGGGAAAAGGGGCGGTTGACAGCCTCTAGGGCCAGATTGTCAGGAGAAAAGGGAGAATGACAGCCTCTAGCACTACATTGTCAGGGGGAAAGGGAGATTGACAGCTTCCAGGTCTAGATTGTCAGGAGGAAAGGGTAGATTGTCAGCCTCTAGGACTACATTGTCAGGAGAGATGTTAGATTCCCAGCTTCTGAGAGTGGATTGCCAGCGGAAAAGGGAGATTGCCTCAAGGTGCTCTGGCACCCAGTACCTGGTTATCATGGAAACCAAAGTCCTTTTTGGGGAGACACCTGGAGGATTGGCACCCTTGGCAACTTCATGCCTTTTCTTTTTCCAGGACTCCCTACAGTAGCATGGTTGAAGGCGGTTGGGGGACCATGTGGTACAAAGTTTTGCTGCCAACCTTTCAAATAGTTAAAGGTTCATTTTTTTAAAAACTAGTGAAAAATTAAATCTTATCACAGCACACAATAAACTGCCGGAAGATCAAGTCAAGGTTGGTTTGAAACACATCCTTCCGTGTCTGGTTTGAACACATCCTTCCGTGTCTGCCCTAACAGATGTTTAAGCAGAGCAGGCCCATTTATGCTTAATTACAACATCTTGTAATGACACCTCACTGCTTCAGGCTTCCTGCATCCAGTCAGGGCCAGCCACATGGTCAAATATGGCTGCTGGCTACTGCCTGGAGAGTCGCAGTCTATCTTCCAGTCCCAGCTGCAAGAGAGGCAGCCTTGTGCTCTTCAGAGAAAGCACTTTTGTTTATTCTCTGACTCCACCTACTTTAGATCACTCTCAACCCCTTGCAACCTGGCCCACCTAGGTTTACGCTTCTTTTCCTGTTGTCCCCAGGAAGCCTCTTCTGTGGAAGACATTCTGGGGAAAACCCATGTGTTCCAGGAAACCTCCACCTCATTCCTGGGGCTGGTCTAGCCCAATGTCCTTTCCACTCTTTTTCCTGCATGGAGGAGAAGGTTGCCCATGGTCTCTTCCAGTAGTGCCATTAGTATCTCTCAAGAGATAGCCCAAATGCTAGGGGCTATATTCCCACCCACCCCTCCTGCCAGTCTCTGAGCTCAGATACAGAAACTTTTAAAGCAGGCTTACCGCTGCTCCAGGAGGCATGGCATTTCTCCACACAGCCAATATAGGGTTGCCACAAGAATTTTATTTTTCATGTCCCTAACTTTCCCTGACCAACATTTGTCAATTTCCCGGAGCGCCATTCGAGTATAACCACAAGTTAAAAAATGAATGGGTCGTGTTGCATTAATGCAAAGCTTAATGAAATGTTCTACTGTACAAGTGTCTACGTCTCAACTGCAACAATACAATGTCAGAGTAAAATTGTTACTATCAGCTTCTTTCAACATTAACTGCACCAACATCTGTTTTGCAATTGCACCAGAAATTACACCAAGATACAAACTTCAAGTAAACTTTGAATGCTGACAAGTAGGAATTTCCCCAAAGCCAGGAAAGTTTCACTTTCATATTCTGGTTCCAGAAAGTGTAATGAGTAGACCAGCAGCAAGGAAGTACGTGGAGTCTCCGCAATCTGGAGAAGCACACAAAAAGGGTTATAGAGCTGGTACTCTGTAAACTCCAGCAGGAAAAAGCGATCACATTTGCAAAATTTAGTTTGCTTGGTGCAGAGTGGAAAGTGCTAGTTGTCTGTGAAATCCAATAGCAAAACAAATTTGCAACTCTGTGCTGGGTTTCAGCAGGAGACAAAGACCGTTTTCGCACACAGCTCACCTGGCAGTCACAATCCTGTTTCCTCCGCAGCATCTGGTCGGATTTCCCACCATCTGCGCCGAAGTTACAGGAAGTGCCGCAGCTTTTGCGTAGCAAACGTAAATCGCTAATACCCAGTTTACGTTCACTGTGCAAAAGCCGCGGCACTTCCTGTAACTCCGGCGCAGATGGTGGAAAATCCGACAGACACTGTGGAGGGAACAGGATTGTGACTGCGAGGTAAGCTGTGTGCGAAAAAGGTTAAAATGTCGATTCCATTTTGAAGCACGACCCCAAAACATATTTATTTTTATATGTAAGCTCAATGCAGCACTAGCAGGTAGGGATGAAAACAGATGTGTAAAGTTTGTATATTGCTAAATGTTTAAAGTAGCCTTGCTTTGCAAATGCTACAGGCAGACCTTGGAAAGCATGTGCAGGGGCAGAGCTCAACAAACACATTAGGCCAGTTGCTAGGGGCTGTGAGGTTGATAAAAAGGTGAAGCTGGGAAAGGGCATCATTATGCTTCCCTTGTACTCTGGAGGCTGTTAAACTCCATTTCCCCCTGACAATCTGGTGCTAGAGGCTGTCAGTCTCCCCTTTCCCCTGACAATCTGGCCCTAGAGACTGTCAATCTCCTTTCCCCCCTGACAATCTAGTCCCAGAGGCTGTCAATCTCCCTTTCCCCCTGTCACTCTATTTCTAGAGGCTGTCAGTCTCCCCTTTCCCCTGTCAATCTAGTCTCAAAGGCTGTCAATCTCCCCTTTCCCCTGACAATCTAGTCCTAGAGGCTGTCAATCTCCCCTTTTGCCTGTCAATCTAGTGCCAGAGGCTGCCAATCTCCCTTTCCCCCACTCCATCTGGCCCTAGATGCTGCCAATCTCCCCACTTGCCTGTCAGTCTGGCCCTAGAGGCTGCCAATCTCCCCTTTCCCCTGTCAATCTAGTGCTAGAGGCTGTCAACCTTCCCCTTTCCCCTGGCAATCTAGTCCTAGAGGCTGGCAGTCTGCCTTTTCCCCTGTCAATCCAGTCCTGGAGGTTGGCAGAGTACATTTTCCCCTGTCAATCCAGTCCTGGAGAATGGCAAAGTACCTTTTCCCCTGCCAATTCAGTCCTGGAGAATGGCAAAGTACCTTTTCCCCTGACAATTTAGTCCTGGAGGTTGGCAAAGTACATTTTCCTTTGTCAATCCAGTTCTGGAGGTTGGCAGACGATTGTCCATAGGAAACAATAGCAGAGCCTGGATGGGAGCCTGGATGGTCCATAGGATATAATGGGAGAGAAGATTATCCATTCCATGTTTTTGTTGCATCTGTTTCTGTGCTTCAATGTATTTCCCATGCAAGTCAATGGACCATCTTCTCTCCCATTATATCCTATGGACCATCCAGGCTCTGCTATTGTTTCCTATGGACCATCTTGTCATTCGTTTTAATACGTCCCCGCTCTAAGCTGCTGATCTAACCTTGGAAGGAAAGATAAATGAGGCAGCAGCATACAAAAATATGGCTGAGAGAGCTAAACGTATGCCCGCCTGTGTAAACATAGAGAATGTAGCACCATTTTGTTATGTTTTTCTTGAAACTATTGCAAGTAATTTCTGAAATTCGCTGTGTTCTTGTGAAGCTTTAGGGTGTTTCAGTATCTCACCAGGAACAGACGTGCTTTTACAGTCTCTGCAAGCTCCTCCCAATAGGTGCCGGAGCTTGCTAAGAACTCATTCCAGCGCATGCTGTTCTCCTGCAAGCCTTCACTGATCTGCTCTTCATGCACAGTATGCTTGGAAAAAAAACTCAGCATTCTCAGCCCAGGGTATCCTTGTGCTTCTCTCAAGGGAAGAAGAAGAAGAAGAAGACCCAAGCATAGGAATTGATTGTACTTCTTGCTGGTAGAATGGAAACTGTGCACTGCAGGAAGTTAGTAGCCATGTAAATACAGTCGTTGGACGTCACTTCATAAGCCATGCTTATTCCATGATGGAGCTCCCTGACACCCTGAGAGGCCTACGTGTTAACAGTAACATGCTTCTGCATAATGTATCCGGGAAGAAGAACCGGCTTGGGAAATGGAAGTGAATCAATACGCAGCGATGCTTTGTATTTCTGTCTTTCTGTCTGCTGGTGAGGCTGTACAGAAATTAAAGTAGCGAGTAAATGTGCATGTGAAGCCATGCTGAGGAATTAGCATATAAGCAGCACTTAGAAGGGCTTCAGTTCATGCTGTTCCTCCCCACACACTCAAAGCTTACATTCTAGGATCTTGTAAAATAAAAAGGTACATGAGCAAAAGTATAGTGAAGGGCTGGAATTGCAGTTTCCTGTAGTTCTTTCTAACGATGCAGGTATAATTTGTCAAAGGAGTTGGCAGATATTATTTATCCATGAGTTGGCAGAGCAGAATTCAGCTCAGTTCACTCAAGCTTTAAAACTAAATTCTAGTCTTGCGTTTTTTCAGTATTTCATTTTTCACAAGTCTCTTTCCGTCAAGGAAGCAGTAAAAACTATTCACTGTAAAGCTGTTTGGTGATGAAGACAGCTTCTCATATAGCCCAATCATAGCAACTGTTTTGTAAAGCCCTAATGGGGATACATGGTAGACAAACCATCAGTGAGGAGTGAAAAGACATTGACTGTTCTAAAGATGAAGCCATGAAGTTTTGCCGTTTGCCCAAACGAGTCCGAATTGCAGCAATGATACAGAAATACCAGTTCCTAGGGCTTGAAAACAGCTTCACCAATGTGTTACCATCCAGCAATTTTTTTTTCTTGAAATTGTATATTAAAACAATGTTTTATGGCATTTTGTAAATTTGTTCCCTCAAATGTTTAAGCTGAACCAATGGTATTGTGGGAAATGAAATGCTTTGAAAAGAGGCTATTGCTCAGTCCCCAAGATGGCTTTGGTTTTCTCCATTTAAAGGCTCTTGCAACTGACTTGTGATAACGGTAGCAAAACATTTGACTCAGTGTGCACTCTTGTCTTGCAAAGATGGACTGTGGTCCCATTTTACCCTCTTTCTTGCATAAGGTTTTGTTGAATAAACTTTGTTTTGCGCCTTGAGATTTCCCTGTGAAAACCAGTTATGTGACAGTTCTTGCCGTGCCACAATATCTAGTATGATGTTCCATATGGATCCTTGAGAAGGTTATTGAGAGTTTCCTCACCAGCACAAAATGCTGCTATGGGTGTCTGCTGCAGCCATGGAAACGGCATGATCTGGATGACAAAAACCAAACTATGGTGAACTGTACAATGGGGGTGTGAATGCTTGGGTATATGGAAGCTGCTCATCTTCAACTTAATCATGTTTGGAGCTCTGCATGTGCATTTATTTAAAAGAAACCATTTAAAAGTATATATCCGTAGCAGGTTGGGTTGCCAAGTCCATACAGTAATTAACCAATAAAAGCAAACTACTGTAAAAATTGAGGGGCAGTTCAGCACCTGAGCTGTTCCCCAAAAATCTTGAGGCTTTGATTTTAGGAAATATATCGACTATTAGTCGCAGTCACTTTCAGTTTTTGCATTTACAAATATTTAATGTGTAACATTCAAGGATCGTTCTAAGTGCTCGGCTGCATTATTTAGTGTAGCATGAATACACCTTGAGGCACAGTTGGGCAGTATATACTGTATTTTTTGCACCATAAGACTCACTTTTCTCCCCCCCAAAAAGTGGAGGGAAAAGTGTGTTCGTGTCTTAAGGAGCGAATACTGCAAAAAATTCACACAAATGCCTCTAAATTCACACAAACGGCTCTAAAAACTAGGTGCGTCTTATGCTCAGGTGCGTCTTATGGAGCGAAAAATACGGTATATGTTTGTGGAATAAATTTCCTTTTCATTTTGTCAGTGGTTCTGTCTGTTCACAAGGTTCACTTACATGAACAATGGAGCATACAACCACATTAGAGATTTCTTTGAGGAAGCCATTTTATAGGTCTAGAGGAGACATTTACATTTGTATATTTTTGTTACACCCTTTTACTTAGATCAAAAAGGCAGAACACGCCTCAAAGATTAATAAAGAACAAATGCTTCTGAAACAGCACCGCCAAGTGTGGTGGCAAGAGCACAAAAGACTTCATGAAAGCAGGTAAGAACCAGGAAAGCCTGATAAATAACAGAAGGATGGACAGTACAAAGCTAAGGTTGGGCTGGCATAAATTAATGTTGTTAATTTACATTCAAATATTCATGAGAAGATAACATCACAGAAATGTGGGGAACTGAGATAGCTGAGCATGTAATAGAAAACAAATGAATTTTAGTCACGTACACGGTTGGATGGAAGAATGCGTAGAAAGTCTGAATTGGGTAGGGTCCTCTTAGCATCACCTGATCGAAATGGATGCCAAGCACACGTGAGGGTATGTATGGAGACAGAAAATGCCTGCTGTAATAATACTTTAAGCGCTTTCCAAGTACTTTGTGTACTTTATCATGACTCTATTCTCTCCATATTGCAGAGGAGGGCTGTGGCTAAGCAAACTGGAATTCATGGCATATGTAAAATTCAAAATTAAGACTTGCTGATTTGTACCATAGTGTCAGGGCTGCTGAGAGCTATCAGTCACCCAGGCAAAAATTCCTGCTGAGCCCCCCCCCCCCCCGCCCCATGGCACCCAAACCCAGACCAGATCTCATAATATCTTTTTATATTTTATTGTTTTATATTATTATATACTTATTGTTATGGGATGTTTTATATTGCCTGTTGGCTTGTGAGCTGCCCTGCTGGGGAGGGCGGGATATAAATCTAATCAAATTAAAAAAAATCAAAGTAAATATTATGTCTTCCACAGCTTCCTTGGGTACTAGAATGACCAGAGCCCTTTTGAGTTTTGTTTCCCTAGTTTTACAGCAGCAGCAGCAGCAGAAGAAGAAGATATTGGATTTATATTCCGCCCTCCACTCCGAAGAGTCTCAGCGGCTCACAATCTCTTTTACCTTCCTCCCCCACAACAGACACCCTGTGAGGTGGGTGGGGCTGAGAGGGCTCTCCCAGCAGCTGCCCTTTCAAGGACAACCTCTGCCAGAGCTATGGCTGACCCAAGGCCATGCTAGCAGGTGCAAATGGAGGAGTGAGGAATCAAACTCGGTTCTCCCAGATAAGAGTCCTCCCCCACAACAGACACCCTGTGAGGTGGGTGGGGCTGGAGAGGGCTCTCCCAGCAGCTGCCCTTTCAAGGACAACCTCTGCCAGAGCTATGGCTGACCCAAGGCCATGCTAGCAGGTGCAAGTGGAGGAGTGGGGAATCAAACCCGGTTCTCCCAGATAAGAGCCGGCACACTTAACCACTACACCAAACCCGCTCTCCAGCCTGCACTAGGGTTGCCTGCTCGCTTGGAGGGGAAATATCCTGTCATCCCTTTAACAGAGATTTAACGTGTGGCAATAGACATCTTCAGTTTTTCATGGCATGGAGGTAAATAACATAAGATCCTCTTAAGCCTCTATTAAAGAGACAGGATTCTTTTCTCCACGAAGTTAGCAACCCGACCCTGCGCAGTCTTAGCCACCGTTCTACCCCAACTCTCTTTTGCCCAATACTTTGCCACAAAAGTGAGCCCTGGAAGGGACAGGGGCTACCCCTCAAATGGACTTAGGTGCAGGTTGGGGCTGGATTCGGGAATCTGATCTCAGAAGTCAGACCTGTCACTTCAATAGCGATTCACAGGGCTTTTTTTTTTTTTTGAGCAGTTCTGGCTGGCTTGGCATCAGGGGGTGTGGCTTAATATGCAAATGAGTTGCTGCTGGGCTTTTTTCCCTTTAAAAAAGCCCTGTGTGAAACAATGGCGATGTCAGGGACGTGGCCTAATATACAAATGAGTTCCTGCTGGGCTTTTACTACAAAAAAAAAAAAAGCCCTGGCAATTCATAACTGACCTGGCTGAAGATAGATTCTCCATCCACAGGAACTTTTAGAGAACAGATTTCGTGTGACCTCTTTAACCTGGGACAATAAGAGATTTGCATCTAGGAATCCCTGGTAGACAGAATTCTGGACCAGGGATAGAAATTGCAAAACAGGGAATCCTAACAGAAGGCAGCATAGGTAGCTTTAGTGATGGATGACATGTTGCTCAGACCATGGGATAAGACTTGGGCATAGATTTGGGTCAGCTTTTGACTTAGGTAGAACCAGAGGAATAAGACAAAAGGAGAACACCTGGGATGATCATAATATACAAAGTAGATGTTTAGTACTGAACATATTAAAGACCAAATCTCTCCATGGATTTAATTTAGAAGTGCTTTTCCAGAGTAATAACTGTTCTGATGGGTAGTGTTTGGATATCGTATTGTTGTAAGAGCCAGTTTTGTTGTTGATTTTGAATAGTTTTTATTGGGTATACTTTTAAAGTAACACTAATGCCCACCATGAGTCTCTCAGGGAGAAAGACAGGTTAAAATGCTTCAGATATATTCTTGTGTTCTCTGTGCAGCTCCAGTAGAAAAAATGTGTTTGCATATTATGAAAGTGGTGGAGAAAGCATAAAATATAAAATGGATTTATGAAATTGAGAAAAGTAGCCATGTTTAAGTGAATGGCTGGATGCCTTTAAGCTTTTTTGTTACATCTTGAGTAAGAAATAAATGCTTTTAATTTGCATGAGCTGAAGTTCTTCATTTCAGGCACAAGCTAGAACTGGAAATACAAGCTTTTTTTGATGAAGGGGATGAGTGTTTTTTGGACTTGTGGGACCAGCGTAAGTACTCTCACTATATGACTTAATGTAAGTTACTTAACTGCAAACATGAGCATGCTGATAAAATTACACAATAATATTAATCATTAATATTTTTTGCAAAAATATTAGATCTGCAATTGAGGCAGTAAATTGGTTCAGTTCTCAAGGCCGGTTCAATGCTCGAATCCGTTTTTAATTGGGCTTCACATTCACACAACCTTCCTGAATCCAGCTTGTTCAATTTGCTGCCTCTTGCAATTTGCCTTGTTCACCACTGCTGTTTGGCCAGAACAACATTCTGGCTGTGATGAGATGAGGCTCTCCTATACAAAGACAGCATCAGTCTCTTACATAGTGGACGGGTGTGTGTTTGTGTAACAAGCAATTTCCATCTACTGGCGAAGGGGCTTATAGAATCCTATGTTACATCCTGGGGTTCTCCTGTCTGTCTGGGGGCTCGGAGAGCTCAGTGAAGACTCCCACGCTGTTGGCCTGCCAGATAATTTATAGAATTTCCAATTGTAAGAACTGAACATATGAACATATGAAGCTGCCTTATACTGAATCAGACCCTTGGTCCATCAAAGTCAGTATTGTCTACTCAGACTGGCAGCGGCTCTCCAGGGTCTCAAGCTGAGGTTTTTCACACCTATTTGCCTGGACCCTTTTTTGGAGATGCCAGGGATTGAACCTGGGGCCTTCTGCTTACCAAGCAGATGCTCTACCACTTAGCCACCATCCCTCCCCAGTAGTAGTTGGAATGGTGATAAATACAGCATCCTTCTTGATCAGATGGACTGGTCAGATCATAAAAAATAAGTTGGGAGAGACAGAACTGGCCTCATCATGGCTCCAGATCTGCCTGCCCTTTACAACGCACATTGGTGGAGTTCAGAGGGAGGGAAAACTATGAACAAAAGAATACCCCATCCTGCCTGTTGTCCCCCAAGCACCGTGAGTGTTGCGATCCAACAAGCAAACAAGTAAGAACCTCAAAGAATGACTTATGAGAAGCTCTTCCTGAGGTCCTTGTGTTATATCTTCTCCTCCTCCTCCTTTCCCTAGTCCTCCTCAAAGGCCATCATTCAACCAACTAAGATTATTACCACAAAGAACACAGAAGACTACTACATAAACTCCCTCCTGTTTCCGGCAGACCTTTTTTTTTTTTTAAGGAAATGACGTTGTTACCGCATAGAGCATGTCTAAAATTGTATTGTATTAGATTGAAATCACATAATTAATATTTGAATTTGATCCCACTATCAACTAAAATTTATCTAATGGAATGACAGTCACCCTGTCCTGGATAGCCCAGGCAAGCCCGATCTCGCCAGATATCAGAAGCTAAGCAGGCTCAACTCTGGGAAGTACTTGGATGGGAGACCTCCTTGAAATACCAGCAGTCAGGAGGACAGGGGCAGGCTTTATATTCAGCCACCTCTTGGACTATCCTCCTTGCCCCCAGTAGGGGTCAGTCACCAGAGGTCGACATGTGCAGACACACATACAAAAATACCACTCCCCCCTCTCCCCCAATGGAGTGACAGTCTTTATTTATCCCTTTCCTAGGGTATAAGTTATCAAAAGACCTGGATGAGTTTCAAGCAAATACAGTAGAACCTATGTGGCAACTAAGAGAGGACTTAAGGTATAGACTGTCAAAAATAGAAACCAACGGTGAACAGCAATCCTGCCAGGAAAATGCAGATGCAGTGTTAGAACAAGTAAGTAATCTGGGCTTTCTCTATTTTTCTACGTTATGTAGATTTGGGTTGATTGTTACACTGTTCTCCCCTTTCCATTTTATTAATAGCTATGAATGTTGTCCTTCCATTATGTGTATTGGGAGCATAATAGAGGTTTAGTGAGACATTTTCTCTATGAAGAGCTTCAGCTGCCCATTCCCACACATTAAGCCTCTGTTAAAGGGACAGGATATTTTCCACCAAGCCTGTTGGCATCCCTATGTGCAAGTGTGTTGAAGAGGAAGAGCTCAGCTGCTGAAGATTGCTTATTATCTGATAGGGTACAGAAATCCCTTTTCTCTGTTAATTTACATTGTCTTTTGCCATTTTCCATTCCAGTTCTGGTTTCAGAATTTGTAAAGAAGAACCGTGGCTTCTTCTGTTAAATCCCAGCAAAACTTAGATATGAAAGATATGGAGCTGAAGGACTGTGAGGAGAACTCTGCTCTTGGAATGAATCTTTTCCAATTCCTGCTGCAGATCATGCAAGAGGAAGAAGGAAGCCATTTTGCCCCCTTCCTCCTCCCTATTGTAGCTGCCTATCCCATGTGGCTATTATTATACCCCAATTGTCTCTACCATAAGACGTCTCAAAGCAGCTTACAATCCACTTTCCTTCCTCTCCTCACAACAGTCCCCTTATAAGGTAGGTGGGCCTGAGAGAGTTCTGAGAGAACTGTGACTGGTCCAAGATCACCCTTCATGTGGAGGAGTGCGGAATCAAACCTGGCTCTCCAAATTTGAGACTACCTCTCTTAACTACTACACCACACTGACTCTCTTTCCCAGGGTTGAAAATGGCTGCATTTCCCCACAATGCAGGAAATTTGTGGGGGGAGCATTGGGAAATTACATGACTGCCAGTACTTTCAACTGATGCATCACAGGATCAAAGTCTTGTATTTGAGGTCCTGAGGGCAGAGAACTTGTAATTTCCTATCCAGAGAGTTCTGCTGAATATGTGCAGGGGTTTTCCATTCCTCATCTTGATACTGGAGAAGAAACTTTCCTTGTTCTTTGGTAGCATCTCAGCGGGTTTATGGTATGATGTACTTCCCCCTTTGACATAAAGGGGTTTTCCACCTAAGTGGATGGATAAGATTTTGCCAGCAGGGGTTGAATTATGGAAACCGCTGCCATATTTGCATGTTAATGCTTTAAAATAATGTGTTATATAATCAGGTTGAGCTGGTGAAGAAACAACAAAAAGCCATTTTGGAAACACTTCACCTTGAAAGAACAATTTTGGAGGAAAAGCTTGAAGATTGCAGATTGGAAGTAAGATTATTAATCAAGTTCTCTATTAATAAGTTCTCTTATTAATCAAGTTCTCTCCCCATATGTGCCCCAGAGAGCACTGAGATCTAGCTCTCAGAACTTACTAACAATCCCTGGGCCAAGAGATGCTAGGTTGAAGGCTACTAGGGAGCAGGCCTTCTCGGTGATGGCCCCTCGTTGGTGGAACCACCTTCCAGAGATGGTGCGAGCCCTGCGGGACCTGAACCAATTCCGCAGGGCTTGCAAAACATTTCTTTTCCAGCTTGCCTTCGAGATGGAACCCGATTAATCTGACATATGCACATCTAGCCATCTTATGGATATTATGATCACAGTATTTTAGCACCCATTTTATATATTTTATCTATTTTAAATTAATTTATTATACAACTGATATATTAAAATTGTTTACATTGTTTTATATGAATCATGGGATTTCCATGTTTGTTAGCCGCCCTGAGCCCGCTTCGGCGGGGGAGGGCGGGATATAAAAATAAAGTTATTATTATTATTATTATTATTATTATTATTAAAAAAATTTAAAATACCACAACATTTTATATTCTACCACTGATCTCTGTTTTACATCATAGATATTGACACACATCCGGGAAGAGAGAGCCACACACTTTCATGATATCCCTCCACAATTATTAGCCTTGGAATGCCCCTACCCTGATTTAAAAGCCTCAATTTTTATGGAATTTCAAAAACTTGCTGATGAATACTGGTTGAAACTCCAGGAAAGGAATGAAGAGTTAAAACTCTCAATGAGGTAATGGACTACGGCAGAATGTTCTGCCATTGGAGTTTTTAATATTATGCTTGTATTTACAAGGGATATGACTTCTTTTCTTTTTTTTTATGCAATGCATAGTTGACTCCCTGCCCGGCTTTATGGATTAAATAGTCAGTAACTGTTTGCACAGCTGAGAGAATGGAGACTGTCTCTTTCTAAAACAGCTTGTCTGTGACAGTAAGCAAAAATGTTTGAGATGTTAAACCACCAGAAGCAAGAGCTGTTCTGAACGTTACCACGTCCTATGTGGATACAATGCTTTAATTTTTTTGTCCTGTTTATAACAACACTAACTCGTACTGGAATGAATGTTTTCACTTGGAGATATCTGGAACAGTTTGCGCATGCAACTCTTAAGCCTGTATCTTTTCACAAATGGCAGATGCCTCAGTGAATTCTTATGAACTCACTTAACATGCCAGTAAATAGTGGAGACAGGAGACCTGATCCCTTTGTATTCCTTTGGCTGCTGAGGCTGACGCAGGGATTTGTGCCATGCTCAAATGGCATTCTATATTAGGCAGGTTAGATAAATGAGGGGAATGATTCAGTTCTGCCTTGCTGCTAGTTTCAGCTGTCCAAACTCCTTCCAGTGTCTTCAGGTAAAAAGATGACTTGCGAGCTTTATACCAAGGATCCCTCTTCACTAACAATCCGCTTCCATTTTTATTCTGAAAAACATATTTTATATTTCATGTCTGCTGTAGTCTCAAAAATATATATTGTCCAAAAGCTAGAGTAAAATAGCAGCGTTTTTTTTAAAAAATAATCTTTTTTACAAGTTAGTAAAAGAAACAAAACTAAAACATTTAATTAATTAGTTAAACTTGCAAAAACTGCTTCAGATGATATTAATATTTCAATTGGCATCGTTGTTAGAAATGCTGCATTATAATGAACATTCTGTGCATTTGTTCAGAAATGGAAAATGTATGCCTGATTATTGGAAATTTTTTTGAATGTGTTCAACATTTTTAAGTTAAAAAAACTCCTTTTTGTGCTTTGCTAAGTTGGCAAATAGTATACAGTAGTATACACATTTATGTTTAAAGTTCTAAACACCATTTATTAGAAGTAATTTGCATTGCAGTTGAAAGGCTGAATTTCTTAGAATCTGGAATGGGAATGTCAACCCCTTAATAGAAATTTTCCACCTGTACCCCGAGATCTTGTTCATACACACTGCTACCCAGAAGCATATCCCCCATTCAGTATGTGTGCTCCTCATTTTTGTTACTCAGATGTAGAACTCAGCACTTACCCTTATTAAATTTATCTTGTTCACATATGCCTACTTTTCTAATATGTGTAGATCTCATTGGATTCTATCTCTATCTTCTGGTGTGCTCCTTCTCCTCCCAATCAGGTTTCATCTGCAGATTTAATGAGTAGCCCTTCCATACCCTCATCCAGATTATTGATAAAAATACTGAAAAGTACAGGGCCCAGAACTGAACTCTGTGGCATCCCACTGGACACCTCCCTCCATTCAGATGAAATGCCATTGACAACTACGGTACTTTCTGTGTGTGGTTCTCCAACCAGTTCCCAATCCACCTCACTATCCTAGAGTCCAGTCCTCAGTCCTCTGGTTTGCCCATTAGAACATCAGGGGGAACTCTGTTAAAAACTTTACTGAAATCCAGGTGACCAACACCAAAAGCATTCCCTCAGCCCAGTAAGTTCGTCACTTGATCAAAGAAGGAAATGAGATTGATCTGGCAGGATCTGTTGGGGGCAAATCTGTGCTGACTTCCCGGATCAGTTGCCCTTTAGGTACTACTTGTTTGGCCCAAGGGGGAACTTTTGCCCAGGGTCTCAAATCCCTGGAACAGATGACTATCAGCTAAAAAGATGAATGGGAAATTAGCCTACTTAAAGTTCCTGACAGCTTAGAGAACCCTGGAGAGAGAATTTGGATAGTGCAGCAGGATTTCTAAATTGTTTCTTCCTGGATGATTCCTTGGAGGTCCCCAGCTCCTTTTTAATATATACATAAGACTGCATAAACATTTCTTCCTTGCAAATGGAAAAGATAGTAAGGGAGGCTAGTGGTAGACAATATAAAACTCCTAGTGTAACTTAGATGGATCCTTTTCTGAGTTAGGAACCGTACACACATGAAGGTGGAGTATGGAATCACTTGATATCTTGCAACAAAGTGTCATTAAGAGCTCATCCTAAACCCTAGCTGAAATGGATTTAGGATAGCAACTAAACCCTACAGGTGCTGTGCTGGTATAACTGGTGGTGGTGTAAACTTGGACAGTGTCAGGGTTATGCCATGTCTAGAGCAGGACTTATTTGGCTTTTTCAACCTCTCCACCCACAGATGCATTCTCAGTGCTGGTGCAACTTTGTGCCTCTAAAAGCTTTAGCAGAACTCAGATTCACCCCATAGTCAATGGTTGGCTCTTTCTGGGTGTGCCATTCACATTGATGGGTCACTGAGGCCTCTGGTTTGATAGCTATGCTGTCTGCAGTTTGCTGATGGTATTTTTTGCTATTTCCTTTCTGTGGAAGGGGCTTAAGATGCCACCTGGTGGTATTGTCAAGGCTTTTTTTTGTAGCAGGAACTCCTTTGCATACTGGGCCACACACTCCTGATGTAGCCGATCCTCCTGGAGTTTACAGTAGACCCTGTAATAAGAGCCCTTTAAGCTCTTGGAGGATTGGCTACATCAGGGGTGTATGGCCCAGTATGCAAAGGAGTTCCTGCTACAAAAAAAAAAAGCCCTGGGTACTGATGCCACTTCTGCTACAGTATTTCATCAGAACCACTATTCCTTCCTGATTGAAAAGCCCTTGCACCAGGAAGAAGTAAGAGGGTAGGGCTGGATTATAGCACCAGGATAATGGGAGAAGATTACAACAGTCCACTGTATAAGACTGTAAATATCACCGTACACCATCAGCTAAGTTGCTGAAGTCAAGCTGACTATGGCAATTAAGCTACAAGCCTCACTTTTTACAGTGATTGTTTTCAGAGTAGTGACTGATGTAGCAGGTTTCCAGATTGTCAGTTAGGACTGCTTGTGTCTTCTGCAGTGAACAGGTATTAGGGGTGAGCAAGAAATTTGACTACCAACTCAATAGCTGAATATTTCTGGTACAACAATCATCGAAATAGGAGTCAATTGCACCTTTAAGACCAACTTAGTATCATTCAGAACGTAAGCTTTCGTGTGCATGCACACTTCTTCAGACGAGGAATGAGGTACAGTAAGCAGAGCCACATATAGCTGGTGGGGTTTGGAATGCCAAGTGGTACAAAGTTAAAAACCAATAGTAGAATAGTAAAATTAACAAATTCAGAAAACCGTTGATCTGGGTTGGATTAGCGTGGGAAACCATAAAACAGTAAAATATCAGAATGTGAGAATGCCTGTTAATTATTCTATTGCTAATAAACCTGGGTCAAAAAGAAGGCATTTCTTTCACAGAAGTTTTTCCTGTCCAACTAATTTACCTTTTAACATGTAACATAAATATATACATCATTCTAGTTTGCCATTAGGAAAAAATACATCAAAATATAGGAGAAGATGGGTTTAATATATGTAATGAGACAAACAGCCAATATCCCTAGTTTGAGTATGTCAATACAAAAGCATTATTCTGATACACTATCCTAAAAGAGAAATACATTGGAATACAGTGGATATATTGCCCTACTTGGTGAAAGTGAGTTTAGCATATGTAATGAGATAAAAAAGCAAAACAACATCTCTGTTCAGTCCTGGGGAGGTGTTTGTTCAAAGTTTCATAATAGTTTGTAATTCAGCAATTCCCCTCTCCATTCTATTCTTGAAGTTCTGAGAGTGGCTTTAGCATCTGTAATGAGATAAAAAAAACCAATATCCCTGTTCAGTCCTGGGGAGGTGTTTGTTCCAAGTTTCATAATAATTTGTAATTCAGCAATTTCTCTCTCCATTCTGTTTTTGAAGTTCCTTTGCAGTAAAACAACTACTTTGAGGTCACCCATTGAATGCTTTGGAAGGTTAAAGTGTTCCCCCACAGGTTTCTCAGTTCTGTAATTCCTAATGTCTGATTTGTGTCCATTTATCCTTTGGTGGAGAGTTTGTCCTGTTTGCCCTATGTAAAGAACTGAAGGGCATTGTTGGCATTTAATGGCATATATAATGTTGGAAGATGAGCAAGTGAATGAGCCTGAAACAGTGTAGTTAATGCTGTTAGGTCCAGTGATTGTGTTGTATGGGTGTATGTAGCAGCAAAGTTGGCACTTGGGTTTATTGCAAGCTCTGGAACCAGTGTCCATGTTCAGATGTTGTATTGTTGAGGATGAGGAGTTGTTTGAGATTAGGGGGCTGTGTGTGCAAGAACAGGTTTTACCCCCCAGTACTTTTGAAAGAGAGCTGTCACTATTCAATAGAGGTCAATGACACAGTTGACACATGGGGAAGCTGACATCTCAGTTGGAGTTATTGTACTTTGCTCAGCTGCAAATTCAGTGAAACAGTGCATCAAATTTACATTGTCCTACCTATTATCGAGGGGTAACAAGGGATTATGGGCATGGGAAGGTGACTTCCTTTAGGAGGCTTTTTATGTTCTTTAGAGGGTGCAAAGCTAGGGATTAACTTTGGGTAGATCTGATTCAGAGGAAAATATAAAGCAGCTGCCCGAGGGTGTTTGTCTATAGGACCATTGCCAAGTTTCATTTCTGAAACCAAGTAATGGTGCTGGATATTTTCTCCCCTAGTGGAAAAACGATAGCTATGTTGTCAAATGTGCCAAGTTGAATATCTGAAACATATTTTGGCAGTGATGGAGTTTTTGTTAACTCCTAATATATACAGGGGTCTTTTTTTCTTCCACAATGGCACTTTCTCACTTGGAATTTTCAATAGGTAGACAGATAACATATGGAATCTAAAGGCACATAAAAGGGGCATGAACTCTCAGAAGATTAACATGACAGGAATGTTCTCCCTACCAGCCTTACTGAGCAGCAGAGGGGGATATCCACACAAGGCCCATGAGTTCAATTTGCCTCAAAATTTATTTCTTTCATTTCTATCTGATCCTTCTTTTAGGAAGCTGACATAGATGTTTTTTTAGCCTCAGTGCAATCCAATATCATAAATTAGATGGCGAGAGTTACTTGCTCAGCCAAAACCAACACTTACTTTATAAAGACCTTAACAGACAGGTCTTCAGAAAGCTGCTGTGTTTCTGGATTATGGCCTGGATCCTATAGCTTTGCTTGGCACAATCAGAGAGATAGTGATCTTGGATTTGTTTCTGAGCAGATCTCAAGACCTGGTGAGAGATGTAGAGGTTGTTAACACCAATTGGGAACAGTGACCACAATGCTGTTAAGTTCAGCATTCAGGCCAATGGAAAATTACCCCGAAAGCCCAAAACTGTAACTTTTAATTTCATAAGAACATAAGAGAAGCCATGTTAGATCAGGCCAATGGCCCATCCAGTCCAACATTCTGTGTCACACAGCGGCCAATATATATATATATATATATATATATATATATATATATATATATACACACACACGCACACACTGTGGCTAATAGCCACTGATGGACCTCTGCTCCATATTTTTATCTAACCCCCTCTTGAAGGTGGCCATGCTTGTGGCCGTCACCACCTCCTGTGGCAGTGAATTCCACATGTTAATCACCCTTTGGGTGAAGAAGTACTTCCTTTTATCCGTTTTAACCTGTCTGCTCAGCAATTTCATCGAATGCCCACGAGTTCTTGTATTGTGAGAAAGGGAGAAAAGTACTTCTTTCTCTACTTTCTCCATCCAACCTATTTAGAGTGAGGGCAGTGCTTTCCACATAACTGCTGAAGGAACTGCAGAGAGGAGGAACATTGGCTGTGAACGGCCATGGCAATTTTCTACATTTAAGAGAGCCTGAAGGGAGCATTTCACCCTTCTGACACATACTTCTTTTGCCTCAGATATACTTGGTGAATGTTTGGCACAGCCCTGTGTTGTAGCTGTCCTGTAGGATTGCTGGAAAGCAACTGATTTCAGCCAGGGTTCTTAAGCATTCAGTTATTCTTAATGCATTCAAGGTTTTAATCTTTAGAACCTTTAGAAATAGGCTCTACTGAAACAGTAGATCTTTCTTCCATGTAAAAGGTTTGGTGCTGATGTGCCAGTTATTGAACCGCTTTAGACAACACCAAAATAAATAAAGATAATGACCACAGCTCTGGTTCTCTGAAGCCTAGGAAAGTAAATGTTTTTGTAATTTAATTTGTTTTTCCCCAAGACCTGTACTGGGTTTTGTTTTTTTTTTGTACGAGTGATCTACCAGGATTCCTGGAATGCATATGCTAAAGTGGCTTAGCAGTTGCTACTGTTTATTTTTAAAATGATCACTCCAGGCCTTCACAGTAATTAGCAGGGAAACAACTGCTGATATATTCCAGATTACGTAGCGTCTTCTCACACACGCTGGAAGCCAAAATACAATGTAAATGTTGGGAGGTAAATCAATGTTGTGGGGAAGCTGTAAGGAGCAAAGTTTGACTAGAAAAAGGTGAATCACGATCTTGGATTGGTGACAAATCCCTCCCTTGTGACAGCTAATGTGATGTGGCGGTGTATGCCTCTGACCAGGTAGATCTAAGCTCAAATGGCCACTCAGCCATAAAGCTCATGAGATGACCCTGGGCCACACTCTCGCTTATGATGACATGGTGTTTCTGTAAGAATACAATGGGGCAGGGGAGAGTAAAGAATCCTGTATGCTATCAAAGATTTCAGGTTTTCACGGTTGGTAACATCATTAGGGTTTGTAGAATCTTTCGGGATCAAGTGCCGTGTTCTACTGGAGAAAGTTTTCCTTCCAGACGTTTCGTTCTCAGCTGTGGAGAACATCCTCAGTGGCGTTGCAGCCGGAGCAGGCGCTCAGACCTTCTTGGCTGCTGTGCATTGAGTGGGGCCAGGGCAGCTGGAGAGCTGCTTTCATCACACCCCCTCCAGCCTACAAATAGCAGCTCTCCAGCAGCCCTGGCCCCACTCAATGCACAGCAGCCAAGAAGGTCTGAGCGCCTGCTCCGGCTGCAACGCCACTGAGGATGTTCTCCGCAGCTGAGAACGAAACGTCTGGAAGGAAAACTTTCTCCAGTAGAACACGGCACTTGATCCCGAAAGATTCTACAAACCCTAATCCTGTATGCCTTTCTGGATTCTTTAAGGGCAGGATAAAATATAGAAACAAATACTTAGAGGACGATCCTGTGGCAAATTCCCACTAAAAGAAGGGTTGATTTTTTTTTTATTTCCCCTTTGTACCATGGACCTCTCACCGCTCATGTTGTTCACTATGATCAGGCCCGGCGTGTGGGGTTCTGCTGCCCAAGGCAGAACCCCAATGCACACCCTCCCCCAGTTCATTTTTGCATGTGCACGGCCTGATGACATCACCCAGAGGTGACATCATCATTGCCAGCACTCAACGCATCACCTCCGCAGTGCTTGCTGGGTTCGGCAGTTTCTGTGGACGAGAAGCGTTTTTTTCTTGGCTTTAAGGGGTCGGGGGAACTCTCCTGACCCCTTAAAGCCAAGAAAAAACAGTCAGCACTTCCCCTCCACAGCACTTGCCAAGTTCGGCGGGTGCTGTGAACGAGAACTACTGTTTTTTCTTGGCTTTAAGGGGTAGGGGGAGCTCCTCTGACCCCATAAAGCCAAGAAAAAACAGTCGGCACTTCCCTTCTGCAGCGCTCATTGAATTTGGAGGGCGCTGCAGATGGGAAGCGAGGCTTGGGGACGGCGTGAGCAGGGTGGGGGTGCCCGCCCCTGCTGGGAGTTGGTGCCCTAGGCATTTCCCTAGTTTGCCTACTTCCACGCACCAGCCCTGACCATGATCCTCTGCTCCCTTCCCAGAGCAGAATTTGAGGAAGCGTTTCTGGGCTGCAGCACATGACTGACCGGTCCTGTTCCATCAGTGGAATCTGAAAACCATTATATGGGAAATCTCTTCCATCTACAGAGATTTGCCACGGGATTGAAACTGTTTCTTGGAAGTAAATTCTGTAGATTTCTGTGAGACTTAAAGCTGAGATTTTGGGTAACCTGGAAGACTCTGTTAAGTAGGTTAGTAGCTTTACTGAAGCTCAATTTAATAGTAATTTGTATTTAGCTTTAGATTGTAAATATTAGGAAGATAATTAGCAGTCTGCACTGATATTCAAAAGGTGCTGAAACAGAAATCCACCAAAACCAGTGAGGACAACAAAAGATTTGGGAGCAGTTTGAGATATCTGTGTGTAAAAAAAAAAATTACATTGAGCTGTCATTGTGTATAGATCCGGATTATATTTCAGTGTTGACACTAAATCTGCCCCCAATTAATGCTGGCATTGGATATATTAAAATGTAATTAAACAGTCTGTCATGATTTCTAGTGCACTTTGTGCAGGAAGATACATAACTTTCTAATATTTTGATTGGAAAAGAACTTGTCGTAAACCTTCTCACTTTAGAGAGCTATTACGCCTGCTCATTAGTTTAATGTGTTCAGATTTAAAGCACAAATATACGAAAGTTGTCATAGCAGAACATTTTTTCTTCTTTTCAGCTTTCACTGCTGTGTACAAGACTTAATTTAGAGAGTGTGTTCAAAACTGCTCACCTGTTAGGTTTTATATCTTTGTGCTACTTAATTCTGATTTTTTTTTGGGGGGGGGGGGAGAGAGAAATCATCCTCTCTTATTGAGGACATTACATGACACTTGAAATTACTACACCGTGATAAGCACTTTTTGAATGTGATCCCTCTGTTGCATGATCATTTGCTATTGCAATATTAATTTTATACAAATGTTAATTAAATATAAATATTTTCAGCTGCAATAACCGTATTAAATTGACCCAATGTGTATGTGTGTAAAACTAGGCACATTTTTACATGGCACTGCCGCATGCCAAGTTCTGTTACCATAACTTTCAGGCATTCATACTCAGGTTTTGATATCACACTCTGAATTTTTCTGAATTCACAACACTGAGTTCCTCTGCTCCATATTATTGCTTGCTATCAGGGGAAAAACAGAACAGGTAAAGTGCCACCCTTTTCCTCATTGCTTCAGGGAAGATTCTTTCAGGCCTCTCCTGTGCAATGGGGTGTATCATGTGTTTGCATTTTACATTTTTAAAACCCCAACAGGTCAATATAACCATATATTTCATTCCAATTTTACAATCTGCACTTGAGGTGTTTCTGGAGAGAGCATCAGCGACTACATTCTCTTTCCCTTTTACATGCACAATGTCAAAGTTGAAATCATGTAATAGGAAACTCCATCTAACTAATTTGCTATTGGTACTTTTTTCCTTGGTTCAACCAACATAATGGAGAATAATCAGTACAGAATGTGAATTTCCTCCCCAGGTTTACAGCTTTAGCTTCCCCAAGGCCCACACTATAGCCAAAAATTCTTTTTCTATGACAATGAAGTGCTGTTCTCTCTCCACTAACTTCCTACTAAGATAAAGGATGGGATGTTGGATTCCATCCTCTCCATTCTGACTTTGCATAGCCTCTGTCCCAATATTGGAAGCATCAATATATATAGTAAAGGGCTTCACAAAGTCAGGAGCCTTCAAGACTGTCTCTGTGAGTCTAGGCCATTCCTATATACCTTGCACTTTGCACCTGTCCGGCTTTATTACCCCACTTTCAAGTATGTGCCGTAGATATTTTACTTGGCACATAGCTATTTGGCATTTTCAGGCTTTCACTATTAAATTAGCCTTCTTTATCTTTTGGAACACTATGGCTAGATGTTGTAAGTGTTCTTTTCAGGTCTGACTAAAGCTTGCAACATCATCTATATACAGAAGTGTAAAATCTTTTAACCCAATCGATAGTTTATCAGTCAGACTTTGGAATGTGGCTGGGGCGTTCCTAAGATCAAAAGCCAAAGCATGAACTCTCTACTTACAAAGGCTGCTTTGGGTTGGTCTTTAGGACTCATGGCCACCTGCCAATACCCTTTTGTCAAGTCTAATGTGGAGATAAAATGTCCAGCACCAATTGTTTCAATTAATTTGTCCAGCCTGAGCATAGGATATACATATGGGAACTATCACCTTACTAAGTTTCCTATAATCCACACAAAATCTTGCCGTTTTGATGAGGCCCAGTGGCTTTCTTAGGGTACAAAACAAGTCCAAGGTTTAGCATCTCTTTAACCTCCTTTTCAATACTGGTGGCATTAGGACCAGTTATTCTCTAAGGCAGAAGAGCAATAGCCCTGGTTGTCATGGGTGCTGGGGACCCTGCAGAAGAAGCTGAGCCTGCAGAAGAAACTGTGCCCCTGCCACCGGCAGCAGTGCCCCTGCCTCCTACTGGGGAAGATCCAAGCCCCCCTGCCTCGCCCTCTCGGGTGGCTCGTGTGCGTGACCGCCTTCGTCAGGACCTCAGGGATCGGAGGAGGGCGGCACACTCACGAGCAAGACACTCCCTGAGCCCTGAGTTCTAAAAGGATCCAGGCCCCTCTAAGAGTGAGGATGCTTGAGTCTCAACAGGATCCCGGCCGCCCTCTGAGTCAGCAATTAGTCCAAATGGGCAACAGACAGCAGAGGGCTATATAGCTGTGGGCTTTGGGAGAAGGCTTTGTGGAAGCAACTAGTCTCTTACCTGACGTTCTAGCATCCACTTCGGCTTCTGACTTTGGCTTCTGGACCCCCTGACTTTGGCTTTGACTTCTGGACCCCCCTGACTACGGCTCCTGGACCTCTGACCAGCGATACCTGGACTGTGATTCGGCGTTGGTGTATTGGACCCTCTTTGCTCCCCAGCTACAGACCTTGGACTGCCCCTGGACTTCGCCTGACCTAGCCTCAGCTCATGACACTGGTGTCTCCAGTATCTATTTTGAGCTGAATTCTCCCTGGGAAGTGTGAAAAGATGGTCTAATAGTCCATTAGGACCATTTTAATTTGTCATTTTTGATCTTTGGTAAGGGCTGGTGCTAAGTTAACTGCACTCACTCTACTACCCTTGGTTATTTTCTCCAAACTCATAGTTAAATTTCCTCCTTTTGTCTTTTCCTGGTCATAAGGACTAGATTACTTCCATCATTGTAAAGTTTTAACATGTTTATATGCAATAACTTATTTTGTTGTTCAGTTGCACAGTTGAGTCTGACTCTTTGCGACCCCATGGACAAAGTCACGGCAGGCCCTCCTGCTACCATCCTCTGAAGTCTGCTCAAATTCGTGTTAGTTACATCAATAACGCTGTCCAGCCATCTCATCTTTCTATAGTCCACACAAAATCTTGCTGTTCTATCCAATTTTGGAACTAAAATAACTGATGAAGCCCAGTGGCTTTCTTAGAGCCCTCTCCAGCCCCACCCACCTCACAGGGTGTCTGTTGTGGGGGAGGAAGGTAAAGGAGATTGTGAGCCGCTCTGAGACTCTTTGGAGTGGAGGGCGGGATATAAATCCAATATCTTCTTCTTCGTGCATGTTACTCCCATTCTGCGGTCACTTCATGGGCTGCCCATCAGTTACCAGGCTCAGCTTAAGGTAGCTATCACATACAAAGCCCTCATAGCCTTGGCCCCTTGTATTTGCAAGAGTGCCTCTCCCCCTATGCACCGCCACGATGGCTTTGCTCATTGGAGCAAGGCTTTATGCAGGTGCCAGCTTGGTGTAGTGGTTAAGTGTGCGGACTCTTATCTGGGAGAACCGGGTTTGATTCCCCGCTCCTCCACTTGCACCTGCTGGAATGGCCTTGGGTCGGACTTCCTGTTTGGCTGGAAGACAGGCTGCAGCTCCCTAACAGAGGGGGATTTTATTGTCACTGTTCAGGGTATAAAAGACCCCTGAAAAGGTCTATGCCCATTAACCCTAGGCAAGGGTTAATCCAAGACGATGTTTTTTTTTCCCTTTAGCTGTTGATATCGAACTGGAGGGGTCAGGGAGCTGTCTCCTTCAGTTCTTGATGTCCGGCGGTACGGGACTTGTCAACCATTATCTGCAGTGATTCTAAAGTCATTAATTTGACTCAAGCCTGTCGGAATCCAAACACTCTAGACGGACTGACTTTAATTGCAAGAAAACGTGAGCCGGGGGAGTTGAGAACATCTACAAGGTACATTCATCATTTTTATCTTCACTCTGAGAGACTTTGAATATAGTCTAAACACTGAGTGGATTATAAACAGACGAAGGCAAAGCATAATTGAATGAAAAAAAAACTTTTACCTTGTTAAGCTGAGCTCTGTGGCTTTGGAAGTGAACAACAGCAAAAGAACTTTAAGATAAGAGTGAAAGTTGGCAGTCCGTGGCTGGTGACGCAGAAGAAAGAAAAGAGATTTGCCGTGTATATATGCCCATAAACTGTGGAACTTTGAATGAACTGAGCTGAGTGGGGGCATAGTAGGAGAAGAATTCAGCCTATGAAAATTGAATGCTGCAAAAATAATTGCCTTCAAAGATATTTGAAGAAAAGACATATTGTTTTGGGTTTTTGTGGTTATGGTTTCTTCATGTAGCTCAAAAAACTGCGAGACTTAGACACGAGATTAGACCAAGCTGTAACAGGAAGTGAAACTAAAAGGGGCTGGACAATAATTCAGAGCCTATAAGGATTACAAAAGCTGTGACATCCGACCTTTGAACCAGGAAGGAATTGAGTCCAAGACCAAGAAAGACCTCTCTGGACTGGAACTGTACCATAGAGAAATAACGATTGCCATTTTAAAAGGGAGAAAAACTGTCAAAATTGTTAAAATTCAGTATCTTTGCTCAGGAAGAAGGGAGGAAAACGAAATTAGTCTCATCTGAAAGAACTTGCTCTAAGCTATTGGACTGGATGCTAAACTTTATGTGGGGATTTTTTTAAGGTTTGGTGATTTTTTATATGTCAGTAGAAAGAATAACACGTGCAAGAGCCCAATCATTTGATAAGATGCAGTCCCAATTTGATGCTCTGGAGGCAAAAATGTTAAAAGCAATGGACAAATTGCATTTGGCAATGAAAAAAGATTTTAAAAAAGAAGTTGGAGATCTTAGGAAAGAGATAGAGGGTTTTAAGGAAGAGACTCAAAATAAAGTGAAGGAGGTAGAGATGAAAGTGGATACACAGGCCTCTGCCTTGCTAAAACTTCAAGAAAAGGTCATAATACACGATTGTAAGTTGATGGAATCACAAGTTCGTCTGAGAGGGGTACCTGAAAAGGAAGAGGCAGATTTAAAGGGCTATATGGTGAATATCATCACTGAGTACATAGAAGAAGACCCTGACAAATTTAAGAGTATATTGGAGGGTGCCTATAGAGTCAACTCAGTTTATGCGAAAAATAAAGGCCTGCCAAGAGACATTGTCATAAGACTAAGATCAAAAGAGGTGGCAGAGAAGATTTTGAGCAAAGGGTACCAAAAAGCCTGGGCAATAGAAGGGAGCAGAGTTAAAATAATGAAAGAGCTACCAAGACAAGTGATCAGTGATAGGAAAAAATACAAGAGGCTAACTGACCAGCTACGTGCAGAGGGCACAAGATATAGATGGATAATACCGGAGGGTCTTGGATTTGAACAAAATGGCAAGAGGATTACAATAAGAAGTGAACAAGAGATGCATAGCTTTTTTGAAGAAAATAAAGAACCAACATCATAATGGAGTACAAATTACTATCTTGGAATATAAACGGACTAAATTCACCACAGAAAAGAAGGAGAACATTTCATTGGATTAAAAAGCAAAAATGTAATATAATTTGTTTACAGGAAGTTCATATACAACGCAAAGACAGTAAATTTTTGTGGAATAGAAATTTGGGGTTGGAATTTTTTTCACTAGCAGAGCAAAAGAAAAGAGGGGTGGTCTTTTACATCAAAGAACAACTTGAGCCAAAATTAATCTTTAAAGATAAAGAAGGAAGATATATTGCTGTTGAGGTGACGATAGAGGCGGAAAAAACGTTACTACTAGGACTTTATGCACCCAATGGAGCGAAAGACAATTTTTTTAAAGACATAAATCGACAAATGGATGAAAAGACATATGATCAGGTATTGATGATGGGCGATTTCAATGGGACAATACAAAATAATCTTGACAGATCAAGTTCAAAGAAGAATGATAAAGAAGGGAAGCTACCCAATTCTTTCTTTGAGTTGATTAAACAGGAAAATCTAGAAGACATTTGGAGAAAGTTCAACCCTGATGTAAGAGACTATACATTTTTCTCAGCAAGGCATAATTCTTTTTCCAGAATTGACATGTTATGGGGTTCCCAAGGCTTGGGCCTCATAACAAAAAAAATTGAGATACTTCCAAAGGTTTGGGCGGACCATAATCCAATATGCTGGTCTACAAAATTGCAAAGGAAATCAAGAAGATGGAGAATTAATGAGGATTTACTACAAAATAAAGACATTGTGTCATCCTTAGAAAAGGAGACTGCAGCATTCTTCCAAATAAATGAAACGGAGGATATGGAATTTCAAACAGTATGGGACACTTATAAAGCAGTAATGAGGGGTATATTAATTACATTGAATAATAAAGACAAAAGAGCAAAAGAAGAAAGGCTGTCAGCACTGCAAAATGAAATAAATAAAAAAGAAAAGAACTTAAAAAAAACACCAGGGAAGAAAAAATTAATAAAAGAAATTACGATATTACAATCCCAAGTTAAACATTTGCTGAATAAAGAATTAGAATGGAATTTAAAAAATTTGAAACAGAAACCGTTTGAAAGTGCGAACAAACCTGGTAAATATTTGGCCTGGCAACTAAAAAAAAAAGAAAGAAAATAAGACTATAAATAAAATCATGGCGAATGGGAAAACAATAGTGGATCAAGAAGGAATTAAAAGAGAATTCTTTAAATACTATGCAAATTTATTCAAAGGTGTGAACATAAGTAAAGAAAAAGTGGAAGAGTATCTACAAAACATTCAGGTGGCACCTTTGACGGAATATATGAAAAAGACATTAAATGATCCAATAGAGAAAATTGAAGTAGAAGCAGCAATAAAAGCAATGCAAGAGGGTAAAGCTCCAGGGCCAGATGGATTTACATCAAAATTTTACAAATCTCTTAAGGATGAATTAACACCCAAACTGTTGAAGTTGTTAAATACGATAAGAGAAGAAGGGAAAATTCCAAAGACCTGGAGGGAAGCTGTAATTTCTTTGATTCCTAAGGAAGATAAAGATAGCACAAATGTAAAAAATTATAGACCAATCTCATTGTTGAATAATGACTATAAGATCTATACAAGAATTTTAGCAGAGCGATTGAAACAATACTTGATCAACTTTATAAACAAAGACCAAGCGGGATTTCTTCCTAAAAGACAAATAAGGGACAATGTAAGAGCTGTTGTTAATGTCGTGGAATATTATGAGAAGCACCCAGAAAAAGAAGCGGCCTTATTTTTTGTCGACGCAGAGAAAGCCTTTGACAACTTGAATTGGGACTTTATGTTTGCGGTAATGGAAAAAATTAATCTAGGGGAACAATTTATAAAAATGACAAGAGCAATATATACAGATCAGCATGCAAAACTGTGTATAAATGCAGACCTTACCAAAGAATTGAAAGTGAGTAAAGGAACAATGCAAGGATGCCCGTTATCACCATTGTTGTTTATAATGACCCTTGAAATTCTGTTACAACAAATTCAAAAAGATGAAGAAATAGAAGGTCTAAAAATCAGAAGATTCTCTTATAAATACAAAGCTTTTGCAGATGATATAGTGTTCATAATGGAGAATCCGATTCAAGTGTCACCATTTCTGTTAGCTAAGATAAAAGAGTACGGAGAACTAGCAGGATTATACATAAATAAGGAGAAATCGAAATTCCTTTGTAAAAACATGCAACCAAATAAAGTAAAAGAACTACAAAAGGTGACGGGTTGTGAAGTCACAACCAAAGTTAAGTACCTTGGAATAGAGATAACAACGAAGAACATTGATTTATTTAAAAACAATTATGAAAAACTGTGGTGTAAGATGTCACGAGCTGGGGCTGAGTCAGGCAAAGTCCAGGGGTGGTCCAGGGTCTGCAACTGGTGAGCAAGGTGGGTCCAAGGCGCCAAAACAAAATCGTAATCCAGGTATCACAGGTCAGCGGTTCCGAAGCCGAAGTCAGGGGGTCCAGAGGTCCAAGCCAAAGTCAGGAATCCAAAAGCCAAAGTCAAGAGCCGGAGTGGATGCTAGGATGTCAGGTATGTGACTAGTTGCTTCCACAAAGCCTCCTCCCAAAGCCCACAGCTATATAGCCCTCTGCTGCCTGTTGCTCATTTGGGCTAATTGCTGTCTCAGAGCAGCAGCCAGGATCCTGCCGAAACTTAAGCATCCTCACACTTAGAAGGGCCAGAATCCTTTCAACACTCAGGGCTCAGGGAGCGTCTTGCTTGTGAGCGTGCCGCCCTCCTCCGATCCCTGAGGTCTCGACGAAGGCGGTCACGCACACGAGCCACCCGAGAGGGCGAGGCAGGGGGGCTTGGATCTTCTTCAGCAGGAGGCAGAGGCACTGGTGCAGGTGGCAGGGGCACAGTTCCTTCTGCAGGCTCTGCAGGCTCGGCTTCTTCTGCAGGGTCCCCAGCACCCATGACATAAGACGGACAAAGATTTGATGAAATGGAACAAGCTTAACTTGTCCTTACTGGGCAGGATAGCTGCAATTAAAATGAATATTTTGCCAAGGATAATGTATCTGTTTCAAACCATCCCAATTGTAAAAGATGCAAAACAATTTAACAAATAGCAAAGGAAAATTTCTGATTTCATTTGGGCCGGAAAGAAACCAAGGATAAAGATGAAGATCTTAACGGATGCCAAAGAGAGAGGAGGTTTCCAACTTCCTGATCTAAGATTGTATCACGATGCAGTTTGTTTGACATGGATAAAAGATTGGATAATGCTGTTAGACAAAAAACCTTTATGGTTAGAAGCTCACGGAAATAAATTCGGCTGGCACGCGTACATGTACTACGGGAAGAATAAAATGGATGGTTTTTTCTCTCACCATTATGTCAGAAATACTTTACTAAGTACTTGGATAAAATACAAGAAATACGGGGACGAGAGAAAACCGCTATGGATAGTGCCAGCAGAAGTAATAAAAATAACAGCTGAATCCGAAGAAAAAAGAGAAATGTCATATAATCAACTGCTTAAGATTCAAGGAGACAAAATTGAATTAAAAACCTCAGAAGAGCTAAATAACAATTATGATTGGTTTCAAATGCAACAAATTAAAAGCTTGATGGAAAATGACATAAAATCAGAGGGAATTAGACGAGAACAAACAGAACTGGAAAGGGTCTTGCTAGGTGACAATGAAAAATTGATATCAAAAGTATATAAGTTATTATTGAAATGGTCTACAGAAGAAGAAGTAGTAAAGTCTCAAATGGTCAAATGGGCAATCAATGTGAACAGAGAAATACAAATGGATGCATGGGAGCATCTTTGGAAGAACTCAATGAAGATATCAACTTGTCAAAGTATTAAAGAGAACTGTTTTAAGATGATGTATAGGTGGTATATGACTCCGAAAAAACTGGCTAAGATAAGTAAGAAAATGTCGGATAAATGTTGGAAATGTAAAAAACATGAAGGTTCTTTCTTCCATATGTGGTGGACATGTGAAAAAGCGAAAGAATTCTGGAAGATGATACAACAAGAAATCTCCAAAATTTTGGGCTATGACTTTAAGAAAACTGCAGAGACGTTTTTACTTGGATTACAATTAGAAAAATTTCCAAAAGAAGACAGGACTCTAATTTGGTACCTGCTATCAGCTGCTAGGACATTATACACGCAGCTTTGGAAGCAAGAAAAAGTACCGGAGAAATGGGACTGGACCATGAAAGTTTTATCGTGGTGTGAAATGGACAAACTAACTAGAACACTAAGAGACTATGATTTAGAGATATTCAAAAGGGAGTGGAAAAAATGTAAAGGATATATGGAGAAAACTTGGAAAGTAAAGAAACATTGGACAATTTTTTAGTAGTAAGAATATATACATTGAACTTTGAGCAGTTAGAAGTGCCTTTAATATTGATTTTAAATTTATAACCTCGGGGAAGTCAACATTGGAGGGAGGGGGGATGAAAATGTCATATGGGTTAATGCGAGAAAAAAAAATTAAGAAATAGTTAAGTTTTGTAACCATATGCTACCAATAAATTGTTTAAACACAAGGAATGGCCTTGGGTCAGCCATAGCTCTGGCAGAGGTTGTCCTTGAAAGGGCAGCTGCTGTGAGAGGCCTCCCAGCCCCACCCACCTCACAGGGTGTCTGTTGTGGGGGAGGAAGGTAAAGGAGATTGTGAGCCGCTCTGAGACTCTTTGGAGTGGAGGGCGGGATATAAATCCAATATCTTCATCTACCTCACAGGGTGTCTGTTGTGGGGGAGGAAGGTAAAGGAGATTGTGAGCCGCTCTGAGACTCTTCGGAGTGGAGGGCGGGATATAAATCCAATATCTTCATCTACCTCACAGGGTGTCTGTTGTGGGGGAGGAAGGTAGAGGAGATGGTGAGCCGCTCTGAGCCTCTTCGGAGTGGAGGGCGGGATATAAATCCAATATCTTCATCTACCTCACAGGGTGTCTGTTGTGGGGGAGGAAGGTAGAGGAGATGGTGAGCCGCTCTGAGACTCTTCAGAGTGGAGGGTGGGATATAAATCCAATATCTTAATCTACCTCACAGGGTGTCTGTTGTGGGGGAGGAAGGTAAAGGAGATTGTGAGCCGCTCTGAGACTCTTCGGAGTGGAGGGCGGGATATAAATCCAATATCTTCATCTACCTCACAGGGTGCCTGTTGTGGGGGAGGAAGGGGAAGGAGATTGTGAGCCGCTCTGAGCCCCTTCAGAGTGGAGGGCGGGATATAAATCCAATATCTTCATCTACCTCACAGGGTGTCTGTTGTGGGGGAGGAAGGGAAAGGACATTGTGAGCCGCTCTGAGACTCTTCAGAGTGGAGGGCGGGATATAAATCCAATATCTTCATCTACCTCACAGGGTGTCTGTTGTGGGGGAGGAAGGGAAAGGAGATTGTGAGCCGCTCTGAGACTCTTCAGAGTGGAGGGCGGGATATAAATCCAATATCTTCTTCTCCTTCAAATGGGCATAGTCAACAACTGCCTGTGCACATGGCTTCTCCACCGTTGTCCCCACATTGTGGTCGAATGGCCTGCTGAGGAGGTCAGAAAGGATCCCGCTCTCCTGGCTTTCTGTCGACGATGCAAAACAGAATTATTCAAGAGGGCTTTTCTATGCCAGCAATAGAGTTGCACTGCAGTAAATCACGTAATATGTCACGTTAATACTTATGCTTCACTTCTGTTTTTAGATTTCTGATGGGCTGTGCAACCCTAATCCTGTAATAAACAATATACGAATCCTATTTGCTCATCCTGTTGATTGTATTGACTCACTCTGTCGAATCTGCCTTGAGTCCAAATTAGAAAGGCAGACTATAAATAATGTAAATAAATACAAAAATAAAAGAAATACACCAAGCCTTACCTTGCAAGCTCTCTGCCCCAGCATCCTATGTCTCAGTCTGTCGGCCTTTCAAATAGCTGACCTCTGGCTTCATTTTGGTTATATGATCTGTTTGAGACATTCTGAGTCTTGCTGCTGTACTAGGCCATTTGGAGAGAGATCGTGACTTAGAGCATCTGCTTGGCATGCAAAAGATCTCAGGTTCAATCCCCGACATCTCCAGTTAAAAGGACCAGGTAATAGGTGAGGTGAAAGACCTCAGGCTGAGACCCAGTAAAGCTGCCGCCGGTCTAAGTAAAAGATTCCAACCTTGATGGAACGATAGCTTCAGTCAGTATTTGGCAGCTTCATGTGTTCTTATTTTATGTACCGTTGTGTCCTGAGCCCTGGCTCTGGTCTGGGAAGTGTTCTTGGCTTCTGCAAAAACTCTGGTTCCAGTCTGCTTTCTGAATTGACTTTATTGAGTTGTCTTGAGGTTGGCTGTAGCCCATAGGCCCTTCTTTTTGGCCCCTGGCAATCCCCTCTTTGTGTCTACTGAATACTTGGTCAGGAGAATGCAACTGGGCAATGTTAAAGAAACAAACTGCTGTCTACAGAGATTTTTAAGGAGGACCCACGCATCAAGCTGTGTCACTCTTGTGTTCTAATTGACTAACTTTTCTTGAGACCGCCCTCTTTTCTCATTCTACAGTATTTCATTTTATGGTACTCAAACATTCAGTCACCCGCTTGCTGCAGATGGAAAGTTTCCCAAATTACGTCACTTGCAGTCAAAAAGCAAATAAGCCACAATTGCATTCCTTTATTACATACTGGTAGCAAACACAGAAGATGGCTGTGCAGGGAGCCAAGAGCTACAAGTGACAGCAGTGAGCTGCCAAACCCTTACAAAAGGAAAACTGTGCATCTTCCTAACAGTGATGCTGTAATAAAGTCACACACAGAGACAATAAGAAGTGCTTTGGATGCTGGAAAAGAGAAAAAAAACCAGCACATTTAATCTACCGCAGTCAGAGTAAGCATTCTACTGATTGAACAAATGTGAAGACACTAGATAGGACATGGTGCTCTAGAATTTTATTAAATGTTGTCATCTTTTTTTGTTAGCATTTCCAGTTTTTAGAATAAAGTTTGGAATAAAGATTGTATGCCCTTTAATCTCTTTTTGCTGGAACCATAATGACAAACAGCATTGCCTTTTAAAAACCCTTTTCCAGGATAAAAACCAGACTTCAGGTATTCTGGCTTGGAAAAAAAAATGTACCGTATTTTTCGCTCCATAAGACGCACCTGAGCATAAGACGCACCTAGTTTTTAGAGCCGTTTGTGTGAATTTAGAGGCATTTGTGTGAATTTTTTGCAGTATTCGCTCCTTAAGACGCACACACTTTTCCCTCCACTTTTTTGGGGGGGGAAAGTGAGTCTTATGGTGCAAAAAATACTGTAGATATCCACCCAGGAAATGTCCTAGAAATTATTGTTTTTCATTTTTATTACATCATCATCTCATGAAACTGTAGGCTGAATTCTTAAGGATACTGATGTATGTTGTACAAGGTGAAGCTAAGGTTGTTAATACACGTTCCTGTTTTCCCAGTTCGAGAGCTGACAAATGAGCAATGCACATTAACTTGTACGACTTTGAATAATGATTACGACACATTGCAAAAGTGATCTTGCTAATGGTTTAGAAAACTGACTCTACAAACTTGCGTTGTTAATTCTTGGAAAGTCGCTTTGGATGTCTGATGTTCTGTTACAGGTCTAGAAAATACATGGATGCATCAGATTTTCTCTTCTCTGAAGCTCTCAGCCCCTTGAAAGGGGGAGGGAGGGAAAGTCCAAGCACTACATTTATGTAGATTTTGTAATGTCATCGGCTGCCTGGACTTGAGCCTACACCTCGATTCAATCCTCCACCCCCCCCCCCCGACCCTGGAGCTGGGATACTTACCTGGTCCATGGCTGTCAGGAGGAAGTGAATTCATAGCAGAGAGCTCAAAACTCATGCACAGGAGATCTCAGGAAAGTGAGCCATGCTACATTACATAGTGGAGAATTCATAACCTAAGCAAATCAGCTGATCACTTAAGAAAGGAAACCAAACCACAGAGAAGTCAAAGTCTATGCATCCATACACAAATACATATGCAGTTAGATCCTATGATTCCTCCAACAGAGAAAGCCATTCCCCATTGGAGGAAGAGCTGTAAGAAGAGAATAATAGAGCCAAACACACTGTCCTTCTCTCTCTCCCTTTGACCCTCTGACCAGCTTGGTTGGTGTTTCTTGCCTTCTGGCAGGTGGTCTTTGCATTAGAGATTGACAAGAGTGGGCAGGTTTGGTGGGGGATGGGAGGCTTAAAGTGCCGCTTTACACTCCATACATTTGGAGCAAATGCACATCCCAAAGGTTAAAAATGAATCACTGTGGAGCCGCAGTACCATAATGATCTGAACCAGTTGTGGGTTGGGCAGCCAACCATTACCCTTTTATATATGAGATTTCACATACACCGCCCCCCCCCCCCCCCCCCGGTCAGCAGAAACGTCTCCCCTAGCACTGGGTGGCACTATTCTATAAATGGGTTGGATCCAAAGAGATGTACATGGACAAAAGCTATATTGTGAGACAAAACACCATAGTTTCACCAACAAAAATAAATAAACTTTTGATCTCATGGGACAAATGCATAAGCTTCTAGCCTGGACTCTGCAGTTTTGCTAGGTACTAAAGTGTCAGAAATAAAAGGTTAACTTTTTTGTGGTTTTTTTGCTAATTAACTCTAGACACTGTGTTGCCTAGCAATATTCTTAATTTTATTTGCTCAGTAAAGCTGTGTGTATTTTTCAAAAGGTCTTGGTCTTCTTGTGTGCATTTGACCTCCAGGACAATGGGTCTGAGCAATGCTTACTAGTCTTGGAGGCAGTAGCTCAGAGGGACCCAGGCTTGGGTTTCTTGACATATATGGAACAGAGAAATTAGGCGAGAATGGGTAAAAATGCTGGCTGGATACAACCAAATATTTTGATCCATACAGCAGGGTCAGCGCTTCAGAGGAGGGTCTGCCAGACCCAGATTCCTACTGTGGAAGCTGATGGGGTGATTTTGGACCACCCACATACTTTCAGCCTAATCTATTTCACAAGGTTGTTATGCTGATCAAAAGGGGGAAAGGAAAATGATATAAGCTGCTTTGGTTCCCACTGCGAAGGACTGTCCTTTCCTAGGTGGAGGCTGCAGAGAGGGGGGTTGGAGATGGAAAGTTGACATCAGAGGGGCAGCTAAAGGTAGATCGATGGTTACAGCTACCTTCTCAACATACCTTGCCTCCTGCTATCTTTCCCTCCCCTCCCCAGCCCCCGCCAAGGCCATGACACTCACCCACAGCAACTTTCTAGTGCCTATTGTATTTCTCCCTACAATGGGCATTATGACTAGTGAACAAAAATCACACACATATTTTATTATACTCTTAATGTTTGCACAGAAAGATAAAATGCATATCTATGCACTTTATAACATGACCATGCTTGAAGTAGACTTAAAAAGAAAACTGGGAATAACAATCCTTATAAGACCAGCATAGGTAAAGGTTAGGGAACTATTTTTTGGCAGGTACCATATAAATCGCTGACCACCATTTGCATCATTATGCATCTCTCTTTGCCTTGACTCCAAGGTTAATAAATACAGCTCCTACAAGAGCTATGAAACTAAGGGATATCCCTGCACTGCCCTCTGAAATTCCGTCCTTCCTTCCAGTGGCTCCCTCGGCTCTTGTGCTCTCTTTCCCTGCTCTAGGTCTCCAGACAACCTCTGCAGTGGAGGAGGAGAGCTTGCAAGCCTACCTATCTTCCCCTCCTTCCCTGCTTCACATACAGAAGAAATAGTTACCTACCCGTGGGTCAGCACTCAGAGGCTGACTGAGGTCCTGATGCTACACATGCTTACTTGAGAGTAAGCCTGCATGAAGTTCCTCCTAAACCTCTGGGAGCCACAGAATACCGTATGTGTGAAAGAGCCATATGTGGCTTCCGAGTCGCAGGTTGCCACCCCTGCTCTGAAGGCAGACTGGGAAGGAAGGAGTCAGCAAAATGCCAAGCCATGAGGCTGAGTGCTGCTTTAGGGGAGGGGTAGGAAGGACCGGAGGCATCCTGCCAAACATAGTTCTAGGCCTGAGAGGAACCTGTGCAGAGAATACAATGGCAGAGAGAGCAGAGGACAAACTCTCAATGCGGGTACTTACAAGGAGAAATGGAAGGAACCCACACAGTAGACTGTCAGTTATGGATATAAACCACAAATGTTTTACACAAAACACTAATAATTACTTTTAGAATAATTAAACTCTGCCTTTCATTTACAGCTCAAGGTGGCCAACAATCCTAAAACAAAACCTTTCATAATAAAATGAAATTCCAAATTAACCTCCCCCCACCCACCGAAAATGGTTCCCGTTGGCTAGCTCTTGACATAGCTCAGGGTGCATTATTATTATTATTATTATTATTATTATTATTATTATTATTATTATTATTATTATTATTATTATTATTATTATTATTATTATTATTATTTTATTTATTTGATTTATATCCCGCCCTACCTCGCCGAAGCGGGCTCAGGGCGGCTCACAAAACAAGATTCTAACATAAAATTCAGATTTTAAATATAACAACAATATACATAATTAGAAAATTAAAACATTAAAAACAGTGCATCATTCCAACAGCATACAATCTATACACTTCCTTCAACGTTTTGGTAGTTTGGTGGTTTGATGCCGGTCAGTTATAGGCCAACCGGAAGAGGACTGTCTTACAGGCCCTGCGGAATTGTCCAATATCCCGCAGGGCCCTGACCTCTTCCGGTAACTGGTTCCACCAGCAAGGGGCTGTTGTTGAGAAGGCCCTGTCCCTGGTTGACTTCAACCGGGCCTCCTTTGGCCCGGGGATTACGAGCAGATTTTGGGAGCCAGATCGCAGTACTCTCTGGGGAACATATGGGAAGAGACGGTCCCTAAGGTAGGCAGGTCCTAGACCATATAGGGCTTTAAATATTTTGAGCCAGTTGCAGTTTTTGGATTGTCTTCAATGGAAGCTTCATGAGTAATACTAGAGACAACAGAAAGATCAAGTGGTGAGGTTCTAGGCCTAATAAAGCCCAAACACTGGTTCAACCTGTGCTCCTTTAGCTGTACAACATCCTTTGAATCTGTTTTTGCTATCATTATCTCCAGTGAGCTTAAAAGGCTGCATCTGAACAAGAGGGGAATGGAGGGGTGAAATGACATCCCAGAACACCATAGTATTACTTCCAGATGTGTAAACAGAATTGAGTCACTGCATTGCAGAACACTCTAGGATTCTCCTGAAACACGGTGGGTTTTATGCAGCCTGAAGTTATGTCTTTGCATAGCAAGATGCTCTTTTCATAAATATCTGCTCATCCCAGTCTCTCAGGGGTTGCCAACCAAGGACTGGCAACTCTACATGCAGTGTACCATGGAGAGTCTGTGGTCTGAATCAGACCCTAATTTGCCATTATGTGTGAATGCAGGTTCCCACAAAGTAGAGTTTAAGTTTATAATCGTAGTTTGTGGGAAGGAAAAGGCTTCCAGTTTGCTCAGATGACTGTATTGGATGTGATGGTCAGTTAGAACTTGCTTCAGTGCTACCAGGCCCACAATTTCAACCACACTCTTCATGTTACCATAGCAGAAAGCAGAATTTATTTAGATAGTAATACCTTGATTTTCTCCATAGTGGGGATCCACCAGTGGCTTACAGCATTGTTCTCTCTTCCATTTCATCCTCACAGTAACAACCCTGTGAGGTAGGTTAAGGCAAGAAAGACTGACAAGTCCCAAGGTCACCCAGAGAGCTACCACGGCAGAGTAAGGTTTCAAACTTGGGTTTCACTGAGCCAAGTCTGACAGTAAACCGCGGCAGCGTACTTGTCTTTCATGAACAAACAAGTTGGTAATGACATCTGAATACAACTAATGTTTATCCCATACAAGTTCCTAGTTGAGTTAGAAGCTCTTCCCCAGAAATGTAACAAGAGCTTAAAATCTTTTGGCAGAACCCTTTTATTCTTGCCAATCCATTTAAACAAACTGTTGTATACTCTTTTGGCAACTTTCCTTCTTTCATAGGTGCTTTCAAATGCCATGCTTGGTGAGTTCCTTTCCATTTTATCTGAATTCATCTTGACATCTTTATGCTTCTGGGCGTTTTCGCACTGACCTTACGCCGGAGCGACGTCCCTCTTCACCATGCAGCGTCTGCGCGGATTTCGCACTAATTGCTCTGCAGAACCCGGAAGAGCCGCAAAGTCCCGCGGCTTTTGCGTCGCAAATGTAAACCGCCAAAAACCAGTTTACATTTGCGACGCAAAAGCCGCAGGACTTTGCGGCTCTTCCAGGTTCTGCGGAGCAATTAGTGCGACATCCGCGCAGACGCTGCGCGGTGAAGAGGGACGTCGCTCCGGCGTAAAGTCAGTGTGAAAACGCCCTCTGTGTAATACTCCTGTCATGGTGCAATCCATGCATTGTTGTTTGGGAGCAAACCACCGAACATAGTGAGGATCGACTTCTGAGTAAACATACATCAAATCAATCTTCACATCATGGTGAGGCTGGATATGAAGTCATCTGCTTGTGCCTTTTTTTTTTTGCCCTTTCACTTCTGTAGCCAATGAACTTTTTTTTCTTCCTGTAAAAGCTCTACGGTGTCTGTAAATAATTTTTTTTTGCCTTTTGTAAGCATAACTGATTTTTCCAGGAGTAGGTTGGAAATAAAATGTTAATTTCTGGGAGGGGGAGAAATCATGAGCAATCGGGGGTAGGGGGAAGTGCAGAGAAAGAGGGACATCAATGTAAAATTATTCAAACATAATATTCTTTGAGAAGGAAGTTTGAGTCTATCATTAATGAGAGACCATTATGCAAAGCAGAGTTTTGTAACCTCTTTTGGAATGGACTGAAGTGAGAAAGAGTCTCCACGGCAACTGGGATCATAATTTACACTCGATCCTAAACATGTTGAATTGAAAGTAGGCTATATCTATTTCAGTGGGACTTATTTCCACATTTATGTAAGACCAGGATACTATAGCAAGATGCTCAGGTATATGTGGTGATCTTCCTTTGTTAGAATGGGAAGATTCTGGTAATAACCAGTATTCTAATTCATATCTGCCCCCAGATTATGTTAAATCAATATGTATTTGAGAACCAAAATTTCACCTACCTTGCCTTACTTTTGAACTGGCTTTGTGCTTGTGCTTGTATATCATGGGTAGATAGAATCCCTGGAACAGAATGCTCAATATCATGGCTTGTTGATCTTCAAAATCAGGCAAAATCAGGCATGGGTCAGGTCAATGTTCTGTCAATTGCATCTAATGTAAAGACGTGAGATTGGGCTCCATGCACCAGGAAACACGCCCCCCCCCCAGTTGCATACAGTAGTGTATGATTTGAACGGAATTTAAGTCACTATACAATAGGGTTGCCAATCCCCAGGTGGAGGCAGGGGATCCCCTGGTTTGGGGGCCCTCACCCCACTTCAGGGTCATCAGAAAGTGGGGGTGGGTGGAAAATGTCTGCTGGGCACTCCATTATTTCCTATGGAGGCTGATTCCCATAAGGTATAATGGAGACTTGATCCATGGGTATCTGGGGCTCTGGGAGGGCTGTTATTTGAGGTAGAGGCACCAAAATTTCAGCATAGCATCCAGTGCCTCTCCCCCAAATACCTTCCAAGTTTCAAAAGGATTGGACCAGGGGGTCCAGTTCTATGAGCCCCCAAAGAAGGTGCCCCTATGCTTCATTATTTCCAACGGAGGGAAGGCATTTAAAAGGTCTGCGGTCCCTTTAAATGCGATGGCTAGAACTCCCTTTGGAATTCAATTATGCTTATCACAACCTTGCTCCTGGTTCCACCCAAATGAAAGCCACCCAAATGAAAGCCACCAGAGAAAGGGCTTTCTCCGTTATGGCCCCCGTATGGTGGAATCAGCTGCCGGAAGAGGTGAGGGCCCTGCGGGACTTGGCGCAGTTCCGCAGGGCCTGTAAGACGACCCTCTTCCGGCTAGCCTATACCTAGCTAGGATGACAACTGATGTAACTGGCCAGCCATCTGTTTACAGGAAATTGAAATATTCTGTTTTAAAGTTTTAACTGTTTAAATATTTAATTGTTTTATACTTGAAATTGTTTAAATTTTATTTTTGATTAATTGTTGGAAGCCGCCCTGAGCCATTCGTGGGAAGGGCGGGATATAAATTTCAAATAAATAAATGTCTCCTGGCCCCACCCCCAAAGTCTCCTGGCTCCACCCCCGAAGTCCCCAGATATTTCTTGAATTGGACTTGGCAACCCTACTATACCATCTCAGACTTAAGCACATTTAACAAACAGTAAAGCCATGTTCTTCTAGTGTGTCTTTGTTTTTGTATTCCTGTTTATTTTATGACCAGCCTTAATCTTAGGAAGGGTGTGTCACTTAGAATAATTCCTGGAATGGCCAGGGAAAGCGGATGCTTTCTGTATCCAGAGTCTTTCATGGATACAACATTTATTTGTTTTGCTTGGCTGCAAGCTGTTTCCTTTATTGTATCAGCTCTTCTTCTCTAAGCTGCTGTGTGTCAGGCCAGTTTGGCGGTGATGATTTTTCCTTTAAAAAAAATATTCTGCTTTTACAATGGAATATTAAGCCGTGTTCACTTCAGGGCTTCACATTGACTATTAGGACAAGACAGTTTGTATTACCATGACTGTCTTTTTAAAAAGGGAAGCTAAACAGTTTCATTTTAGGCAGAATTACGCTAGAGTGGTACTGAAAAGCACAGATTCTTCTGCTAAAAAGATCCCCATCGTTTCACGCTAGCTTACAATCTTACAAAAGGTGAAGACTGTTTAATATTTGAATAGCGGGCACAGCAGGTCCTTTATCCATGACTCACTTTCAGCTTCACCGTTTGTTCTGCTCTCATGCCTGCCAGAATGGAATACCTGTTCAGCTCTCTGTCTGCTCCCTGCCACCTTAGTTCAGGCTGATTTTAAAAAAAAATATCGGTGGCAAAAACTGCATAGGGAAAGTGAAGGTATATGTGAGTAATGACATAGGAATTAGCCAATATGTCTGATTTTTCAATTCGTGTTTCATTGAAACCTTGGACAGAAGAAACAAAAGTTACATTTATATTGAACGCAGGAAGGGCCCACTCAAACTAGCTCCTTTGCTCTTAAAAACAGGTGTAAGTTCGTCATGTAAAGATATCAATGCACGGTGTTTTCTTTCTGCCAGGGCAGAATCCCATTATATCCTCCATAATGTTAGAACGAATCAGCTTCAAAGGCAGCAGAGTGTTATTTTTCTTTTAATCTATTTTATGCTAAGAGCTAACATTTCATTTTCCCCTGTCTATTTTTTACAGCAATTTCGCACTGAGTGAGGAAGATCTCTGGGTTTATGTGATGGTGGTTGATCAATACCCAAGCGGCCTTCAAGGCAGAAGAACACTCTACTTGGATATGTTGCAGAAACTTCTTCCTCACAGGACTAGGCAGAATCTAGTAAGTGGTAATGTTCGTCATTTGATTCGATTATTGTGACACGCAGTCAGAATACATCAGTCTCCCACCTTCTATTTGTCCCATCGCAACCAGCCTTTTAGGCAGGCTAGGCTGAGAGAAAACAACTGACCCAAGGTCATCCCATGAGCCTCCACAGCAGACATTTGAGAGCCTGGGTCTTCCAGTTCCTAGTTCAACACTTGAACCACTACACAACGCTGGCTAATTGCCCAATGTTTAAGACACTGAGTATCCTAAATAAATGCTTTATTCATATATCGTTTTTTAGTTTGGCGTAGTGGTTACGTGTGTGGACTCTTATCTGGGAGAACGGGGTTTGATTCCCCACTCCTCCACTTGCAGCTGCTGTAATGGCCTTGGGTCAGCCATAGCTCTCGCAGAGCTGTCCTTGAAAGGGCAGCTTCTGTGAGAGCTCTCTCAGTCCCACCTACCTCACAGGGTGTTTGTTGTGGGGGAAGAAGGTAAAGGAGATTGTAAGCCACTCTGAGACTCTGATTCAGAGAGAAGGTTGGGGGTATAAACCTGCGTTCTTCTTCTAAAAAAAATAATTATAAGCAACAAAAAATTATGAAACTATAAGTTAGCTATACTATGTCTGTATATACTATGTTACTATGTCTGTATAAATGGTGTTTCTTCAAACGTGTGTGTCAGTTTTAATTTATATCTCTCCTCATTCCCAAAGCTCTGAAGTTACAGCAACATCAAGTCACTTTTAAGGAGTATAACATGCAAATAACAGCTTCCCCTCAAGGCAATCCCAAAACATTGAAATACCAGCTGACACTGTTTGTACCAGCTACAAGCATATTGTCATATCACTATGTTTAGCTTGATTTTCTGTTGTGAAACTGCACTCATTAGTTATGATTTTTGTGGCTAACTGAATTGATCCATGAGATGATTCCAGAAAGAAAGCTGCTTATTTCCATACCTTGCAATTATTCTCTTTCCTCTCCATGGATAACGCTTTTTCATTTCTTTGGTGCCTTGCGGATGTGACCTTTGGCGAATAACAGATTGCAGTGAGGAAGACCATTTTTATTTGGATTCTAAATACAGGAACAGGAGTGCATTCCGCATAAACGGAGCAAAAAAAAATATTTAAGCAGAATACAGATCAGAGAATCTCAACAGCTTACTGGTATAGCTGAGCCCAAATCAGGATCAGCTGGGATGGTGGGACCTGAGAGCTCTGCTCAGCCTTGGCTGGGTTTGGCTCCTCTTGCAACTCAGCTTAAACCAAGCTGCAAGAGGATCCCACCAGCCATTCGGTGTAGCTGAAAATACCCAGATGAAAGCCAGAAAAAAGAGAAGCTGGAAAAAAGAGGAGCCCACCAGCCAAGTCAGCATGGAGCTTTATTCAGTTAGGGGACGGTGGCTCAGTGGTAGAGCATCTGCTTGGGAAGCAGAAGGTCCCAGGTTCAATCCCCGGCATCTCCAAAAAAGGGTCCAGGCAAATAGGTGTGAAAACCCTGAGCTTGAGACCCTGGAGAGCCATGAATGGGGCTGTGGCTCAGTGGTAGAGCCTTCTGCTTGGGAAGCAGAAGGTCCCAGGTTCAATCCCCAGCATCTCCAAAAAAGGGTCCAGGCAAATAGGTGTGAAAATCCTCAGCTTGAGACCCTGGAGAGCCGCTGCCAGTCTGAGAAGACAATACTGACTTTGATGGACCGAGGGTCTGATTCAGTATAAGGCAGCTTCATATGTTCATATATAAGCTCTTCATTTTTGCTGCCCCAGGCGATCTTCTCTTGCCTCTCCACCACACACAGATCCTGGGACCAGCTTCTCCTACAGCAGGGGCAGTCAAGCCAGCTCCAGGGTCGGGCTGGCTTAAAAAAAACAACTGGTCTATTGAACTGAAAAAAAAATTCAGGTCTCAGGTCTATTTGAACTGGAAAAAATTGGGATTTCCAAAAAAACCCAGATCTGAATACCATACCAATATTTGTCCAATAGACCCAAACGGAAAAATACGGTTTGTGTGTGTGTGGGGGGGGGAGCTGTTGCACATCCCTAGTTCTAAAGGCTTCTGTTTTAATGGCTCTCTTGAAGTAACTCGGAACCATCAGAATTCAGTTTGTAGTGTTTATGAGTTGATAATTATGATGTGTGTGTTTTAGGTTGCTCATGAAAGGGCTTGGGACCACTATCGGTTCACTTGGAATCAGTGGAGAGCACTGATGTTCAACTGGATTCAGGCTAGAAAAGCATTTTCGCAGAAGGCGGTAATGACTCTTGAGGAAGCTTGTGCTGCTCATGAGACAGAAATTATGTTGGCTAATAATAGAAGAAAACAACAGGAAATATGTGCGGATCTCAAAGACAAGGTAGGCTCAGTTACATAACCGCACATAAATCTGTGCTGCTAATTGTATCCTGGATTGTTCAATATTTGCCTGAAGAAAAAATGTTACCTAAGCTTTTATATGGGCTTTCCCCCCTGAAATGGACACAGATTGCTTTATACTCCTAGTTGCTAATCTGCAAATTCTTCTGGGATAGCATTTTTTGATTACATGCTTTTAGGTACAAGAAAGTCCTTGATTTGTTTTGCTAGAGGATTTTTATACAATTGGCTTTTAATTTTTCCTCTTGTATGTTTGAGACTTTGTATTAGTGGACTGCTTTTTCTTCAGTTGACCTTACACCGGTGGAATCATGTGCACCAATGTGTTTCCTTTTGCTAATATATTCTTGTTTTCACGTCTTCATTAACCCCTGTGATAATTTCTATTAGCATAGTAGCTCCTTGGCTATATCCACTTATCTCCCTTCCCAGCCCAAATAACAAGTATGCTGGAATAACGAAGTTGCCAAAAGAAAGAGGAAAAAGATAATATGATGTATGTTTGTACCAGTACTAGTACTAACTTTAGATGCATAAAATGTAGTTCTAAAAGAATGACTGGTATTGCATATTAATCTTGGACATAAATAGGGAGACCATTGAGGGGGCAGTATGGTAGGGAAGTAAGAGAGGAAGGGGTATAGGGTGACCTAGCCTACATCCCTCCCTCAGAGGCAATATTTTCCCTCCATTGTTCTCTCCCTTTCTGAGCGGCTTTGTTTATTGATTTTCTTCTTTTCAAAAGAACTATGGTTGTCCCATTCTGCTGCAGTATGGCTCAGTCCAGGAACTTCAGGGAGGGGACCTCTTTAATCTAACAGCCTGTTTGGTGTAGTGTCTAAGGGCATGGACTCTAGCCTGGGAGAAATGGGTTTGATTCCCCACTCCTCCACATACAGCTGCTGGGTCAGCAGCCACAAGTTCTCAGCAGAGCTGTTTTCTTAAGAGCAGCTCTCTGAGAGCTCTCTCAGCCCCACCTACTTCACCGGGTGTTTGTTATGGGAGGGAAAGGGAAGGAAATTGTAAACTGCTCTGATACTCTGACCGAAGGATGGGGTATAAATCCAATATCTTCTCTTCTTCTTAAAACCACTGAAGTGGCACTCAAAGCTTTTCAAAGTTCAAAAATAAAATATTTTATTCAGTGTAGGGGGAAAAGATCCGGTGAAATCAAGGGTAAAAGGTCTGAGGTAAATCAATTATAGGCACAGTCCACAATTCATATATTTCAAGCAACTGAGAATTTCGTAAGCTTTTTACGGTGATGGAGACAGCAATCCTGTGTCATGCCTGTGGCATGGGAACTGGCTGTTGCATAACAGTGGCCAAAGGACAAAGATGATGGGTTTGCAGTAGTTTCTGATCATAACCAGGGTGGTGTCTGTAGCAACTGCGCTGCTGTGGTGAATGGCGACATCATGTGGAGGTGGTGGTGCTATGATGGATGGAGCCTCCCGAACCATTCAGGGCTATGTGGCAAGGGGGTGGAGTCAGGCATCCACCTCAGGTGGGGGCAGAGGGAGGGAGGGAGGGCCACTGGAGTTCTGCTTGTTGTCAGGAGCAGCCCCTCACCCTCTTAAAGGGATCAACTATCACCAAATCCAGGCATCTGATAGAGGGGAAGGAGCTGTCCACCCCATGCCTCACTGCCCACACAGACCACAGGGACCCCAAAGGGCAGAAGGAGGAGTGGAGGGCTGTCATTTCCATGCTATGCATTTGCTCGCCGGAAGGCACGTGTGATGGAAAGCAATAGGTTAACCATAAACTGAAGACGCACAGGGCTGCGTCAGGTGACCTGAGGGTGGGGGCAAAGTGCTCAGAGCTCTCAGGGAGGGAAAAGTAGTTGAGGGACAGAATCTGCTGAGGCAGTCATTCAGTCAATTGGTGTCTGACAGAGTTGGGGCCTGTCAGAAGTCTGTCAGTGTTGGGGCCTGACAGAGATTGAGAGGGTCAGTTCGTGCCTGACCGAGGCTGGGAGGGCAGCTGATCCTGTGAAGGAGCTTGAGGCGGAGACGGGGAAGTCTTCCAGAGACTGCCAGCTGGACAAAACCAGCCAAGAGGGCTGTGTGTGTGTGAGTCAGTTAAGACCGGAATGGTCACAGACACCTAGAGACAACTCTGAAGATCTAGTGAGGAGGTTGAGGGAGTGGATGTGGGTCTGAGACACCAAGAGGGCTGAGAGGAGAGACTCCAGTCGAGGGGTGAGACTAGACACATCAATCCCAAGAGGCCAGACCTTGGCTAGAGGTGGAGAGTGAGTTATAGGAAAACTGAACTGTGTAACTGTGAGAGACTCAAGAAAAGACAAAGTGATTGTAAAGCCTGAAACAACTGAGCAACGTATTAACCTGTGTAAATATCTCCCATATCACCAAGTTAAGACTTTGTGTTACAATAAATCTGTGGTTTAAGTTAAAGTTCTCAAGAGCCTATATTTTGTGGGAAGAACAAACAAAGCTGCTGTGGTCCCATCAAATAAACAAGTAAAATACCCCGAAGAGACTGAAATAAAGAGATGCAGTGAGGCTGTGAGGTTGGCGCTGCTATAATTGGTTGCCAGCGTCGGAATTTCGAAGAAAAACCCCAAAATAAGTGTCACTAAGACACACAGAAAGTAGAGGGACACTGCAGTAAAGGAATTAAGAAATTCCCGCGCTTCCCAGCAGCCCACACAAATTGCCAAGGGCACACCTGCACCGCTCCTGCCAGTAGCAGAGCAGGAGAGGTGGCCACTGAGACGAGCTCAGATGTGGGGGCACGCAGCACCACCCTCAGACCCCGCAATGCCCTCTTTAGCGGAGCAGAGGTGGGCTGGGACTGGAATGGTCAGCAGTCAGTGCCCACGGACTGTCCTGCCAAATCCCTTCTGCCTTCATCATTACTTCCATGTGTAATAATGTAGTACTAATGTATCGCAATTGAAACCATGCAAATCATTTGGCGTTCCCGGCTGTCAGTATGTCCAATGCGCCTACCTCCCTAACCCCATGTCCCTTTAAAAACATTGAGTCCTCCCATAGCACTGGCTCTCCCCCCCCCCCATGATCCTCTGCCCCCTCACTATTTCCTTCACAGATGTCTTCCCCCTGGGTGACAGAAGCCCCTCCTTCCTAGAGCAGACACACTGTTACGAACTCCATTCATTCACTCTATTTATTTTCCACCTTTCTTCCCCGAGTGGCTTGCATCATTCCCCTCTCCTCTGATTTATGCTCACAACAATCCTGTGAGGTTGGTTAGGCTGAGAGTGTGCATCTGGCCCATGGCCTCCCACCTAGGTTCCATGGTACAAGTGGGGGGTGGGGGGTGGAATCTGGGTCCTTCAGATCTCATGCTTTAACCACTGCACCAAGCTGGTTCATTCATCCAAACCACCCTCTGACCCCCTCCCACAGAGCAGCTTGCGAGGTGAAAGAGGGAACCTGTTGTTAGGTCAGCTTTGGAGGTGTTGCTAGGGCTCTGCTTGGCGGATGACTGTGGCCAGTGGGATCTGTACAACCATCCATAGCCCCCCTGAGAGTCCATGTCCTTGGGAAGCCCTCGGGGGGGGGGGAATCGCCAATAGGCAGGTGAGGGAGTGGGACAAGGAGGAGTACGGAGCTCCTGTCATGTAGTCAAAACTAAACAGACAGAGGGCACTGTTAAGGCACAATACAGACTTTATTGAGTCACAAACCACAGTGAGGTGTGAAGACTCTATTTGCTTCCTCTCTGGGAAGAGGGCTGGGAATCCCGGGCATGGCGTGTGTCTGTGTGGGATGGCATTGCAGGTGGGACTTGGAAGTGCTGGCCGGGGGCCATCTCTCTCTCGGCTTGACTTCGCGAACAAAGATTTAAGAAGGGTGCAGTAGTCCACGTCTACTGCAGGCTCGCTGGTGGCTGACAAGACCAATGCGGGACAGGCAGGTCCGGCCACAGTGGCTGCAGGGAAAAGTCTGATTTGGGGTTGGTGCTGTAGCAGTGCGATTCTTCCTCAATCTCCTTTTGTCCTCAAGACCAGCTATGCGTGCGTTCTCAAAGGAAGAGACAGCCTGGTAGATGGTGTGCCTCCATGCTTTGCGATCTGAGGCTAGGTCAGACCACTGGTGATGGTTGATGCGACAGGTGCCAAGGGATTTCTTCAAGGAGTCCTTGTACCTCTTCTTTGGTGCCCCTCTATTTCGATGGCCGGTGGAAAGTTCGCCATACAGAGCAATCTTGGGAAGGCGGTGGTTTTCCATCCTAGAAATATGCCCTGAAATACTCCATTTCAAAAGGAGGTCTACAATAGATGTCAAGCGACTGGATAGCTTACAAGTTAAGCATGGTAGATCATCTAATGTCAAAGTACTGAAGTCATGTGATAAGGATCACAAGGCAGGCTAATGCAATGCCTGGAAAGTCACTGAAGTCACACAATGAGTCAGCATATTCACCGATAGGTGGGCTGAACTATAAAAGGAGCTGAATGCCAGAGTCTTTTTCCTCTCTGCATTATTGGTAGTCTGGCGAAGCATTTTGAAGCTCTGAATTGTGAATATTGTATATATACTACGCTTCTGTGTGAATATCTGTAAATACACCAATAGTTCTGGAAGAACTAGTGTGGAGTCTCTTCTTGTCAGCGTGCCTATTCTTATCAGCCTATTTGGACAGCTCTCTGCTAACACTCGCTATCCGTCAATAGAAGACTGAGCAGAGTGCGGGGGAGAGTTGGGGCTTGCCACGCCTGCAAGTCTCCCTGTTGAATCCTCACTTGCTGAAAAGTAAAGCAGAGAGACACCCAGGCACAAGTGCTTATGCTGGACTCAGCCACGGATGTGTTGTCCTGACAGGGTCTGCGAATGCAGTCCCACGGTGGGGGGAGGGCTTCACAACGAACTCCCCTTGAGGCACGTGATGTTGCCATCCAAATTACACTCGGCTGTCCTGTGCGTTGACGTGCTTACAGATTTCTGGCAATCCATCCACACCAGCATCTGCTGCTCGAGGCTCTAATTCTGCAAGGAAATGAGTTAAAGGGTTGCGTGGCAAGCTGGTTCTTCACATATAGCGGCATGGCTGCCAGACACTCCCCCCCCCCCACCACACACACCAAAGACATGCCCTGTCCTCTTCAGAGGGTGGGAAGCAGGCAGATGGCATGGTATTCTGCCCTGCTCAAGATCTCCTGGGAAACTTTCCAGGGATCTTTTCCCATGGTATGTCAGGGGCAACGTTCACTTTAAGCTGTGGAGTCTTGTGAGCAAAAATTCTACTTTCTGAGCTACCGGCATTACAGTTGTGAGCTCCTGCATAAATTAGTTTGTTCTAGGGCCATTTTTCCTGAGCTGAGACAGAAATGTGTGAGCTGGAGGCTAAAAAATTGTGCATTAGCTCACACTAATTCAGCTTAAAGGTAACACCGGTCAGGGGCCATGGTGCTGCACGGTTGTGGATCGTGCCTACACAAACTCAGTGCTGGGCTTGAGTGCAGGAGGTACTATTGTGGCACCCAGCCTCAAGTGAGGGGAATGGGGCAGCAAGTTTAGGATCTTTGGCCTTGCTTACCTGTCAGCGTGGGGCTGTCCCTTTGGGTCAAACCTGCAAAGGTGGGGTAACTGTTAGGATTCTGAAAAGGGAGAGGTCAGCCACAGAGTATGGACTTTACTCTCCTCCTTGGGTGTTAGCGCTAAGTGTTCGCCCTATAGTGCTAAGTGCCTTTTCTGTGCTTTTCGCACTACCAAAGTGCCTCACCACTTGCCCTAAGTTCACACAGCAGGGAGCTCTGAGACAGTCCCGCGCCACATGCCCTAAGGTGCCCTGGCTGAAGTTTTTGTAGGGTGGGGGGCGTGATTGGGTGCTGGGGAGGGGACTTGACCACCCTGGGGAGGGAGGTGATTGGCTGAGCCTGTAGTCAACATCCTGAGCTCCTCCGGGCCTAATTGGTGAGGCTGCAGCAGTGAGGGAATGACTTCAGTTTTCAAGTTCAATTGGTGCCTATGGGCATTGCCATGTTTTTGTTAGCATGCATTTCTGCCTCTGGCAGAGAGTGTTCCTAGGCTGAAAAGGCTCAGGGAGCCAATTAACTCTAGCTATGCCCACAACCCTGTCCACCAGTAAGGGGCCTATGCCTTGGTTGCCTATGGCCCAGTGCCGGCACCCAGAAGCAATGGAGCAGCATTGGAAGCCAGACCGTTATAACTGGCCCTTATACTGGTGTATCTCAAGACATGTGCTGACACAAAGGTCAGTTGGCTCCCTGAGTCCTTTTAGCCTCCCCCCGCCCCACACCCCCGGATTGCACTGTTAGAATCTTTAAGATGAGGGGTCTTTGTTTCAGTGTTCCCTAAACACTCCAGTATACTTTCTTGAGCATATTTGGCTCTTCTGGTTTCCAGAAGACTGGGATACTCTGTCCAGTACCCAAACTCCTTCACTGAACACGCTAATACTTTTCTTGAGTTTTAACAGACTCTTCAGGATTTAAAAGACAGTTTCTAAACACATCAGACCAGGGATCACTCCACTCCTCTGTGCTCTTTTCCAACTAAGTAGGAAATCTCTTCTCTCACTAGAAGTTCTATCCCTTTTTCTGACCTGAATGGGAGAGTTCACCAAAGTACCAGCTTTCTCAGCACTCCATCTGTGTTAAGCTGCTCTCAGTCAGGACTAAGCACAAACCCTGTCAGTACTAAACTGTTCTCTGTCAGAGCTAGACTCAGACACTGTCAGTATTAGATTCTTTTCAGTCGGTGCTGAATTCAGATTCGCTCTCCTCAGCATTCAGCTTTCAAGTCTTTCTCGGCTCAGTTGGTGCTAACAAATCAAATTCCTTGGAGTGTCATTCAAGGCTCTCTTTGAGCAGTTAACCCTTCACAGTCCATTACCTGTTTACACAGCACTTATAAGATTTTAAAGTGTAGTTCTTCACAGGGTGAAATCTAAAAATGTTGGACAAAAGCATTCTTTTGAAAAACATGATCTCCGCGTAGAAGAGGAGGCTTGCAACTGCCAAATCCACGATCAGCCAGAATCAATATACAGCTAATAAACATATTTTGTTCTGCCAAAATTTCTGGATGCTTTGGTAAATGCTTCTGTCCTTTTACTCTGTATTAATCTAACTTTGTGCTTTCAGTATATCACCAGAGTGTCTGCTATATTGCCTTCTGATGAAATATGGTTTAAATGTGATGATGTAATTTAATTTATGTACATTTGAATCTAATAGTTCAGGATCATATACCAGTGAGGGTTGCAAGGAAGTGCTATGGGGGGGGGGGGGAGAGAGAGAGTACATCTTGATCTCTCTTCCCCCATGCACTAGTCACCACAAAACTTACCACATGGCAGTGAACATTAAGCCTTTACACTTACTACCTTTAGAACACCTGGTAACTATGGGGAAGGTTTACGGTTTAAAACAAACCTAGTTCCTCAAAAATCATAGAAGGCTGTGGGGGGGTCCCCTTGGTTGTTAGAAACAAGTTGTCACAGTGTCTTCTTGAACAGGGGAAAGAGCACTAAGGAGGAACTCTGTCAAAGGCATCTCTCAAAGTTGAACTCCAAGCTGATATTAGGGCCTCTACAGAACTGCTGTCCAGCCTCTGAGAAATCCTCAGAGAAAATACTGGATCCATTAATCTCTGGGGCTTGACCATCCTACCCCTTGCAGAGGGAGGTATGTGTGGTAACCTTCAGTCTCAGCAAGTAACACCCTCAAATCACATACCAGAGACAATAGTGCTGCAGTATTAACTCTCCTACCAGATCATCCCTAGTGCACAAATCAGATGCGACGTATGACCCCTCTTGCCTGTCAGACCCGATACAAATAGGACAGTCCTATGGTATGTCATGAAGCCGTAATCTGAACCAGCCAAGGAGTTATAAGATTTGGGATCTGCAGCACGACCTCCACAATCAACTCTGTCAGCTCAGCCAGGGCAACTGTTGACAAACTAGAATGACATACCAGGAGTATTCCTAACCTGCTCCTGGAACAAAATACAAGGTACTTAAAAGCAAACATGGTCCTTGTCTACACCCGGAACTTCTAAAAGGAGCAGGGCCGGATCTATATATATTTTTGAGTGGGGACAAAACAAAAAAAATGGCGCCCCCGCTCAAAAAATGAGGGGACCCAAAGGCGATCTGACACACTCCCCCATTTAAACACCCTGCTGGGTGTTTAAATGGGGGAGAGGAAGCCTCAGGTATGCTTCTGGTAGGAGAGCCTTGGGGATCTGACTCCCCTCTCCATTTAAACATCCCACTGGGGAAGGGATGCAGCTGGGCTGCTTTTGCAGCCTTTCTGTCTTGCAGAGAGATGGCAAAAGCAGGGGATCTGACTCCCCTCCCCATTTAAACACCCTGCTGTGTGTTTAAATGGGGAGGGGAAACCGCCAGGCTGCTTTTGCTGTCTCTCTGTGGCAAAAGTAGCCGATCTTTCTCCCCTGGCACCATTCGGCACTCCTCTGGCAGTGCCCAGGGCAAGTGGCCTCCTCTGCCCCCACCCCTAGATCCAGCCCTGAAAAGGAGAACTATTCTCAAAGGACAATTGGCACCCCTGTCTGTACCCCAGTTCGACATTGATGAAAGACCATACAGTCAGCTGGGACTGAGACAAAGTGGTATTTGAGACATATGGGGTCCTCCAGCCAGGTTTCGGTCACATATGCTAGGTCAACACCTTCATCTCTGATCAAATCACACACCAGAGAGATCTCATATGTACAGACCTATCATGAAACTTCAAGGTCCAAATGGGAGACTGAGAGCCCTTCAATCCTCATCCCTATGAATGGGATGGAGATTGTACTCATCCTTTGTACTATCATAGTAAAGAACACCCATGGAAATAAAGCAGAACACAAATGAAGGAGATGCATCATACATTTTAAACATGTATTGGGAAGTCAGAAATAACAACATGGTATTGATCAAAGTCCGCCACTATCTGCCAAAAATACACATTTTGACCCCATTTCCTTAACGCAGTTCCACAGGGCCTGTAAGACAACCCTCTTCCGGTTAGCTTACATCTAACTGATACCGGAACTAATGTAGCTTTATCAGACTCTTGCTATTTATATTGTTATAAGGTTTGATGTTTTAAGGTTTTAAGGTTTTGAATGTTTTGATTGTTCTAACTGCTTATATATTTAAACGCTAATCTAATTTTATGTCTTATTATCTGTTGTGAGCCGCCCTGAGCCACTTTTGTGGGAAGGGCGGGATATAAGTCATAAATAAATAAAATAAATACATAAACTCTTTGTCCTGCGGGATTAAGCATCAAATATTTGTTCCTACATGTGACTTAAGAAGGCTAGAGTCACAAATAGAATTTTTGTCAGCACAATTCCTAAGGTAAGCCTAAATTCAGAGAAGTATGAGGGGTGGGAATCCGCAGTCAAACTGGTCTTTTGCTGCTAGTGCATCACAAGCTGTTTTTTTTTAAACACTTCAACTTTTTTTTTTTAAAAAAAAAAATCTTACTTCGCAATGGAGCTGCTGTCTGAAGAAGGGAAATGAAAACGATGCAGCATGCATGTAAATGGGTTTCCAGGATTGCTTTCATTTTTCCCTGCTAGATAACGATAAATTACAGCTTTTGTTTATGAACGATGGCAGGTGAATGTACACAAATTGCTTTTGTCTTGACTGCGTGCCCAAATACTTCACTAAAATTAGAGCTGGATAGAATTGGTTTATTCAAAGTGATGTGATGTTGATTTCATTTTATGTAAGAAATCTGTTGGATCAGGTCCATCTGGTCTAGCCAGTCAGATGCCCTTGAGAAACTTACAACCTGAGTAAGAATGCAATAGCTTTGCCCAACTCATCACTGTAAGTGGTATTTAGGATTCTTTTGTAGAAACCAATATAAAATAAGTATAAGCTTTATGGGATCAAAATTAAAGGTTGTTTTTCTCCATTGGAAAGAGGGATACTGGTAATATTCTGTCTTGTCAGGATTATGCTTCATTTATTAGCTTACATCAGTTCTAAAACTCTCTCCAAGCACTGAGTTTAGGTTTTCTGTAGCCTCCCTGGGATCAGGTGGAACCACAAAGTTGAGCTGAGTGTCATCCTGGTATTGTTGACAACCCAACCCAAATATCCAGATGACATCACACTGTGGTTTCGTGTAGATGTTGAAGAGCATAGGAGCAGCGCTTTTTGGGAGGTAGAAAAAGCCCAGCAGGAACTCATTTGCATATTAGGCTGCACACCCCAATGCCAAGCCAGCCGGAACTGTGTTCCTGTGCATTCCTGCTCAAAAATAGCCCTGCGTAGGAGACAAGATGCAATCTTGTGGGACTTCATAGGCCAAAAGGCAAGGTGCTGAATAGCAGTCCCCCAGCATCACCTTCTGAAATCTACTTTACTGGTAGGACCGGCACCATCACACAACGGTGCCTCCCAATCCCATCCCAGATAGAAAAATATTCACTGGAAGAAAATCTCCCCCTGGTGGACATACTTTTTTTCCTTTCCATTCCAAACAAGTGTAATAGTTCAGTTCATTCATTGTAATTAGCCAAGTGTAATATATAATATATAAACAATAAAACCTGTATATAGCAAATAAATTAAAAAAAACTATAATTACTAAAAACCTTGTCTAACTATATTGATTCTATTTAATTCATCCATTAAATCCATACAATGAAACCACAAGAAGATTGGGTTGAGTCCAAACAACAAAAGCTTATCAAAAGCAACAAAAGCATACTCCCTAAATACACCGAGGCTTCCTCTTATGGCGCTGTCTTCTAAGCAACCGAAAAGAAGTAATTAATTGCTACTTAGTATTACATCCTCAATCAAAAGTCCCTGGCAAGAGCTAAAATGTACAATGCTAATAAAGTAGAATAAACAAATACCTAAGATACAATGCCGGAGACAATTGAGTGCAAATGAAACATGCCCAACTAACCAACTACTGGGCATTTAGATGATCCAAATAATTTAAATTTAGATAAATGATTAAATTTAAATATATACAAATAATTATTACTTATTAACCCAAAATAAAACAAGTACCACTCAAATAAATAAAAACTCAACTGAACATAAAAGAAGCATACAGACAGACAAAAATAAACTAAACCTTCTCTTACCCTCATAGAAATTTAGCATACCCTGATTAAATCCTAGGAATTCAACATAGCTGATTAAATCCTCTAAAGCAGGGGTGTCAAACATATGGCCCATAGGCCAGAAGCAGCCCACTAAGGCCCTCAATCCAGCCTGTAGGTAGAACAGCGCTCCCCCATGCTCCTCCCAGTTTTGGCTGGCTGTGCTATCAGTGGGTCTTTGCAGGGCTAAGACAACCTGCTTCCCCCTGTTCTGCCCTTCTTCCTGAACTGGAGGCTGCCTTGCGGGATCAGTGGCTCCACGTGACCTTGCTGGTCTTTTCTCATTCGCTGTTATTAGCCACTTCCTCTTGCAATCCTTCTGGCTGGGCTGCATGTTTCTCTGGGGGAACTGATCTCTGTGTTCCTATGTCCCACCTGAAGGCTGGCATCCCTGAGTAAGTACTTGGATGAGGACAGCAGGGAGAGAACCTGGCACAGAGCTTGTTGCTTTGGGGGGGGGGGGCAGAGAGCATCCTGTGGCTGCACCAAAATGGCAAAACATTGAGGTGGCGGGGAGAGAACCAGGTGCAAAGCCTGTTGCTCATCAGAGGGAAGGCTCAGGGAGTAGCCCACAGCCACAGTGAGATGGCAAAAAATTGGGATGGCTGGAAGATAACCAGGCATGGAGCCTGTTGCTCATTGGGCGGCGGGGGGGGGGGGGAGGCCCAAAGAACAGCCCACAGTTACACCAAGGTGGCAAAAAGTTGGGGCGACAGAGAGAGAAACAGGCATGGAGCTTGTTGTTTAGGGGGGGGGGGAAGGCCCAGAGATCAGCCCACGACTGTCGCCACACCAAGGTGGCAAAAAGTTGGGGCGACAGAGAGAGAAACAGGCATGAGGTTGCTGTTGATTGGCGGGGGGGGGGAGGCCCAGAGAGCAACCCACGACTGTAGCCACACCAAGGTGGCAAAAAGTTGGGGCGACAGAGAGAGAAACAGGCATGGAGCTTGTTGTTTATTGGGGGGGGGGGAAGGCCCAGAGAGCAGCCCACGACTAGCCACACCAAGGTGGCAAAAAGTTGGGGCGACAGAGAGAGAAACAGGCATGGAGCTTGTTGTTTATTGGGGGGGGGGGGAGGCCCAGAGATCAGCCCACGACTGTAGCCACACCAAGGTGGCAAAAAGTTGGAGCAGGGGACCTGTTGCAGCTCGGCCACCACAGTGCTAGATGCATTCCCTCCAGTCAGGGCAGGACCCAGGACGGCAGCCTTTTGTGTAAAGGAAGGCTTGGGAGCTGGGCAGCATGCGAAAGTGCAGGTTAGGCCTGAAAGAGTCAGGCGAAATGGTCAGAGCTGCTGTGAGGAGCCTGCGGTGCCACTCACCTAGCCGGCAGCATTAAGAAAACCCGAGTTAAAAAAAGGTTACCATGAATCACAGTTATTCTTTTAAGATAGTGGGCAGCCTCAGGGGGACGTGCTTCCCTTTGGAAAGCTTAAAGGCAGCTGGCTTGCATCAGAGTGCATATCCACAACAATATCTTTCTGATCTTTTTGGGGTTCCTAGTAATTTGGCAGTTAAGCAGAGAGCGGCTGGGATCCTTTCGCATGTGAAGTGATGATGTGATTTTGGCCAGGGATCCTGGAGGAGGGTCTTTGGTTTTTTGTTTGCTATCTTCTGGGCATGTAATGGGGTAACTGTGGGTGGAGTCAGGAGGTTGTGAATTTCCTGGATTACGCAAGGGGTGGACCGGATCTATCATTCTCTGGGTTTTATCTCCACTACCTGGCATTATATTTTATGGCAAGCATGGCCCAACCTGACAAGATCTCATTTATGTCAGATCCATCCCTCGTGAGTTCAACACCCATGCTCTAAAGAGACATAAAGAAAGCAGTCAGCTAAGAGAGCCAGTTTGGTGTAGTGGTTAAGTGTGCGGACTCTTATCTGGGAGAACCGGGTTTGATTTCCCACTCCTCCACTTGCACCTGCTAGCATGGCCTTAGGTCAGCCATAGCTCTGGCAGAGGTTGTCCTTGAAAGGGCAGCTGCTGTGAGAGCTCTCTCAGCCCCACCCACCTCACAGGGTGTCTGTTGTAGGGGAGGAAGGTAAAGGAGATTGTGAGACTCTTCGGAGTGGAGGGCGGGATATAAATCCAGTATCTTCATCTACCTCACAGGGTGTCTGTTGTGGGGGAGGAAGGTAAAGGAGATTGTGAGCCGCTCTGAGACTCTTCGGAGTGGAGGGCGGGATATAAATCCAATATCTTCTTCTTCTAGGGTAGAGAAAAGTGGGATATAAAAACAATTCTTCTTTTTCTTGAAGAAAGTCATCCACAAGAGTGACCAAGGCTATTTCAGTCCCATAACTGATCTTCGATGAAACCTAGAATGGAAGGAATCTAAACTATTTGCCTTATCCAGGAAAACTAGGAGTTGTCCAGCCACCACTCATTCAGTCTCCTTGCTCAATAACTGAACATCTGAGAAAATCCACTGGAGCAGTTTGGATTCATCCAGATCTGGGAGCAGATAATTCTAATAGATCCTCTACTCCTGCAGAGTCTAGGTATCCCCGTAAGTCTAAACTTAAGCAAGGAGTGATCTGTCCATGACGAAGGAACCTTCAGATCTCATTCCTCTTATCCAAAACAAAATACTTGATCAAGAGTGTAACATACTTAATTTGTAAGGTCAGTTATACCTGAGATAGGCCCATAGTCATTGAGGTCATGGAAGTTCTAATGTAGAAGGAATCATTTCTGAAAAACTGGTTTGGTTATATAGAACAATGTGAACCTATGATTTTAAAAAAAAAGTTTGCTGTGAGAGTAGACAAACCCTGAGAGCTTATAAAATGCTATTTTATAAGCAAAAGTAATAAGGTGGCTTTGTTACATACCTAAAACTTGCCAAGAGAACCGGTCAAGAGGGAAGGATTAGAAAAGCAGCACTTTAATGGAATTCAATTTAAAGAAATGATTGGATACATTCTTAATTCAAAAGAACTTTCAGTAGAATTCAGCATGAGCTTGTAATGAAACTAAATTCCGCTAAGGATAAATTGTGTAATACACTGAGAAGCTAAACTAAACTAAATTAACATGTCCATATGGCATTCCTCTGGATTAGAGAACTGGGAACTGGAAACTGTCTTTAAAACATGTATACCTTTCAGTGTGCAACATGGTAGTAGAAGAAGAGTTGCTTTTTTATACCCTGCTTTTCTCTACCCTAAAGAGTCTCAAAGTGGCTCGCAATTGCCCTTCCTTCCTCTCTCCACAACAGTCATTTGTGAGAGAGTTCTGAGAGAACTGTGACTGGTCCAAGGCCTTCAGAAGGCTTCCTGTGGAGGAGTGGGGAATCAAACCCAGTTCTTCAGATTAGAGTCCACTGCTCTTAACTTGTACACCATGTTGGCTCCATGGTGGCATGGTAATCCCTCCCCCACCCATGCCACATTTGAAGAGCAGAAATGGCACTGAAAACAGTTCTATTGATAAGCCCGTGGTATCAAAAACTGTTCCTTTTTACCTGATGAGATTTCAAAAGAGACTAATAATTTGGTATTGAAGGCCCTAGAAGAGCACTACCTTGTCAAAGTCACATCTTGATCTTGCTGATCTGATGGTCTTTCTGCTTATCAATCAATCAATCAATCAATCTTTATTGCATTAACAAAAAAAAAAAACCCATAGCAACCATACAAAGTAGAATGGAAATGTCCAACAAGATAACGCTTGAAAAATAATAAAATAATAAACCAGACATTTTAACAGAAAACATTAAAATACAAAATCATTGTCAGGAATAGTGGGCTTCCCTGGGGGTGTGGCATCCTCAGCCATGGCTAGGAGGAAGCTGAGGGGTTGCTTGAGGCCTCAGAATAGGATGGGCAGAGGTTACTCTCACCTTAGCCTGCCTCCTCCCCATGAAACAGCCAGTCTTTCTGCTGCTGGTTCCATGCATTTTTCCTCCCTGGCCTCAGGGTCTGGCCCTCATTTTATCCTTCCCCCAACCTGGCCTCTCCCTGCTGCCTCTTGAGGGACTGGTAGCTTGTCCTGTCCCTCAAGGTTGGAGGTTGCCCATTTGCTGACTGATTTGTTCCCTCCTTCAGCACCCAGATCCCACCTCTCCTGCTTCTTCCAGTGCTGCAGCTGGGGAGCTTCTGATACTTGCCAGGCTCCACCTCCTTCGGTGTCTGCACTGTGTACCAGCTCCTATAGCCGTGGTCCCACCTGCGGGCCAATCCTGAAATCCCACGTGGTGCTGGTATGTGTTATGTGAGCCTTGGCTGGGTGGTTTCCAATTGGCCAGCGGCAAGCAAGGCCTCCTGCCCTGCAGAGTTGAGTGGCATCTTCAAAAGGGGCCAGCAACCTGAGTCTCCACTGCTGCTGGGATGTCTCCTTTGTGCCTCAGGTCAGGCAAGGGTGGACCATTGGGTGAAGGTGGGCTGCCACACTGGCTAGGTGAGTGCGGGTGTGAACTTGGACAATTATTAAAATTATGTCTAATAATAAGAAAGGGAGATCGTACAGCCTAGAGACAAATTACAAGCAACTCAGAGTGGAGCAGTCACAGGTCAGACATACTTTGGTCAGCATGCCCCGTAATCTTTTTTTATTTAGCCCCATGTGAAACAATTGTGAGTGTGGCCTAATCTGCAAATGAGTTCCTGCTGGGCTTTTTCTACCAAAAAAAATTAGCCCCGAGTCCCACTAGAGTCCTTCTGGCCTCCTTGTCCAAGGTTGGGTGAGGTGTAGGGTTGCCAAGTCCAATTCAAGAAATATCTGGGGACTTTGGGGGTGGAGCCAGGAGACTTTGGGGGTGGAGCCAAGATCAAGGCTGTGACAAGCATAATTGAACTCCAAAGGGAGTTCTGGCCATCACATTTAAAGGGACGGCAAACCTTTTCAATGCCTTCCTTCCATAGGAAATCAAGAAGGATAGGGGCACCTTCTTTTGGGGCTCATAGAATTGGACCCCCTGGTTCAATCTTTTTGAAACTTGGGGGGTATTTTGGGGAGAGGCATTAGATGTTATACTGAAGATTTGTTGCCTCTACCCCAAAAAACAGCCCCCCTAGAGCCCCAGATACCCGCAGATCAATTCTCCATGATTTTCTATGAGAATAAATCTCCATAGGGAATAACAGAGTTCCCAGCAGACATTTCCCTCCCCTCCCCCCGCTTTCTGACGACCCTGAAGTGGGGGGAGGGCCTCCAAATCCCCTGCCCCCACCAGGGGATTGGCAACCCTAGTGAGGTGGGGGTTTGTAGAGAGAATGCCAGCTGAGGGGCGCTTGATCAGAACAGGCAGCAGAGGAAGGCGGCAAGCAGCACTGCAGGGGCAGGAGAAAGGGGACGGGCGGGAGAGGAGAGGAGAGGAGAGGAGAGGAGGAAGGTGCTTCAAAAATAAAATAAAAAATGGGAAGTTGAGAGGCCTTGGCAGTAAGTCGGGGGGCTGGACCCCTTCATAGCTACAGGCCCGTTTCTCATCCATTGTTTATTTATGATAATATAGTCTTAAGCAAAAAAAAAAAAATCTTGGTTTTATCATCAGACCTTGAATGAACTTCAAAACCTTTCACTGCCTGGGGCCCACATTTCTGGATGACCATTTCATGCCATATGTTCCTATACATAGGCTGCAGATTCAGCAGGAGCTCACAGGAGTGCAGCTCCTGAACCTTTCTGAGGGTTCCCCCTTCTTCTCCCGACCTACCTGCCTTGTCCATTGAATTGTAGGTGCAGCTGCATAACAATCCCTGGATTAGGAGAGCGGGCAGCCAGCCACCAGGAGCTTTCCCACGCTCTCAGCCCTCATTAACCCCTGGAGAAGCCTGCACCACCCTTTCTCCATTTTTTTATGTGATTTTGGGTGGCGGGTGGCTTGCTGGCCTTTTGACTGGGGGAGGGGTGACTAAGGAAAGCCCCGGGTGAGCGAGGCCTGCTTGGACTGGCTGGATCTCTAGCCAGCCCAAGGAGGCCTTGCTTGCCCAGGGCTCTCCTTTTTAGTGTTGGGTTGCTTTTGGCTGTTGGGGGCGGGCGGGGCGGCAATGCTAATGAGTTACGTTATTGAGTTCCACCACCTTTTTCTTCTACAAACCGACCCCTGCTTTATCATAATTAACATTAAATAGATTTTTTCCCCCTCAACAGCCTTCTAAGACCAATTTGAGTCTGGGAATTAGTGTGTCATCTATGTAGAACAAAATTGAGATGGTCTTTCCACCTATTTTGGCTGGAAAGAAATGAAGACTGGACAGGAATTTTACCACGTCATTTATGTGTAGACTAAAAAGCAGCGGGGTCAAAATGCAGCCATGGCAGCAAAGTTCCCTCTAAGCCGTACAGTGTTGTGAGCAGGAACTCTACCTCCTGAGCCTTAAAGTTGTAATCAGGCCTACATTATGGGTTTGATCATTAAATAGTTTAGAAAAGTGTTCTTCTCAGCAGTTTTTAGATATATAGGAATCAAACTCATGGTGTACCCTTCCTTCTGAAGTTTCAAGTATGCATCAGAACGTTAACATGTCTTTCTGAGTTAAGGTCAAGGCAAGCTCTTGCCAGATTCTCTTATTGAGGCAGGGTTATTGAGCCAGTTTGGTGTAGTGGTGAAGTGTGCGGACTCTTATCTGGTCGAACCGGGTTTGATTCCCCACTCCTCCACTTGCACCTGCTGGAATGGCCTTGGGTCAACCATAGCTCTGGCAGAGGTTGTCCTTGAAAAGGCAGCTGCTGTGAGAACCCTCTCCAGCCCCACCCACCTCACAGGGTGTCTGTTGTGGGGGAGGAAGGGAAAGGAGATTGTGAGCCGCTCTGAGACTCTTCGGCGTGGAGGGCGGGATATAAATCCAATATCTTCTTTTGCTTCTTCAATATCTTTCTCTGAATAAGCGTTTATATTTAATATGGAGCTCAAAAAAGAGATTTAGGTAAGCAGTTTGTTTCTTGTTGCTTGTAAACCCTAATAGTACATCTTAGTGTGGGGTTTTTTTCATATTTGAACGTTCTCTATCCAAGCAGTTGTTCTTAAATTGCCCTCTACTATTTGATATTCTAACACTTTTGATCAAGAAAGGCCTCAATGGTTCAATTAGCTCTCCATGTAGTTTCAGGACAGTCTCTGTATCTCTGGCTACAAGAGTTTTTTCTCTGATCTCAGAAAGTGGCTCATTGTCCAGCACCTGTTGAAATTCATTTTGAAGCGTATAGGTCCATCTCAAATGAATATTTTCTGTAATTTCAGTATGAGGTATTGATGTCCCACTGTTCCACAGAGGTACAGAATATAAGTGGTTGATGGTCATGGTCACTTTCTAGAAGTGATCCTACTTCGAAGTATATCACAAAGAGATGGTGCTATTAGTATATAGTTGACCACACTCATTCTCTTCTGTTATAATAAGTGAATTCCCCATGTTTATCTCCCTCAGAGTTACCATTCATTATTAAAAGCCTGTTGATCAATTGGCTGTTTGTTTGTTAACCAGGGAGTCTTTTGTATGCCTCCTTCTATTACAAAGATAATAATCATAAGCCAACAGTTCTTATAACAAAAGGATGAGGAATATATACATTCACAGCCAAACTAACTTGATCTTTAAAAGTCAAAAGACGAGCTGTTGCTAAGGACCTTAATGGAGGAAGCAATACTATACCATGCTTGTCTGATGTGAAAATCAAGCATGCCAGCCTTCCACTAGGATGTCCTTTTGTAGTTGGGAGGGTGGCCTTGAGTATGTAAGTGGGAAATCCATTTAATGTCAATTTTGATGTCAACCAGGTCTCTTGGATAAAAAAATTATAATATCTTATAAACTGTAAGAAAGTGGGGTCCTGGATTTTATTTGACCATCCGGTCACATTCCATGAGATGTACTTTAGATAATGCTCACTCTGGGTCTTCGATTGTCAGTCTAATTTCTTTGTTTTGTCCACATTCTCTTTAGAATCCACAAAGATTGATCCATTTTTGTATATGGGCACTGAGGTCAAATTAGAGGGCTCCATGGGGCCTGCAGGATGAAGGCCCACTTTACCAATCTCAGGGTCCTATAAATATCAGCTTAAAAGACCTTCTGCAAGAGGTCCAGAGTTTATTTGAGACGCATAATCTTTATATAAGGCAGGTTGGTTATCACTAAGGGGCGTATCTAGTAATTTAACAGGTTCTGATGCTGTTTGGACCAATAAAAGGATCTCTGGATGAGCTACAATAACAGTGGGGCAGAAAGGTATAGAATCCTGGATATGGTTGTTGATCTCCTAGAGTTTAGTCCTCAGCTGCTAAAGCCTATCAGAAATAGATTTTTTTTTTCTTTGATGGCCCATCAAAGGATAACAGTAATCTTCTTACCCTAAAGGAGCTGTTTAGGGTTTCAACCGATGTCAGGGCAATAGATGAGCCTTTGATATTTAAGAACTGTATAATTTGCTCTGCAAGGGGAGACACAGGACATTCGTGTCTTATCCCCCTATTTATAGAGATTTTTTTTTCAAAAATACATCATTCGCTTTTATTGCAGCAACTGAATTTCTGTACCAAGCATTTATTGCGGTTCTTATTCTTTGTCCAAAAACCCATTGCTTTTATTAGTTCTTTTCAAAGCTCTATTTCCAAGCTATCAAAATCTTTTTCCTATGTTGACTGCTAATATTACAGAATCTTGGTTACTGCTTTTGCCAAATTTTATAATGTTCAATGTCTTTCTTATATTGTCCGTTAACATTCTATTTGGTATGAACCCTGTCTGGTCCATTCCAATATAGTTATTTATAAGTTTTTGCAGTCAGCTAGACATTTAGAGACATTTAGACATTTACATTAAGCAGAGCAATGGGACAGTAGGAGAATGGATCAACCGGACTTTACGTATGAACGTATGAAGCTGCCTTATACTGAATCAGACCTTTGGTCCATCAAAGTCAGTATTGTCTTCTCAGACTGGCAGCAGCTCTCCAGGGTCTCAAGCTGAGGTTTTTCACACCTATTTGCCTGGACCCTTTTTTGGAGATGCCAGGGATTGAACCTGGGACCTTCTGCTTCCCAAGCAGATGCTCTACCACTGAGCCACCTTCCCTCCCCTTTGGAGTTCCAGAAGGGTGTCCTGCCATCCAGTAAAACATCCAGACAAATCTGATGGGATTGGAACATCAATTGGTTAGTATTTAATACACCAAGAGCTTCTTGTAGTTACTGTTCAGTACAGAAGCAGACTAGGGGTGGGGGGTGGTGGAATGGTATTAATGGCTACACTGATAAGGTAGGTAGGTAGAATTTTATTGCATGAGGCCAAAGGCCGTAACAATACGATAGCTGCCAGAGCAGTAATAATTACAGTAAAAACACAAGGTTAAAAACCACTGTTAAAATTGTCAGGACCAGAATCAGTGAAGAACGCAGCATGCGGAACATCAGGGCAGACGTTTTGCACAACTTTTCTTGGCTGCCAGAGCAAACAGTGACATCATCTAGATGACATAATGATCATCAGATCATTATGGTAGATGCCTTTGTCTGCTACTGAATACGAGGCTAGCCTGGCTAAAATGGCTGCAAGGAGCTTGCCCAGGGAACCAACAGTAAAGGTCACAAAACAGGATATAATGAGGAAGATACAAACTCATCAAGTAACTGGTATATGCTAATAACAGCCAACTAGGATAGCTGTTGTCATTGAATTATGAGGGCTGTAGAGCAGGGGTGGCCAACGGTAGCTCTCCAGATGTTTTTTTGCCTACAACTCCCATCGGCCGCAGCCATTGGCCATGCTGGCTGGGGCTGATGGGAGTTGTAGGCAACAAAACCATCTGGAGAGCTACCGTTGGCCACCCCTACTGTAGAGGCTTCTCTAAGTTTGTGGAAGGTGATGCTGGACAAATAGGAAGCTCTGGTGTGATCCCGTTAGAGCAGTTTAAACCATGGGGAAAATCTGGAACTGCTAATAGTTCCCCTATCTAAGGCGGCATAAGGAATTTCTGCGGACAAAATTTTTCACTGCATCAATAAGATGGTTTAACTGATGAGGATGCTCAGACGGCTAAACAATAGTGCTCACTGCTCTAGCTCTTGGGCAAGAAAATTCAGCAGCCACATCAGCTCCCTCTTTCCCCACCCCATGAACACCTTCCCTATGAAGAAAGGTTAAAACGCTTGGGGCTCTTTAACTTGGAGAAACGTCTGCGGGGTGACATGATGGAGGTTTACAAGATTATGCATGGGATGGAGAAGGTAGAGAAATAAGTACTTTTCTCCCTTTCTCACAATACAAGAACTCGTGGGCATTCGATGAAATTGCTGAGCGGTTGGGTTAGAACGGATAAAAGGAGGTACTTCTTCACCCAAAGGGTGATTAACATGTGGAATTCATTGCCACAGGAGGTGATAGCAGCTACAAGCATAGCCAGCTTCAAGAGGGGGTTAGATAAAAATATGGAGCAGAGGTCCATCAGTGGCTATTAGCCACAGTGTGTATAATAATAATAATTAAATTTATTTTTATATCCCGCCCTCCCCCGCCAAAGGCGGGCTCAGGGCGGCTCACAGACATGGAACACCATGATATAAATAAAATACAATATAAAACAACAATTTTAAAATACAATTCAGTTACAATTCAATTACATAGTTAATTAAATGGATAAAACAGGTGCTATAAAGTGCTATAGATCACAATCATGCACAAGATGGCTGGATGGCTACCGATCCGTTTAGCCAGGTTCTGTCCCAAAAGCAAGCTGAAACAGAGAGGTTTTGCAAGCCCTGAGGAACTGGTTCAGGTCCCACAGGGCTCGCACCATCTCTGGAAGTTGATTCCACCATCGAGGGGCCATTGCTGAAAAGGCTTGCTCCCTGGTTGTCTTCAGTCTAGCCTCTCTTGGCCCAGGAATTTTTAAGAGGTTTTGAGAGCTAGATCTCAGTGCTCTCTGGGGAACATATGGGGGGAGGCGGTCCCTAAGGTAGGCAAGTCCTCGGCCATATGTGTGTGTGTGTGTGTGTGTGTACACACACACACACACACACACATATACATATATATATTTTTAAATTTATATATTTAAATTTATATATTTTTTTAAATTTAAATTTAAATTTATATATATATATATATATATATATATATATATATATATATATATATATATATATATATATATATATATATATATATATATTAATATATTTAAATTTAAATTTATATATTTATAAATTTTTGGCCACTGTGTGACACAGAGTGTTGGACTGGATGGACCACTGGCCTGATCCAACATGGCTTCAGTTATGTTCTTATATTCTTAACACCTGAGGAAGGCCCACCTGAGACTGACCTGCTCCCTAGCTCCACTGCAGTGACATCAGGGCTACATCTAGAACAGAAAACCTGTTAGAGGTGGGAACACTGAACGCAGGAGAATCAGGCAGTATTAGAAGATCATCAATTCTACTTTGCTTGACGTTCTGAAGCTTGTATTTCCATCCATGGTGCTGTAAGAACTTCAGGACTCGGTCCATTCTCTTCATTGCTTATGTGCCTCCATGGCTTCTCCTCCCAGTAAAAAAGAAAATCCAGACTAGTTTAAGGCAAGCTGGGCACAGGTATATCAGGTTACTATCATTCAAGAAGTTAACTCTCAAATTAGACAGGACATTTCAGCCGCTCTCAAGATCCTTACAAAAATTTTTGACCACACTCCAAATCCCTCCAGCACTCTTCCTAAGCCATAGTAGATGACTCCACACTGGCAGATGACTTGGCACTCTTTGCTAACATACATGGAGAAGCAGCAGCAGAAAGGCCTAGCCAGGAGATGGCTAGCTGCTGGTGCAATATCTCTGTCATAGCTAGATATACCCAGAGGAGTGAAATTCCCCTGGACTATGCCAGATAGCCTAGTCCAGAACTCTGGGAGAACTAAAGGGGAAGCTGGGGTGGGTCAAATGACAGGACTTCAGTCCGACAAGTTTCCTTTTCTCTTTTTCACCCTGTCTCAGCTTCCAACAGTCACAAAAACTTGCTGGCGACTCATATGCCAAGGAGTGCAGGAATGAGAGGAGAAATGGCAGGGGGAAAAGGCTGGGGCTGTGGGGTGGGGGATTCCGCTGGCAGCATCTGGGAAATAAGTCATAGCACTGCTATGCCGACAGCAAAAGGCCAGAGATTAGCACAACTAATTTTATAATTGTTCTCGGAGTCGATGCAGACTTTCTCACTTGCCTGCAAATTCCAGTCTTTGAAGATAAGTAGCTCAAAGAGTGGGAGGCCAAGTCGGGAAACCGCTGGGTCTTTACAAATTAGGGAAGACTGCAATTCTCTCCCCAAGACTCTCTCCTTCAAGCCTGCTGCATCTTATCAAAATTCAGTGCACAGAGTAAAAGAAATATCTTAAAAACCACAACATGGGCTGGAGTAACGAGCTGGTGCGTCTACTCAGGATGCCACCTTGGACCCTCCCCTCTTTCTGCTTATAAATGCCTTGATTAAAAGATTATAATTTTCATCCATGGTGCTGTAAGAACTCCAGGGCTTAGGCTCACAGTAAGAAGTCACCAACCATGTACTCCATCCCCAGTCACACAGTGGTTCCATAGCCAGACTCCAGGGTCAGTTCCTGGTATATTTAGTCAAAGGGTCTCAGCTACAAGGGTCTTAGATAGGGGAAAGGTCTGTTGTGCTTGAGACCCTGAAGAACAGTTGCCAGTCATCATTAGGGTTGCCAGTTCACCCCTGACCAACTGTGGGGAGGTGGAAGTGCTAAGGTTGCCAGCTGCAGGTGAGCAATTCCTGGATATTTGGGATAAAGCCTGAGGGCAGGGCCCTCAGTGGGGTACAGTGACATATAATTCACCCTCCAAATCAGCCATTTTCCCCAGGGGAACTTATCTCTTTAGTCTGGAGTTGAGTTGTAATTCTGGGGTGTTCTCAGGTCCCACTTGGAGGCTAGTGTCCCTAATTCATGTGGAAAAAATGAAGCTAGAGGGGCTAATGCAATGACTTGGTATAAAACAGGGGTGGCCAAACTGTGGCTTGGGAGCCACATGTGATTCCTTCACACATATTGTGTGGCTCTCGAAGCCACCCCATCAGCTGGTTTGGAGAAGGCATTTGTCTCTTTAAATCACTCATCCAAGCCAATCCAGTGGCTCTCAAACGTCTGATGTTCATGTCTTGCGTCTCTCAAGCATCTGGCATTTATTCTGTGTGGCTCTTAAGTTAAGCAAGCTTGGCCACCCTGGGCCTAGGTTATGAATTCTCTGCTATGTAATGTAGCATGGCTCACTTTCCTGAGATCTCCCATGCATGAGTTTTAAGCGCTTTGCTATGAATTCACTTATCTCTTCATCTAGAAACTCTTAGTCCTTAGTGTTTCCTATTTATAAAACAGATTCTTTGTTCTCTAGAATGTGTCTTGAATGCTTAATATGAAGCATAGGTGTGTATTTATATAACATGTAAACTGCTTCAATTAGATAAACACTTACTTGTGGCAGAATAGGACTCTGGGTTTTGGTGAGGCATGGCATGTGCCTGCTATGGGCAGGCAATCTCCAAGCAGCCCAGTCCTCCCACTCACCCTTGTGTTCAGGGTGGTGGGAGAAATTGGGCCTGGTGAAAATGGCATCAAGCATAGTGTTGCCAACCTCCAGGTACTGACTGGAAATTTCCTGGGATTACAGCTGATCTGCAGTTGACAGACATCAGCTCATCAGGAGAAAATGGCTGCTTTTGAAGGTTGGTTCTATGGCACCGAAGTCCACTGACAAACTGATAGCTTTTTCTCAGTTCTGTGGGTGATGGTGCATGGCTGTTCTTAGTCGGTGGAGTGATTTGTCTGGTTAATTCTGATAACAAACGAGGCTCAAGGCTTTTGGCTAACAGAGCGTGCAGTCTTTATCAAGGATGATCGTCCTGGTGCCCGCAAGAGCAGATCTTTAATAAAAGCTATATGCTCCGTTAGCCAAAAAGCCTTGAGTCTCGTTCATTATCAGAATTAACCAGATAAAATTGCTCCACTAAAGTCATCACTCCGCTAAACTGAGAACAAATATGGCAATCAGATTCACCCAACAAATCCTGACCTTAACAAATTAACAGGGGAGGTAGGGAAATCCCGTAACACAACCCTATTCAAGCGGCATAATAGCCACTCCTTGTCCTTCCCCCAAAGCTCACAGGAGTGCCAGGAGGGGGCCTGGCATCTCTACTTGTGGCAGTTTTGTCTGTGTTGGTATGTTACCACGTAGGAGGGTATCACTTGGTAAGACTTGTTGTTTATCATAGCAAAGCAGAGCATTTGTTTTTCTTGTTGGTCCCACCGTTTTATATGGGCTCAAGACGTCTACCCTGTGATCTCACTAGCTGCGCCGGTGGCTAGATGGACCCTGGAACAGGTTCTGCCTCTGCCCCAGGGTAGACCCCTCCCCTTTGCTAGATTTTGTGCCCTCCATGAATCGGCAACCCTAGGCCTAAAGAACAGGCCTTTTCAGGATATGAGTTCCAAAAGAACTTCAGCCTCACCTCCTTTAGGCCTGCTCCGGTTTTTTGACAGAAGATGAAACAATACAGAAGGAGGTGCCATTTTTGTTCCTTGTTCGTTGGAAAAAGAATTTACATTAAAATAATCAGTCTTCCCTGAGGCAGTGTAGCAGAATGGTTTGGGGCTAGGGTGGCCAGTCTCCCCACTGGAGGTGGGGGATCCCCGACTGCCAGGCTCCACCCTCCCACCGCCAATTAGCTGGCTGGTGGGCACAGAGTTTTTGCCTAAATTTCAGAGTATTGGCATGACATTTCTCTTTCCTTGCGCTATTCCTTGCCACATTTCTCTTTCCTTGCACTCGTTTTCCCTTGCTTTCACCGTGCAGGTCCGTTGGGTTTTCTTTGTTGTTCTGCATTGATTTTCCTCCCTCCAGTACCCACTCAGTTAACTTTCTGGTCTCTGGCTCCCTGGGTTTTCTGAGGGTGCTTTTGTGCTGATTTCCCCCTTGTTTTGCTTCCAAGCCAAAGATAATTCAAACGTGTACAGATGCCCTTGGATTTTCCCCTGCCCTTTTGCTGACCCTGAAAGGTCACTCCTCTGCCCACTTCAGGGTCATTTCACCCTCTCTGTACCTTCTGCCATTCTCCCATTCCTTGGTGTACAGGCTCCATTTTCCTCTCATTTTTAATTTTTTTCTGGCAAGTGGCGTGAGTCGAGTGATATGAGACTAAAAAATTAAAAAGATGGGGGGGGGGATTTAAAAGGAGCTGGACAAGATTTAGTTCCCTGATGGTATTGACTTGAAAGAAGATTGGAGAGGAGGCAAACAGCAGCATCCCCAGGGCAAAAAAATCCTGCAATATGGAAAACAGGGCTTTGCAGCTGCTTGTCAATTTTTTTTTTTTTAAATGGTGAGTTTCAGCACTGAGGTTCATCCCTCTGCCTGTATTCCTTTCTGTTTGTTCCCTTTCAGTCAACAAACTAATGCTAAAATGTATGCATAAAACCTGAACCATGGGGATTTAAATGGAAGGCATTTGCTGGATGCTACTGAACCCTTGTGAAAGAGCAATTGCGTATTTTTTTAACAAAAAATTTTGGACCTCACCCCCACTTCACAAGTGACATTCCACCCCAATTTAGAAAATTGTGCTTTTAAAATTGTAGCTGCAGAATAAAGACACTAGAGGAAAAAGAATGGTGTGTAAGGCCGGCACAGAATCCGAAGTCAAGATTAAAGGCTTACTGCTCTGAAAATCTGCAGTAAGATGCGCGTGCGTAATGCGCCCTTGTCTGTGGTTCTTTGCTGCTCAACTTCTCTCCTGTGGCTCTTGTTATTTCTTATTGTTCTTTGCTTTTAATTAAATTGAAAGGCCTTCAAGAAAGAAACCTACATGTCTTAGATTTTAGTCGTAGGACATAAATGAGTTACACAAAAGAAAGGGTCCTCCTTTGTATCTGGAGCACATGTAATCATCCAAATGATTTTAAACAAGTAATCAAATATTATTGTCATTTAGGGAATATAAAAATAAATCTTAAGTATTCATTTTGTTACCATCTGATAGAGCTCCTTGCAAACAATGAAGACATATGCTATGGCCTTCTAAAATATCAGCTTACAAATAAATAACTAGTCTGGCACAAACCTTTTTTTCTAGTTCTGCCTATTGTACTTGATTGTTGTTGTTTTTTGATCCACTAAAATGTGCCAATTGTAAATGGCATGCATAATCTTAAGATCCCACCTTCTGCCTTTCACAGGAGGAATGCTTCTTTAAGAGGCTTGTTATGACACATTCCTGCATTATCTGTAATCAAAGAAAGTATGTTAGGTTTTTGCTTGGGATGTTCATGAATTTTGCAGTCTGAATTTTTTCCACTCAATAATCCCTATTTCAATTTGTTTTTTTATATTTGTGAATTTAATCCTAAAGCCTTTATTCCCGTGTGATTTTTCTATTTTCTCACATCAAGCAATCCCGTCAATTAATACACTTTTTAAAATTAGTTTAGTTGTACATTGATATAGCAAATATCCATAAAAATCTATACTTTGGACACTTCCGCAGGGCCTGTAAGACTGTCCTCTTCCGGTTGGCTTATAACTGACCGGCATTGAAATATTCTGAAGGAAGATTGGAAGATAGCACACTGACATTGATTGATTGATTTTAGTTGTTTTAACTATGTAAATTATTATGTATTTTAATTTTTAGACCCTATTGTTGGAATTTCTGTGTTGTGAGCCGCCCTGAGCCCACCTCGGTGGGATAGGGCAGGATATAAATGAAATGAACTATACCACAGGACCATATGAACATATGAAACTGCCTTATACTGAATCAGACCTTTGGTCCATCAAAGTCAGTATTGTCTTCTCAGACTGGCAGCGGCTCTCCAGGGTCTCAAGCTGAGGTTTTTCACACCTATTTGCCTGTACCCTTTTTTGGAGATGCCGGGGATTGAACCTGGGACTTTCTGCTTCCCAAGCAGATGCTCTACCACTGAGCCACCGTCCCTCCCCAACCATCTGCAAACTCAAGGAACTCCCAGTTTACCATGGTCTCCACCCCCCCCCCCTTTTTCTACAAAAATTGATTTCAAGATCTGAAGTTTGGATTGCATTTTTGAGTTTAGCAGTGAAAGAGTGTCCAGGTTCTCCAGGAGGAGTTGGGGGAGTAGGGTTGCCAGATCCAGGAGGGAAAGCTCCTAGAGATCTGGGGATGGAGCCCGGGGAGGACAAGGACTTCGGTGAGGTACAATGCTATACCTCAGTCCAGAGCATCAGCTTTCTCCAAAGGAACTGTAGTCTGGAGAGGAGTTCTAATTCTGGGGGGTTCCTGGAGGTTGGCATCCCTAGGCCGTGATGCAAAACAGCAAGCAATGTTAATATGAGCAAGGAGGGGAAGGGTTTGGAAGATCAGAAGAGAAAAGGAGAGCTGAGGAGAGAGGGAAAAGCAGTAGCCAGCAAGGGGAGAGGGGAGAGAAAAGGAGCAGAAGGAAGTAGAACAGAAAGGGAGGAGGAAGTAAAACAGAACAAGTAGAGATGGAAGCAGAAGAGAAAATGGGGTCTGGCAGGGAGCAGCAGGAGCCAGTGGGGACAAGGGTAGGTCTAGGAAAAGCAAGAGCCAGCAAGAAGAGGGGGAAATACCAGCGAAGGAAAGAATGGGAGGTTTCTTCCCCTGCAAGTAACAGGTCCCCAACGTGTGGCATAGATTGCATTCCTGAAGGACTGTCTCCTCCCATACTATCCAGCCTATCAGTTAAGATCTGTCTCAAACCTTGATCTCTGTGCCTTCACCTTCAGAGGTGAGGTGGATAATGAGATGAGACAGGACATTTTCTATGGTGGCACCTTTCCTTTGGAATGCCCTCCCCTCTGAGGCTCACCTGGCACGTATTTTACTGCCTTTCAGCCAGCAGACTCAAACACCTTTTTTACTCAGAGTTTTAATAGTGGTTTAACCTTATCAGACTTTTAATGCTCTGCTTCTGTTTTATGGAGTTGATGTGTAATGGCTTGTTTTTAATGGCTTTTAAAAAAATACTGTGATTTTTGTTTTTACTTGTACACTGCCTCCAGCAGTCCTCTAAATAAATAAATAAATGGTATAAATGTAACTAATTTGAAGAACCTGCAACAACTATGTGTTAAAGAAAAAGGCTCACGATTACAGCGTTCAAAATCAAAACATTTGAAAACTGTATTTTGTTTCAGGTTGTGATTTGATTTGTATACAAGTAAATTAGTCAAAGTTCATACAATTAGAAGACTAACGTGTTTAATTGGCAACAACCCTCCCCAATGGTTGTTCTCCAAAAGTTGTCTGTAGCAACTACGGGGGGGGGGGGGGGAGTCCTGCCTCTTTAATAGAAGTTTAATAGGATGTTGGTTACCAGATGGTGCTATTTACAACCATCCTGTGGAAGAAAAAAACCCCTAACCTGCCTTTTCTACACATTAAACCTCTAATAAAAGGACAGGACATTTTCTCCAGATCTGTTAGCAACTATATGGATATGGGATAGGAAAGTGAAATTGTAACAGGTGATGAAGAGGGGGCAGAACGGCTCATTTCCTACTTCTATTCAGACATCTCTTGTGAGGGAAATGGTGCTCAACATGGCAAAAATGGAATGAGGGAAATGAGGTGCAGTTTAGGTTCAGCCTAGGGGTAGTACATAAACATCTAGGTTCTTTAAATGAAACTAAGTCCTCAGGGCTGGATGAACTGCATCCAACAGTACTAAAAGAACTTGCAGATGTAATTTCTGAGCCTCTGCCCATTATTTTTGAGAATTCTTGGAGAACAAGTGAGGTGCCTGAAGTCTGGAGGTGGGCAAATGTTGTCCCCATCTTCAAGAAGGGGGGAAAGGAGGATCTGGGTAACTACTGACCCATCAGCTTGATGTCTATACCTGGAAAAGTGTTAGAACAAATAATCAAACAGTCAGTCTTTGAGGATTTAGAAAGGTCAGCCATGATTACTAAGAGCCAGAATGGGTTTCTCTAGAACAAGTCAAGTCAGACTAACCTTATTGTCCAGACGTTGAGCTGGGCCTGGACTTCTGTACTCCCCACAGCGACCCCTGTGCTTTAGGATCCCCCTCATGGGTGTCATGGCATGTGCAATCAACAAGGCTCCTCTGAACTGAAGCATACCCCAGTGAAGTGGTCTCACCACAACCAATCCCATGGGAAAGGGTGGAGGATGCAGGCTTCCCCAGAAAAAGGATCGCTCGTGCCATAGACCACCTGCGTTGCCCTCAGCTTGACCCAAGTCAGCCAAACAAACAGCCAGCTATGGATAGCAGAGGGCTGGGCCACTTGTGGGGTGTGGAGAGGGGCAGTCTGCTTATATTTGGTAAGGAGACCCAGGCCAAGGAGGAGAGGAAACATGAGGCAGCTGAAGACCAAGTGGAAAGGGTTTCGGGACAGAGAGATGCTAGGGAGAGACCCTGCTTGAAGAAAGCACTTGTGTGTCAGGGGGAGAAGGGATAATGGTGCCGTTACCACCTTCCTCCTGCCAGTCTGAGGCCTCAGGAATTCCAAACTGGAGAGCTGAATGGGAGCCTTGGAGCCCAAACCCTCTCCAGGAAGCTCAGGTGGACCCTTGGAAGTAGATACTGACCTTTTTTTTTTTTTTTTAAATTAAGTTATTACCTTGCTGTATCAGGGGAATGCTTGTCGGCATATGAAGTAGAAATGTCTTAACAAGATAGCAACTTGTAGACAGATCATGTTGATCTATCTGACAGGTAAAGATCACATGACTGGACATATTGCGTCAGCCTGCGGGTGGTGCTTCAGTGACTCAGCATGTCTGTGCTGATTGGGTAAATGGGCACATAACTCTATATACAAGTCTGTGATATACTTGCCAGTGTGTGCCATTGTGGTATCAGGTATCTGGCGAAGCAGTTTGTCGTTAAGAACTATGACTGACTATAAGGACTATGTATATATATATTGTAAATAAAATTGTAAATAGTACCAACTTCTGCTGGTCTGTGTGCACACTGTTTTGGAGCTACAACGTCTACCCCGCTACAGAACTTCCGTCAATGCTGTAGACATCGTTTATCTTGATTTCAGTAAGTCTTTTGATAAGGTTCCACATACTGTCCTTGTTGACGAGTTGGTAAAATGTGGTTTGGACTCTCTTACTGTTAGATGGATCTGTAAATAGTTGACAGATCACACCCAAAGAGCGCTTGTGAATGGTTCCTCATCCTCTTGGAGAGGAGTGACAAGTGGAGTGTCTCAGGGATCTGTCCTGGGACCTGTTTTGTTCAACATCTTTATTAATGATTTGGATGAAGGAACAGAAGAAATACTTATTAAATTTTCAGATGATGCTAAATTGGAAGGGGTTGCAAATAGAGTAGGAGACAATAGAGACAGGAGACAGAATGATCTTGACAGGCTGGAATCTGGGCTAAACAAATAAAATGAATTTTAACAGGGATAAATGTAAAGTTCTGCATTTAGATAGAAAAAAATCAAATGCATAATTATAGGATGGGGGAGACTGTCTTGGCAGTAGTATGTATAAAAAGAATCTAGAAGTCTTAGTAGGCCATACACTGAACATGAGTCAGCAGTATGACACGGCAGCTAAAAAGGCCAATGTGATTTTGGACTGTATCAACAGAAATATAGTGTCCAGATCATGTGAAGTGCTGGCATCGTTTTACTCTGCTGTGGTTAGACCTCATCTAGAGTATTGTGTCCAGTTTGGGCACCACAATTTAAGAAGGATATAGAGAAGCTGAAATGTGTCCAGAGCAGGGCAATGAAGACGGTGAGGGGTCTGGAAACCAAGTCCTATGAGGAAAGGTTGAAGGAGCTGGCGATGTTTACCCTGGAGAGGAGATGACTGAGAGGTGTGCTTGAAGGGCTGTCATACAGAGGATGGTGTGGAGTTGTTTTCTGTTGCCACAGAAGGTTGGACTAGAGCTAATGGGTTGAAATTAAATCAAAAGAGTTTTTGGCTAAACATTAGGAAGGACTTCCTGACAGTTAGAGCGATTCCTCAGTGGAACAGGCTTCCTTGGGAGGTGGTGGGCTCTGCTTCTTTGGAGGTTTTTAAGCAGAGGCTAATGGCCATCTGACAGCAATACCGATCCTCTGAACTTAGGCAGATCATGAGAGGGGAGGACAGGGTGGGATGCATCAGTGTTTAGTTCTCATGGCCCCTTCTCACACGTCCAGGGAAATGCTGGATGGTGGCTCAGTGGTAGAGCGTCTGCTTGGGAAGCAGAAGGTCCCAGGTTCAATCCCTGGCATCTCCCAAAAAAGAGTCAAGGCAAATAGGTGTGAAAAACCTCAGCTTGGGACCCTGGAGAGCCGCTGCCAGTCTGAGAAGACAATACTGACTTTGATGGACCAAGGGTCTGATTCAGTATAAGGCAGCTTCATATGTTCATATGATTGCCACTTTGGGGTCAGGAAGCAATTTTTCTCCATTCCAGTTTTCCCAGGGATCCTAGAGGGATTTTGTTTTGCCATCTTCTGGGCATGGATTAGGGGTCACTGGATATGTATGTAAGGCGGATACATTTGTGAATTTCCTGCATTGTGCAGGGGGTTGGACTAGATGATCCTGGAGGTCCCTTCCAAATCTATGACTGTATGATTCTATGGTATATTTTGGGGGGGAAACCCACTATGAACTACATCCAGATCTTTAAAGCTCTGTTGAAAGGAAATTATTTATTCAAAGTTAGTATGCCTGACTTATTTTGGACACCGTAGTCAACACTTAGCATGATTAGCACTGGTCCTTTACAGAGTATGACTGCAGAATCGTGATAGATTCATGAGATGTCACAACCCTGTAGACAATGGAGAGGGGCACAAAAGTAAGAAGGATTTTAGACCTCACTTCACATTGAATTAGATGGTCGTAGCAAGCCTCAGTGCATCTAGTTATAGCCCTGTTATAGGCCGTAACTTATTGGCTGAATGCTAAAGCATATTGACCAGAGTCCATGCAGCATGTTTGCTGAAGGCAGACATAATTTCATTTGGCTCTTTGAATGATACTAGATGGATGATGATTGATTGTGACCCAATTATTTCCATGAAGGATAAAATGCAAAGTAAATCAAAGCTTCCAAATAATATGATGGCAAGAGCCTCCAGCGTTACGTATTTGTACAACACACATCTGGTTTTTATATTTATCATCATGGCTAAGAGAAGCCATTAGCTGGTTACTTTGTAGACAGATGTTTTCAACAGCTACAGTGAGGAGATGTTTGTGTGGGGTTCAAGGAAGAAAGTCTCAGGTGTCAAAGACATAGTTATCTTTGGATCTGGCTAACATTTACTCAGCAGTAAGGAAAAATTGATGTAAAGACCTTCACCACTAAATACCTGAAGAAAAAAATCATTGCACTTATTCTCCAGTTGTGCCTGAAGATGTGCTGTAAAGCTCAGAATCAAGTTGGGCAGTGTAATAAGCCTTTAAAAAGAATTATTAAATTGTATAATAAGATTCCTGTTAGTACCATGGTAACCATGGAATTTACCAGTTATTTTATAAGACATTTGCCCCTGGTTAGCATAACCATGGTTTTGTCCTAACTTGCATACATGGGTTGACCATTGCTTCATCTAGTTTAATCACTTCTTCTGCCTGGAAGTCATTCTCCAAGAGCATGGGCAGTGATCCTTCTATTGTAGTTGAAAAGGACCCTTCTGAATATAAAGCTTCTCTTATGTAACTGAGCCATGTTCCCGCTACAAGTAATTTGCAGTGCTAAATGAACTAACAGTGCTAAATGAAGTGAGTTTAGCTTTGGATTTGGAACAGTGCTTCACAGTCACAAAGACTTCAAGTTATGGAATGTGATTTTTCCCACCTCTTCCATCCTGTGGGAGCAGGAGATGGTGGTCAGAATAGGATATCAGGGGAATTTCAGGGTCTCACAGGAGGTGGGAAAAGTCCTTACATGCTCATAGGCTTCCCAACCCTCCCGCCCTGGCGGGGGACCCCAGGATTTCCACCCTCTTCCCCCGCTCCCCCCAAAAAACGGAAGCGGGGGGAGGGGGGAAATGGCACTGGGGAGCATGGCGAGCCACCCCATCCCGGAGCGGGCGAGGCCGCTGCACCGCTGCCGCCCCCTCCCCGCCCACCGCAGCTGCTCCTCCGAGATGGGCCCAGGCTGAGCTCCCCGGCGCCATTTCCCCCCTCCCTCTAGCTCACCTCGCAGTCTCAATCCTGTTCCCTCCGCAGCGTCTGGTCGGATTTCCCAACATCTGTGCCGAAGTTACAGGAAGTGCTGCGGCTTTTGCGTAGCAAACGTAAACCGCTAAAACCCAGTTTACGTTTGCTACGCAAAAGCCGTGGCACTTCCTGTAACTCCAGCGCAGATGGTGGGAAATCCGACAGACGCTGCGGAGGGAACAGGATCGTTACTGCGAGGTAAGCTGTGTGCGAAAATGGTATGATTCTCAATGATGTCCAACTTAATACAACAATGAAAACCATCATCTTAAACCCTTCCCGACCTACTGGCTACCTCTATTGTGCCACACTGCTCCTCTGCATCTCTGAAGATAGGATGCTCTTCTTTGTGAATATGGAAAGATCATAGAAAACAGGGAATTGCCTATTCATGAAGGCATGGCTGACATGGGTTTAAAGAAGAAGATGGTGATATTGGATTTATATCCCACCCTATACTCTGAGTCTCAGAGTGGTCACAATCCCCTTTACCTTCCCCCCCCACCCACACACACACAACAGACACCCTGTGAGGTAGGTGGGGCTGAGAGAGCTCTCCCAGAGCTATGGCTGACCCAAGGCCATTCCAACAGCTGCAAGTGGAGGAGTGGGGACTCAAACGCAGTTCTCTCAGGTAAGAGTCCACACACTTAACCACTACACCAAACTGGCTCTCAGGAAACTGGCTACCCAGACTAAGGTCTTGACGCCAAGCAATAAGGGCTGAAAAAACTCTGCAATTACAAAATCTCAGTCTAAGGTATGAATGGTAATGGATAGTCAGTTCGACCCAATGTCAGTCTGTTACACTTGATGGCCATAATTTGATAAACATCAAGATGCCCACGGGATTTGACTTGTCATGTAAAGTATAGAAGATGGCTAGCAGAATACCAACAGGTTTGGCAGACATGCAGACCTGTTGATTAAATGGGGCAAAATACCAGGGCCAGAATGTGATTGCAGCACAACCCCCCCCCCCCAACTGTTTTTCACCTGTCATAGGAATGTGAATAACATACTTTCCAGGGATATGTGATGGAGTTCTTTGAACATTCCCCAGCTGTGACTGAGTGGATTGAAAATTTAGATATTAGTATTTAGTGTGATCGTTGTTCAATCTGTCTGTATATGCGTATCAACTTGATTATGTATTTTATATTATTATATGCTTCCTGTATGTAATTTTGTTATAAGATAGACAGACAGATAGATGATAGATAGATAGACAGACAGTCAGACAGATAGATAGCCATTTATGTACAACAATCATGACAGCTGAAATAATAAGGAAGTTTCTTACAATTTTACCATAGGATGACATTGAGAAAGGCTGGAGCTGGATATGAATGCAACTTGAAGATTTCTGAATTTTTGATAATTGGAAAATGATGTTCCTCGGGGATTCCAATGCTTAGAACAGTGCTGTCGTAGCATTTTCAGGCAAACGCGGTCTCAGTGCCCCTCATTGTAAAGGCTGCCTTGTTGTGACCGCTAAGTAATTTAGGGGAAGTGGAAAAGGATGGACAGGATTTGGGAATAGAAGTGATGGTTGGCAGCACACAGAAGAGGTTCGGGGGTGCTGGGAAGCAAGGGTGCTAGGGGATAGGGAATCTCCAATGCCTGGCTCCCATTTCCTGTCCCTGCTCAGATAAATTTTCTTTTTTAAAAAATGGCTATCAGACTGACAGTGTGAGGTCACTTTCAGCGAAAACCTAAAAGTGACATCAGTCCTCTCTAGGAATTGCTGGGAACTCTATTGTTTTATCATAGAGCTTCTGGTGATTTCTAGGGAGGCATGATGTCACTACCAGGTTACCCCAGAAGTTACATCACTTATCATCAGCAACTGCACCCCATGTCTTGGCTCCTGCCATGCCTGGCAACCCTATTGGAAGGTGTGAGCTTGGGCTCCAGTCTCAATGTCCTTGGGGATCGATAGGGCACAAACTGGGTTCTGAAAGAATAAGTGTTGTTTTCTCATTTTCTGGGGGGTAAAGTGCAATAATTTTGGGTTCTGCCAGGTTCGTTCTGAGCGGAGTTATTGCCCATTTCTGGTAAAGGTGAGATTTTTTTTTTTCATGCTTGCGGACAGTCATCTGAATGGTAAGCCATAAGCACAGACCATCAGTTTGCACACCATTGCAAATCTTTCAGGTGCAGGCAGTGTGCAGTCATGTTGCGTTTTGGGCAGTCAACTCAGATGAACCTTTTTCAATGAGCAGCGTCGGGGAAAGTGGTTGATTACTAGTTGTATGACATCAGCTTATCGATCATAACTTGAATTTGGGTGATTTTATACCACCCCCGATGGGAAGAAAATTTGGTGATCATTATGTTATTTTCCAAGCATTTTGGAATTATATTACTTTCCAAGCATTTCTGTTGGGTTGCTGAATTTGAATATGGCTTGCTGAATCACTGTGTGAGTGTGTGTGATGACAACATTTGTAAGGGGGGGGAGCTCTTTTACCTTTTCCCCATGATTTAGTTCATGATGCTTATTGAAATCATTTACACAGGTGCTATTCTTTCTAACTAATTTTCATCATTGGACCAACTGCTTTTAAATTTCATTGCATCTAGGGATAGTTAAGTGGATTTTTGTTTGTTCATAACTAAGTGCAGAATGAAGAATCCGTTACCGCCAATATACAATTTGCTGCCTTTGTTAGTCATGGTTAGTGTGCTTTACATTCTTGCGGTGTATACTCATCAAATAATTAACTGACTATGAAGAAGTGTCCTCGCTGTGCAGCAAAGCAATCTGTGCTCGCTTGGCAAATCCTCCTTGCGCTATGTATAAACTGTGAAATATATTTGAAACTAAAGTTTTTAATTACAACTGGCATTCAAAGCTTATTGCTCCTGGCAATTGCCGGCTTGTGAAAATGCAGTCTCATTTGTGAAACAGGCTGTGGGGGAGCTGTTTCCCCTCCTGCTTTAATATTAGCTTAACAATCAGGACTGTTTAATATTGAAACAGCACATTTGATGTTTACTCAGTAAAGTCCGTTTGCTGATACCAGAAGGAGTGAAGAACCACAACCCAGGCCATCTTATTTTCCTGCATATTAATATTCTCCTTAGGCCTATGGTTTCCAGAATACTAATTACGAAAGTATTTTTATGTATTGTTTTAGTTTTACATATACAATTACATTAACATAATATTGCACATTGAGATGCTTTGAGGCCTGGGCATGTACCTCCTTTATCTTTTATTTAAATGGGGGTTAAGTGAACATTGTGTCAGGTGACAATCTGGTTTTCCTTGGGGGAGTGGGGAACACTCATGCCTGCTTAGCAAAGCCCGCAAGGAGTTAAATATTATGTTAATGTGTGTGACTTTTCTGCTCTATAAAACACTGTGAGGAAAGGAGACTCTCCAGACGGTAAGCTAAGTAAATAATATTTTTGAATGAATCATTAGAAAATCCAAGTTGGTGAAGTCTGTATGTATCTATTGTAAAAATATGAAGAAAGCAACACAACCCTTATTATGAGCAGTATATAATTTGACATCAATGTTTACACTATATATCTCAAAGTACCCACTATATATTTTCATGCATAAATCTCTGTACAGGAATAGGAAGAGAGGGCTTGAAATATATTTGAGAAAAATCATACCTGCATTGTGAAGTTGTAGACCTGGATTTCTGTATGGCAAAATGCAAGTACTAATGCAAATACAGCTGGACAATTTCGTTTAATAGATTATGGATGATTTTAAAAACTGTACATACTTGTTACACTCTCTCTCTCTCGGCTTGGCTTCGCGAACGAAGATTTAAGAAGGGTGCAATAGTCCACGTCTGCTGCAGGCTTGCTGGTGGCTTGTGTATGTGGATATGCCCTTCAGGCCTGCGCAGAGGAATTTTTTAGGTGAAGCCCAGTGTGCGCGGTACTGGCTCCACCCTTTCACCTGGGGGTCATCTGCCATGGCCCAGTAAGCCGGGACGCCGGCAGCGAGTCCTCCACGTGGTAGGTGTTACATTAACGAGCTCTATCTGCCCGGGTATGATGTTAGAGTTTTCCTTCTCTTAGGCTGGCAAGGTTGGTGGGCCCAGCCTGCCCATCCGGTTATACTTGTTACAAGAAACTATGAAAATAACCAGAGATTGTTTTAAAATTTTATCGCAGCCACTGGAGTTACCAAACAGTATTCTGTTTAAAAGATGACATCTCTTTAAGCAGCTAGATCTGCCGCTGCTAAATTTGGATATTAAAAAAATAACCTGTAGCTGTGTGTGCAATAATCCCCCCTCCCCCACAAATAATTTTTGGGGTTAAGAGAAAGTACTGTAACAGAGATAATGAAATGATTGGTTTTATGAAAGTAGCCTTTGATAATACCCAGGGCTTCTTTTGAGCAGGAACGCACAGGAACACAGTTCCATCTGGCTTGGCCAGGAGTCTGGCTCAAGAAAGGTCTCCAGTAGAGGGAAGGCACTAGCAGTCATGCGGTCCCAGACTGCAAGCTCCGTCCTCTCTGCTGGTTCTAGCCTCCAATGGGCTTGTGAAGATAGCGAGAGATGTGGAACCACCCATAAGTGCCCCCTCCCGGGAGAAGCTGAGCCTGCCACTGCCCGCCACACATAGGGTTGCCAAGTCCAATTCAAGAAATATCTGGGGACTTTGGAGGTAGAGCCAGGAGCAAGGTTGTGACAAGCATGATTTAACCCCAAAGGGAGTTTTGGCCATCACATTTAAAGGGACCACACGCCTTTTAAATGCCTTCCCTCCATTGGAAATAATAAAGGATAGGGGCACCTTTTTGGGGGCTCATGGAATTGGACCCCCTGGTCCAATCCTTTTGAAATGTGGAGGATATTTTGGGGAAAGGCACTGGATACTATGCTGAAAATTTGGTGCCTCTACCTCAACCCCCCCCCCCCCAAGCCCCAGATACCCATGGAGCAGTTCTCCATGATACCCTGTAAGAATTGGTCTCCATGGGGAATAATGGAGTGCCCAGAAGACATTCCCCCCCCCCGCTTTCTGATGACCCTGAAGCAGTGGGAGGGCCTCCAAACTGGGGGATCCCCTGCCCCCACCTGGGGATTTAGACAAAACAAAAGGGGAACTAGCCACGGAAGGTTGCAGACTAGGAGGTAACCGTGCTAACGAAGCACAAATATCACAATAAAGCTGCTTAAATGTACTTCTAAGTAGGCATTTATATCATAGAGTCAAGCAATTGCTGATACTTCTTTATGAACATACGTTAGATAATAAGAGTGATGTACAAATCAATTTATGTACACCAACACATAATCAAAAAAGCATGGTCCACTGACTAACGCAGGCCAAAAAGTCCATATTTTGCCAAGATGCCAAAGTTCGTCACTCCAGAATGAATGGAATTGTGACACGATTCCGGTAAAGTCGTGTTTTGATGGCAACTCTTCTGACAAAAATTATTCTTTCTGGAACTGAAAAAAAAATATACATAGATAATGGAAACAATTAATAAACAATAACATACAAAGTATACCCTCCAAGATAATCATAAATATGCAGAAAACATATATTAGTAAATGACATAACAGTGCGCAGAACTCACCCACAACTCAATACATTCAAAATGCATGTCAGTATCCAAGATAGCAGTTCTCTTAAGCGGCCATGGCCGCAAATAGAGATTCCAACCTGGAACTGAGTAAAAACAATGCGCTTTGAGGATAAATGCCCTTCCTCAAATGATGAGAAAATAAATTATATTTAGAAATTTATTCCTAAATTAATTGTTTCCATTATCTATGTTCCAGAAAGAATGATTTTTGTCAGAAGAAGAGTTGCCATCGAAACACGACTTTACCGGAATTGTGTCACAATTCCATTCATTCTGAAGTTACGAACTTTGGCAACTTGGCAAAATATGGACTTTTTGGTCTGTGTTAGTCAGTGGAGCGTGCTTTTTCGATTATGAGTTGGTGCATATAAATTGATTTGTACATCATTCTTGTTATCTAATGTATGTTCATAAAGAAGTATCAGCAATTGCTTGACTCTATGACATAAATGCCTACTTAGAAGTACATTTAAGCAGCTTTATTGTGATATTTGTGGTTCGTCAGCACGGTTACCTCCTAGTCTCCCACCTGGGGATTGGCAACCCTAGCCACACATGGCTCTCTCTCCAGCCATGTTTGGGGGGGGGGCAAGGTCTCTCATTGGGCTGTGTGGGAACACATATCCATGAAATGCAGCTGATGGCACTGAATTGTTCTGTGTCAGTATGCGGAAATTAACCTACTATATGGGTGATGTCATTTCTGGTGACACCAGGGTGTGTGGCCTAATGTGCAAATGAGTTCATGTTGGGCTTTTTCTACAACCTCCCCCCCCCCCTGTGAAAATACCTTTTTCAAGAACTGTGTGCAGATTTTGGAAAACATCTCCAATAATTTGGACCTTTTTTCAACAACAGTTTTGTCCCCCCCGCCCCCAAGTAGTCCTCACGTTCCTTATCATAAGAGGACCAGATGTGACAATGGTTGTTTAAGAGGGATCATAGCTAGACCATCTCAGGTCATTGCCGGAGGTTTTTTATGGTTGCAAAAGGGGGGAAGCCCTTTGTAGTACCACAGCTCCGTGGTGCCATTTGTGCCCTACTGTTCTTCTAGAGATTTCAGGGTGGCATAGATAAGGATTGTATCATTTTATCCATCACAACAGCTCTGGGAGGTAAGCTATACTGAAAGTATGTGTCTGGTTCAAGATCATCCATTAGGACTGCCAGCTCGATAAATTCATGGAGATTTGGGGGCAATACCTGGGGAGGCTCAGCAGGGATGGGATGCCATAGATTTTGCCCTTCAAGGCTGCAATTTCTCCCAGGGGAGCTGATCCCTGTATGAATATCAGTTGTAATTTTCAGAGAACTCTAGCCTCCCTACCTGGAGATTGGTAACCCTTTTATCTAGTGAGCTTTGTAGCAAGTGAGTGTTTGAACCTAAGTCACCGCAGTCAAAGCTATTGTAGGCTGTATCACCATCCTGACTCTAACGTTAATACTACAGTTTGTATTATTGTTACCACAGTCATTCAACACGATTGCTCTATCTAAATCCTTGTTGTTTGACAACAGCAAGATATTATGAAAGTATTCCCCATCCAAAAACAGCTCTCTTCACCCCCAGAGGCTTAAAATGTAAGATGCATTTTAGCTCTCATCAGCACCAGCTATTCTGATTACATTCGGTTTCCAATGAAATGTGACTCTAATCGTCACGAGCGAGTGGGGAGGTGTTTTTTTTTTAAAGCGGTAAGAATCATTACTCTGTTTATGAGAAAAATCTGTGCCAATAGATAGTTTAAAAATGCATTTAACTTGGGGTGTTTGAGAGAGAGGAAAATCTTGGCAGCCGGTTTGCTTTTTGTCACGAGCTCGGAAAAGGAAGTGAATATATTCACGATTCACTGAATTTAGAACAGGAGAAAGACTTGGGTCGTCTACTCAATCTTTCTTCATTGTTGAGATCTAATTCTGCTATTTTTTGTATATTTTTGGTTTCATACCTTGAAAAGTTAAAGATGGACGTTTTCCTAAAATGTTCATCTAACAGGGATCCATTAGCCATGCATTCTGAATCAGTACTGATTTCCTGAGCAGAAATGGCATTCAGAAATGCTTGGTATAATAGGGGAAATTGTTCTTTCAAAGGATTGCTGCTCGGTTCCCTGAAATCCCACAGATGCTTTCAAAAGAACCGGATGTTAAAAGACCTCCTCATTTCCTTGCATCTTTTACATTGGAACAGAAGACAAAATCATTGTGATTCTAATCACTGTATCATAAAATAAGCCACGTGATGGCATAAGTATTTAAATAATGCATAGTTTGTTTCTGTCCTTTATTCATACTTACAAAGAACCATGGGTGGTTGTAATTGCTTTCCCGTTTTACAGAAGGAAACCTGAGGCACAAACTTACTAACTTCCTACACTATGGCTCTGTGAGGAGCTGGGTTCTGAATCAGGCATTGCAGAACTAGCAGAACATGAGCTTATTTTCAGGCATGAATATAACGTGGTTAGTTGGAGGTGCTCATAACATATATGTCTTTGTTGCTTTAGAGAACCTTTAGTGGGCTGTGCAAAACCATCACTGGTATGTCCTTAGTCTTTCTTTCTATTACTCATATTCTTTCAAAATAAATTGTATTCCATTTCTGAGTCTTAAAAAAGCTTATGGACTAGTAAAAATAACAAAGGCAAATCCTGTAAAATAGCTCAGTAGTGATTAATATAAGAAATCCTAAATGGAACAGTTAATTCATATGTGTTTAATGGAACAGGAGTATTTCTGTCCTGCCCTTCCTCCACATGATCTTCTCCTTATTTTCTCCTTACAATAACTTTGAAAGGTCATGTGGGCTAAAAGACAGAGAGTTGGGCCAAGGTTACTGGAAGAATTTGAACCTGGATCTCTCAAACCCCAGTACTTTACCCTGGCTGTGTCTGGAATTCAGAAGGGTGTAATTCATCGGCAGCTTAGCAGGACTTGAGTGTGCATGTGCACACCCATTGATTCTGTCCTCTTTCCCCAAGCAATGGGAAGGAGTGGTAACTTGGGTTCCAGAAAATACATATATATTGCTGTCCGCTAAACTGGCAGTGGGTAATCTCATTATATGCATAGAATCATAAAGTTGGAAGGGACCTCTAGGGTAATCTAGTCCAATCCCCTGCACAATGCAGGAAACTCGCAAACACCTCCCCCTAAATTCACAGGATCTTCATCGCTGTCAGATGGCCATCTAGCCTCTGTTGAAAAACCTCCAAGGAAGGAGAACCCACCACCTCCCAAGGAGGAAGCCTGTTCCACTGAGGAACCACTCTAAACTCACAAGCACCTCCCTCTAAATTCACAGGATCCTCATTGCTGTCAGATGGCCATCTAGCCTCTGTTTAAAACCTCCAAGGAAGGAGAGCCCACCACCTCCTGAGGAAGCCTGTTCCACTGAGGAATCACTCTAACGGTCAGGAAGTTCTTCCTAATGCACCACCCTGATAAAGTCGGTCTACACTTTTTGTTCCCAACCAGTATTGTGGAATGTCCAGCCAAGAAGCATTGCTGGGGGTCTTGCAGACGTGGACTGTATGTTAATGCTTATTTATCCATTTAGTTATCTGTTTAGGGCAAGGGTCCCCAACATGATGCCCATGGGTGCCATCATGGCTGCCACTGTTTTCCCATGGCACCTGCCAAGCTTTTTAGAAAGTGGACAGGCCCATTGTAAAGCAGGGCTTTTTACTGGCTGCCCACATTCAAATGAAAGGATTTTCCATGGCTGCAATAGCAGCCCCAACACTGGAGGAGCAGTAGGACTGGTAAGTGCCTGAGCTTTCTTTAGCCAGTGTGTGGTTCAGGCTTGATGGACTGTTGCCATGAGCTTCTTAGGGGAGACAGTTTGGTGTAGTGGTTAAGTGTACGGTCTCTTATCTGGGAGAACCGGGTTTGATTCCCCACTCCTCCACTTGCACCTGCTGGCATGGCCTTGGGTCAGCCATAGCTCTGGCAGAGGTTGTCCTTGAAAGGGCAGCTGCTGTGAGAGCCCTCCCAGCCCCACCCACCTCACAGGGTGTCTGTTGTGGGGGGGCGGGGTAAAGGAGATTGTGAGCCGCTCTGAGACTCTTCGGAGTGAGGGCGGGATATAAATCCAATACCACCACCAATACCATCTTCTTAGAGTCCACAGAGATCAGCTGTGGTATGAAGGTAGATTAGTGTTCAGGAGAAGAAGTCCACACTCTTCTCCTCCCGGTTTGACATTATGATTCCCTTATCCACTTTCTTCCCTCAGAGGCAAGATTTTCCTTCTCCTCTTCCTCCTCCTTTTTGACTGTTCTCAACTAGGATTGAAATCAGACAGAATTTCACTTCAGCATTCCGCTCTCCAAGTCTTTCTCTGCTCACCTGATACTAACCAATCAGATTCCTTGGAGCGGCCTGTCAATGAAGGCTCTTTGGCTCTAAGAAGAATTAACACTTCACAATCCATTATCTGTTTACACAGCACTTCTAAGCGTTTTAAAGGTGCAGTCCATCACAGCTGTCTGTCCAGTGGCTTGACCATTCTCCTACTCAAAGTACAAATATTACTATCTTTGACAGACCAGTGGCCTGGCAATTTCATGAGTTCATTGAGGTTGCCACGTGATTCTTTTGCCAAGCAAGGGAAGAGGCACTGTGTTTGGCTCTTCCTGCTGGGCAAAAATTTACACCATCGATTCTATATTAAAAAAAGAATCAAGGTGATTCTTGAAGAAAGCATTATGTGAGAAAGTCCAGACAGATTTGCTATTTTGCTTCTGTTTTTTTCTTGCGGCAATAGTACTTGATCTTGGTTCTTCTGTTATTATCCTTTCTCAGTTTGGTGCAGGTGATCTGTTTTAAATAGGAGATTATTGTATCCTGCTCAATGGCAATAAAAAACCGGCTAGATTATTTCACAGCCACTTATTCTTTTGTGCTGGCATCCTCCTTGGAAGCCTATATACTTTAGAAAAGGCTATATTTTCCTATTGTCTTCTGCCAATATACTATTATTGTATTCACATGAAGCCTTGTAATACTGAATCCCAGTTGGCGCTCTGTCTGCATGAGGCGTGCAGAAGGCTTCTTGACAGGGATATGTGTATTTACCCATTATATATTAAATAGCACTTTTTGCTGAAGCCCTCACTTTGCTATGTTCCATTCTTTCTGCCAGGATTCTAGCAATACGTCTAGAACGAAGGTGGAACTGAGACCACACAGAACAATGGTGTTTGTTAACCCATAATGCCTGTAAAATGAATTGTAGCTTTACGGCAAAGCATACTTATTTAATCACAAATCCCACAGAATTCAAGGGAATAATATTTTGAGTAAATGTGCTCAGACTTACAGCGGGGCAGCAGACCTACAAGCACACTTGGGATTGTGCTCCATTGAATATAGTGGGTATCGGATCCAGACTAAATTGACAATTTCCATTGATTTCTTCTTCCTCATGCAGACCTCCTCGTGTTGTTTCGGTCTGTGTGGGGGGAGGTTCTTCTATCCACCAGGAGCATCATTTTGTGGAGCTCAGTGGGCCGTAGCGCGAGGGGAGAATGTTGTGTTCTGCTGATGAAAAGTTCTGGATCCATTCAAGGGGGATTTGCTTCTAAGTAAACATAAGAACAGGCCGTCTATGCCATCGATTCAACTAAGTGGTTGTTCAGGCTGTGAAATTTGTCATTACGGACATTTGATGAAACTTGCTTATTATAACCTTTGATCTTTTTTTTAAAAAATGCCATTGGAAATCATATATTGATTATTTTTTTTTTATTACCGTGGGTCTTGACTGTAAATGGGATTATTGCAGGTGTTATAGATTGCGTGTGTATGAAGATGAGCATACTTGTATAAATATGCTTCAAAGATTATTGATCCTTAGCAGCACTTTCACAATCTACAGTCGTCGTTTCCATTACAATCTCTGCATTGTAATAAAAATCAGTCCCAGTGCAGCATTTTTCAGGTTTAATGCCCCTTTGTCCTTTGGGGTTACGCTTCCAATTGACAGTCATTACAGCCAGTGACCTATTTTTCTGGTGAATTATTAGTGTGCAGCGTATAATCAAACGGGACAAATAATACTTCCAAGGTTTTTTTTAAAAAAGGAATGATTTATCATGGGTTCGTTTTTATAGCACACTAATTATATCTAATGATTATTTATGTTAATGTGGCATTTCTCATTACTTCTAAAAATTACTTAAGTAATTGATATACATCCAAAAATACATAGATGAAGTCTCTGGCACAATAGTTGTTTTGCACACTAACTAAGCATGTTTTAGAGATGTTTAAAATAAAAATAAATGTATTTCCTGTAGGAAGAGGCCCATATGCACCCCAGTTTTATAGGGTTTTTTTTTTTTAAATAGACCTACTATATGTTTTATATTGGCTCTAAAGACACACTTAATGAGTTCAGCAGACTGAGATCTATGTCAAAAAGAAACGGATACATTGTGTGAACCCTCTCGATAAATTTTGCTTTGGGGAACTGCTAGGGGAAATCTGGCGTTGATCCCTCTCCCTGCCACCACCCATGGAATCATGGAGACTCTGGTGTGCATGAAAATGTCCTGTGTGCGCAGCCTTTTCCATTCACTTCAGTGGAGGGATCTGCTCCGCATGGATGCGACTTTTAAAATGTGTGGCAGAGTCATGGGAGGGTCAGCTCCTTGTGTTCGCTTGAATTCCCGCCTCTGAAAGGGGTCAAAGGGTTCGGTTTGCAAATTCACCGCGGGTGTTTTTTGGCAGCTTGCCTCTGAATCCCACAACTTGGGGTTAGGGTTGCCAAGTCCAATTCAAGAAATATCTGGGGACTTTGGGGGTGGAGCCAGGAGACTTTGGGGGTGGAGCCAAGATCAAGGCTGTGACAAGCATAATTGAACTCCAAAGGGAGTTCTGGCCATCACGTTTAAAGGAACGGCACACCTTTTCAATTCCTTCTTTCCATAGGAAATAATGAAGGATAGGGGCACCTTCTTTTGGGGCTCATAGAATTGGACCCCCTGGTCCAATGTTTTTGAAACTTGGGAGATATTTTGGGGAGAGGCACTAGATGCTATACTAAAAATTTGGTGCCTCTACCCCAAAAAACAGCCGCCCCAGAGCCCCAGATACCCGCGGATCAATTCTCCATGATTTTCTATGGGAATAAATCTCCATAGGGAATAACAGAGTTCCCAGCAGACATTTCCCTCCCCTTCCCCCGCTTTCTGACGACCCTGAAGCAGGGAGAGTGTCTCCAAACCGGGGGATCCCCTGCCCCCACCTGGGGATTGGCAACCCTACTTGGGGTAGGTAAGCGGGTGGGTGGTTGTGCACGAGGGATCCCGCTTGCCAACCTTCCTCTTATGTTCTGTATTATTTACTCAGAGCCATAAATGGTAAATAAGCAATGCAAAAAGGTGATTTATACTATCTAGAAGCCTGTTTAAATTTTGGAATTGACATTATGTTCTTAAACAATGTGATATTGGCTAGAGTATAAGATCTCCTAAATAAATCAGAGAGTTAAATGGCTGCATGTTTTTAATTAAATACAGTTTTATCGATTCACACAGGCAGGCTCTGTTTGCTGAGGAGGCTCAGTTTTCCATCTTGGGGCTTGCTTACATATTTGAATTGGGGGATGGGAGATTTTGCATTAGTTGATGACCTTGTTGTCATCATTTCATCTCTTGTTGGCCAGATGATGTGTTTTCCCCACAAAGGCGTAGCTTGTATCCTGTTGTTACTTCTCATAAAGAACTGGGCATGGATAAGCACATCTGAGCCTCAGATGTTGTCTTTGTTCTGTGTGTGGAATATTATTGAGGGCTGGGTGCAGAATGGGGTTGCCATCTTCCAGGTGGGGCTTGGAGATAACCCAGAACTACAACTAATCACCAGATGACATAGATTCATCCCCCTGGAGAAAAGGCTGCTTTGGAGGGTGGACTCTATAGTCCCTCTCCTTTTCAGATCCTGCCCTTTCCAGGCTTCATCTCCAAATCTCCAGGAATTTTTCAACCTGGAGCTGGCAAGTTGCAACCCTAATGCAGAAGAAAAAAAGAGAATGCACATCCTAGTGCTGGAAAGAATTGTACTGTCTGTCTGAGACCATATTGGCTTGATCCCTGGCAGACAAAATGGGGCAGAAGAGACAAGGGTTGTCCTCTGAGCAAGTGAAGCCCCAGTGGCCTTGCCACCATCTTGGAGATTTGCCTTAGACTTAAATGGTGGACTGTTGCTTTCTCCACCACCACTGGCCTCAGCAGAACTTCCAGTGCCTCATTTGCTTAGTTGATGATCTGGCCATGGGTGTCAAACAAAACAATCTGGTCTGCTGCTATTGGCATACCTTCTTGGTGTGTGAGAGGATGTTGGCTCCTAATATATTAAAATGCCTCCGGCCAAAGGCAGACAATAGTCTCTCCATGACCCAGAAGAGAAGTTGAATTTTGTAGTATGCCTACTCATCCCACATTTGCCTCTAGTAGCCAGAGTTCATAGGTCTTTCAGGAGGGGACACTGTTGTTTCACAGTTTTTAAGCAAAGTCTCTCTCAAGCCATGTACAAATGTTTGTCTTTCATTCTTCCTGCAGTGCCTCTTAGGGTGCAACTTGATGAGAGATACAGGAAATCTATTATTTGAATCTCTGGGCATGTTTTTTTTTTTTAAAAAGCTGCCCCAGCAGCCCTGCTTTGGATTGGGGCAGAGGCACTGGAGGAGTGGGGTTTAACTCAGGGGCGTTGTACTGATTTGTTATGAGGGCTGGATCTGACGTAAATGGGACTTTGTGGGGCCAGGCCATGCATATCATAAAATGTAATCTCATGTACAGGAGATACGAATTTTATAAAGGATACAGAGAAAACAAAGATTTTTTTTTTTACTTAAAATACAAACATGCTTTAAAGTCTTGCAATGTTTTCTTTAAAATGGAGGTGTGGGGGGATTTGGCAATGTAATTTTACAACTAAAACATCAAGAAAAAGCACAAGGATCACAGCAGAAACTAAAAATATAAACCAAAAATATAAAATGCTCTGGGCTTAGGAAAACATGAAATGGCTGAGCATTGTAAGCTTCTCCCCCTGCCCCCAGGTCTATTCAGATTGGCAGTAGCTCTTCAGTGGAATATCCCCCTTTGGCTGTGGGTTCCCAGGTTAGAGTACACACTAGGCACCAGTTCTAAGATCCATTCAGCAGAGACATGCTGGCTCAAATAATCAACCCTTTATTTGCAAGGTCACACAACTTCAGCAAGGAGCTTCTAACTGGCCATATAAATGCTGAAAAGTGAAACTGAGCTCCACTCCATTAAAATACATTGCAGCACAGACAAAGCTGCAAGGAAAACACAGAATGCATTTTCCATGAAGGTCTCTATGCCCAGAGTAGTCTATCTGGGCACAGAGACCTTAATGGAAAATCCATTCTGCATTTTCTTTGCAGCTTTGCAAGCCCAGAGTTGCTTCCTGCTTCAGCCTGCAAAGACAAGAAAGAAAGAGCTGGGAACTTTGGCAGCCTTGGAGCGTGAAAGGGCGAGGACAAGAGGGAGGGAGAAAAGAGCCCCATGGGTCTGATTAAAGCTGTGTGTGGGCTGGTTCTGGTTTATGGGCTGAACATTTGGCACCCCTGGTTGAACCCTTCTCCTCATGCTGCTTTCACAATAAAAATTGGTTATCCCAAACTGCTGTTAGACCAGATATGGGAAAACTACAGGTACTCCTGTTACACCTCTCTCTCTCTTTTTTAGCACTGGTCTAGTAGTGGCTGGAGGATGGGTAGGAGTTTTTAGTGGGAAAATGCTCCATGAGACAGCCTCACTGACCCAGTATTGCATTTCAGTCCCTATTTGCTTCTTGCTGCCACTTTTGAACCTTGGCCAGCATTTGGGAAGATCCTAGCAAAACGGTCCCACATTTTGCCTTCTTGTGTCATCCAGTTGGACCAACAGTAGTTGTAACAAGGAACTGCAGATCAAAATACGAGGGGACACGTTTCTTGAAAGAGACTGTGTACCTGGACTAGCGCGTTGTTGCGATACAGTGGGTTGAGAAAGAATAGCTACCGCTAGCTTCCCATAACACCAGGCAAGACAAACACTATCTTCAATGTTCAGCCTACTTTTTAATGTGTCGGCCAGTTCATATCCATATCCAAACATGCCATTTCAAAGGGACTTCATGGAGCTTAAGTCTTTGGAACCAAGGATGGTGGCATCTGCCGATTTGCCAACGCAGTGATAAAGTCCAGCTTGCGCTCAGTGTTGTCCACAAGGTTTTGCTGACCCCCAGGAACAAACTGTGAAAACTCAATACACTGGGGGTGGGGTAAGCATGGAAGTCTTGCTCTGCAATGTGCACAGGTCTTAGCATTTTGCCTTTTTGCTAAATGCCCAGCTTATCTAGTGGGAAAAGTTTGAATGCCACAGGCTGTGATTTTTTTTTTTTGCTTGTTTTCACTTGGAACTAATATCTCCATCGTTGTTGTTCAGGTTCTACAGTGGCGGGCGCAGCAGGAAGAGGCCATCCGCCTGGAAGCTGCTATAGCTGCCCGAAGAAAGGAGGAGGAAGATGAGAAAGTGAAGTTCCAAAAAGAAAAGGAAATGCTTCAGAGAGCAGAGGACAAAGAAAAAGTATGAGTAACGTGTGTGGGTTTGAATGGTTTAATATATTTTAAAGCCTTAATGGAAGCGGATGCTTTACATCCTTGTAAACAGCCTTTAGAGTTATTGTAGAGTTTTAACAAGTGCTAAGTGGAGATCTGACAGTGCCTGTTTCAGCCTAAAAACTCTGCGCAGCTTTCGCACAGATTGTGTACAGTTTTGTGATCACTGTTATTAATAGCCTGGCCCTAGACACACGCTCTGTGCCTGCCGTGCAGTCAGCGACCGACTTGTGCCAAACGGCGACTCTCCAGCAGATTTTTGCTGTCAGGTATCTAATGTGGCCAAGGCAAGTGAGGCTTTAAGTGCTGCAGCAAGGTATGCTGCAATGCACCAAATAAGCATCACAGTGTAATGTCTGCACACTGCAATCGGAGCATCGCAGAGGCAGCTTTGCCAAAGAGCGGGCCTGATGCCCGATGCCTGTCACAGGGAAAATAGTGAGGGCCTCGCTCTGGATAACAGAATGTGCATTTGGTTTGCTGATCCGTTGAAAAAAAAAAAGGAGCTGAAAAGAAAATCCTAACAATATTTCGGAAGAAAAATAGGGAATGCCGCAGATCTGTGTACGTGTGGCGCTGCTAGATTTTTTAACCGAGGTTGTTTTCATATAACAATCGTGTTTGTTATAAGAATCAGTTGCTTTAAAATGCATATAACCATTCAGCTAACTTTATCCTTTCTAGTCAATAATAAGGATGCTGGATCATGCAAAATATTGGATCAAGTCTTCTTCTTCTTGTTGTTCACGTTAGGAGCTCCTTTAACTTCTTCAAGGTTTGTGAGGAGAAATATTGTCACTCCTGCATTTTGGCATATGCAAAGGATTTGTATTAATCAGCAAAACAGAAACCAAGGGAAGACAAATGTCTAATTGTTTCCAAGGCAAAGATTGCAGCCGTCCAGCTTTTCCTCATGGAAGTAAGATGTGAAATACTGGGCAAAAGGAAGACTATAAAGGAAGGCTTTCTCCATTGAATTTGCTTTTCCAAAACAAGGCAGAGTATGGCAACAGGAGTTGAAGAATTTTTCCAGGCAGAGATCCAAAGACATGTGCTGACTCTTTTGTGTGTACATTGGGACTTCCTGGTGAATTCTGTCCAAGTCGTAGCTCCTTTTGTATTATCGTGGAGTGTTCCTGCAATCCTTCTGTATTTCAGGAGAGATTTGCCAGGGAGAAGGGAGTTGTTGTTGTTTTTGAAAGAGGAAGTGCCCCAAGCCCTGCTGTTCATGCAAAATGGCTCTCCTGGGTGGTTCCCCACCATGGTCCCCTGTGTTGTACCCCCTGACTTCAGTGTGTTTGAGCATGGGATTAATAATGAATGCTTTTGCCGTGATCCCAGAGCTCTTGAGTTTACCATGAGAAATATTCTATCCTTTTTATAGCAGACTATGGTAACCCATCTGCTTAGGGTCTTCTGGGTCACAGATATGGTTTGCTTGTAATGGTAAATACCATATAGTCAGTAACCACGCCCTAAGGGGTTTATTACCCTCCCATAGGACTGTTCTGTCAGGCATTTGATTGAAGGCAGCAATGATCTGGCACTCTCCTACTACCACCTTCCCCCCTTTTTTCTTTATGTTCCCTCTATCCAGGGGGCTGATGGACACTGAAAGTATCTGCCATCTTGAATGTAAATATAGTACGGCAGGGGTGGCCAACGGTAGCTCTCCAGATGTTTTTTTTGCCTACAACTCCCATCAGCCCCAGCCAGCATGGCCAATGGGGCTGATGGGAGTTGTAGGCAAAAAATCATCTGGAGAGCTACCGTTGGCCACCCCTGCAGTACTGTATTGTTAATGAACTGTTTTAATGTATTTTAGGCTGCGATCACACACACTAAGTAATGCGCTTTCAATCAACTTTCAATGCACTTTCCAACTGGATTTTACCAGTTCACATAGGGCATTTTCGCACTGACCTTAATCAGCAGCGACGCCCCTCTTCACCGCGCAGGATCGGCGCGGATTTTGCACTAATTGCCGCGGAGCACCCGGAAGAGCCGGAAAGTCCCGCGGCTTTTGCGGCGCAAATGGAAACTGGATTTTGGCGGTTTCCGTTTGCGCTGCAAAAGCCGCGGGACTTTCCGGCTCTTCCGGGTGCTCCGTGGCAATTAGTGCGAAATCCGCGCCGATCCTGCGCGGTGAATAGGGGCGTCGCTGCTGATTAAGGTCAGTGCGAAAACGCTCATAGTAAATCCAGTTGGAAAGTGGATTGAGAGTGGATTGAAAGTGCATTATTTAGTTTGTGTGATCTCCGCCTCTATGTTGTTTTAATTTTTATCATGTATTGTGTCCATTCCTGATGTAAGCTGCCCTGAGCCCTGCCTGCAGGGAAGGACGGCCTAGTAAATTGAACATCACCACCCCCTCCATGAATAGACTTCCCCGCGTGAGCCTCTTATTTCCCTAATACGGTATAGAGGAGCACAAGACTATAACTTAGACCTGAATACATACTTTACCAGAGTTGTGGGGTTGTGCTCCTTCACAATGGGGTCTCCTAACAGTCCCTCACTCTCAAGAACAGAGTCCATTATATCCTGAGCCTTTCCTGTTGCTGCTCCACCACTGCTGTGGAACAACCAACTGGAAGAGCTGCAGCACCTGACCTTGAGCCTTTCCAGCAAGGCTGTGGAACAGAGCAATATAAAAGCTCATGGGGCAGCATGAAATTATAGACGTGGGTGTCGAGCGCCGATATTTCTCACTAAGCAGTCTTTTGTTTTAAATCAAAGCTGTTTTATTGTTAGAAACTCAGAAGCTGTACCAAGGACACAAGCCTCGGGAGTAATGACGTATACAGGGTTACACAGTTGCTATATAGGATATCTTCAAAGGTTACATTACAGATGCATACTTGAGTCACGGGTTCAAAAGTTGCTAAACACTATTTTTTTTTATTATTATTAAGGAATTCAGGCTATTAAAAACATCTCCCTTTCTCACACTTCTATAGCAGAAGATAAGAGTTGTCTGTGTGAACCTGTGGGAGAGGCGACTTGAAAGTGGTACCAGCCAGGCTGTAGCATAAACATCCTTGGGCCAGATGGATTTATTACTTGCCCAATGGTTGTAAATAAGGGGGGTGCAGTCGAGAGCTGGTGACCTGCTCTGTGTCTAAGAAACAACCATGTTACAGAAATAAGCGCAACCATGTTACAGAAATAAGCGCGCTTGACAGTGGGTTCAATAACCGGTTTTAATCATTTTAATAGATGATATTATCGCCATGTAATATTTGTTGGTGACTGTAGCCTTGAAATTAAAAGATGTTTGCTCCTTGGGAGGATAGCTATGGCAAACCTAGGCAGTATAATAAAAAGCAGAGACATCACCCTGCCAACGAAGTCCGTATAGTCAAAGCAATGGTATTCCCAGTAGTAATGTATGGCTGTGAGAGTTGGACCATAAGGAAGACCGAGCACAGAAGAATAGATGCTTTTGAATTGTGGTGCTGGAGAAGTCTCCTGAGAGTCCCTTGGACTGCAAGAAGATCAAATCAGTCAGTCATAAGGGAAATCAACCCTGACTGTTCCCTGGAAGGTCAGATGCTGAAGCTGAAGTTCAATTTGGCCACCAAATGAGAAGGGAGCACTCACTGGAGAAGACCCTGATGCTGGGAAAGACAGAAGGCAAAAGAAGAAGGGAACGACAAAAGATGAGATGGCTGGACAATTACTGATGTAACTAACATGAATTTGAGCAGACTTCAGAGGATGGTAGAAGACAGGAGGGCCTGACGTGACTTTGTCCATGGGGTTGCAAAGAGTCGGTCTCGACTGTGTGACTGAACAAGAAAAAAATTTGTTGTTATTGCCCACCTTCAATCTGACTGTGTTAGGTTTTACAAATTCCATGATAAATGGGTTACAAGCAGGGGTGGCCCGATGCCCCATGGTGCCCTAGGCAGGGCCAGCTTGCCCACTAGGTGGTTGCCTAGGGCGCTGGGAGGTTGGGGTGCCAAATTGGGCTCTCCACCCCCCTCCCGGAGCCCCAGGCAAGCACCTAGTTTGCCTGCCTCCCCCACTCACCCGTTGCTACCTCCGCCCGCCACCACTGCTGCCACCGCCCACCCCTCCATTCTCTTCCCTTCACCCCCCCGTGCCCCCCATGCCTCCTCCCCTCCCCGCCGCACCTCCTCCTCCCTCCCTTCAGACCCTTCCCCACCCCATGTCAATTTCAATGCCAGAACTGGCTCTAGCGCCGCTTTCCAGCTATCTAAAGCCCCACCCCCCACCGGCCGATCACTCAATTGCGGGTAAAACCACACCGCAGGGCTGCGCTCACAGTCTGTCAGGACCAACATCCTGAAAGGGCAACCCCACTGCTGCTTTATCCTCCCCTCCCCACTTCCTGGATGGTAGAGGAGTCAGCCTTTCAGGACGCTGGTCCTGACAAACTGCAAGCGCTTCCCCACGACACAGTTTTATCCATGATTGAGTGATCGGCCGGGGAGGGGGCTTTAGATAGCCAGAATGAGGCACTAGAGCTGGTTCTGGCATTGAAATTGACATGGGGTGTGGAAGAGTCCAAAGGAAGGAAGGAGGAGGAGGTGCGGTGGGGAGGGGGGGAGCCGTGGGGGGAGGTGCAAGGGTATTTGGAGGGGTGCCAGGCAGCGAGTCTGCCTAGGACACCACGGGGCATTGGGCCTTTCAAGTGGGGGAAGCGAAGGGAAGGGAATGGAGGGGCAGGCGGCAGCAGTGGTGGCAGGCGGCGGTAGCAGCAGGTGGGCATGGGAGGCAGGCAAACTAGGTGCTTGCCTAAGGCACCGGAAGGGGGGTGGGGAGCCCAATTTGGTAGGCCTAGTTTGCCTACATAAGAACATAAGAGAAGCCATGTTGGATCAGGCCAATGGCCCATCCAGTCCAACACTTTGTGTCACACAGTGACCAATATATGTTTGTGTGTGTGTGTATTGCCTAGTGGGCAAGCTGGCCCTGGTTACAAGGTTTTCCAGCTGTTTTGTGTGCACTCAAGTTTGTCCTCATAGGAGCAAGGCTAAGAGTGCAGAAATAGCTCTGCTGCAAGATGTGGCGATGATAGGCAGAGTATGCCATGGAATATCAGTTGTTGATGAGGGCAGTGGCGATATTGCTTTCGTTATGCCATGCTGGTCAGCTTCGTGGAAGCAGGATACTGAGCTAGATGGATCTGTGGTCTATCTCAACAGTACCCTCATGTTCTGGCAGGGACCTCATCCAACTTTTCTTGTAGCCCTAGCCAGTGACTAGCTGAACACTGCAGATGGCTCTGACCATTCTTTGCCACGGCCAGGACTGTCACACTGGATAATACACATGCCCTGAATCTTAACTACCCCTGATTATTAATAGGGAGGTGTTTCACTTCAGGCAACAGCAGATGTAGGTAATACTACTGTAGGATTTTGTTATTGTCGTTTTGCCTCTTGGACTTGGACATCTTGCTTCTCCCATGGTGGAGAGAGTAAAGAGGGAAAATGAGGTGTTTGCTATGCAGTCTGCCGCTACACTCAGCTAAAAGTGGAGCTTTCCTCCAGAATTAGAAACCTTCTGCAGAAGGAAAGCCTCTCCTCCCAGGCAAAGACTCTTTGGCATGGAGAAAGGCCCACACCAAGCTGAGCGGGATGGGTAAGGTACAATGTAGTCATTCAAGTGTCTCCCATTGCTTCCAGCAAAAACATATAGGGCATTTGAATAGTTACACCCAGGGCTCGGTGTAAGGGCTGTGTGGCCTAATATGCAAATGGGTTCCTGCTGGGCTTTTTCTACAAAAAAGCCATCTGTGAAACAATGGTGACATCAGGGGGTGTGGCCTAATACATAAATGAGTTCCTGCTGGGCTTTTTCTACAAAAAAAGCCCTGGTTACACCAATTACTTGGTAAGGATGGGCATTAATGAATTAAAATCTGAAACAGATCACATCTATGTGAACAGTGCAATTCAAAGCAGCTACACCCTTCTAAGCTCACTCTCTTCAATTCTAACTCCACTTAAAATTGCAGTGCAAAATCTCATTGCTAAAAAACGATGGCTGTTGGCACACTTCATAAATTATCATTATTGTGACATCTCAGTTCTCTGCATTTTACATTTATACAATGCAAGGGCAGCAGCAGGAGGGATAGCGAGGAGATAAAACGACTCTGCAGATAATCTAAGTGACAGGGGCATCTTCGTACCAGAAGAATTAGCAGATGTTCCTGCTGAAGAGGATCATCCCAGTAGGCATTTTTTGTGCATGGAATTTCCAAATTCTGCCAATCACTGCACCATCTAAGTAGCTTGAGTAAGACTTGGAGAGGGTGTATTTGGTTGTGTATTCTGTTTTCCTTTCTAATGTTGCACCCTTTAGGGGCATCTTGCTTGTCCTTTGTAGACTCCATTCAGCCCTGTGGGCTGGGGTGGGGACCGGAGACACATAGCGTTAGTTCCTCTCTCGTTTTGCTGCATTTGATTGACTGATTTCAGTATTTCTCTCAACCTGACTCTGGTAATCAAGTCGGACAGGGTGGAGAAAAATAATGAAAACCAGCCGTGTGCAATGTAGTAAGGCAGAGTGGGAAGGGGTTAGCTGTTTTCACCAGTGTGTGCTCAGTTTGTTTTTGGAAATATATCCAGCCTCTCACCTGCTCGAGAATCTCAGAAATGCTCACAGGCCAGCAATCCACACTGTCATACTGCATGGTGCCAACACCGCTAACACGAATGTTAGAATGGGTCTGTTTTCTCCTCTCCGCTTAGAATTTGGTAAGCAGGGGGATGGTTTGGATAGATTCTCTTGCCTGAGAATGTCATCCCAGTTGGATTCGGGGAGAAAGTCAGGCAAATAAACAAGGATGGGGGGAAAAGACAACTAACATGAGTAACGACGATAGTAAGATGATTTTTTTTTTTAAATTGCAATTAAAACTAACAAACCAACGCACTGTATGCAGCCGTACTCCTTCCATCGCGTATACCCCGCTCACGCTATTCTTCTTCCCATTTTCATGGAAAGAAGTGTGTGGCCTGTTGGTAGGAAGCCAGGGTGAAAAGTCAGAGCAGTGGTTACGAATGCCCCAAACCGTCATCCGTGTCTGTGTGGACAATGGCAGCTGTGGGTCTTCTTTCGTGCCAGCGGCGCGCTTGAGTTTGTTTGAGAACATTGCCTCTCCAGGGTTGATCCCCCCCCCTCCTTATCTTCCCTTGCATAGAATAATTACACTGGCACCCTAGTGGGAATCTGAATGTATTGTTGATTGTGTTTTATTTGCACGGGTAAACACTCTCTAAAGCAGCACACTATTGCAACAAGATATGGTAAAGATTATACACGAAACGTAACCTTTGGGGAAGACGCATAGACTCAAGAAAGAACTGTGCATATCATTCTATCCAAACCTCAGATCGTTTTGCTGCCTGCACGTGCCTCCCCCCAGCCTCGTCCACACCCGCCAAGGTGCTAGGGCTTGGTTGGGAATGGAGTGTATATAGGGTTGCCAATCCCTAGGTGGGGGCAGGGGATCCCCCGGTTTGGAGGCCCTCCCCCTGCTTCAGGGTCGTCAGAAAGCAGGGGGAGGGGAGGGAAATGTCTGCTGGGAACTCTATTATTCCCTATGGAGATTTATTCCCATTGAAAATCATGGAGAATTGATCCGCGGGTATCTGGGGCTCTGGGGGGGGGGCTGTATTTTGAGCTAGAGGCACCAAATTTTCAGTACAGCATCTAGTGCCTCTCCCCAAAATACCCCCCCCCCAAGTTTCAAAACTATTGGACCAGGGGGTCCAATTCTGTGAGCCCCAAAAGAAGGTGCCCCTATCCTTCATTATTTCCTATGGAAGGAAGGCATTGAAAAGGTGTGCCGTCCCTTTAAATGTGATGGCCAAAACTCCCTTTGGAGTTCAGTTATGCCTTGATCTTGGCTCCACTTATAATGTCTCCTGGCTCCACCCCCAAAGTCTCTTGGCTCCACCCCCAAAGTCCCCAGATATTTCTTAAATTGGACTTGGCAACCCTAAGTGTATATGATGCTGATTACAGGTCTTATATTCAGATAATTATGCCAGAGAGGCTGTTGACCCTCATACTGTTTTTACGAGGAAGCATTATTTATCTCTTATGCAATACTCTATAAAACTAGGCAATTAATGAAATAGGGCAGATTTTATTATAAGGCATAAACACGTCCGGAGATATTTAGCAGGACTATTGTCATAATGAGATGGCAGTTGCCCTTACCATCCTAGCGGCAACATAAAGACGGCTTAAATAAAACTCTGGTTAAGATTAATAAAGTCGTCTTATATTTCAGCTCACAGTTGTTGTTGTTGTACAAGTCCACTAAAATACCAGCATTTCTGGAAAGAACTGCCTTTCACTGAACGTGTCTAATGACTCTTCTCAATGTGATGACATGAGTGCATTTTAAAGGAGATTAGTCTCGGAAGTCACTGAGCCGTAAACATTTTGAGAAGCCTAAACTACTTTTACAGAGCATGCAAAACAGATATATTTAGGTATATATTTAGATATGTTTTACAAAAGGATTACAAAACGCTAGTGTAATGGAACAGCACGAGAAGCCACTTCTTGTATTGTAGGCTCTTGCACTGATTTGTTGTATGTATCACCTCCCTTTTCTACTGCAATGCCCCCTGACTTTGTAACCCCTTTTCATTGTAACCCCTTTTCATTGTAACCCCTTGTAACCCCTTTTCCACGCCTTAGGCAGTTTTTGATGCATTAGATCAGGGATGGCCCAACTGCAGCTTAGGAGACATATGCAGCTCTTTCACGCATATTGTGTGGTTCTCAAAGCCCTCGCCACCCCATTGGCCAGCTTGGAGAAGACATTTGTCTCTTTAAATCCTCTCTTCAAGCCAAGCCAGCTTGCAATTTGGAGAATGCATTTAAAGTTACAGTTGTTTTCTTTCCATCTTTCTCTCCCTCGTCTGCTTTCTTTCCACCTTTCTTTTTCTTTCCACATGTCTTTCCTTTTCTCTCTCTTTCTCCCCTCCCTCCCCCTCTAAAGCTAAATGTGTTCTCCAAGTCCCACCCCATTGTTGCGCAAGCTGGCTGACTTGGCTCAGAGAAGCATTGCCAGCTCCAGGCTATGAAATAAATAAGATGTTGTGCCAGCAGCTCAAGGCTGTTTTTATTCTTTCCTGACTCGCTCTCTCTCTCTCTCTGTTCAGTAAATCGGACAGGGGCATGGCCAGCATCTCGGGAGTTGGCAGGCCAGAGCAAATCCAGTCAGGTTCACGTCTCGCAGCTCTCAAACGTATTTATTCTGGGTGACTCTTACGTTAAGCAAGTTTGGCCACCTCTGCCTTAGATAGCTTTTAGTTCATGCTTTCTCCCAGTTCTGTCTTACTGCAGGGTTTACTGGAAGTATTTGCTGTCTCATCAGACTGCATTACCTATTTTTTAAACTTCCTTAAGTCTCAATGAGGAAATGCAGCTATAGATGATGATGATGATGAATTTTCCAGTAACTTATATGAAATGTTTGTCTCCTTAGGAGAGTTGCCGTTGTATAGAGTTCCTCCAAATCCCTAGCTCAGAAGTAGCACCATTGGCTTAGTTCAAATCCATCCATAGAAGGTGGTAGTTTAAACAGACTGGGAAAATTCATGCGTCGCATGCTCAGAAGGTGTTCCACATACCTAAACAACACGTTTGGAGGACTCTTTACCCCACAGCTTTGTAGGAGTTTTTTCACTCCTCCATTTGAATTTGCTTGCAGAAGTCTTCATATGGCTATTTAGTGCATATCAGGTACGCTGATCAGATGTGTATCTCCAGAATGTGGAAGAGTGCCGGAAGTCCAGCTTCCTCTTCAAAAGAATTAGGTGGGCAGTATCACATCCTACACTTTTTATTTTACTAGCCCAGTAGTTTGATGACCCATTGAGAGTGCAGACTGCCATCTAGTGTAAATTTGGGTACCCTCAGGAATATCATCAGGCGCTCTAACCATTGGGCTCATGGCAAAACAAAGAGGACCAAAGCTCTTAAAGTTCTTTTAAGATCTCATAAAACACATGTAGAAACAAGGGATTATTTATGTACTGGAAATTCTTCCTAGACATTCTAGAACATATTCATTTGCATTACTTTTGCTGTTTTTTGTTTTTAACGATGCTATTAATTTTCTTAGCTGTAAATTATTGATGCATATTTTCCATCTTAAGTTCAACTGAATGATGTATCCCCTGCTCCCTACCCAGGGTAAATGTTATAAATCATACCCTTTTGTTGTAATCACAGTTTTATTCCTCTTGCTAATATTAAATGCCAATATTTATTTCTCTGAAGAAATGGTAGTTAATGCGCCCTCGGCTTAGCACTTAACTTTTTTTTTGTTTCACTGGGAACAAATAGTCGATTTTTTGCAGATTGCCTCCTTTGTCTGTTTAGCAAGTTCTAAGTATGACTATAACTCTAACTGCTGCCTTCAGCTGTTCTTGTGCAGACTTCCCAGAAAAATGGAAGGACATGAGCCACTGCTGTTGAATGTTGCAGCCGATCCCATGTGTTCAGACACTACCTTCTGGGAAAGCATTTCCATCTGATAGGTCTCTTCGGTTGCCTCTCTCCATACCTCTCTTTAATAGCAGATAAAAAGCAGCTTCTGATCCTGGCTGTACTTAAGGATGCCAGGCCTTACCTGGCTCCCAGCGGTGGGAACTCTATGGCACCATAGAGTTTTTACCCAAATTGCTAGAGCATCTCCAAGTGACTTGCCAGGTGTGATGACATCACTTCCAGGTAACATCATTGTGATGGGCACGTTGGGCACAACAGAACTCTTTGGGGGCGGATTGAGGGCCCCAAAACTGGGGGAACCCCTGCCCTCAGTGGGAGTCTGGGAAGCCTAGCTGTATTTCAGCTGGGGCACTGCATGTTCAGAGACAGGCTTCCAAGCATGTATCTCTGGACAGAGATTGCCAGCTCCAGGTTGAGAAATTCCTGGAGATTTGTGGGCAGATCCTGTGGAGGGTGTAATCTTGGGAGGGAGGGAGCTCAGTGGGGATGTGATGCAATAGAGTCTACCCTCCAAACTGCCATTTTCTCCAGGGTAACTGACATCTGTAGTCTGGCAATAACGTGTAAACCTGGGAGAACTCCAGACTGCACCTGAAGGTTGACAAGCCCAGTGGACCGCCACACACATACTCATAGGAAGATGTGTATGAGGAACCTCTTTGATGGAGGCACTACATTTCTCCTGATAAGTTGTTTGGTAGAAAATGAGAAGAGGAGAAGAATGAATCCAGTCCGTCCCACTGTCACTCCAGATTAGCTACTTGGTTTGGGTTTTCATTACTTCGACAATGTTTTGCTTTTAGATGAAAGTAGAAATCTTTCTGACACTAAAAGCAGACTGCCTCATTATTTCCCAGACATGTTGGGTGTCAAGAAGATAAGGCAGTTAAGTAAAATGGACGCAGTCTCTTCCATGGCCACTACTAGGGTTCACAAGAACCGAAGCATTTTACTCAATTTCAGTCTCCTCTTGGTAAGTTATATCTGAATAGGCTCTTCATCTGTGGATCTTCACAGCCTTCCACTGAATGTCCTAGCTTTTCTTCTTTCCACATGACCTGAAGGACTGTGCTCCTTGGTTCTGTTTTTAGATGAAGAGCCTGTTCAGATATAACTTACCAGTAAAAGACTTCAATATTCTAATAAAATTCCTTTTTTTAAAAATTACAATTGGTTTGGTCATTTCAAAAGATATCTATCTGAACTAGTATACGCTTTGTGGCAATCCTAAATAGCTCTACCTAGGTCTGCCTCTGCTAATTCCCCCATAAGAAGAGGAGACCCCAGCATTTCTGGTAACAAGGCAACAAGGATGATTCAGTCATCATTTGATAACCACAGCATGAGGTGATGACTCGTTATGTATTAACAAAGTAATAATATATAGATCCATTCTCAGGTGCTGGCGTATTTGCATTAATATGCTTGAAGTTGACTACAATGAACATTGCCATCGGTCTTCTCAGAGAAAGCTGATTTTTTGCTCCTGAGTCAAGAAGAGGGTGACCAGCCTCCAGGTGGCAGTTGGAGATCTCACACTGTTACGAATGATCTCCAGACAACCAAAATCAGCTTCCCTGGATAAAACGGCGGCTTTGGAGAGAGGACTCTATGGCATTATAAACTGCTGAGGTCCCTCAAGAATGATTTATCTGTTTCTTCTCACTGGTCCATGAAGTGGCTGATGTGTGACTCGGTCTGTGCTTCAGTACTTCTCTCATTTGAATACGTGGAAAATTTATTTTGTATAAATTATTGTTTAATATATTTTTAGCAGTAGATCTTAACCATCTGCAGAGAGCTAAAAACAAAGCTAATGGTGATTCAAAGAAGTGAAGCTTTTTGGGGGGAAGGGTAGAATTGAACTGCCTTTCCTTTTGAGTTTATTCAAGAGAAGAAACTGTCATTTCAATTTAATTAACCTTTTGGTATATCTCTATTGTGAGCTGACTTTTTTTTTGGTTTGCTTGCAACAGAGGAAGTTCTTGTCCTATTAATTAGCCTTTGCTCTGAGCAAACACATCTATGGTAGTTGAATGTCATTCGGTAAACATTGCAGCCAAATCTCTGGTTTCTAAATCTGTAAAAGTGTTTTCTGTATATTTTCTCACGTTAATGGTATCAGATCTTTTATTTAAAAAGTCAGAAGGGGGAAAAAGCAAATCCCTAACTAGGTTTGTTGCAGTTTTTGTCTTTCTCTGGTAGAAGAAGAAGAAGATGTTGGATTTATATCCCGCCCTCCACTCTGAAGAGTCTCAGAGCGGCTCAAAATCTCCTTTACCTTCCTCCCCCACAACAGACACCCTGTGAGGTGGGTGGGGCTGGAGAGGGCTCTCCCAGCAGCTGCCCTTTCAAGGACAACCTCTGCCAGAGCCATGGCTGACCCAAGGCCATGCTAGCAGGTGCAAGTGGAGGAGTGTGGAATCAAACCCGGTTCTCCCAGATAAGAGTCCGCACACTTAACCACTACACCAAACTGGTGCCTTCTTGGATGCTACTTTTGAAATTTACAGTGTTCTCTGGCTATAGGGTTGCCCAGTCCTACCTAGCAGCCAGCAGGGGGCTCCTGGGTCTCTTCCGGAAGTGACATCATCAAGTCCCTGATGTTGGGGGGGGGTGACGCTCAAGTTTTGGGGCAAAATCCTATGATTTGTAGTCAATTTTACTATAAATTTTTGCCCAAAAACTAGAGTGTCACTGAGCAGGTGATGCATCATGTCAACTTTTGGGCCAGTTGGGATTTTCTCCCACCGGCAGCTGGTTGGCGATGAGGAAGTGGCCTGAACAAATGAGGGTTCCCCTGCCCCCAGCAGGAGTCCGGCAACCCTATCTAGCTATCTGTAAGGCTTGGTTTTGAGTATAATACTCAAATGGCAAAGGAACTCGCCTTTTTTGAGTTCGCACTCACATGGCATCTTGTTCAAACTTGACTGCTATCTGTGAAAAAAATGATACACATACTTCCTCTGCCCAGGTAGCAGCTCTGTTGAAAAGAGATGCCATGTGAGTGCGAAGTCCCATGGGTGAGTTCTTTATGCCTTGCCAGCGTCGTGTTTAAATCAGTCCTAATTCTTTGATTGAAGATAATTTGCTTCCTTCCTGATAGGCAGCGTGATAAAACCTGTCTCTAATTCCTATCGCCAAAAAAGATGGAAACAGAGAATGCTATAACAGATGCCACCAGGTGTAGCAATTCTTCAAGACAGTTTCTCCACTTTCAGTTTGAGAATATGAAATGGAAGGTTAAACTGTTATTGCTGGCAATCTGCTTTGGGCAAATTATTATAAAAACAGAGACAGCCTTTATTCAGAGACAGAAGTCCCCCCCCTTTCATTATCACCTCTGTGTTATCTTAAACCTTAGGTGAAAAAGTACTGGGCTGAAAAGCAACGCAAGTGGCAGGAATTAGAAGCAAAAGATCTACTGCGTTTGGCGGAATTTAAGAAATTAATGGCTGAACAAGCCATTAAAGACAAAGAAAGGTAAGGCAAAAAAAAAAGGGGGGGGGGTTTCTTGTTCACGAATGGGAGCAAAACTTCTTTTGTTTATATCTCTATATATTATATCATGATTATTCCTAATGTTAATAATATTCTTAAGATTATTTTTCTTAAAATTATTTCTATGTGCTTTATTTATCTATTAACGTGCCTTATTATCCTTCCATTATTATCCTTATTATCCTAGTGCATTATTATCCTTCCATTCCTCCAAGACTTTCACAGCAGCTGCCCTTTCAAGGACAAGCTCTGCGTGAGCTATGGCTAACCCAAGGCCATTCCAGCAGCTGCAAGCTGAGGAGTGGGGAATCAAACCTGGTTCCCCCAGATAAGAGTCCGCACACTTAACCACTGCACCAAAGAGCAGTTCTGCCATCTCCTTTTGATAGTCACAACAGCTTTATGAAGTAGGTTAGGCTGAGAGAGAGTGTTCCAAGGTCACCCAATGTGTGTCATACAAGAGTGAGGATTTCAATCCAGGCGTCCCAGACCATAGTCTGACATCTAACCACTGTGCCACACTCCATTTTCAAAGCAAATACATTTAGTCGGTTATTGTGGCAGCACTTACATTCTTTCCCCATACATTCCACTGCTCTCATGATGTGAACCAGCCCCAAAGTTTAGTTCCATACAGTTCAGAGGGGTGTGCAGAGTACTGACCTCACATCTTCTCCCGAAACTATTTGGACTAGTTTCCAGAATCTTCTCTGAATACATGAAGCTGCCTCTTACAGAGACATTGGACCATCTCTAGCCCAGCGATGTCTGCTCTGATTATCCACAGCTTCCTCTAAGGTGCCAGCAATATGTCTTTTGTCTATGACAGCTACACTGTAGCTTTTGGCTGAAAACATTGATTTGAGTGTGGGTGAAGCAGAGAAGAACAACTCTCAAACTCTGTCAGCTTCCGTTCCAAGATAAGGATGCCCTCCAGCTTTCCTGTGGTTCTGATTAGGCTGTCTAGTTATGTTTAGGTATCTATTTTTTTATTCTTGTGTCAACCACAAGCAAGGGAAATTAAACATCTCCATTAAGGCAGCAGTAGAGGGTATTAGTAGCCTTCTAAGCTTAGTTGCATGGCACCAAACCCCTTGTTTTTCTATATGAGTACAGTATGTAGGTCCATAAGGTCATTTGTCAATTCCTTAGAACATGTTTCATCTGATGCCTTCAGTGCAGCTGTTAATCCTTCCAGGAACTGAGCTCTCTCTGAAAATTTTGCCCGAGGCTAATAAGGGTCAGGAGCACTGTCATATGAACATATGAAGCTGCCTTATACTGAATCAGACCCTCGGTCCATCAAAGTCAGTATTGTCTTCTCAGACTGGCAGCGGCTCTCCAGGGTCTCAAGCTGAGGTTTCTCACACCTATTTGCCTGGACCCTTTTTTGGAGATGCCGGGGATTGAACCTGGGACCTTCTGCTTCCCAAGCAGATGCTCTACCACTGAGCCACCGTCCCTCCCCTAAAGAACATATGAACATATGAAGCTGCCTTATACTGAATCAGACCCTCGGTCCATCAAAGTCAGTATTGTCTTCTCAGACTGGCAGCGGCTCTCCAGGGTCTCAAGCTGAGGTTTTTCACACCTATTTGCCTGGACCCTTTTTTGGAGATGCCGGGGATTGAACCTGGGACCTTCTGCTTCTCAAGCAGATGCTCTACCACTGAGCCACCGTCCCTCCCCTAAAGAACATATGAACATATGAAGCTGCCTTCTACTGAATCAGACCCTTGGTCCATCGAAGTCAGTATTGTCTTCTCAGACTGGCAGCGGCTCTCCAGGGTCTCAAGCTGAGGTTTCTCACACCTATTTGCCTGGACCCTTTTTTGGCGATGCTGGGGATTGAACCTGGGACCTCCTGCTTCCCAAGCAGATGCTCTACCACTGAGCCACCGTCCCTCCCCTGTCTAAATATTTTCAGTAGTGATTACACAAATCCAGGAACTTCAGTGACGACAACAGTTCAGGTTCCGATGACTTCGATTTGGAAGGGATTTCTCTCCCGCCTCCCCCAGTAATATCTCCGGTTGAGATAAATACTTCCCTAATGAGGCTCAAAAGACCTTTGGCTGAGATAAATCCTTGAGAATTAATGTCCTCGATGAATAAAAAAATGTGCTAAATGGCTGTTGTTATAAGTGGGTTAAAGCAGGGAATGTTTATTTGAGATGTGAACGGTATGTAAATGTCATATTGCTTTGCTGCTGTAACTCCAGGCAACCTGTCTTCATCAGCTTGAGTTACATCCAAGCTCTGAGACACCTATGCTGTTCCCCGGAGAGATCTTTTGAGCTAGCATCCCATGGTTGCTCCGCTCTATCCTCTAAGTATTATACAAGCTTCTGGATGTCAGCCCCCAGGCTTCTGCCAATAGTGGTTTCTCCTGCTTCCTGGCTGACACTGGCTCTTGCTTACAAAGCTTTGATTCTCAACCCAAGCCAGCTTCTCCCCTCCCCCACCCCCGCAGCTCAACTGCTTTTACCAGACAGGTAGGACTTCACAACGGAAAGTTTCATGCACTCTCTTGCCTTCCCAGGTGCTTTGAGTGACATCTGTTTGTCTTTTCTGGCAGGAGTGTGTATAAACATTTACAGAGCCTTTGAATGCCAAAAGCATTTGATTCCAACGCACTGTCAAGTCTTCCTTGTGTATTAATGTCAGTTTGCTCTTTTCACAGCTTCCTTTGCCACTCTTTTACGTCTCTGACTTTCCTCCTTTTTCCTTAAGAGTCCTTTCATTTGGTTTGTTTTCTTTCTTTTAACCCACCCCCCACAGATTTGATCCCCCCCCCACCCCTACAGCAATTCACCTGCAGTTCTTTCAAGCTCCAAACGAGAAGCTTCAGGGTGTGTTATCTTCATTGATCTGCCTTTGAGCTCCATTCATTATATAACCTCTGCTCTGAGGCATCAGTTCTGTTTAAAGTACTCACTTATCATAGCCTATCCCTACTGATGTAAAAGGCGCACATTTCCAGGATCTGATGACTGGTCGATCTGTGCAACCAAATCTGTATTTTAAGTGTCAGGAGAGAGATGCAGTTGTGAATTCAGGTCTTGATCTTTGTACCTACATGAGCTCCTATATGTGAACACCTAAGATTTATAGTTGTTGTGAATTTGACCCCGGAGGGGGGTGTGTGTGCAAATAGCAGATGTCCTCTTTGTTTGGATAAGCAGTTTTAGTGGTTGAGGGTAAAATGGAAGAGAGGAGAATGATGTAAGCTACATTGGGTCCCCATTGGAGAGAAAGGCAAGATGAAGATGAAGCAAATAAATAAATTCAAAGCCATCTTCAATTCCAAAGTTACACGCCCTTATGGATTACGGAATTTGTGGAAGTGAAGACTAAAGAGATCCTTATTTTAATAGCTGAGATCCTGATTTTAATAGGTGAAAAAAAAATAAAGACTAAGGAGATCCTTATTTTAATAGCTGAAAAAATATATAAGCAGACAGCCATTTTGGAATTCCATCACATTAGAAGGTGGGAGATGAGATTCCGTTAAGAGATTTATGGTGTAGTCCTAGGCCGAGTTACTTCCTTCTAAGTCTATTGAAGTCAATAGGCTTAGAAGGGTGTAACTATGCTGAGGATGGCAATGTTTGGTCCTTCTCATAAACTTTACTGTAGGCTAAACATAAAAATGTCAACCATGTATACTTGGGCTCAAACTTAATCATATCACAAGCCCAGGCCAAATCAATATTCCTGAAAAGGTGAGTAATCCTGTCAGCAGTTACTGGCTTCAATGATAAAACTGTTGTAACTAGAAATTGATGGGATAAAGAAAAGTCCATCTTCTTTGGCTCAGCATATCACTGGGAGAGCCTGGGTCCTTATTAGAATTATTAGTTCTTCACTTAGGGAAGGGAAGATCCAGGACAGCTATGAATCTTCAGCTATTTGGGTCATGTTAGCTAAAAACAGCACTATATTGTACACAAACTTCCTAGCCAACTGTTTTCTCTTTCAGCCATCCCTTTTTGGGGGGCAGGTTTTTGAAGGACTCTTGACACTCCAAAACACCATTAGTTTTCCCAGACTTTCCAGTCTGTTTATTTTGCTGTGGTTTTCTTGTTTCTAGATATGGAACCAACTGCTTTTGTGGCCTTGGGTAGTAATCATCATTTTGAGATGGATGGTGGCAGGGACATTCATCCTTTATTACAAATCTCTGAGAAGTTCCCCTGCCAGAACTTTATTCCTGCAAATAAAAGCTTAATTGCCCAGTATGGCGTTTGGGTTATTGCTTGCCAGGTGAGGCTGTGCATGATAGGGCCTGATTTTGCTTAGGAGCTTGAACAAGGCTGTGGTCCCCATCGCAGTGAGGAAAATTAAAGTATCTTTCGGTGTAGTAGAGTGCTGTATTATCCCATCCCATCCAGCTTTGGTCTTTTGTTGTCAGACTGTGCCAAACCTTGAAAAAACAAACAAATGTAAAGTGTCAGAAGTTACAGAGCTGTAAGTGAACAGTATTGACTACAGAGCTTTGTGTTTTCATATATTACTTCTGAGAGAATTGTGGGTTCCAATTTTAGTAGTGGGGTGTTTATCAGTTTACCAGGAAATGTAGTCTTAAAAGAACAGAGTAATAACGGGACGAAAGCAGAAATTGAACCTGCAGGCAGCTTACATGGGGGGGGGGGGGCAGGGCACAATGGAAAGAAAGGGGCAAGAAGAGGCTGCTTCTGCTGTCGAAAGGCAGAGGAGGCCCCAATGTCCTCACTGACATACGTGAAATAAGAATGTAGGCATGGAATGGCAGAATTGGCACCGGATTGGTGCACAACTGATGACTAGGTAGGAATGCCTAGAGGAGGCTGCTGAAGTTGGAATCTGCCCTGAGCATCAAGAATGCAGATGTCTCAATTACCCCGGGGGGGGGGGGGGGCAGGGCCATACTTAGTAATCTATGTTAAATTATTTAAATATGAAATCTACTTGCTGGCTTGGTGCTGTAATAATTGATTGTACTGAAATATGAAATCATTTATATTTCCAAAAAAACATATGCCATCAACCACTAATCACGTGGTTTTAAAAATATAATTTTCACATGTAATAATCTGAATTTCAGTCAAAGAAAGAGGACTCTGTGAGAGGAAAGATGTCATGAACTCCTTCACTGAGCCAATTCGAGTAAATATTTCGTTTGTGTATGAAATGAAATACTTCCTCCCCCTCTCTCTTTTCCTCAAAATTTAGGCTATGTGGCTTGCCCAAGGTCACTGATTGTGCTTCATGGCTAACCATGTACAGATGCATAGAGACAAAAAAAAAGAATGACTATTTCAGTATCTTCCTTTTCTTCTTCTTTAATGATGCATGTATCAGGATACAAAAACCACTATAACTTCCAGCATTTAAGCCATGGGCCTATTTCCCCCCTGCCCCCTCCCCTCAACACATGACTACAGACAGAAATATTTTAATGTCCTCCATTTCTTCTCCTCTACAGCTCCAAATCCCAAGATACCAAATTCACTTCAACTTCCAGCATGTGAACCTGTCCCCACCCCTCAAAATACATTGCTAAAGGCAGAAATATTCCTATCCTCTCCAATCCTTTTTCTCTAAAGCTGCAACTCCCAGGATACCAAAATCACTTTAACTTCTAGAACATTGTCTGCTTGATGATCCACAGGTTGAAAGTAGGGTTTTAAGCAGAACGTCCAAAGATCTCAAGGTAAAAATAATGTAAGGCAGTGGAGGGTACTCCTGTGTGACAAGTAAATGTCCCAAAGTCCCAGAGAGAGAAAGCAGAGTTGACAGCCTGTTTATGAGTGGAGAGGATGAGACTGAACAGTTTAAGCCTAGGCAGCTTCATGATCACCAGGGGGGCGGGTACAGCCCTCTCTGGGAAATTCCAGGGGCATGAGTGCCACTAGGGTTGCCAAGTCCAATTCAAGAAATATCTGGGGACTTTGGGGGTGGAGCCAGAAGACATTAGGGGTGGAGCCAAGATCTTGAACTCCAAGGGAGTTCTGGCCATCACATTTAAAGGGACGGCACACCTTGTCAATGCCTTCCTTCCATAGGAAATAATGAAGGATAGGGACACCTTCTTTTGGGGCTCATAGAATTGGACCCCCTGGTCCAATCCTTTTGAAACTTAGGGGGTATTTTGGGGAGAGGCACTAGATGCTATACTGAAAATTTGGAGCCTCTACCCCAAAAACAGCCCAAATTTTCAGTATAGCATCTAGTGCCTCTCCCCAAAATACCCAAGTTTCAAAAAGATTGGACCAGGGGGTCCTATATATATATATAAATTATTGTATTCTGGGGTCATCCTTCCTGAGCTAAGACAAAAATGTGTGAGCTGGAGGCTAAAAATCTGTGAGCCAGCTCTAGGCTTCCCAAATCCCCTGCCTGGGCGGGGAACCCCCGATTTGGAGCCTCATCCCTCCGCTTGGCAAAAATCCAGAAAGCGGGAGGAATGGCGGTCCTTCCCACGCAGCCTAGAACCCAGCAGCTTCTCCTCTCTCCTTCCCACTGATCCCTGATGCTTCTCCTCCTCCTCCTCCTCACCTCCCTTCCCTTTCCTTCCTTCCCTTCCCTTCTCACCTCCGATTGCAGCAGCTTCTCCTTGCCCCTCCCCTTCCCACCCAGCTCCATCACAGCAGCCGGAGCTTTCCCAGGCTGCTTCCTGCCCCGCCCCAAAGGACCATGTGCCTTTGCACAGAGCTTTCCCAGGCTGCTTCCTGCCCCGCCCCGAAGGACCATGTGCATTTGCACAGAGCTTTCCTAGGCTGCTTCCTGCCCCGCCACAAAGGACCATGTGCCTTTGCACCTCCGGAGGTGGTGAAAGGCTTCAACTTTCTGTGTCTGTGTCTGTGTCTTTGTTGCTGTGAAGAAGCTGGCTGGTGAGCAGAGAGCCAATCCCCTACATCAGATTTGCGAGAAGGGGTGTGTGTGGAGGAGAGGGAAACGTCGTCATTATTCCCTATGTGAAATATTTCTCATAGGGTATAATGGGGAATTGATCTGGAGGTTTCGGGGGCTCTGGGGGAGCTATTTTTTGAGGTAGAGGCATCAAATTTTCAGTATAGTATCTAGTGCCTCTCCCCAAAATACCCTCCAAGTTTCAAAACGATTGGACCAGGAGGTCCAGTTCTATGAGCCCCAAAAGAAGGTGCCGCTATCCTTCATTATTTCCTATGGAAGAAAGACATTTAAAAAGGTGTGCTGTCCCTTTAAATGTGATGACCAGAACTCCCTTGGAGTTCAATTATGCTTGTCACACCCTTGTTCCTGGCTCCGCCCCCAATGTCTTCTGGCTCCACCCCCAAAGTCCCCAGATATTTTTTGAATTGGACTTGGCAACCCTAGCCAGCTCACACTAACTCAGTTTAGCGGGAACACTGATGGTAGCTGAAGGGGAGAGATTACTTGACAAAATTCTTAAACTGGGTGAAAGTGTATGCATCACTCTCTGATTGGCTGGTTGACTTTTTAAAGCAAAATAACTGGATGGAAAGCTCCAGACTGATAGAGTGGGTTACCACAACCTTTTGCATCTTAGTACTTTCTTAGTATTCATCAACAGGAGCCTGAAAAGGAGTAAAATGTTTCAACTCTCAGGTTATTAAATTAGGAATGCAAAACTTGAGACCAGATTATGTTATTCCAGTTCTCAAAGGTCATGCAGAAACAGAATTTATCAGAAAAGGAAACGGGGGATACTCTTTCAGTCCCTTACATGCTTTTTGACTGATACAGAAAATAGTTTCTTTGCTGAACTCCTTTGAATCTTATATGGATATTTATTCCTGTCAAAAGTAGAAGATACGTTACTTGGTGAAATATTGTCATATTATAAACGTGTTCCTGATGCTCTTTTAAAGCTGTTATAATAAATATGGTAGCTCAGTTTTCTGTTAAATATGTATGAGACACTATTCTGAAAGCAATTTTAATGAAATTATGCTTATCGGAAATTACATAAATGTGTATTCATGGTACTTCAAAAGATGGTTTTACTGAAACCAATAAACGAAGCTCATTTTTCAAGTTGTTATTTTTACAAAGAATGTTACAATCATGATGCTTAGTCAGAATTGAACATGGGGTGTCGATGGGGAAAGCCGCAGTAACATAATTCTTTATGAATATTCCAATTTCCACACGTAACCAGAGAAAGTGGACTCCACAGTAATAGTATTAGTATTCTCTTCCAGATGTCCTGTGCCTACACAAAGGACATGCCTACACAATTTTAATATGTTGAAGTCCCAAGTGCCCTCATGCTCCTTGTCCTCAAGACAGTTACATATCAGATGTGCCCTTTTTCCCCTTCAGGTTTTTTCCTTATATAAATCCTAGAACTGATTGACCAGAACTTTTATCTCTGTAGATATCAATAGACAGGAGATCAACAACAGGTGGTTTAAAACAGGTTTCCATTCCTTTGAACAATAACAGATGTAATGCCCTTGTACAGAGTCGTGGTGTGGCCTAATTTTGGACAGTGTGTAGAGTTCCAATCGCCATGTCTCAGAAATGATATTGCAGAACTGGGAAAAAGAAGAGTCAGGCAACCCAGTGCTAGGAGACGCCCATCAGGGAAGGCCTTGGTCTCTGTGTCCTGTTACTTGCTTAGCCCCTGTGTGAAACAAGAAGCTGGACTAGATAGACCAATAGTCTGTTCCATCAGGCCTCTTCTTATGTTATTATACATACATTTCTTTTGTCCCAGTATCACCTATTGAAACAATATAAAATATGTTTTCCAGAGACTATGGGTAGTCTCCAGGATACCACACCACGAGTTTGCTTCACTGCTAAGGATTCCTTTTCCACATTCAGCTACAAAGAGAAATGAAATGGTGATTCCACACAAAAATATAGCACTATATTCCTCATGAAATCTGTCATCCATTGGGAAGAAAATGATAGTTTTCTGTTATTATTTGTGTTGCCTTCAGCAAAGACACCATTACAGCGTTCAGTTTTCTTTCTGTTCCTGTGTTTTCAGACAAATCACTAGCGAGCTATTTGAATCGATGGTCAATTGTCAGTTGTTGTTCTATGTGAGGGGGAAATGTGGGGTACTGCTTTTCACTTTGTAGCCAGTCAGAGTCACTACTATGACTGTTAAAATTGTTTATTAGTATAAAGTTATTCAGACAACCATTTTAAAGAAACAAGAAGGAGACTTCCAAGGACACTTGGTGGTGGAATATACCATCCCTCTGCTTCCTCTCTTCTTGCTTGCCCCAACACCTCATTACATTTTTTTTCTCTCTCTCAGCCCCACTACTCTTTTCTCCTGCCCTCCTGTTGCTTCTTCTGCATCCTCTTCCTTCATCTGATGCTGCTTCCACAACTTTCTCCCCGCCCCCTGCCATTGTATCCACTTCTTCCACTTCCTTCCCACTGCACAATCTCATCCTCCAACTCCTTCCTCTCCATCCCATTTGCTGTTCTTTTTCATCCTGTGTTCACCTACTGCCAAGACCAGCTTCCTTATGACCTCCTATCATGATCTGTACTATGCTGTGAGACAGAGGCCTAGTGGGCCTAGGGAGCCTGTGAGGCCTATGTTGCAGTAGGGGGAGATAGCCTACAGTCAGTAGAATGCTTGACGCTTGTTTCAGCCAATCGGCATCCAAGTAGGCTCTGAGGAGAATTGCTTAAAAGTTCTCTCAGGAGACAAATGTTATTCTTTCCTCTGGTGAGGTCAAGCAAGCAGGATGGCTGCTGTTTAGGAGGAGGACCCTCACTCTGAGGAAGAGAGTGAGCTGGCCGAGGCCTGGTGGCCTAACAGACAAGGGACAGTTTAGTCTAGTCATGTTAGGGACTTTATGTTTATTTTCTTTCACCCACGTTACTTTATAGTTTTAAAGCACCTTATCTGTTTACTTGCTCTTATTGATTTTCCTGTTTAAAGTAAACCTTTTTGTTGTTCTTTGTTACTCTGCCTGGTCTACACACCTATTTTCTTGGCCAAAGCAAGGGAGATCTGAAGGGCCTGGAAAGGTACTCTGGGCCTTCCCAAGGGACCTTACTTCCAGAGAGGTGGCAGCATCAGGTGGACCCCCACCTGTGTCATGACACCTCCCACCACTGCTAATGCTGCCCTCTCCTGTATCATGCCCCTTGCCATGTGTTCCTACCTCTGCTTTCTTCTTCCTCCTCCTCTGCTTTTTCTCTTCACCCTCCCCCAGCTTCTTACTACTTAAAGTATGGAGTTTCAAGTGTACACATCTGCTTGTTTTTTTTAAACCTCCACTTTATTTTTGAGGATTTTTCTACAATCTCTCCCCTCCTTCCCTCCCATCACTATCATCATTTCTGCTTTCCCTTCCCATCTCTTACCACTGCCCTGCCCAACCTCCTTTTTCTCACAAGTTAATAATTTACAATTGATTGAAAAAAGAGAATAAATAATTAAGGTGTAAGGGAAGAGAATTTAAACGGACAGTGGTTCTGAGAAATTTTATTGCTGCTTTGACTGGCCTTGTGGGACAGTCTGCATCCACAACTGAGTATTAATTTTTTTTAAATGGTCACCAGATTCTAAAAAAGAATCCGAAATGGGATGAATGTGTTCATCATGGACAGTGATCTTTTTTATATACCATCTTCAACTCTTATCTAAGGACTTCTTTAAGCGGTGGAAAGCTAGTCCAAGTGAAATTAATAAAAGGGAACACAGGCAATGGCAAATCAAATGCAAGACTGTGATCAGGCAGGCAAAAAGGGACTATGAGGAGCATATTGCAAAAAACATAAAGACCAACAATAAAAATCTCTTCATATATATTAGAAGCAGGAAACCAGCCAGGGAGGCAGTGGGGCCCTTGGATGACCAAGGGTTCAAAGGATTACTGAAGGAGGATAGGGAAATGGCTGAGAAGCTAAATTAATTTTTTGCCTCCGTCTTCACTGTGGAAGATGAGAAGTGTTTGCCTGCTCCGGAACCACTTCTATTGGAAGGGGTGTTGAGAGACCTGAGCCAGATTGAGGTGACAAGAGAGGAGGTCCTACAACTGATGGACAAATTAAAAACTAATAAGTCACCAGGTCCGGATGGCATACATCCAAGAGTTCTGAAAGAACTCAAAGTTGAACTTGTGGATCTTCTGACAAAAATATGTAATCTTTCATTGACGTCTGCCTCCGTTCCTGAGGACTGGAAGGTAGCAAATGTCACCCCCATCTTTAAAAAGGGTTCCAGAGGAGATCCGGGTAACTACAGGCCAATCAGTCTGACTTCAATACTGGGAAAGTTGGTAGAAACCATTATCAAGGACAGAATGAGTAGGCACATTGATGAACAAGAGTTATTGAGGAAGACTCAGCATGGGTTCTGTAAGGGAAGATCTTGCCTCACTAACCTGTTACATTTCTTTGAGGGGGTGAACAAACATGTGGACAAAGGAGACCCGATAGATGTTGTTTACCTTGACTTCCAGAAAGCTTTTGATAAAGTTCCTCATCAAAGGCTCCTTAGTAAGCTCGAGAGTCATGGAGTAAAAGGACAGGTCCTCTTGTGGATCAAAAACTGGCTAATTAATAGGAAGCAAAGAGTGAGTATAAATGGGCAGTCTTCGCAGTGGAGGACGGTAAGCAGTGGAGTGCCGCAGGGCTCAGTACTGGGTCTTATGCTCTTTAACTTGTTCATAAATGATTTGGAGTTGAGAGTAAGCAGTGAAGTGGCCAAGTTTGTGGATGACACTAAATTGTTCAGGGTGGTAAGAACCAGAGAGGATTGTGAGGAACTCCAAAGTGATCTGTTTAGGCTGGGTGAGTGGGCGTCAACGTGGCAGATGAGGTTCAATGTGGCCAAGTGCAAAGTAATGCACATTGGGGCCAAGAATCCCAGCTACAAATACAAGTTGATGGGGTGTGAACTGGCAAAGACTGACCAAGAGAGAGATCTTGGGGTCGTGGTAGACAACTCACTGAAAATGGCAAGACAGTGTGCAATTGCAATAAAAAAGGCCAACGCCATGCTAGGAATTATTAGGAAGGGAATTGAAAACAAATCAGCCAGTATCATAATGCCCCTGTATAAATCGATGGTGCGGTCTCATTTGGAATACTATGTGCAATTCTGGTCACCGCACCTCAAAAAGGATATTATAGCAATGGAAAAAGTGCAGAAAAGGGCAACTAGAATGATTACAGGTTTGGAACCTTTCCCTATGAAGAAAGGTTAAAACGCTTGAGGCTCTTTAGCTTGGAGAAACGTCGACTGCGGGGTGACATGATAGAGGTTTACAAGATTATGCATGGGATGGAGAAGGCAGAGAAAGAAGTACTTTTCTCCCTTTCTCACAATACAAGAACTCGTGGGCATTCGATGAAATTGCTGAGCAGTCGGGTTAAAACGGATAAAAGGAGGTACTTCTTCACCCAAATGGTGATTAACATGTGGAATTCACTGCCACAGGAGGTGGTGGCGGCTACAAGCCTAGCCAGCTTCAAGAGGGGGTTAAATAAAAATATGGAGCAGAGGTCCATCAGTGGCTATTAGCCACAGTGTGTGTGTGTGTGTGTATGTATATATATATATATATATATATATATATATATATATATATATATTTAAAAAAAAATTGGCCACTGTGTGATACAGAGTGTTGGACTGGATGGGACATTGGCCTGATCCAACATGGCTTCTCTTATGTTCTTATCAGCCTCCATCCAAAAATGTGAAGCTACCAAAATATGCACCAGGAACACTCAGATGCACATGACCTTTTTTGTGTATTTTATATTTGGAATCAGCTCAACTCCATCTCTAGAAAGTCTTGGTCTTGTTGAAGGAGAGCCCCTGAATAATTAATTAATACCCCCAATAATAATAATATTTGTCATATTGAGTAAAAAATATGCTTTGTCTTCAAACTAAAGGGCTCTGTTGTAAAATTGCCATTAGAAACTGACTACCGCCCAGTGGGTGTGAGCTCCAGCTGTAAGATTAGATAAGGGAACAGCCTCCTACAGGCAACTTGCTGTATATAGATAAGTAAGGAAATTTAGTGTAGGTGGGACCTTTGAAATCAGATAAGCCTGTGTGCCGCCTGCTTGTTTTCTGTGTGAATAAAATTGGCTGTATGTAGAATGATTTTAATGCAGTCATTTTGGGGGCACCATGCCCGACTGGGTTCTGCTTATGGTACCATAAAGTAAACCTCGCTTCAAACCAGTAAGTCTGTGCTTCATTATTTCTCCGCTTCATTCTTTCCTTTCCCTTCTTCATTCTGGAATTATTTGTTTTTAGGCATTCCTGACATCATCCCACTCAGTCACTCAGGGATTCTTTTTTTTTTTTTTTTTTGGAAGTGGTCCAGCATCAATATCATCCTCTTGTTACTCATCTTAAGAAAGGCTCCCTAAATTAGCAACTCTTGTTCATGATTGAGCAATCTCACTGATTGCTGCTTTTACTGCTCCAGTTGGGAACATTAGAAGTCTATCACTTATAAGGCCGCAAAGAATTGTTGGCTCTTTTTTGGGGTGTTTATTTATTTATTTATTTATTTGGGATTTATATCCCGCCCTTCCCACGAATGGCTCAGGGCGGCTTCCAACAATTAATCAAACTTAAAATTTAAACAATTTCAAATATAAAACAATTGAATATTTAAACAGTTAAAAACATTAAAAACAGAGTAATTCAGTTGTTCACTTAGAAGACTGAAAGTTGCATTTTGGGCAAGAGAATTTTATTGTGATGTGGGCGTGACTGCTGCTGCTTCGGGTGGTTTTATGAGACAGAAACAATAAAAATAGGCTTGCCAATCCCCAGGTCCCAACCAACAACAAAAAACTGTGGAGAAATAACGAAAAATTAGTGAAAAATACTTCAAAAGTGTAATAGATAATTAAACACATCAGCTTCACACATTTTCACATATCATTACATACAACAGCATATTATCACAAATGCAAGATATAAAGTGCAAAGAATAAATATTCAAAAGTCCATATCCAGTTTGAAGTCCTTGAAAACCATTAATTAAAGTGCCAGTGTCCAATGTGTTGCAACTGCAGATAATTCTTGTTCTTCAGCAAAGAATTTATGATGTTAAGACGTTGGTTTAAACTTCATTTCTTTAGAGATGTTTATTATAAAGTGGATGGTCATAAGCCCCTAACAGTAAAGCCTGTAATACTGTTTCAAATGTCTTCATCTATAACCAACACAATACATCATTCTAACACATCTTTCAACACTAAATACAACTCATACAAATCAACCAGGACATCAAACTCACCAACTTCCAGCATACAACATTCCTATGACGCTAGCTCTGGAGAAAACCTCAAAGGATGCTCCCTCACAGCCTACCTTTATCTTTACAAATTGGAAACAGCTGGTACAACTTTTAAAACAACATTACTAACATGAGGGCTGGAAACCCAAGCCTCATTATTAAATATCCCTTACTGTAAACAATACTGGAAATTGTTTGCCAAATTAGCTCTATATTATAAGAAGCAAGATAAATCCAGGGCTGAATTCAAACCTAAAGGTTCCAATGCATTCAACTTGAAAATCAGGGCAGCTTCTTCCCTGAGTAATATCCCTTGAATTTCATTCTGAGTTTTGTTGACCCCTTGATATTTATATAAGACACAAAACCTCATATCCCTATCAGTATGATTAACAGATACATAATGTTCCGTTAAAGGAGCCTCCATGTTTTTGAGACGAACCCGAGACTGGTGCTCAAGGATCCAGACCCTTGGTTGTCTAGTAGTATTACCTATGTAAATTCTTGGACAGCCACACAGAACCACGAATACCACATTCTGTGACAAACAAGAACTGAGATGTCTCAACTTGATTTTCATTCCAGTTGTAGGGTGCACAAATTCTTTGCCCGGGGTTTCTGCCCAGCAGAGTTTCTAACTGGCCACTGGAGATCTGACTAGCTGCACAGAATTGTTAAAAGAAGAAGAAGAAGATATTGGATTTGTATGCCACCCTTCACTCTGAGTCTCAGAGTGGCTCACAGTCTCCTTTTACCTTCCTCCCCCACAACAAACACCCTGTGAGATAGGTGGGGCTGAGAGAGCTCTCACATAAGCTGCCCTTTCAAGGAATAAACTGTGAGAGCTATGGCTGACCCAAGGCCATTTCAGCAGCCGCAGCTGCAGGTGGAGGAGCGGGGAATCAAACCCAGTTCTCCCAGATAAGAGTCCGCACACGAAACCACCACACCAAACTGCCTTCTGCAGCGGCTGCCACCACAGCACAAGGATCTTCACTGCATGGCTGAAGTTAAGTTGTGTGTATACGAGGAATTACTTTAAAGCAATAATTTTGAAGGGCATTCGATTAAACTGTGCTTCTGCCTGAAATGTTGAAGAATTACTATGAAAGTTATCCACAACTTCACTCCTTAACATTTTGTGGTTGGTTCCACTTTTTATGGCAACCATTTCCTGAGCTGGCTTTGTCTCCTGTAGCAGCCATTTTGTCTTTGTGCTCAGCACCCTGGGCCAGCATTTTAAATATGCCATCCAAAAGGTTGGAACCCCTGGTCTAAGTGATCAACCTGTGAGGCAGAGGGGGTTGTATCCTGGAACTCATCAGCAGAAGGTACTGATGGTCACTGATCTCCCCACTGAGGGAAAAGGAAGAATGGAGCTATTTCATCCTCCTCCCCACTGAATCATCCAGTCTTGCACGTCTGTTATTCCATTCTTATCCCACAGCCCCAGAAATAATTCTTGTTCAGTCTTGTCCCACAACTAGGGTTGCCAAGTCCAATTCAAGAAATATCTGGGGACTTTGGGGGTGGAGCCAGGAGACTTTGGGGGTGGAGCCAGGAGACATTGGGGGGTGGAGCCAAGAACAAGGATGTGACAAGCATAATTGAACTCCAAGGGAGTTCTGGCCATCACATTTAAAGGGACAGCACACCTTTTAAAATGCCTTTCTTCCATAGGAAATAATGAAGGATAGGGGCACCATCTTTTGGGGCTCATAGAATTGGACCTTCTGGTCCAATCGTTTTGAAACTTGGGGGGTATTTTGGGGAGGGGCACTAGATGCTATTCTAAAAATTTGGTGCCTCTACCTCAAAAAATAGACCCCCCCAGAGCCCCCAATACCCACAGATGAATTCCCTATTATTCCCTATGGGAATCGTTCTCCATAGGGAATAATAGAGTGCCCAGTAGACATTTCCCTCCCCCCCATGCTTTCTAAAGGGGGGAGGGCCTCCAAACCAGGGAATCCCCTGCCTCCTCCCTCTCTCCCATACACAAATACTTACCAGATCTTCTTCCGGAGAACTCTTGCTGTGAAAACGAAAGCAAAAGAAAGGGAGGGGCCGTTCTCCCAAGCCCTTCCTGCTTCCTGCCCAGCCTTAAAGGGGCATACATTTTACAAACGGCTCAGGAGCTCTATAATAACATGAAGCCTACAGGTATGTTCTCCCCCCCCTCCACCCCCCACTCCCCGCTTCCCAATTTTTGAAGAGCGGGAGATGAGGCTGCGAACCCAGGGGTCTCCCGCCAGAGCGGGAGGGTTGGGAAGCCTACCCACAACCCCAGAAATAAATTTCCCTAGGGTCAGCAATGGCTGCTTGGGGAAGGGTGAGGAAAGCTTGGAAGTTCAACAATCCTTGTTCATTGTTCACATGGTCCTTGCTAGGGTTAGGAATGTGCACTTGGATCATCTACCCAAGCTGAAAATATACCTGAAAAATAACTTACTGGCATTTTTCAGGTATATTTCAGCTTATCAAATGTATCCAGGATTTTTCAGGAAATCTGAAAATAATCCCAAGAAAATCTCAGATATGTTTGGGGATTCCAGGTAGATATGAAAACAGAGGAGAGGTTGGAGCAGATTGCAGACTGCTTCTACTCTCAGCTGTTTGTCAAGCAGGCTTATGTAGCACCTTTAAACTTTAAAGGGACTGCAGAAATAAGCCTGGAGATCAGATGGGGTGATGGGGAACTTTTAGTTTAGTTTAGTTTAGTTTATTTATGATTTGTATCCCGCCCTTCTCACCAAGTGGTTCAGGGCAGCTAACAACATATAAAATCTAACATAAAAATATAAAAAATTTAAACATTTTACACAATTTACACAATTTACACAATTAAAACATTAGAAACATACAGCGGTCTTATAAAACTACACTCAGTTTCAGGTGCCGGTTAGTTGTAAGCCAGCCGGAAGAGGACTGTCTTGCAGGCCCTGTGGAATTGTGCAAGGTCCCGCAGGGCCCTCACCTCTTCCGGCAGCTGGTTCCACCAGGAAGGGGCCATTATGGAGAAGGCCTTATCCCTAGTAGATTTCAAGCAGGCTTCCTTTGGCCCGGGGACAACGAGAAGGTTTTGGGTTCCCGATCTCAGTACTCTCTGGGGAACATGTGGGGAGAGACAGGTAGGCAGGTCCTAACTGAGAACTCCCCACCACTTCTGCTGTGGCTGGCTTTTCTTGCAGCCTGGTTTAAACTGGGCTGCACGAGAAACCAGCACAAGATCAGCTGGGTCAGTGGGGACTTGAGAGCTCCTAACTGGCAAAGCTCTGTACTGCCTTCTCCTGCCACCTGGTTTAAACTAGATGGCAGGAGAGGGCAGCCCAGCTGAGATAAGCCAAAAATTGCTTCCCACGGGAGCAGCTCTGCGCTGCCTTCTGCAGCTCAGTTTAAAGTGGACTGCACTGCGGGAAAAGCCAACCCAATCCCAGAATTGGGCTGGTATTTTTCTTTGTGGGTCTATTGGACTCAGAATTTTTTGGGATTTCTTGAAAATCCTGGATCTGAATGCCATACCGGTATTTGGATCTCATAATTTCCAGAAATCCTGAAATTTGGGGGGACCCAATAGAACCAAACCGAAAAATACTGGGGGGAAATTTCACAGTCCTAGTCCTTGCTCTTGTTCCAACTGCACTTTACAAAAGTTGCAACTTCATGTCTGTTTTCTAGCAGCAATGTAAACTCCATTTACTAGGCTGATTCTCACAATCCAGAATGAGGTATTGTATTAGATTCTGGCTAATTTTGTGCTCACAGGGGCAAGCTATAGCTTCATTGTATGCCCAGAACCTGTTTTATAATAAACACTTACATTTCATTATACTAAAACTTATTTTACGTTGACATGATCATCTGGTGAAAGTTCCACAACATCGACCTCTTAATGTCTGAAAAGCTGCTCTCTGTATACATCTTCTAGTTGGAGTTTGCAAGCACGTACAGGTAGCTGAAATCAGTCCTGTTGAACTGAGCAGAGGTTATTTTCATGGTTGTGTGGTTAGGACTGTGGCATTTGTCTTCTAGCAATGCACATGGGGTCTTAAAAAGGTAGGAATAACAATTAGGAAAATATTACAAATACAGTTTAGTCATTTGTTAAGATCTTCTGCAAGTGTTTCAATTAGTGCTGTAATTAGGGGTCAATAAACACTAATAGACTCTAGTCCTTCCTGGTTGCCAGAGGTATCTGTGTATTATTGACCAGTGCACATAAGAAATATCATCCTGCTTTTCATGCTAAAACAATGCAGATGCTGGTGTAATTTTATCAGGACTTCAATTAGATAGTGTGCTTATATCTATGTTTTATTTAAAGAAGTTGTATGAACAGGGGCACAGAAAACGAGTGCCCTTTTTATCCCATTGATTTTTGTCTGATTTGTAGATCTTCTTTAGCTAGGCATTATAACATGGCTGTTTTGGTATATACATTGTAATGAATCTCTGCTATTTGTTGAATGGTTGACATTAGGCTTCCCAAACCTCCCGCTCTGGCGGGAGACCCCTGGGTTCGCAGCCTCATCTCCCGCTCTTCAAAAATTGGGAAGCGGGGGGTGGGGGGTGGAGGGGGGAGAGAACATACCTGTAGGCTTCATGTTATTATAGAGCTCCTGAGCCGTTTGTAAAATGTATGCCCCTTTAAGGCTGGGCAGGAAGCAGGAAGGGCTTGGGAGAATGGCCCCTCCCTTTCTTTTGCTTTCGTTTTCACAGCAAGAGTTCTCCGGAAGAAGATCTGGTAAGTATTTGTGTATGGGAGAGAGGGAGGGGGCAGGGGATTCCCTGGTTTGGAGGCCCTCCCCCCTTTAGAAAGCGTGGGGGGGGGAGGGAAATGTCTACTGGGCACTCTATTATTCCCTATGGAGAACGATTCCCATAGGGAATAATAGGGAATTCATCCGTGGGTATTGGGGGCTCTGGGAGGGTCTATTTTTTGAGGTAGAGGCACCAAATTTTTAGTATAGCATCTAGTGCCCCTCCCCAAAATACCCCCCAAGTTTCAAAACGATTGGACCAGAGGGTCCAATTCTATGAGCCCCCAAAGAAGGTGCCCCTATCCTTCATTATTTCCTATGGAAGAAAGGCATTTTAAAAGGTGTGCTGTCCCTTTAAATGTGATGGCCAGAACTCCATTTGGAGTTCAATTATGCTTGTCACATCCTTGTTCCTGGCTCCACCCCCAATGTCTCCTGGCTCCACCCCCAAAGTCTCCTGGCTCCACCCCCAAAGTCCCCAGATTTTTCTTTAATTGGACTTGGCAACCCTAGTTGACATGTAGGTTTCCGAGGGTAGCCATGCTGGTGTGTGGTAGAAGAACTGGATTCTAATCCAGTAGCACCATAGAGATCATCAAGATTTTCAGGATATACGCTTTCGAGAGTCAATGACAACTAAGGGAACTTTGCCCATGAATGTAAACCTGTAGCAGCCCTCCCCCATGTTGCTTCATCATACCACATCTTGCATCAGTTACTATGCATAAAAAATGTCATTGTTGCAGGGGCCTGAAGCTGGAATCCCTGTTCAGAACTGAATAATTAGTCTTCTTCATTTGACTTTCAGAAGGACTGTTAAACCTTCCTTTCTCTCTGGGCTCAGAGTCTGTTTGTTTGATTTTTTTTTTGTGAGCTGATACATAAATTGTTTCGTTCTTAAGTTGGTTAGAGCATTTATTTATAGCATTTATTTATTTAGATAGCTTCACTCCCCCCTCCCTTTCTCCCCAACAGCTACCCAGAGCGGCAGCTCACAATGTTATTCTCCTCTCCTCCTTTGTATATTCCCATCAACAAAAAACCTATGAGGTGGATTAGGCTAAGAGAGAGTAACTGGCCCAAGGTCACCAAGTGGGCATCCTTGGCAGAGTGGGGCTTTCAGATCCTTGTCCAACACTCTAACCGTTACCGCACACTGCCTCTTCAACATATGTCAAAGTGGCATGTTTTTAAATGCACAAACATTAGTTGGTTCTCTCTCTCTCTCATATGTTGAAATATACATTCTTTGATGGTGAAAAGTGCCATCAAGTCACAGAAAATAAGCATACGGATGAGCATATGGAGCAGAGGTCCATCAGTGGCTGTTAGCCACAGCTTATCATTGGAACTCTCTGTCTGGGGCAGTGATGCTCTGTATTCTTGGTGCTGGGGGGGGGGGCACAGTGGAAGGGATTCTAGTGTCCTGGCCCCACTGGTGGACCTCCTGATGGCACTTGGTTTTTCTGGCCACTGTGTGACACAGAGTGTTGGACTGGAAGGGCCATTGGCCTGATCCAACATGGCACTCTTATGTTCTTAAAATTTATGGCAACCTCATAGGGGTTTCAAGGCAAGAGACAAACAAAAATGGTTTGCCATTGCCTGCCTCTGGGAAGCTATGATGGAAGAAACATCAGGGTGAAACTCTAAACACTATTCTATCAAACATTTATTACAAGAAAATAATGAGGTGATAAGAAAAACCCTGTGGCCTCTACTTCTAAGTAATTCTGAACACTGTATATATAAGAAATATAAGTGTGCACACAAGCACTTTAACATTCCAAAGCCTCTATCTTTAAACAGACTGCAATAAAATACACAAGAGTGCACACAGGCACTTTTTCCCAAACTGTCTGCCCTTAAATGAATCCAAACAGTCTGCAGTAGAATAAATCAGAGGGCACACAGGCACTTCTAAAGTACACACAGGCACTTTTTGAAGGTTAAGAGTCTGCATGTAACTTATAAACCAAAACATCAGAAAAACAGTCTGTAATGAATTCTTTCATCAAAAGTGCACACAGGCGCTTTTTCAAAAACAATTATTCCACTTCACAATCATGCACCCTCAGTCCGCTATTGTTTCACTGAGGTGTTGGGATAAAGAATAGGTTCATCCACATAAAGACAGTCCACATTAGCTGGTGTCAACGTTTCATTGCCTTTATCAAGACTGATGGCTTTTAAGAGGAACCCCGAAATCTTGTCACTTCCTCACAAAGCTCTAGCTCGTTCTTTGTGAAGACGGAGCGGGTGTTTATAGCGTTTATAGTTTCACCCTGATGTTTCTTCCGTTATAGCTTTGCTTTAACTCAGGGAGCCCCCTTTTTTTCTACAGTGCCTCTGGGAAGCAACACTAGACTTTCTTGGCAGTCTCCCGTCCAAGTACTAACCAGAGCCAACTTTGCTTAGCTTCTGAGATGGGACGAGATCAAGCTAGCCTGGGCCAATCCATATTTGACAAATGTAACTTATTTGGGATTGTCAGCATTTACCGAGCTTTGGCCTACTGCTGTATTATATACTCACTCAGTCTAGACAGTAGGACAAAGTTTGAGTCCAGTGGCACCTTTAAGACCAACAAAGTTTTATTCAAGGTATGAGCTTCATGTGGACGCAGCTTCTTCAGATGCATTGAAATAGAAGTTGTATCTCTGTCTGAAGAAGCGTTCTGCTGCTTCAGACCAACATAGCTCCCCACCTGAATATATCAGTCTAGGTAGATTATTGATTAGATCATCACTTCAGATAAGGTGTTAATTGTTCCGTGTAGATCAGTTAAGCAGATCGTCCAGTATCAAGAGAGTGGCCAGGAGTGGATCACTCACCGCCTTTGTGTTTTCCTGTCCCCAGAGTTCAGTTTCGACAAGAGATGCTGAGAAAGCGCTTGATGGAGAGAAAACAAGCAGCCCTTCAAGAAGCCCACGAGGAGGAAGAAAGACAAAGACGCCTCGATGTCCTCAGGCAACAGGTACCTTTTGCTCTGCTATGTGTAATGTTTTCATGTGCAATTAAAGCACAAAAACAAAACAGAACACCAGAGCAGAGAAATCAATCTGCCGGAGAATGGTGGGAAGGAAGGGGCCTTCAGTGCTCTCAGTTCTGTCTCCTCACTCATTGTGTGTGTTGTAATATAACTCTGCATGAACACTGATATATTCACGTGCACAGCAGAAACTGTTGACAAGAAAAACTAAAAATAGATATAATTTTATCTGCCACATGTTGGAACCCGAGTGAGGCATGTACAGGCTCTTCACAACAATCATTTCTATGACCTAGAATCAATGAAGCTGTGCTATAGCATTTTTTCAAGTTATCTCGTGTTGCATTTTGTCCATGGGAGACTTGGCTTTCAGCATCTGTTTTCTGAGCAGTACACAGTTGTCCACTCATTGCAATTGACTTAAGGAAAATCCTGGGTTAAGTGGGACTATGTTCCTCAACCCTCCTTCACTATCCACATCCATCTGTATTTTCACGTTCTCTGTCCTGAAGGAGGAACACAGCCATGCTTTCGGTATTGGCACATTGATGGCAACTGTGGCAGGAGGTGGAAGTTTGCCCCGACGTGTTTTTTCTAATTCCCATGCTTGCACTCTCAGCTTTAGTGCTGCTTGAGTAAATTGCACATGAGTGGTCCCCAAGGGTGGTATTAGTTATTCTGGGGCCCTGGGCAAAAGCCCCACAACCACCCCCTGCTTTCCCCCAGGGAGGCCCAAGCAAGGGGTAGCCTTTGCCTCTCGTGAGGGCGTGGGAGCCACCACTTTCATCAGAAAACTTCTGCCTGGATGGGGTGGGCACATGTGCTGCTGGAGCCCCAAACAGGGTGGGTGTGTGGCATCAGGATCTTCCTCCTCTTCTTTTCTCCCTCCTTCAGGAGGTTGGGGCCATGGGTGGTTGGTAGTCAGCTCTGGGTTGGGAAATACCTGGAGATTTAATTAATTCATTCATTTTTGGAGTTATATTCCACCCTCCCTGCAAGCAGGCTCAGGGAGGATCACAGATAACTAGGCCGTTTGGCAAACATAACATAAATTACTAAAATACACTTAATAATTAAAAAAACAGTTGCACAATTTGTTGTGTGCACAATCTCAAGTACTGCTGCTGCTGGACTCTGAGGTTCATTTATTCCAGGCCGCATAGAAGTGATGTCTTCAGCATGGTCCCCCAACTTTTTAATTGGATGCCCACTGCCTCAGTGTAAGCCAAAATGCCCTCAAAACTGAGGTTGGGGAATTGTCAGGTGGGCACCTGGCTTAATCAGGATCTTTTTATCTCGGTATACAGGATCCACGTCCAGAAATTAATGCTTAAATTTATCAGGGACACTAATTAAGTAAAAACAATTAAAATTTATTCAAAAAAAATATAGGCATACATACAAGGCAATGGGCTCATGAAACATACATACAGTCCTAGGAAAAATAGAGAGAGAGAGAGAGAGAGAGAGAGAGACAACACATGGATAGACAAACAGGGTGATAATTAACAATCGTAGTCTTCAAGGAAGGCTCCAATGGCCACGAAAAAGGACGGGGGAAATGGGACCCTCAACTGTGACCAGAATCGGGGATGGATCTAGACAGCAAAACTGGGGTACTGCTAGATGCACACATGAGTGGAGTTGGGTCAGGGGTTAAATAGACTATCTTAGACCCTCAGGGGATGGGAGGTACAGAGGTGGAAAAAGGGGAGGCTCTGCAGTGACCATAGGGGCTGGACTTCTGCAGTAGCCAATAGCAAGTTAATTGGCAACCCCTGATTGGATGCTCATAGCTAGCCAATGAGTGGACTTGGCCTTAGTTACCTGATTGGCTGTCCAGGTAGCAATAGGCCAAAGGGGAGGCTCCAGGATGACTGTTGGGGAAAAGAATGGGGGAAATCACTGGGTGGAGGTGTGCTTAAGACTATTAAACTTATCTAAAAAGGTGACAATAGATGGCCAAATTGCTACCTAAGGTTTACACTAAGGAACTTGGCTCTGGCTGAAGATGGTCTTCCTCTTCTTTAGTCTTCTTCTTGGCACCATCCTTTGTCTTGAGTTCCATTAGACAAAGGCTTAGACAGTCTGGCAGGATCCATGCCTAAGATAAGCTTGATTGCCTTATGCAGAAGTTGAAGCAGCTGTTGGATACGTGAGTCTCTTGCTTTGCTGTAATGGAGTCAGGAAAACAAGATGGATTCTGGTGGTGTTTGCCTGTACAGTTCATGGCGGCGTGACTTCTTCCACTGCAATGGCCAAGACTGGGCACGCAAGGAGCAGCTGGAAGCTTGTCTGTAGTTCTGGCTAACACCCATCCAAAGATGTAGAATGCTGCTGCAAAGCTGAGGCTTATAGTATCCACGTTAAGCCTCAGAAACTGCGGGCAAAGTCCACTTCTTAGAGCAGATGTGTGCGAGTCATAACTCCAGGGACCCTGGCATCCATACTGGTGATCACGATGTCCATGTGTATGAAAAGTGGGGGGCTTTTTCTTACATCAGCCAAAGGCCTGGCAGAACACCTTTTTTTTTACAGGCCCTGTAGAATGGTAGAGGGTCCTACAGGGCCCTGTTCTCATGCGGGAGTGTGTTCCACCAGGCCAGGGCCAGGGCAGAAAAAGCCCTGGTCAAGGTTAGGCAGATGTTCCCCAGGCCAGAGGCAGCCAGCAGATCTTTCTCGGTCGAGTGCAAGGCTCTCCAGGGCACATATGGAGAGAGGCTGTCCCTCAGGTAAACCGGTCCCAGGCCACGCAAGGCTTTGAAGGTCACTACCTAGGGTTGCCAACCCCCAAGTGGGGGCAGGGGAACCCCCGGTTTGGAGGCCCTCCCCCCGCTTCAGAGTCATCAGAAAGCGGGGGGAGGGGAGGGAAATGTCTGCTGGGAACTCTCATTCCCTAGGGAGATTTATTCCCATAGAAAATAATAGAGAATTGATCCACGGGTATCTGGGGCTCTGGGGGGGGCTGTTTTTTGAGGTAAAGGCACCACATTTTCCGTATAGCATATAGTGCCTCTCCCCAAAATACCCCCCAAGTTTCAAAAAGATTGGACCAGGGGGTCGAATTCTATGAGCCCCAAAAGAAGGTGCCCCTATCCTTCATTATTTCCTATGGAAGGAAGGCATTGAAAAGGTGTGATGGCCAGAACTCCCTCTGGAGTTCAATTATGCTTGTCACAGCCTTGATCTTGGCTCCACCCCTAATGTCTCCTGGCCCCACCCCCAAAGTCTCCTGGCTCCACCCCCAAAGTCCCCAAATATTTCTTAAATTGGACTTGGCAACCCTATCACTACCAGTACCTTGAAGCGGATCTGGGGGTGGAACTTGAAGAGTGCAGGGCTTGAGGAGTGGAAGGACCTCAGAGTGGTGCAATGTCGTAGAGTCCACCCTTGAAAGCAGCCATTTTCTCCAGGGGGGACTGGTATTTGTTGTCAAAAGATCAGATGTAAAAGCATGAGATCTCGAGGCCCCACCAGGAGGTTGGCAGCCCTCATGGCTGGGGCCCTTTGTCACATGGGGCCCAGGCCAACCACCCCTGTTGCCCCTTGACAAAAATCCCCACTTGCTGATCCTCCCGTATTAGGAGCTGGAGGTCTCCCAGTGCTGACAGTGACGAATGGGTCCAGGTTTTGATCCCAGGACTAGAGTCGAGGGCTCGTGAACACTCTCTCTCTCTCGGCTTGGCTTCGCGAACGAAGATTTAAGAAGGGTGCAATAGTCCACGTTTGCTGCAGGCTCGCTGGTGGCTGACAAGACCAATGTGGGACAGGCAGGTCCGGCCACAGCGGCTGCAGGGAAAAGTCTGATTTAGGGTTGGTCCTGTAGCAGTGCAATTCTTCCTCAATCTCCTTTTGTCCTCAAGACCAGCTATGCGTGCGTTCTCAAAGGAAGAGACAGCCTGGTGGATAGTGTGCCTCCATGCTTTGCGATCTGAGGCTAGGTCAGACCACTGGTGATGGTTGATGCGACAGGTGCCAAGGGATTTCTTCAAGGAGTCCTTGTACCTCTTCTTTGGTGCCCCACTATTTCGATGGCCGGTGGAGAGTTCGCCATACAGGGCAATCTTGGGAAGGCGGTGGTTTTCCATCCTAGAAATATGCCCTGCCCAGCGCAGCTGCGTCTTCAACAGCAGTGCCTCGATGCTGGTAACTTCCGCCCTCTTGAGGACTTCAGTGTTGGTCACAAAGTCACTCCAGTGGATGTTGAGGATACTCGTGAACAACTCACGGTAGAAACCCACAGGCATAGTTTCAGATTCTGAACAGATACTTACGATAAAAGCAAACTAGTAATTGACATGGCGTTTCTTTTAAAAGGCTTTAAAAAAAATTAAAACTCCTGAATATGCAACATCTAGTCAAGGTTCAAAGTAATCTTTCCCAGTATGTTTACTTCATAATTCTGATAAATTTTAAAATAGCTTGGTGTGTCGGGAAAGAACGTGTTACTTTCTATTTCTTCATTGCATGGTATTTATGATGTTTGCTTCCTTTAATTATCTCATACGATAAAAAGCTCCTATTTTTGAAAAACCTCCCTTAAAACCAGCTTCTGTCACCCTGGATTTACACACCCTCCTGCTACTGAGCCACAGTGTGAGCTGACGGGCCCTCTCAGTGAAACTGAAAACATTTTTCTCCAGGGTTTTAGTGAGTGACTTATAACCTACAGCGTTATAGTTGCTCATACTATTTTTGCCTTTGCTGAAGATTAATAGTGCCATCCAATACAGAGTTATACCCTTCTCTGGACGTTCGTGGGCTTAGAAGGGTGTAACTCTGCTAAGGATGGCGATGCAACCAACAGCACCAGGATGCTACCAGATGGCAGCATGACCCGTGCAGGTGCCAGAATGCCATTTCAACCCACAATTATTTCCCTTTTATAGTTCTTGCATGGAAGATTTGTGCTTGAACTGATGGACTCTGAACAAGAGAAAGGCCTTCAGAATGCACAAGTTCGGCAGGAAACACTCGTATCTCCCTGTTTAAGGATCAGGACATTTGTTAACCCTGCTACCAACATTAGCTTAGTTCCTACCTGAATTATGTGCATAGCAGTCTAATTATCTGGATGTTCCCACAGAGGTAGGGTGCAGAGAGTTCAACAGAAGGATGCCCGGGATCGCAGCCTTATTAGCAGCATGTTAGTGGGAAGCAGTAGATTAAAGGTGCTTTGTCTGTGAACTAAGCTAGTGAGCTTTGGAAAGTTTCCTATAATTTGTGTATTAAGCCACTGGGGGATACTTTTATTGAATCCTACAATAGCTATAGGTGGCAGACATGGTTACATGCAGGGGGGTGTTTTGAGCAGGAATGCACAGGAACGCAGTTCCGGCTGGCTTGGCAGCAGGGGGTGTGGCATAATATGCAAATGAATTCCTGCTGGGATTTTTCTACAAAAAAAGTCTTGTGCAAAACAATGGTGATGTTGGGGGTGTGGCCTAATATGCAAATGAGTTGCTGCTGGGATTTTTTTTTTTCCTACCCCAAAAGCCCTGGTTACATGACAACATGCCAGGTATTTGAGGACAGATAAAACATACAAACATAAATCTGTAGATATCTCTGTGTGTGAGTCTGTGGTAAGGTGTTTTCTTAGTAGCTTGAGTTCCGGGGCTGAACCAGGTTTATGTACACATAAGGTTTATTTACAGGTGTTCCTATCTCAAAATATGTTGTAAATGGCCCAGACAAGAACAGTTTTTCAAAAGCTTGATAAAGATACATTCTCTGTACTTGAATGTGCATGAAAGTATGTTCCCTGGATTGTTTTTTCTTAACTTGAAATTTCTACTTTTTTTGTATGCATCAGTTCTGATTGTATTACTTTTTTACAAAATCCATTTGGCTTCTCTTTCATTCTTTTATGAATCTGCTGCATTGCAAACCTTTTTGGCCAGATATTCTCAACATTAGTTTTTTTAAATCTTCAGGTCATGTAGTTAATTGGAACAACCACAATGGAACAACCATGCAGTTCCTCTGATGGAATGATATTTCTGTTTACAAAAGAGGGGGTGGTGTGATTCCCACCTATTTCTTCTTCCCATGCAGACCCCGCCCCCTTTCCTTCTGGCTGTTATGAGAGTCCGCTGACCCTTCTCCAGAACAAAATTTTGGACTGAGAAGGTTCCACTCTGTAAAGCCCATGGATGATTGGAGACAACTGTTTTGTCCTTGGATTGCAGTATGTCCTGTGAAAAGGGGGGGGGGGGGAAGCCACTTATCTTTGATTTTTCATTTTCTTCTCTTTAACACCCCCCCCCCCAATGTGGGGTTTTTTTGGGGGGGGGGTTGGCTTTGAAAAGTACTTTTCTTCAGAGCTGGGGCCAATCACAGAGGCAAACTGAGCAACCATCCAGTATATCAAGTTCTTGATGTATCTGATGTGAATAGTTTGAAGGGAGAGACATGCCTTCTTTTTGGAGAAGGAGCACCAAGGTAGCTGCTAGTTCATGTGTTGAATGATAGTCCTTCATTGCAAGGGACAAAATATCAACCTTTCGGGTTTCGGCTAACTGGCAAGGATATAGACCAGGGGGGTGGCCAAACTTGCTTAACATAACAGCCACATTGAATAAATGTCAGATGTTTGAGAGCTGGAAGGAAAATGGGGAGGGAGGAGGGAGAGAGAGTTGGAAAGAGAACAACTTTAAATGCATCTTCTAACCTGCCACCTGGCTTGGCTTGGAGAAGTGATTTTAAGAGAGAAATGCCTTCTTCAAGCTGGCCGACAGGGCAGCGGGAGCTTTGAGAACCACACGACATGTGTGAAAGAGCCACATGTGGTTCCCAAGCTGTAGTTTGGCCACCCCTGATATAGACAGTAGTCCAAAGTTGGAGGATAATGGAACCTTACAGATTTTTAAAAAATAGTATCCTGTCCGCTCTTGGTAATTGAATATGCTATCGTTATGCTTTTCTAACATGCCATGAGAAGTGTAGGAAGGGATATAAATTTTAAAACCGTTCCTGGGCAGCAAAGAACCTTAGGCCTTTTTATCATATCTTTCTTCTAGGGGGGTCAAGGTGCTGTACATGGTTCCCCCCATCCCTGAAAATTTCGGTTGAGAAAGAGTCTCCAGAGGTCTCCAAGTAACTGAGCAGGGCGTAGAACCCAGATCTCCCTGCTTTCTTGCCCAGCACTTCAATCACTATAGCCGAATGTCTCACGGCTGTTCCGTCGTGAGGGATAATCAGTCGGTTGCAGAATAACAGCAGACTTTTGATTTTTCCAAGTACCGGTCTAGCTGATCTTTTCCAAAGGCTTGATTTGCTGAGGAGCAAGGGGTGTCCCAGGGCCAAGCATCAGGTGGCATGGGGCTTATCTGGAGCCTTGCCTTCCGCATTTGGTATCTGCCTATCTTCTATCCTGATCCTGGTTCTCAGAACTGCATGGCACATCTGGACTATGCATAGACTGGGAAGATGTGCTGGATACTGTCACGGGTGGCTTCTGCGGTAGCCCCAGTGTTAGGAAGAGGTGCAAGCCCAGCCTCTGGATCTAAGGGACAGATAGTCATCCTTTGGCTGATATGCTGAAATCATTCCACTGGAACCAGTTCATCAAAGATTGTATTTTGCTTTATATTAACAGTGTTTTTTTTTGTTTGTTTTTTTTTAAAAAAACATTTTAATTAAAATTTATTAGAGAGCAAGAACAAAAAAAGGAGAAAAGGAACAAAAACATACCAACTAAATCACTATCAAAAATGTATCCGTTATATACCCATGTGGTATAGTGGCTAAGAGCGGCGGACTCTGATTTGGAGAATTGGGTTTGCTTCCGCACTCCTCCACGTTAAAACTGCTGGGTGACCTTGAGCCAATCACAGTTTTCTCAGAACTCTCTCAGCCCCACCAACCTCACAAGGTGCCTGTTGCGGGGAGAGGAAGGGAGGGAGATTGTAAGCCACTTCGAGACTCCTTAAGAGAGAAAAGCAGGCTATAAAAACCAACTTTTCTTATCCATGTAAGCATAAAAACAAAAATGCTGACATTGAGCGATTATGATTTTTCTTCTAGCTGTGTTGTCCCCTCCATCCTCAGTTAAATCCTGACCATAATGAGCCCGATCTTGATACATCATTGGGATTTTTTTTTGATATGTTGTTAATTTCCTCCTCAATTTTTTTTCCTTTTCCTTTTAACATCCTATCTTGAATCTTGGGCTTTCCTCCCCTTTTTTGCTTCCATTTCCTGACAAAGACTAATCTGGCAGCAGTAAGGCTACCATTTGAAGATCTCTAGGGAAATCAGGTACATAAGTTAGCAGTAATATCTCTGGTTTGTAGGGAATTTGTTTTTCCAGCCTGGCTGATAGAACCCCAGTAATTTAAGGCCCACTGACTATTTAGCAGGATATTTTTACTGTATCTTTTCAAAGACCATAGTTTCAAGGATATTTAATAAATAAATTAGTTCCTTGTGATGAAAGAACAGAGAGAAATCCTTTGACTTGCACTGCCTGACTCAAAGTAAAACACAGATTGTTTTGAAATTCCCTCAATACAAGCCATCCTTTCATACAGAGCAGCTTCAATAAGAATCTACATTTTAAATTTATAGTTGCCATTCTCCTTTAATCTCAACAATTAATTGATAAGTGGCTTTACTCACAGTTGAATTGTGCCTTGACTGTTTAGCGCTCTCCTTCTCAAAGTGGCTGAATAATAGACTTTATAATAAGCATTCCTCATGACCTAGATAGCCCAATCTTGTCGTATCTCAAAAGCTAAACAGAGTTGGCCTTGGTTAGTGTTTAGCCGGGAGACCACCAAAGAATAACAGGGTTGCTATGCAGAGGCAGGCAATGGCAAATGTCTGAATGTCTCTTGCTTTGAAAATCCTAGGAGGTCACCCTAAATTGTCTGCAACTTGATGGCAAAAACAAAAACCCACACACATTCAGTTGTTCATAACCTACTCTTTCTTAAAAGACCTTGGGGAGTTCACATGGATAAGAGCATTCATTTTTGCCTCACAACAGTATTGCTAGGTAGGTTAGACTGACAGAAATCCAGTGTCAGCCAATGACCTTCTTGGCCAGGTCTAGGGTTGCCAGGTCCGACTCAGAAAATATCGGGGGATTTTTGGATGTGGAGCCAGGAGGCTTTCCCATTCCAAATAAATAATAAAAATACAGCAATGCAGTTCTCCTAAATACAGTCTTCATTTTGTTGTCCTCTTTTTTTGCCTTCAAAGGGTTTTCCAGCAGTTGCACTTCCATTAAAGGAAAGTGAACACACACTCACAAAGCTGCCAAAATAAATAGCTTGCAAGCCCACACTTTTGTGATCTCACTGGGGCAATTTACTCACGAGAGTTGCTGGATGTTGCAATCTGTTGTATTTCAATCAAACTCTTCAGATTAACACAGGAAAATGAAAGTGCTGAGCAGAACAGTCTAGGGGGTGGAATCGGTTTCTAGTTAATCGGTTTCTAGTTAATTCTTTACTATCCTTTTACTATGGAAACAACTTCTGAAAGGAATGCAAAACAAACAAAGGGACTGTGCGCTCTCCCTTTCTCTCACACACACACTCACCGAGAAGAACCACATGGCTCTGCCTGCTTGCCCCCCACAGCTTTATTCTCGCTGAGATTTAAAGGCACACACACACCCTCCAAAACACAAGCAGTTTGCAAGTTTCTAACCTGCCGAGATGGAAAGGCACATCACGTCTGTTGAGGCAGGCCTATCCCTGCTGGCCAGCTGGTTGGTGGCAGAGAGGAGCCTGCAAAACTGGAGGATTCCCCACCAGGACCTGGGATCTTGCAAGCCTAGCTGGGTCAGGGATGAACACGGGTGTCCACAGTCTCAGGCTATCACTCTAACCACTATATAACACTGTCTAAGTTTTTTGAGGCCCAATAAGGCCTTCCCATCAGGGTTATATTAAGACATACAGTTCTGGGCCTCAGATTATGGGAGGCCTTTAAATATATGTAAAGGCCACCCATAATCTGAGGCCCTGAATTGCATCTTACTTTGTTTATGTATAAATTCAACTCTGCATCCTGCTACCTGTGTCTTCTGACAGATAACAAACAGGATCTGTTACCTGGGGGAGGGGGAAGCCACCTTCAGCCTGATTTCTGGCTCACTCCTCAGTATTTTGCTTGCATTAGTCACTTGATTAGATATGTCAGCAGCTGTGCTCTGCTTCAGATTGATTTATACTCTGGGCGTTTGCTAGTTTTCTTTCTCCCAAAACGTCATTAGGCCAAGTCTACATATACTGAATGATAACACATTTTGTGGCATAAATGCGGTCTGGACCTCTTGGTGCATAGAGCATCCTAAAGGGAAGACTTGCTGGGCCAGCGGATGACCTAGGCAGAGGAAGGGTAAAATTTAGGCAAGTAAAATTGACACAAACATTTCTACTCTTCTTTGTGGCATCCGTAGAAGCCCCATGTACATTACTCAAGGTTTATATTCCAGACCCATAGAAGGAATCTTCCCACACCCGACTTCTTTTAAGTGACTTCAAGCGTAATTGTTTCCTGCTGTGGAATGACTGAACGAATTTTTGGAATGTACAAGAGAAGAAACAAGGTGCATTTGGGGAAATTAATAATTTATTTTAAGCATGTTTTTAATAAGCATTTGAACAATGTGCCTAAGCCTTTGTGTATGTATGAGAAAAATGAAAGTATTCAGATGTGCAGGATTGCTTCCAATAAACATTAAAAACTACAAATAGAGAGAGAGAGAGACAAGATGTTCCTTGTGTGTTCCTTGTGTGCAAGCGAGCAAAGAGACAAATGCTCAATCAATCAACATACGTATTAACCTCTCTACTAATCTTAGTGGTCAATGTTCCATTCCACATCTGGAACACTTACAGTGACCTGACAACTGAAATCCTGCATAAAAGCAGACTTAGCAGGTTCTGCTGGTCTGTCCTTTTTTCATTAGAGCAAAGGACTTTTCCATGTCTTCATACCCTTGATTGCTCTCAGACAACTGAAAATGCAAGAAGAGTACCCTGGAAAAGCACCTGCACACTTTTTCACACAGTGCATATTTAATCTGTGGAACTTGCTGCAGAGGATAGTGTAAAAGCCACTAGGTTATGTTACTTTAAAGAGGATTATACAAATTCACATAGGATAGGTCCCTCAGAGAGTTATTCGTGATGGCTAAATGAGAGCTCATGTTCATAGGCATATTCTAGATACCAGTTCCTGAAAGGGGGAGCATTTTGGGGCATCTGGTTGGCCAGTGGAGAGAACAGAATGCTGAGCAAGATCAGCCATTGGTCCGATCCAGTGTGGCTGTTTTTATGAGACACCATTCTATTCAGTTTGGAAAACCACCCATATTAAAAGAACAGCCTCACAAATGACATCATCACTGAAGACTCAGAGCCGAACTAGATGTGACAGTGTCCGCAGGTTTGAGCTGTGGCAACACTACCGTTTTAAAGCCTAATTGCACAATTTAAAAGTAACACAAGAGCCTGATCCTGCTTGGGCTTATGATGTGGTGGGATGAAGCACTGTCATCTCCCCCTGATGACTTTTCAGGTTCTGATATAGTTTTGGGGGTGGGTGGGGGGAATGCAGACTTTTTGGCACTTGAAAAGGCACGGTGGGGAGTGGATGCTTCATCCCGTCATGGTGTGGGCCTAATCAGATTTGGGCCTTGTGGCAATTTAAATAGCCTTATTCTGCTTTAAAATGGCAGTAGCATCTAAGGGATGGCGTCATGTCTAGTCTGGTCCTCAGCTGTCACTCAAGTCTGGATAGGGTTGCCAAGTCCAATTCGAGAAATATCTGGGGACTTTGGGGGTGGAGCCAGGAGACATTGGGGTGGAGCCAAGATCAAGGCTGTGACAAGCATCATTGAACTCCAAAGGGAGTTCTGGCCATCACATTTTAAGGGACGGCACCTTTTCAATGCCTTCCTTCCATAGGAAATAATGGATAGGGGCACCTTCTTTTGGGGCTCATAGAATTGGACCCCCTGGTCCAATCGTTTTGAAACTTGGGGGATATTTTGGGGAGAGGCACTAGATGCTGTACTGAAAATTTGGTGCCTCTACCTCAAAAAACAGCCCACCCAGAGCCCCAGATACCCGCGGATCAATTCTCCATGATTTTCTATGGGAATAAATCTCCACAGGGAATAACAGAGTTCCCAGCAGACATTTCCCTCCCCTCCCCCTGCTTTCTGACGGGGAGGGAGGGCCTCCAAACCGGGGGATCCCCTGCCCCCACCTGGGGATTGGCAACCCTAAGTCTGGACTTGATAATTCTAGTGCTTGCAGCTAAATCTAGGCATCCACAAGATTATTGCCAGTTGAAGCCAGAGAGGGGGGCAGGGCCCTTTCTAGGGCTGTTTTGGCTTTTGAGGGAGGACTCATCAGGGCCATACCTGGCAGCAACCACTAGGTGACTTGATACCACCGCACTTGCATGACTTTCCCAGGCATGGCTGTTCAACAGCAGCCATACCACAAAAGCCTGTATACTGGTTAAAATGTCATACTAAGATCTCAGAGACCCACGTTCCAGCAGGTAGATTACTAAGCTGGGGAGAAGATACAAGAGTTTTTGGGATAGGGTGATTGAGTTATGACGAGAGGGCAACAGCTCATTCATTCAGACGGAAGCTGAATAGCATCTTGATATTTCCCTAGGTTTGGGATTGAATTGCTGGGTTAAGATGACCAAGGAGGGAATATTTGTATAGCTTTAGGGATGTGAGGGCGATCTGGCTGTGACATCTGTCACCCCATTGATCGCCAGGGTTGATTCGGCTGATCTGGCTGGCTAGGCGGGTGTCCCCTACCTCCCTCACTGCTCCATGTGCGTCCCTCCCGAAGCTGCGCTCTCGGTGGAAGAGGACAACCATCCCAGATAGAAGGAGTGTACCGTTCTTTGGTCAAGGGTATAGCTTTAGGCTACTGATCAGCAAACTTGAGCCAACCTATCTTGGGTATGATGGAGCTTCTGGAGAATGAGGACAATGAGCATTCAGAGAAATTTCTTGGGTATGACGGAGCTTCTGGAGAATGAGGACAATGAGCATTCAGAGAAATTTCTTGGGTATGACGGAGCTTCTGGAGAATGAGGACAATGAGCATTCAGAGAAATTTGTGGTAGTTCAGGGGTACCAAATTGGATTATTTTACTCAGGCCTCTGGCAGCTAGATCCAAGGGTCTTTTAGGTGTGCCAGTGTGCAGGACATGGGGGGGGGCAGCCTCACTCTCAACAAGCTTTGATAAGAAAACTTGTATTTAATGTATTCCAAATCTCACCCCTCCCCCAGTTTTCTTCCTGCCTTTTCAACATTTCTGGAAAATTTATCTCTGTTCCCTATATGCTGTAGATACGGAATAAGTCTAAGTTAGGGCCCCCAAACCTTTTTGATCCTGCAGGAACCTTTGGAATTCTGACACGGGGCAGTGGGCACAGCCACAAAATGGCTGCCACAGGAGGTGGGGCTAGTCACAAAAGGGCTGCCGCAGGAGGTGGGGCTAGTCACAAAAGGGCTGCCACAGGAGGAGGAGGCAACTACAAAACGATAGGGAATGAGGTTACATATAACTGTAATAGTAATTCTTCAACATTTCAGGAGAATCTCTGTTTAACAGGATGTCTTTTAACCTGTACAGCCAGTCAGAAGCCCTGATGGGTGAACACCTCACCTAGCCTCTCCCATTTTCTAAAAACACTTGGGCAGCACCCACCGGCAGCATTATGAGAACCCCAGTCTAAGTTTCCAGTTGAGGATACATTTAAGGAAATTATAGAAGAGAATGTGATCTTGTCAGAAGTTTAGAGCCTTCAAATACATTGTTGTCCATATTTCCCCCAGTACCTTTTTGGTTATAACCATGGGCTTCCTTGATATATGTGAAAATACCTGTAGAAGGATTGAATTGTGTAACCTTTTGTCTTCTGGATCTCTTGTCTGGAAATATGAAGATCCTTGGTCATTACAAAATATTTGAACAGCTGGCTCTATATTGCTTCACAGGTTGCCATAGTTGCAGAGTTTGATCCTGCTCGAATGATGGCCGACACAGTGGCATCAAAAGCTCGGATGGGCATCGGGACAGGAGAAGAATCTGTTCTGCAAAAGCCTCTGTTTGAATTGCATACATTCACCAATGAGCAGGTATCTGACCATCTTGCATGGTGCATTCTGTGTGCATGCCAACAACAGAAAGATTTAAATGTAGATGATAATTTTGTGAAAATCAGAATTCTGGAAGGGATAGATGTGGAGATGGTTAGGGAAGAAGCTCCCTCTCCTCAATTCTTTTGAATAGGATAGAAGGTTCAGAATCAACAAACCATCATAAATGCTTGCACTGATGTGGGCCTCCCCATGTACCCCTCCCCCATACTGAAAGCTTGTAAAGTAAGATGTTAAAATATATTTTTCCACAGGCCTTCTTGTTTCTATGTCGGAAGAAGTTACTCCACGGGGTAGAGAATTGAAAATAACAAAAAAATCTCTGTGTAAAATTCTCGAATAACTTATTCATTGGTTACTAGTTACAGTAGTACACTAATGTCTGTTAGTACACAATTCTTGTTTCTATACCATCTCTCCTCAAGCCATATTACAAAGTTGAAAAAATTGCATTTGTTACCAGAGAGATGTCCAAATGAGTTCTGACTAACTATGAAGCGCTTAACCCATGGGAAGCTGGAAAAGTGTTTAGGGCCCCCAAACCTTTTTGATCCTGTAGGAACCTTTGGAATTCTGACGCAGGGCAGTGGGCACAGCCACAAAATGGCTGCCACAGGAGGTGGGGCTAGTCACAAAAGGGCTGCCACAGGAGGAGGAGGCAACTACAAAGAAGTTTTGTGGTGATAAGATGTTATGAACCTTTTGCCAACGTTATACTTCAGTAAAATCTTGCTCATACACCACCACCCCTTAATATTCCAGTCACGTTCTGCATATCTTATGACTGAGGGTTGTTTCACACATTATGGTAGTTATGTGGAGACTGCAGTTGCGAGTGGTCTCCGGCAGTGGCATAGAAACATTGTGTGAGCTGCAAAAGTAATTCATGTATTTTACCCTGGCTACCTAGAACTCCTCCATCATGAGAGATGTCTTGTGGCACTGGGATATCTGAAGAGCCAAGCACAATACAAAAGACCTATCCCTGAGCATCACCTATTTTGATTCTGCCCCTGCATTACTGCCAGTGTTATCTTCTGGCTTTTAGCATATAGCAGCCATTCTGGGTATTGCACAAGCATATTTACAGTATCACAGGACAGCAGGAATGGTTACCAGGTCTTGTTGGTAGATTGCAAGTTCTGGTGTGGAGCAAAGGGTATTGCAACATCCAGGGCTCCCCCCACCCCCGGAAAAGGTGGTGCTGAAACGCTCAAGAGGGAAATGAAGGCGAAACTACACAGGTACCCCTCATGACCTTTTAAACATTTTTCGAGAATTTTGTTTCCACCAAGAGGTTCCAGAACTCTGTTCCATTATGTTTGCCCAGAAAAAAAAAAGCCTCGGCAACATCTCTGAAACAGTTTTTTGGGACAAATCTGACATGGTATACCACAGAAAGGGTTGGACCACTGGAATCAAATCACTGCTCTACTAGGGAAGCTCACCTTTGGGCTTGTCACAACTAACCTCACTGGGTTGTGGTGGTTGTAAGGATAAGGTGCAGAAGGGTGAATGAGGTAATAGGCATTTGGGTCCCTGTTAGGTAGACAAGCAGAAAATAAAACAAAATACATGAACAATAATTAAAAAAAAAAATTAAACAGAGACTTAAATACCCTGCTTTTGGTACCTGAATATATATATATATGGGTGAGGTTAGCTCGTTCGAGTCCCGCGTTGAGACGACTGGGGCGCGGACTAATTTGATACTGCTTTAAATCAGGAACAAAATCCTTCTGACGGTTCCTGAGCGGAGTTTCTCTGTTTGAACGCTCCATCGTTGGCGACTCGTCGGAAGCGCACCACCGCTTCCCTCCCAAAGCCCCTGCAAGTGATATCACTGCGCCAGTGAATGAGCGAGCGAATGTTGGCTCGATAAATCGTTTACCCGCCCTTATGTCCGGAAACAAAAATCACTTTTGAAAGTAGATGTGAACTAGATGTGAACTGATTTGAATTCCTGGGTTCTTTTCTGCACGCGTAGAGCTCGTGCTGGAAAAGTAGTGCCAACGGACTAGCAAAACTTTAGTGATCTGACCCATTTAAAAGCGACGCGCTGCAGATAGCGGGCATCACTGCGCCTGCGCTAATGCAGATTGACGTCTCATGAAACGAGGTCCGGTAGAGCAATCTGATCGACCAGCGACGGGACCCACGTGGGATAGAACGGGAGCCTGGCTGTTGTCTGATCGGAAAATTGGTTGTGCAGCTTATAATACAGGTGCGTTGCAGAGGGATTTAATGGTGAGTGTGACCTCACCCAATGTCACCCTACTTGTTACCACATGTGGTATTCTGAATGGTTTTTATTTAATGGGCAAGCTTCATGTTCCCAAAAAAGCATCCAGAAGGGTATACCTGAATCTGCACGCACACATATGCAAGATTGTGTTAGATGTCATTAGTCCAGGCTATCTTTATTCACGTTGCTAATAGTAAGTGGACAAAGATGTTACCTTGTGTCTTTTAAAGAGCTGACATCACAATCAGAACAACTTATTCCAAGATGCGTGTTTGATCATGAGCTTTTTTTTTTTTTAAACAGATAATTTCTGACGCCCGGGTTCGTGTGGAACTAGCTCTTCGTGAAGCTGGACTTCATAAAACACTTTATGCCCAAGAGGTTTTACCTAAAATCCTTCCACCCAAACCACCAAGGAGAGACACGAATTCCGTATTATTTAAAATGTTGAACTGGGGATGAATCATCAGTCTTTCTGAATAATTTATTAACAATCCTTTTAAATAAAGTATTTTGAGTTGAGGAAATGTTGAACTGTGGAGAAAAGTCCCCCCCCCCCCATTTCTTTTTGAATTGCCTGGGAATGCTCAGTGGGCTGCTTTAATGTCCTTCCCTCCCCACCCCCCCCCCCAACACCCCTGACTTGTAACCTGCTGCAGGGAGGACAGGGTAAAAATATAAATAAATAAATGGTCATAAGCATTGCTGTATTGTAGCATATTCCTGGGAACACAGGCTTATTGAAATATCATTTTGGTTCTTTGAGGTGAAGCTGTCATTTTGGATAAAAAATCTGGGAAGGTTCTGCAGGGGATGTGTATCCACATCGGAGCACACAGAGAGATTTCCATCAGGCTGAGTCTGGTATATTGGGTAGGCGGTGGGCCTCACTGGGTTCAAATCCATGAAGGTTGTTGGTCCATTGGAGAGCCAGTTTGGTGTAGTGGTTAAGTGTGCGGACTCTTATCTGGGAGAACGGGGTTTGATTCCCCACTCCTCCACTTGCACCTGCTAGCATGGCCTTGGGTCAGCCATAGCTCTGGCAGAGGTTGTCCTTGAAAGGGCAGCTGCTGTGAGAGCCCTCTCCAGCCCACCCACCTCACAGGATGTCTGTTGTGGGGGAGGAAGGTAAAGGAGATTGTGAGCCGCTCTGAGACTCTTCGGAGTGGAGGGCGGGATATAAATCCAATATCTTCTTCTTCTTCATTTACCGTATCAGCCTCACCTATGTCACAAAGGAATTGTGAAGCTAAAACAAGTGAGGAAAGATATATGCTGTAGTGCCCTCTTTGGATGGAAAATAGGATAGAAATAAACAAGCATTGTGTCCTATAATTTCAGGCTCCCCCAGGTTCCTGATATTTTGGTTCCTGGGGAAGACACAAGAGCTTTCTTGCATAAACTTAATGTACTTGCAAACTATCTTTTTTGTGTGCATCCACTGGATCGGCTGTGTTTTGGTCAGACGTGCCTTGCCTTTCCAATTTTCAGCAGAAAGAGCTGTTTTGATGCAGATTTATTGGCTCAGAAACCTCTGGATGAATTAAACGCCTCCCTGAAGCAGTTTTCCAACCTTAAACAAAACACACCTCTACATTAAAAGGGGAGGGGCCTGTGTAGTCATTGACTAAATGGATATATGGATTTTAAAAGAAAAGAGCAGGTAACTGAAGCATGTGGGCAGAGCACAACTGACTATTGAGTATGTTTGGTATGCTGGGCAGTGTATCTACCAGTTGCATTGAAACAGCAAAAGGGGGAAAGGTTCTAGTTGTGCTGAGGGTGGAGTGGAGACAGAATCGCTTTGAGATGGTTTGTATGTACTCTATGACCGTTTTCGCACACAGCTCACCTCGCAGTCACAATCTTGTTCCCTTCGCAGCGTCTGGTCGGATTTCCCACCATCTGCGCCAAAGTTACAGGAAGTGCTGCAGCTTTTGCGTAGCAAACGTAAACCGCTAAAACCCAGTTTACATTTGCTATGCAAAAGCCGTGGCACTTCCTGTAACTCCGGCGCAGATGGTGGGAAATCCGACAGACGCTGCGGAGGGAACAGGATTGTGACTGTGAGGTAAGCTGTGTGCGAAAAAGGTTACTGTCTTCCTCCATCCCTGAAGCTTCTTTCCTCCTCCCTGTCTTGTGGATATGGCCGATGGAAGCTGTGGAGATGCAAATGGCAGATGTCCTGTTATATAGAGAGCATTTTCCATTACAGGACAAGCAAAATGCAATTATGTCTTGAGTGGGCCATATTTCTCAGAGAGAGGATTTCGCTTCTTCATCGTTTAATCCCAGCACACAAAAAATGTGAAATGGCTTGCAGCTCTTGCCCAGAAGTCCTTCCCCCGCCACTTTCACTGCCTGTTGTATTATGTGAATCTTTTCTTTACAAAAGAAAAATTATGCCGGCCTTATTAATATGAACGACTGTTGCTTGATTATTATTATAAATGGAAATATAAGCTCTTTCCACTTGTAGAAGCCAATTTGATGCATCATGTTTACTGCAAACCAATCATCCGAAGAATTTCATTTTGCAAATTAGCCCTTGAGAATAAATTATGAAAATTATAATATTTCAGCTATGCAGGGAAGGGGGGGGTGTTGTTATAGTGTAGCAAGGAACCCTGTTTGTTCTGTTGGATGAGAGTGAACTTGATGAGTCATTATCAAGTTTAAAAAGCATCACCAGACCTTCTGCAGGATGCATATGAAAGAGATGTAAACAAGGCACATCAGATCTTGAGCCTGCCAATTAGCCAGGCCGGGAATGGATTACCTCCGGGGCTGAGAGATGAGTGAATGTTCTGTTTTTAGCAAAAACCAAAAACAACCCAATCACACAGCAGTGGGATCTGAGTCCAGTAGCACTTTAAGAAACCAACAAGAATTTGGGGTTATGAGCTTTTGAGAATCACAGCTCCCTTCATTTGATAGCTATGAGTCAAACCTCCCTTCGTCAGATAGGTGTCTGACAAAAGGAGCTTTTGCTCTTAAAAGCTTATACCAGGGGTGGCCAAACTGTGGCTCAGGAGCCACATGTAGCTCTTTCACACATCTTGTGTAGCTCTCAAAGCCCCCACCGTACCATCAGCTGGTTTAGAGAAGACAGCTGGTGGCTTGGACAATGTATTTAAAGTTAAAAGTTGCTTTCTTTCCACCTCTCTCCCCCCCATCTGTTTGCCTTCCTTCCTTGTGGCTCTCAGGCATCTGACGTTCATGTCTTGTGACTTTCAAACATCTGACATTTATTCTATGTGGCTCTTATGTTAAGTTCAGCCACCCCTGGCTTATACCCTAAAAATCTATTTTTTTGGTATTGTGTGTGTGCGCGCACATGTGCATCTGGAGGTCATGGTGACCTCTGATGACTAACGCCTACTGGAGGATATTCAGAGAGGTGGCTGAATAAAGCCTGTCCCTGCCTCCTCGCTGGGGTATTCCAAGGAGGTCTTCCATCTAAATACTTGCCAAAGCTTAGCATACTGCTTAGCTTCTGAGATTTGACAAGATCAGGCTTGCCTGGGCTATCCGGATCAGGTTACCCTCATCATCATCGTCACATTTTATTTATATCCCGCCCTCCCCGCCGAAGCAGGCTCAGGGCGGGTAACAACAAGAATTCAATACCTACATTATGTTACAACTAACAGTATAAACCTACAATTAATTAAAAACTATTAAAATTCTAAGAACAGTAAAATCAATATTAATATGTTGGTGCTATTATACAGATGGTGAGTTTACTTAGCGGTTTTAGTCAGTGAAGGCCATTCGAAAGAGGACGGTCTTGCAGGCCCTGCGGAACTGTTCAAAGTCCCGCAGGGCCCGCATTTCTTCTGGAAGCTGATTCCATAGCTGTGGAGCCATAACGGAGAAAACTCTGGAGTTTTACATCTTTTGGCCCAGGGATAGTCAGCAGGTTCTTCCCCGCTGACCTCAGTGCTCTCTGGGGTTCGTACGGGGAGAGACGGTCCCTAAGGTAGGCAGGTCCTCGGCCATATAGGGCTTTAAAGGTAATGACCAGCACTTTGTAACGAATCCGGCATATAACTGAAAATATACCCTGAAAATCTTGTTGGTCTCAAAGGTGTTACTGGACTTGAATCGGGCTGTTCTGCTGCTGACCGACACGGTTCCCCTCTGAAACACACAACAACACATATCTTATAGGGTTTGTGTAAGGCAGCTGTCGTTTTCTCTCCCCGCCCCCCCTCCCCACCCCTGCAGCGTTTGTATACTCTGCAGTCTAAAGAACCGAAAAGAAGAATAAATTGCTGATCTCAAAGCAGGCACATTTCAAATGTCAGTCTCAGCCCTACCATTTTCTCACAGGATTCAATTGTAGCGAGAAGCACAACCCCGCAGGTCCCAGCAGGGCTTAATCATTGTTAAACAGACTTGATGACTGAACATGATTTGTCCTGGTTTGTGCTGCCAGCCAAGTCCTGGTCAACCTCATGTCATTTGACTCAGTGGTTCCGCAGTCATTTTCTGACTTGCTCGTTTTCCACCACGTAGCGGAGCCCTGCAGGGAACTGGGGAAGAACAGCATGGTGAGAAGGAAGCCTTTTTGAGCTCTCCATCGTGCAACAAAAGGCGGCTCCCCCAACCTATCTGCTGCCACATCTGTGCCATAAAAGGGCTGGCATAAGTCACTGCATAAGAAGAGGATGGAAATGATTTTGAGACATTTTGAATATTCCCAGCGCTTTCACTTTTGGGTCTCTTCCCCTGATGTAAATAGAAATAAACGCTTCAGTGAAATATTGCTTCGAAAGCAGGGCATACTGCTGACCTTGTGACAAGTCGCCGAGCCCTAACTGTATCCGGTGTGCACTAAATGCTGCCAAAGGCAACGCGAACAGCCTTGTTTCCATTTTAATAGCTTAAAATATGCTGCTGTTGTAGTTAATCCTCTCTGAGGTGGAATGTGGATTTTAAAGCAACTGCTGTGTTAGGCTAGGCTCAGGCACAGCGGTGACTCAGAGCAAGGATAACACCCGGAAGCGGAGGATAAACACAGACGGAATGTTCCCAGTCACTCTCATTCAGGAATCTGTGATAGTTCTGGGTGGGACAAAGGGCTAGCCACCAAAGCTTCGACAGAGAGAATCTGGAAAAGGCAGATTGCCAGGTCCCATCAAGACAGCTTTGTTGAGGCATTCTGCTTCTGATTTGCTCCCGCCTTGTTTTTTTAACAAATGTGGCAACCAGTTAAGGGAGTAAGCAAAAAATTCTGCCTTTCTGAAAGGATCTTCTAGGACAGTAGTGGGCAACCACATTGAATAAATCAGAAGCTGTTAGCAGTTAACAGCATTTTCATTAACAGGGTTTATGCAAAGGCAGCTCCTGAATCTACAGCTCAGAGAGGCTGGAGAAGGAGTGCAATTTGCCACAGTAGATGGAGGATGAGCCAAATAGCATGATGCTGCTTTCTTTATAGTGGATTCGGGGGAGGGGGGAGAAAGCCTGCATAACAGCAGGCGTCAGTCCCACCTCCTTCTCTTTTTGAGCATCAGCAATGGAGATACCCACCCTCCCTCCCTTAGTTTTGGAGTAGGTGCAAGCTGGTAACTCATTTGGAGGCCAAGTAGGAAATGCTTTTCCCTCTGGTGGACTGGCACCAGACCGGATGGGTTTTTCGCTTAGTTGACTCTGAAAAGGGCACTGGAGAATCAGTAATGCCTGGGCACTGGTATTCCATGTTGGCAGTAGCAGTGCAGGTTAATTTGCTTGAAAGGTACACAGTACAGCTTAGGTGACCACCCTGGGACATCATTTGGATGGTCAAAGGTTAACCTTCAGACCAGGCCTTGGTGCTTTCATGGACTGGGAACAGAAAGTCCATAGACCAAAAGTGACCTCACCTATAAATCCAAGGATGCACAAACAAGAGGAAGCTTGACTCCTCTGTGTCCTTTATATTTCTGTAATCACATATTTAGTCAGGCTTATAAGGACCTTCTTCCAGCCAAGATCCCTCTCTTATTTTGGACTTAGTTGTTTTAATGCCCCTCCCCCTTTGAGCCTAAATACCACAGAATCTGCAACTAAAGGGGCGTGGTCACACGTACCATTAGTTTCGACACAGCTCCGTCTGGCTGACGGATTAAATGTGTTCGTTCAGACATCCACATCTGATAATCGAGCATCATCCGGCGTCATCCAGGCTTGCTACGCATGAATGGCTCATTAATTTGACAGCACATAAAGTCCGGCCCTTTTTCAAAACAGCGGCACAGGATCGGCTTTTTGTTGTTTGGACAGCTCACGCGTGATACTGTCTCTCACCATTTTTTTCAAAGAAAGCCCCAACAGACATGCGCATTGCCAGATCATCTGGGAATCTGAGGTGACGCTTCTGCTTCTCCAATCAACACAGGATTGGAGGGGGGGGGGGAATCGTTATCCCACTATTCAGAACAGGGGAAAAATTCTTTTTTTTCAATGTGGAGGATTTCAAGATATCATTGTCACTGCCAATTTCTAGGAAAATAATTCCTGGCAGTTCCGTGGTTTGGATCGGCAACGTTAATTCTGGAAACTTTTGCTCTTCCCCCCTGCCTCTGAAGAAAGTTTTGATTTCCCAGCTCCAAACAGTTGGGCGCATGTTCAATGGACCCCCTCCCCTCCCAGAAATCACCATCTGATTACGCATGCTCCAAGAAAGGAGTGCGACAGTATTGGATGTCTGATTGCACACAACAGAATGAATCGCATTCTTGGATGCTCGTCTGAACTGCCCTGCATCAGATCAATATTCAGCAGTTCAGATTTGAGCGCTATCCACCCGCTTTTAATGGTACGTGTGACCGCACCCAAGGAGTCTCATAAAGGATGCTCAGGAGCCTGGAGACCAAGCCCTATGAGGAAAGGCTGAAGGAATTGGGAATGTTCAGTCTGGAGAGGTTGCGAGGGGGGACATGATTGCTTTCTTCAAGTATTTGAAGGGCTGTCACTGAGAGGAGGGCAAGGAGCTGTTCCTGCTGGCAGCAGAGGAGAGGACTTGCAACAATGGGTTTAAATTAAGGGCGGGAAGGTACCAACAGGATATTAGGAAAAACCTTTTTCACAGTAAGAGTTGTTCAATAGTGGAATCAGCTACCTAGAGAGATGGTGAGCTCCCCCTCACAGGCAGTCTTTAAGCAGCAGCTGGAAAAAAACCCTGTTGGGGATGGAGTAGGCTGATCCTGCATTGAGCAGGGGGTTGAACTAGATGACCTGTTTGGCCCCTGCCAACTCTGTGATTCTATGAAAAACACCTGGGTGTTTTTCAGGAAGGTCCATGAAAGAGGGATTACAAAGAGATTACATGCCATTTCCCCCAGCTAAGGGATCTCAATAACAAAAGATTTTTGAACAGTGGAATATGCTGGCATATCCCAGGGGTGTCTGCCCAGTCCAAGGCAATTGCTGTTTCATTAACCGAAACCCAGTTCATCTTTTCCCTTTTTTTACTCAATCAAGAAGGGCACTGGAGTCATTAATTTATACTCCCTCCTGTTTCAAGAGCTATCTGACTCACCCATACTTTTGTGTCAATGCAAATCTGGCTCACTTTAATGTAATTAAAGTATGTTAATCACCTAGGCTCTTTGCATCCATGCGGATTTGGCTCACAATAGCCTAATCAAGGTATTTTTCCCCCACTCCTCTGCCCCCGTCAAAGTTTGACAGCAATTAACTTTAAACCAGCCAGTGAAATTCAACTTTTTTTTATCTTGGACCAATCATGTTCCTGGGAAAGTGGGTTCGCATGTATAGCTATGGGACATTTCTCCATAAAAATCATGCTTGTCACAACCTTGCTTTTGGCTCCACCCCCAAAGTCTCCTGGCTCCACCTCAAAAACCTCCCAGGTATTTCCTGAGTCAGACTCGGCAACCCTAAGTGAAATAGACTCAACTGCAGTTGAAAGGAAATGGGTAGAAACAGACCCCTCCTGTCTTGTGGGAGATCTTCTGCAAATTGAGCAATTGCTCACACAAGAATGGGCTGTAGGTTGCTGTTTTCCCCACCTTACTGCATGTGGTACGCTCCACTCTATTTTCAAGGATCTCTCCACTTTATGGAGCAGCTTGCTGCAGGGGAAAGGGACATAGAATGGAGGCTGTGAGTAGTACCGGTCCTAGGGTGCGTGGCGCCCCAGGCAGGCTCCCTGCCCACCACCCCGCTGCCACCTGCTCACCCTCCACAGTGCTGCAGCGCAGCACTCCATTGCCTGCCCCCCCCCCAGCACGATCAGAGGAGCGCTGCAACTGAGCCTGCTTGCTGGGGATGGTGGGATATAAGTAGAATTTAAAAAAATAGATAAATACCCCCACCCCCAAATCTTGTAGTTCTTTAAGGTTCCACTGAACGAGAATCTAGCTGTTCTACTGCAGTCTAACAGAGTTGCTTTCTGAAATGATTACCATTCAGTGTTCATCCATATATAGCGACATTAATGGCTGCCAATCTGTTTGGATCAGCAATATTTTGCACATGCATTTGGTGGGAATTATAGTTTTTACCCCTGCCCCATGTCTTTTTTAAAAAAAACTACCCAGACAAGATAAGGATATTTTTAAAGCAAGTTAGTAACCACAGCTACTAAATATCTGCAAAGCTGTTCGCAAACTGCCTGATTCAAATGGCATGGAGATTAGGCTTGCCAATCCCCAGGTCCCAGCAGGGGCTCTCCCACTTTTCCAGGCTCCTTCCCGCCCCCAGTCAGCTGGCCAGCGTGGGGAAGCCCTGCCCCCCCCCAGCCATCATGTGCCTCCCCACCCCAGGCTTCAGTCTCTACTTGAGAAAGCCTTCCTCTTTGGATGGTGTGTCTGCGTCTTTAAGGCTGAAGGGGAGCGGGGGTGGGGGTGGGGAGGAGGAGGCAGAACAACATGGCTGTGAAAGGAGCCCAGACCCTCCGTTTGTTGCACAATCCTTGCAGAGGTCGTTTGCATAGCGTGAAGGTAAACTTGAACCTTTGGTTGCCCTGTGTTACTGTGAAAAACTTGAAAGTTCAGCAACTCATGAGTAGAGGTGCCAATCCCCAAGTAGGGGCAGGGGAGTCCCGGTTTGGAGGCCCTCCGGAGCTTCAGGGTCATCAGAAATGGGGGGGGGGGAATGTCTGCTGGACCATAGGGTATAATGGAGAATTAATCCGGGGTATCTGGGCCTCTGGAGGGGCAGTTTTTTGAGGTAGAGATACCAAATTTTTAGCGTGGCATCTGATGAGTCTCCTCAAAATGCTCTCCAAGTTTCAAAAAGATTGGACCAGGGGGTCCAATTTTATGAGCCCCAAAAGAAGGTGCCCCTATCCATTATTTCTAATACAGGGAAGGCATTAAAAAGGTATGTGGTCCCCTTAAATGTGATGGCCAGAACTCCCTTTGGAGTTCAATTGTGCTTGTCACAACTTTGCTTATGGCTTCACCCCAATGTCTCCTGGCTTCACCCCCAAAATCTTCTGACTCCACCCTCAAAATCCCCAGATATTTCTTGAATTGGACTTGGCAACCTTAATGGAGATCCTAGGCTATCTCGTAGTGAATCTCAAAAATGATTTTTGACCCCTGAACACGTTTGGCACAAAGGTTGCAGCATCCATCTCACTGCTCATTCACAATGCCCAGAAGAAGTTCAGAGCAATCGAAGGGCCTCAGTCATCATATGGGTCTTCAAAATGGGGACCATAGCCATGAGTCCTTCTGGAAAAGAATTCTGCTGCGTTCAACACACCTGACACAGGACTGCCTTGAGGCACTCATGATATCTGTGCATCTTAGTGAATTTTCTTCTGCCTGAGTGTTGGTGCAGCTTTTGCTGTGAAAAGGACAGCTAGGAAACACAGTTGAAGCAAAGCAAAGGTTTTTCTTTCTCAATATATTATATATTATAGGACTGTATTTGGCAAATACCACTGTCGAAAATATATCTTAGAACTTTGTTTGAACACAGGTCAGCGATGATGCTATACTTGGTGCGGTTTGGGTGATTTTAATGTGCAGAACTGAGTATACATCAAAATAAAGGTAATTAATGCATATGTTCTTTAACAAATTAAGCCAGAAAATGTTATCAATGAACAGAAGGTCAAGGTGAAATGGAGTTCATTTTGCTGCTTATCATCCAATGAGACTTTTAAAGATTAAATTTAATTAGAATGTCTGTGTTCAAATCTGAATTTATAATAACAAAACAAAGAATACTTTTAAAAAAATAATGGTCAGCAACATGAAAGTAAACCTGATGAGAATATAGTTTAAATATGTAACCTATTAACTGAGGTCCTTGGAGGCATCATGCACCATCAGTTTCAACCTTTGCTCAAATATAAACAAGTCTTTGTGTTTGGATTCCATTAGCTCTTAATTTTTCATAAGTACCTTCTCCTGAGAGTTCTCTGTCTGCTACTTAACCTTACAGGGTGCCAGGTCCACCTTATGCAGAATATAACGTTCATTTTGACAGAGTGTGAGTCAAGGAAACTGGGGAAGTGTTCAGGGCCAGATTAACAATTAGGTGAAGTAGGCACTAGCCTATTGGCCCCATGTCTTTAGGGGCCCCAGGCTGGCTCCCCCCCCCATTTCTCCGCTACTTGCAGCCATCCCAGACTGCATGCACAGTCAGGAACTGAGCCGTTTTTTGCCCAACTTGCCCAGTGTGGCTGCTGCTGGCATCGTTGCCAAGTTTGCCTCTCTCTGCTGCTCCCCCACAGCTTTGTCAAAGGGGCTTTTGGGAAAGTGCCTGCAGCAAGGGCCACAGGCAGTGGGGTGGGCACTCCAATTCTGAGATAATTTGCAAGGGGGCCCCCGAGATTTTGACTGCCTAGGGGCCTTCCTAGGGTTTAATCCGGCACTGGAAGTGTTAGGATCCTGGGGGAAGCATCCAGAAGATGGTATTGTGGTGAAAGACCAGTTGGAAGAGATGGATGGAGCCAGAAGCAAACAGGGAAGGAGCTCTATCAGAGAGGGACAAGAACATCTCTATTCTGAGATAGTTTCAGCTTTCTGGTAGTGGAGCCATGAAAAAGGAGTGGGTGCAGGGTGTGACTACAGGATACATGCTTCGCTTGCTAGAAAAACTTTTCTTCGAAAGGAAGAATAATAATAATAGGAATAATAAGAATAATAGAGCCCGAACCTATTATTTTTGATTGCCTATCTTTACCTACTAAAACTCACGCTCTCAATATGTTATAAGCAAATGGCATCAAACTAGTTGAGGAGGTTGTCATAAGAATGTTCCTGGTAGAATATGGTTGGAGACTTCCTGAGAACCCTGAGTATACCACCTTGAGCTCCATGATGGAAGGAAATAAACAAACGTAGGTAAATAAGTAAGCGTGAACATTGTGCTCGCCATCCTGGAGCCAGAATAACTCCCTTGGAAGATACAAACAGGCAGCATAGGATTGGATACGTCTCAGAGAGTACCCGATACAGTTCTGACTCCCTTCCCTTACAATCCTGTGAAGATAAATCCATTGTGTCCATCATAGGACCTTTCTAAGTTGTCCATCATTGTGTCATCCACACTTTAAGTTAAGCACGAGACGCATAGGATTCTTGTAAAGCTATGCAGTTATGAGATGGGTCAGTGCTTGGATAGGTGACCTGGGACTTGTGCACCATCTTCAATTTGCTGAATTACATGAATAAATAGAACCACTGCCGATATCATTGACTTGATGACAAAATAAGTTCATCATTTATATTATTTTTTCACAGACACCAGTGAATTAATGATGAATCCTTGCAGGGGATATATAAAGTTATAAAATATAGCACATTTCCCCATAACAATAACAATCTCGGGGGGGGAAACTTCAAAAACAGCCTTTGGAGAAAATGCCAAATTCAGGCACTCCATGAATTGTGACGGCTGTTTTGTTCTTTGCCATCCACTGTAAGGAAATCACAGTTTTGAATGTTGTGTGGCACAGCCAATTATTGCAATAATCTCTGAGTTCTGCAGAGCAGACTTTTGAGCTCAAGGCTTGGCTTTGGGCTGAAAATAATAGCTGCATTTCTAAAATACAGTTTTTTCCCTTTTACTCACTGATGTACAATTGAAAGATTTCCACTGGCGGCACGAACAAAACTGAGGATAATTCTATAGATGCCCCAAAGCAAATGCAGCAAATACGTCTCCTGGAGTTGATTTCATAGGAGGAAATCACTGAATCATATGCGAAAATACTATCAAGACGAGAGCATGATAATGGAGAATTAGGGTGACTACTTTCCCACTAGTGATCATACCAGGGCACTTATTTATTGTTGTTGCTATCAAAGCTTATTCTCATTAGACAGTAGAGATGAATAAAGCTTAAAACCACATATGAAGCTGCTCTTGTACAAAACCAGACCATTACATCTTATGGTCCCTGACCCAAGAGATATCTAGCTGTCTAGCCCTGGCCTCAACTTGTTGGGACCCTCTGCTGAGTAATATCTGTGCCCTGCCTGGTTTATTACAATTCCACAGGGCTTGTAAGGCAGGGATCAGGCCTGTAGCTACAGGTGGGCCTATGGGGGCCCTGCCTCATGACTTCGTCAGGTGCCCCAGCTCAGGTGTCCTTGACCTTTCCTCCTTCTCCCCTGCTACTGCCACGGGGGTGAAAACTGAGACGCTAGGGGCTGCCCCTCCCTCCCCCATGATTTACATTGCATGGGAGGAGTACCTAGAAGCAGCCACTGTTCTTCCCGGCCCTTTAAATGGCATGGAAGGGGCAATGGCTGCCCCTGGGTACCCCTCCCATGTAATTTAAATCATGGGGGAGGGAGGGGGCAGCCCCCAGCTCCAGGGCCAGATGTAGGGGGGAGCAGAGGGGGCACCAAATTGGATATGGAGTCCATTCTATTCGATGGGCCCATAAGATAGAATGGGCCCATAAGGGGGCGTCATTTTTTAATCCCCCCCTCAAAAAACATGTAGATCTGGTCCTGCCCAGCTCTCAGCTTTCACCTCATGCCCCTAAAGTGGAGGCAGGCAGGAGAGATTGTCAGGTGTCCTGAGTCGGGCACCCTGAGTCTTGGCAGCGGCCAGAGGAGGGGAGCCATTAAATGCCCCCTTACTTTTTTACATGTCCCCCAACTTTTAAAATCCTGGCGATGGGCCGGCAGCAGATGCTTGGTTGAGGACAGCGATGGTGTCCACTTGGCTGCCACTATCACCCCTGCAAGGCAATATCACAATTGGAACTTGACCACCATCTCTTTGAATTGTATTGCTTTTGTGAATTTTATTGGGATTTTTCTTTTTAAAAAAATTATTGATTAGTGCTTATGATTTTAGCTCATTGTACTCTACCCTGAGCCCTATTTAGGGAATGGGCAGTATATAAATGGAATATAATGATAAAAACAAATAAATAAATAATGACTGGCAGTGACTTTCTGGTGTCTCAAGTGGGGGAAAGTGGCTTTTGCTGGCTATCGAGTTTATTTTTGAACACACGAAGCTGCCTTACACTAAATCAGACCATTGGTCCATCAAGGTCAGCATTATCTACTCAGATTGGCATTAGCTCCCTAGCTCCAGAATATGGTAAACATTTTGTTTTTGCAAGCGCATATCATGAACTTGATTATTCAGTCCTTAGACATACGATGTAAAAGAATTCATGAATATTCACAAGACAAATGGCAGCTCTGCTACAACACCACAAGCTTATTTTTAGTAACCATCCCCCCATTCTCTTCGGAGCACTGTTTTAAAGTGTATTTATTTACCAGTTCTGCAAAATGTTCCATAGATGGAATATGATAATGCACTATATAAATAACTTAAAATAATTACAAGACAGCACAATACTCCAGTCTGATTGCATACATGATTTGGGGGGAGTCGTATTATAGTAGAATCAGGCCCAAGGCACTATAGGACCTTTATTACTTCAGAAAGATTTTGATTCCGGTGTTGGAGTTTTGAAGAGGAAACAAATATTCAGACAGTACTTGTCGGCAGTAATTTTGGTCATATTTCTGAATGAATAATACTTCTTTTCTTTATGTCTTTTGGTTCCTCTGTCATCTCTGAGCTCATCATCTGCTATTTGCCGAAACACTTAGATATGAAACCAACATTAAGGTGTTCTATATTCAACAGAGATCATAGTACAATCAAGCTTGGAACATTTTCTGCGCTGCTAAGGAGTTGCCATACATTGACATCTTCTGTCTAAATATTTTGAAGCCGTTTGATCAATTTCTGACAGATGTCTAAAATGAAAAGTTACCCCACTGTGTTCTAAAATAGTATTCTAGTCTGTCTTCACCAGGTGTACCGAGCAACAGGGGAATAGCGGCAGATTTACTTTTGATCTAGCTTCATTTTAAAAGGGATTTCTCAAGTACAAGAATTAACTTGGCTTATTACAACAGTCACGACACCTACAGATCCCGGTTTAAATCCTTCCGCTTCTCTCAGCAAAATCTGAAGCCTTCCTATAATAAGAAGAAGACTGCAGATTTATACCCCACCCTTCTCTCTGAATCAGAGACTCAGAGTGGCTTACAATCTCCTATATCTTCTCCCCCCCAAAACAGACACCCTGTGAGGTGGGTGGGGCTGAGAGAGCTCTCACAGCAGCTGCCCTTTCAAGAACAACTCCTGCAATAGCTATGACTAACCGAAGGCCATTCCAGCAGCTGTAAGTGGAGGAGTGGGGAATCAAACCTGGTTCTCCCAGATAAGAGTCTGCACACTTAACTGCTACACCAAACTGGCTCTCTAAGGGATATTCCTCTGAAGGAAGAAGCATCTCCTCTGTTTCCAAGTGCCTGGAGGAAAGCTGTTAGGTTGGAGCATGGCTACAAGCTCGCGGAGTGAACTGGAAGGATACAAACTACCGTAGTATGTCTGACCCAGTGCCATGTGACAAAGGGAACATTGATTCTTGAAATCTTATTCCCTAGAAATCTTGTTGTTCTCTAAGGCACTACTGGACTTGAATCAAAGGCGCTATTGAACTTCATGCCTGCATGGCTAGCCACCTAAAAGTAGTGCCAGATATAATTCTTAAATATATGGCATATTAGAGACAAAGAATTTAGATACTGGTTGTACAAAAGGGAACTCTGGTGACCTTTGGAGCAAAGTCTTACCACAAGTATATAGTGCACAAATATACTGTAGACAATCCCTGTGCTGCCTACACTCTGACCAATTTCATACATACAGAAGTATGAAAAAGGGGCTCTGTGAAATTTGCTTCTGAGAAAATTGAAACTTTCTTCTCTTCAAATAAATTGTTGAAATATGGGATAACTGGAGCTCTACCAGACTTAGGTTCCAGATCTGATGATAGATTGTGAACCTAAGATCGATTCTTGGAGGACTTACAAGTACTATGGAAGAGGCTGGAATTTGTAGACGGTCACCTCAAAATGCTCATAATTTTATATCAAGGGGAATCAGTGGTGCCATCAGAGCGGCGCTTTGTGGTGGAGATCCAGAGCAGTCTCTCAGACGGGTCCTCCAAAGCAGACTTTCACTCTGGTAGCATATATTGCCATCTAAAGAGGAGGCTTCCATAAGATCATTCATTTCAGGGTCTAAAATCACATATCTGTGTCACTGAAGGTAAAGCTCATACAGGAGCAGTCTTGAATCTAAAGTGTAGCTCTTTGGTGCATGTCCAGCTGTAGCAATGCCTTCTTGCAACTAGTGGTCCTGCATTTCTCCACCTGCACCAAACACATCCACTAGGCTAAATGGTGAATTGGATTGCCCTTATGGAGTATCGTTGCATCTCTCTATGTATTCTCTTCAGCTGTGGGCCTATGGTTTTCCGATGGGGCACAGTTTACTGGGGATGGACACAAACTGACTCATGAACTAAAGTTTGTGATGAATTTTGACCTATTGGTGGTTTGCAGACTAAAGTTCACGGCAGATCAACTGGCACAAATTTTCATTTGGTTCGTGGCAGTTAATGAATGGATACATTTCCAGACAGAATTTCTGCACTCAATCTAAATGTTTACCAAAATTCAAAGCGGTGGTGGTGGTGGAACAGACGGCATGTAGAAGAGCATCCAGGGGGGATTCTCTCCCTTGCCACTTTGATGTCTCTAGTATGCAAAGGATCTGTTCTATACACTCCTGAATCGGTGCCTGCCATTGCCTTACAAAGCACTTTCCTGGGGGCACCTTCTTTGGGGGGCCGTAACTAAGACCCCATAAATCCAATCCTTGCCAAACTTGGAGGACAGGTAAAGAAGAGTCAACCAGAGATCCCCTGCAAGCTTGGTGTTCCTAGCTTGCAGAAAATCCGTTCTGTACACTCCTGAACCTGCACCTGTCATTTCCCCAGACAACTTCCTTGGGGCCATAATTCAGACTCCATAAATCCAGTCCTCATCAAACTTGGAAAGCAAGTAAAGGATGGTCAGCTGAAGATCCCTTATCAGTCTGGTGTCTCTAGCATGCCAAGTAGCCACTCTATCTCATCACGAACCTCATGAACTGAATCAGTTTATTCAGTTGTTAAACGTTCATGATGGTTCCTGGTTTGCAAACTGGGCATGTCACGAACCATGAACCAAACCACATTTTACTGGTTTGTGCCCATCCCTACTGTTTCAAGACAAAGACTCGGAAGACCTAAGGTCATACCTTCCCTTTTCTAGTCTGAGGACTGTTAAGCCCTATACAGATGCACTGGAGGCTATATTGGCCCTAATGGCACAGCAGATATTCATGCATTCCTTAGGTTTACATCAGTTACATGTGTGAAATCCTGCTAACTGAAGTCAGTCACATATTTGAACCCAAAATGAATTTTAGCAGATCCTTGAATAGTATAATGTGGGACGATTAGGCATTAATTTTATATGGCTAAGACCACATTAAAAACAAATTCATAGGATAAGTGGCAACATTGTCAGATACGTTACAGCTGAGTTATGACGACTGTTGAATTGTAAATTTAATTTTCTTGTTCTACTGTTTCAGACACCCTCCCCTCTATTTAAACATGTGTAATCAAGTTATTAAAACATGACATCATATTAATATCTATACATGTATATTTACAGATATTTCAGAGAATTGCTGCAACAAAGGCCATTATCAAACTATCAAAGATTTCAGGTTTTCACGGCTGGCATCATCATTAGGGTTTGTAGAATCTTTCGGGCTCAAGTGCCGTGTTCTACTGGAGAAAGTTTTTCTTCCAGACGTTTCGTTCTCAGCTGCGGAGAACATCCTCAGTGGCGTTGCAGCCGGAGCAGGCGTTCTGACCTTCTTGGCTGCTGTGCATTGAGTGAGGCCAGGGCTGCTGGAGAGCTGCTATTTCTAGGCTGGAGGGGGTGTAGTGAGAGGGCAATTGGTTTGTGAATGTACCCATTGTTTGATGGGGCTTCCTGGAAGGGTGGTGATAAGGAAACTGGCTGTTGAATGTGACCATTGTTCTGTGTTGATTGCTGGGAGGGTTGGAAGGGGTGTGAAAATAAGGAAGATGGTTGTTGATTGTGCTGATTGTTCTCTGGAATGTGCTGGTTGTTCAAACTCTTTATCAAACTCTTTTAGACTGAATCTTCTGGATTCCAAAGCCCAAGGCGCTTTTTAATAAACACTGAAATCAGCTTTTGAGGTCGTTGTTGATAATCAAGTAGAACTTCGTGGGATGCCCGGATCTGGTCCCCATGAAGTCGATTAAGTAGAGTCACGCAGACAACTGCGGCTAGAAAGCAAAGAATTGGGTTTTTAAACAGGAGTGACAGACTTGTTTTTATATAAAACCTATACAAACTGCACAAGATGGTGAACAGCGACGTTCCCTCTGAGATGTGGAATCTTGTGAGCAAAAATTCTACTTTGTGAACTACTGGCATTAAAGCTGTGAGCTATTGCATAAATTAGTTTGCTCTAGGGTCTTTTTTCCTGAGCTGAGACAAAAATGTGTGAGCTGGAGGCTAAAACATTGTGAGCTATCTCACACTAACTCAGCTTAGAGGGAACACTGGTGTACTATAGATATGAACGTCCCATTTATTTGTATCTGTCAAGTGCTTGATGCATTTAAGGTGTGGTAACTTTGAAATCAATTAGCTAATTAATTAAAATATTGTTCTCAACAGTAAAGACTTAATGAGATCACCTGGTCCACACAGTTCGGAGATCTGAAATTTTAGTCAAAATCATGAATATGTACGATGCATCTTTATTTTGGAAGGCCATGAAAATTGTTGCAATGGAAAGTGGTAGCTACAATACTACATTTTTTAAAAAAAATCTAGTGATATTTTACATGGTCATTTATATTACTTTTGCAACAACAGCCTTTTCATTTCAGTATATGCCTCTCTTAGGCCTACAAAAGCTTGTAGATTCTCTAGCTCAGGAGTGGCCAAACTGTGGCTCAGGAGCCACATGTGGCTCTTTCACACATATTGTTTCATTTCATTTCATTTTATTTAGTTTATATCCTGCCCTTCCCACCAAAGCGGCTCAGGGCGGCTCACAACACAAAAGTTCTAACATAGGATTAAGTTTTAAAATACATCAATTTATAACATTTAAACAATAAATCAGTAAAAACAGTAAAACAAAGCCATTTACCAAAATGCCACACTACAGCCTTCTATTCGAAATTTTCAAGTACCGATCAGTTGTATGCCAACCGGAAGAGGACTCATTTCAACCGGAAGAGGACTCCTATTGTGTGGCTCTCAAAAGCGCCCGCCACCCTTTTGGTTGACTTGGAGAAGGCATTTGTTTCTTTAAATCACTTCTCCAAGTCAAGCCAGCCAGCAGCTTGGAGAATGCATGTAAAATTGCTTTCTTCCCACCTCTCCCCCTTCCCCATCTATTTCCTTCCTTCCTTCCTTGTAGCTCTCAAACATCTGATGTTTATGCAGGGCTGGTGTGTCCAAGTAGGCCGGGGAAGCAGCCGCCTAGGGTACCACCCAGCCATAGGGGTGCTTGGAGGCTGCTCTTCCTTGCTTCCGCAGCAAGAGAGGGCAGGCTCTGAGCGCCTCCTAGCACACATGGGACACACAGCTGGCCCTGTGTTTATTCTATGTGGCTCTTATGTTAAGCAAGCTTGGCCACGTGTGATCTAGCTAAATGTAGTCTACTTAGGTTTCCCAGGTCAGGCCTGGAGCTCTCCTGAAATTATAACTGATGTCCAGATTGCAGAGATCCTGGAGAAAATGGCAGTTTGGAGAGTATCACGTCCCTGCTGAGCTCTGTCCCCTACCCACACTGCCTTCCCAGGTATCACCTCCAAATCTCTAGGGATTTCCCAAGACACAGTTGGCAGTCCTAAACGTAATTTATATATGGTGTTTTTCAACATATATTTTGAAAACTGCAAGGGAAAGCCAACTCTGAGTTGAAAATTTCCTAGACATTTGAAGGTCGAGCCTGGGAAGAGCAGGGTATGTGGAAGGAAGGACCTCAGAGAAGAATAACGCCAGAGACTCCAAAGCAACCATTTTCTCCAGGGGAACTGATCTTTGCAATCTGGACAGGGTATGTAGAGCAGGGTATGTGGAAGGGAAGGACCTCAGAGAAGAATAACGCCAGAGACTCCAAAGCAACCATTTTCTTCAGGGGAACTGATCTCTGCAATCTGGACATCAGTTATAATTTCAGGAGAGCTCCAGGCCCCACCTTTAGGCAACCCTATAAGCCCACTCTGAAGCCTGAAGGGGTGCAGCCCAGACTCAAGTTAACTTGGCAACTCTAAATCCCCTTTTCCAGGGACCACTTAGAAAAAAATATATATGGTTAAACATCCCAAGAGGTTGTAAGTTTCTTCAATTAGTTATGGGATAGGGGCACTTCCATGCTTGAGGCTCAATGAAATATTCTTGCAATTCTATTATTAGAGGACTGAATTTAAACGATGTGAGCCTTTACTTCACTTTAAAAATAGCCTGGATTAGAACAGTTGATGCATTTTCAAGAATGTCAGCAGGAGCCCAGTGACCTTTGCAGCCAGTAAAAAAATGAAGCAAAACACATACATACACACGCACGCACGCACACAACCCTAAGCTGGAAAACATTGGCGTAACTTTCTAAAAACTTTTTACAAGGTGGCTTCAAAGGCTTTGGTTTTGCCAACATCATTAACCTTTTCAATCTATTGTACATGCTGATCAATCTCAGATAACCAATTTACAAAACCACTTAATTTCCAGAGAGAAAGTCTGTTCGCGGATAAGAGTTGTTTCAAATTCATTTTCGGCCTTTGTGTTGTAGCAATCCCAGGGAATCTAATTCTAGGAAGGGAATAGGATTTGGGGGCCATTCTGTTTTTTGTGCTGCAACTGTTCATTATTTGAGATCCCTCTGTGCAACATAAAAACAACACTCTGCCCTCCAGGCCAAAATACGTGTGATGCTGGAGATCCATGATCATTTTTTTTAAAAAAATGGAAATAGCACCAGCTGTTGGCTCCATTCTGGATAAAGGTTAGTGCAGGAGAAAAGGCCTGATTACTTTGCCCCATACCATTTTCTCAATTTCTGTTGCCCCCTGCAACTGCTTTTTGCCCCATAGATGGAAATGTATCCATATCTCTATGGTATCTATTTCAATCCCCTTTCCCTAGATTAAAAAAAAGCTATGTACAGAGGGATTTGTATTGGTAACATGGTACGGGGCAAAGGTTAAATCCCCTGTAAGCTGCACTCTTGGTCTTGATCACCGCCCCCTCCTCCCCACGCACACCGCTGCAGGTGGGAGTGCGCATGGACATATGGGTCTTACACGGAAAATACAATGTTTAGCAGAAAGCGTCTCTGACACCTCACTTTGAGTAAGCAGAGAAATATTCAATTGTATAGCCCCCACCTTCATAATTACGTTCTTAATAATAATTAAAATACTTTCAGCCTAGCTACTTGTTAACTGGATGCCTGGTTACAGTGAAGTGCTTTGGAGAGACTAGACAGTAGCTTGGATCCAGCAACGAGAAAGGAGGAACATAAACAAATTTGACACAATTCTACGCAAGCAAGGTCTTAATGCTTGAGGGAGGTCCCGTTTGCTCGAGAATTATAGCGCAAGTGAAAGTTTTGTGCTGGATACAGTCCAGTGAGTTGCTAAGAGCAAGGGATGCAGGGCAACTGTGAGAGCAAGTGTGTCATTTTTGTACTTACCTTTAAGACCGCAAAGACTGCACATAGCAGCAAATACAGTAGACTCCATTTCTATATTTCTAATGCCAGCGTTGTAAGCTCTTTTGAGGTACTCTAACTTTTTTTCATTGGAGAAGGAGCACAATGCCCCATCTAATCTTCCCTGACCTTAGAAAGAAGGCAAAAATATATATATATTTATTTATGTTATTCCATTTATAATCCACCCTACCCTGCAAATGGGCTCAGGGTGGCTCACAACCTATGATAGAACAATAATTCATAATTCATAAAACAACAACCTGTTTGTCTAAGAAGATCAGTTAATATATCCGATGGCAGTTTAGCCATTATAACTACAATGATAGTGATGCAACGATATTACGGAGGGCACATTTCTCTCTCTCTCAAAAAACCGCCCAGAGTCAGCTGGTTCCAGTGCCCAGTTGGTATAGGCAGTGACCTGAGGCAGATGGAACAGACCGACAGATTGTTAGGGTTGCCAACTCCAATTCAAGAAATATCTGGGAACTTTGGGGGTGGAGCCAGGAGACTTTGGGGTGGAGCCAGGAGACATTGGGGCGGAGCCAGGAACAAGGGTGTGACAAGCAGAATTGAACTCAGAGTTCTGGCCATTACATTTAAAGGGATAGCACACCTTTTTAAATGCCTTCCTTCTATAGGAAATAATGAAGGATAGGGGCATCTTCTTTTGGGGCTCATAGAATTGGACCCCCTGGTCCAATCTTTTTGAAACTTGGGGGGTACTTTGGGGAGAGGCACTAGATACTATACTGAAACTTTGGTGCCTCTACCTCCAAAAACAGCTCCCCCAGAGCCCCCGAAACCTCCGGATCAATTCCCCATTATACCCTATGAGAATCTATCTCCACATAGGGAATAATGAAGTGCTCAGCAGACGTTTCCCTCCCCCCGTTTCTGGCGAGTCTGAAGCAGGGGATTGGCCTCTCTGCTCACGAGTTGCTGCCAACTTCTTCACAGCAACACAGACACACCATTCCAAGAGGAAGCCTTTCAATCGGAGACTGAAGCCTCCGGAGGTGCAAAGGCACATGGTCCTCTGGGGGCGGGGCTTCCCCCCACCGGCCAGCTGCCTGGGGGGCGGGAAGGCGCCTGGGAAAGCAGAAGAACTCCCACTGGGACCTGGGGATTGGCAAGCCTACAGATTGTTCATACTGCACCACGAAGGCCAGTGACCTTTGGACACCCACCACCTCAGCCAAAAGCCTAGTGGAACAGCTTCATTTTGCAGGCCCTGTGGAATTATAATATATCTTGCAGGGCCCTGATCTCAACCAAGAGCATAATCCCATCAAGCAGGGCCCAGGGTTGAAAAGGCCCTGGTTAAGGCAAGGTGGTTGTCTTTCAGGCTGGGAACTACTAAGCGCTGCTGCACAGAAGAGTACAAGGCTCTTTGGGGCACATATGAGGTCAACATATGTTATACTTCCATAGGCAGAAAGCTTGAGATTTTTCTTTCCAGAAAGCCCAAACTTAAGTCACTGATCCAGTGCTAGGCCAGCCAGTTGATCAAGAAGCTGTTTTGGTTCAAGGGGAGCCCAGTGAGTTAACCCCCCCCCCCCCCCAATCAGCTTCATCCCCCCACACACACACACAATTGGCCCCAGTGCTTATTCTGTGTGGCCCTGTTGTTGATTTTTTCAGCAAGAATATGCACCCTGACCAGGGAGCCAACAGGCACCTGTGGGTAGGGGCCATCTTTGCTGCTCAGGGGAGGATGGGCCATGACACGGGACGCAAGTATCCTGGTGTCAGGTGACAAGCTGCGGGGGGGAGCCGCCTGCTGATGTAGACTGGCCCCTCACCCTCTTCCTGCCTGGTGCTCAGCCCACCCTCCCACCCTGCATGCTGTGTAGGCTGTGCTGGTTGCCAATTTTTGGGCCAGGATTTTTACACCTCCCCTGTGATTGGCCAGACAGAGGGATGCTTTTTTCAGCTACCCTGTGTGGTGTGCAGAGGAATGCTGTTTTGAAGCTGGTAGAGCCTTTTAAGCTAGCTTGGTAAATCTATGAGCGGGAGGTGGATTTAGGCTTGCCAAACCTCCGCTGCAATGGGGGGTTCTCCTGCTTTGATGACCCCTCCCCCACTTTTAAAAGTATCGGCAGTGGGAGACAAAATGGCACCTGTCTTCCCCCTGCATTATCTCCCTGCCCCCGGAGAAAGAGCGTGCCTAATAATAGGGGGCAGGGGGGGGAGAGAAAAGAATGTGTGTGTTTGTTAGGGGGCAGGGGAGGTGATTTCACTCATCTCAGATTTCACTTATCCTGAGCCCAGGATGCATGCTGTGCTTGGATCCGTCGGGGAGAGCTTTTCATTGGCTGGTGCCCTGGAGTAGGGGGTGGGGGGTAGTGGTAGGTTAACTGCATACTGACTAGCCCTTGCAGGATTGCCCTCTGTAATGTACTGGGAACCGAGACGGTTGGAAGGCAACATTCTTTATTGTGAGCACATTACAAGAGAGCGAGCACGCAGGCCGGGCCCCGCTTATATACATTGCCCGGAACTGCCCCCTGGATTGACCAGGCCAATCCTGGTCCATTCGAACTTCCCGCCACAGGTCTTGGTGGGCGGGGTGAATGGCGAGCTGCATCCAGGGACCCTGGGGTCGCCTTCTGTCAGGCTCGCCATGTGGTACACTCTAAAGTCAATACATAACACTCCTCCCCCCTTAGCTCAGGACACATAATCCCTCAAGTAAGCTGGAGCCGTGCACACCCTGGTCGACCTCCGGGGGGACCCCTGTGGGGTTGGCGTGGCCACCGGCTCTGTCAGGGGCCCGGCTGCTGTGGTGGACGGGGCGGTGGTTTCCCCACGTGGGGAAACCGCCGGCCTATGGCTGCTCCCGTCCTCTTGTCCGGTCGGGGCTCTGGCTGTGCGTTCGTCCCCTTCGCTTCGGTGTGGCTCCGCTTCCCGCTCGGCCGGAGCAAGCGGTGGAGCCATTCGTCGGGCAGGTGTGGCGGTGGGCTCCTCTCCGTCCTGTACGGCCCCTGGTTCCTCTGGTAGGGTGCGGCGGCGCATTTGGTCGATGTGCCTCCGCAAGATTCGGCCCTCTTCAGTGGCTACGTCGTAGTGACGGGACCCTAGGACTCGCAGCACCCTTCCCGCGACCCACTCGGGGCCATTAGCGTAGTTCCTTGCGTACGCCGGGTCTCCTGCGAAGAACCCCCTGGCCACTTCCCTGATCTTGGGACCCGCGGATGTCCGAGGCCCGGTCGGGGTGCAGCCTATTCAGTCTAGTGATAAGCTTGCGCCCCATTAGTAATTCCGCCGGGCTTACCCCTGTGACAAGGTTGGGGGTTATCCTGTGGTCGAACAGGAAGGCGGCTAAACGGTGGTCCCAGTCTCCTCGCACTATGCGGCCCAAGGCTTCCTTTGTGGTGCGCACCATTCGCTCCGCTTGGCCGTTTGTGGCCGGGTGGAATGGAGCGGACCGTATATGTCTGATTAAGTACCTCTGTTGGAACTCCTGGAATTCCCTGGAGGTAAAGGCGGTCCCTTTGTCCGAGACGATGGTATCCGGGATTCCGTGCGTGCACAGGACCCTGCACAGCGCCCTGATTGCCGCCGCTGTGGAGGTGGACGCCACCGGAATGACTTCAAGCCACTTGGTGCACGCGTCCACCAAGATGAAGAAGATTTGCCCCTGGAAGGGCCCCGCAAAGTCGACATGGAGCCTCGACCACGGTTTCCTGTTGGTCTCCCAGAGTTGCGCGGGGGCGCTTGGTGGTTCGGGTCAGGATTCTTGGCACGCTCTACACTTCCGGACCCATCCCTCTATCTCCTCGTCCATCCCAGGCCACCAGACGTAGCTACGTGCTAAGGCCTTCATCCTAACAATCCCTGGATGGGTTTCATGGAGGGACTCTAGCACCTGCCTCTGTTGCGGGGGGGGGAGCACCACCACCCTGCTGCCCCATAGAAGACACCCCTTGTGGGCAGCTAGTTCCTCCTTTCGCGTTATGAATGCCCTGAACTCCTCTCCCAGTTTTCCCACTGGCCAGCCCCTTACCACCCAGTCAAGAACCCGCGTGAGTATCTTGTCTCGCCCCGTGGCTTTCGCTACCTCAGCTGCGTGTAGGGGCTGCTCCGGGAGCGTTTCTATGAGCATCACATGGTGGGCTGGTGCTGGGTCAGGGCCCATGGTGGGCAATGGTAGGCGGCTGAGCACATCTGCGTGGCCCATCGCCTTGCCCGGCCGGTGGACCAGGGTGTAAGTGTAGGAATTGAGGAACTGGTTCCATCGTAGCACGCGCTATGATAGGATCTGAGGCGTTTGGCGGTCCGGGGCTAAGAGGCCCAGGAGCGGTTTGTGATCTGTGGCTATGGTGAACCACCGCCCGTACAAGTAGTCATTAAACTTGTGTACCCCCGCCACGATCGCCAGAGCCTCTTTGTTGATATGGGCATAATTCCGCTCCGCGGCGGTCAGGGTCCTTGAGTAGTAGGCCACCGGAACCTCCCTCCCGTCCAGGAGTTGGTGCCCCAGGATGGTGTCCACCCCGTACGGCGACGTGTCGCAAGCAAGGACCACAGGTAGGCTCTCATCGACATGGTGGAGCACGTCATTAGAGATCAGCAGCTCTTTTACCGCTTTAAACGCAGCGTCCTGTGCCCTCCCCCAGACCCACGGGGCATTTTTGTCAAGGAGTCTGTGGAGGGATTGCGCTATGGTGGCTTTGTGGGGCAGGAACGAATGATAGAAGTTTAATAACCCCAAGAAACTTTGTAGCTCCGCCTTATTTGTGGGGGTGGGGGCATCCACAATGGCGGTGGCTTTGTCGGGTGTCGGGTGGATCCCTGCAGCGTCCACCGCAAACCCCAAGAACTCTACCCTGGGCACCCCCATGGAGCACTTTTCCCGCTTCACTTTAAGACTGGCCTCTTGGAAACGGCAAAGCACTTCTCGCAGCCGGTTGCTGAATTCTTCTGCGTCTGGGGCGGCGATCAGAACGTCGTCAAAGAATGGCTGTACCCCGGGGATCCCTTTAAGGAGAGAATCCATCAGACTCTGGAATACCCTCGGGGCCACGCTCACCCCGAATTGCAACCTCCGCACCTTGAACACCCCCCAGTGGGTGACTATGGTCTGTGCCTCAGCCGTGGCAGTGTCCACGGGCAGTTGCTGGTATGCCTGGGCCAAGTCCAGTTTCCCAAAGACCTTGGACCCCGCTAAGGCAGCCAGAACGTGGCTAATGACTGGAACCGGATAGGGATTGTCCTGAAGTGCCTTGTTTATAGTGCACTTATAATCTGCGCAAATGCGCACCTCCCCATTTGGCCTGAGCCTGCTTCGGCGGGGAGGGCGGGATATAAATAAAATTTTACATTACATTACATTACATTACTTTACCGGGGTCACTATTGGGGTTTCCCACGCGGCATATGCAACGGGTTCCAGCACCCCCTGGGCCGTGAGGCGGTCTAGCTCGGCCTCTATTTTGGGCTTCAAGGCAAACGGGACCCGCCTGGCCTTCAACCTTACGGGCTGCACGAGGGGATCGAGGGGCAGGGATATGGGGGGCCCCTTGTAGCAACCCAGGGCCCCATCAAACACCTCCGGAAACTCCTTGCACACCTTTTTGAATCCCCCCAGCCCCAGCTGCTGTACCCCCCACGATTTTTATTCCCAGTGGCCGGAACCAAGCTAGACCCAACAGAGTGGTGAGCTGTCGTTTGACCACCAGTAAGTCGAGTTTGCCCCTAAACCCGTTGCCCCTATCCCACCCCCACTGTTGCCCAACCCAGGACTTGAACTGGGTTCTTTTGAAAGTCCCGAAGCACGAAGTCTGCCGGCCACAGGCTGGGCAGGCCACATGGGCACAGTTTCCTCAAAGATTCCTCCGAGATTATAGAAATGGAGGAACCCGAGTCCAGTTCCATCAGGCAGGGCTTCCCCTCAATCCTGACGGAGACCTTGACCTTGCGGGGGGTCTCGTCGGGCAAGTTCATTACCTGGACGCTCATTGATGTTGTCGCATATTCACCGGTGGACTCCTGGTTTGTTGACTGGCGGCGGCGGGGGGGTCTGGCATGGCAGGCCCTCGCGATGTGGCCCATCTTGCCGCAGCTCCTGCAGACCACGTTGCGGTAGGGGCAGTCCCTTCGCTCGTGGGGGTCGCTGCAGCTGGCGCACTTGGTTGAGGGTGGTCTCTTGGTCGCGCGGGGTTGCTCATGGGCCCGTCCCTGCTTGGCGGCGCAGCTGGAGTGCCTCTTCTTCCTCTGGGCCGCCGGGGTCCATCTTTCCTTGGTGTACGGCGTCGGTTCTTGTTTTGGGAAAGGTCCTCATGGACCGCTCGAACGCTACGGCCTCGTTGAAAGCACTCTGGAGGGTGAGCTCTTCTCTCACGAACAGCTTCTGTTGCAGCCTCTCGTCTCGCAGGCCCCATGTGAAACGGTCTGCCAGGGTCTCCTCCAGCTGTGCAAAGCTGCAGTTGCCTGCGATTTGGCGGAGAGCCGCCAGGTAGTCGGCGGCTGTCTCTCCCGCTGCCTGGTCCCTCTGGTGGAAGAGGAACCGGCGGGCCACCCGTGAGGGCTCTGGCAAGAAGTGCCCGGTGAGGAGTCTGACTATCTCCTCATAGGACTTCTCCGTGATCTTCGCGGGGGCCGAGAGACCCTTGGCGATCTGGAACATGGCCGCCCTGCAGACACTCAGGAGAACGTCCCTTTTTAGGTAGTCTTCTGTTATTCTGTTGGCTCGCAGGTAGCACTCGACCCGCTCCGTGTATATCTCCCATTCCTCCGGATTGGTGGGGTTGAACTCTTTGATACGGCCCGTTGTTCTGCTCTGGTTAGCCATGGTGGCTGCAGTGGCGGCGGTGGTCGCTGACGGGTTGCCTTCGACGTCTCCGATGGATCCGCGTAGCCCTGTTAGATTTCCCGGGCTAGAATCCCAACCTCGTCGCCACTGTAATGTACTGGGAACCGAGATGGTTGGAAGGCAACATTCTTTATTGTGAGCACATTACAAGAGAGCAAGCACGCGGGCCAGGCCCCGCTTATATACATTGCCCGGAACTGCCCCCTGGATTGACCAGGCTAATCCTGGTCCATCCGAACTTACCGCAACAGGTCTTGGTGGGCGGGGTGAATGGCGAGCTGCATCCGGGGACCCTGGGGTCGCCTTCTGTCGGGCTCGCCATGTGGTACACTCTAAAGTCAATACATAACACCCTCCCCACCTCCTTTCTGGCTCCTCTCTTTCTCTTCCCAATCTCAGCGTTTACACAGAGAACCTGCTGGGATCAACTTGCAACTGCTTTGCATGCCACAGGCTTACTTCATCCCACTTCTTCGTCTTCGCACATTTACTCGGAAGTAAATCCCAGTGTTTCAGCTGAGTTTACTCCCGAGTAGGTGCAAAAAAGATCACAGTGTCTGCTTCCTGCTGAAGAGAGCCGCCCCAATCTTGTGCACGCTGATTTGGGAGCACTCTTTGAAGTAGCCACGCTGAATTTAAGGCTGCTGTTCTAATCAGCGTTACTGGGTGAACTTTCCTTCTGAGCTTAGGGTTGCCAATCCCCAGGTAGGGGCAGGGGATCCCCCGATTTGGAGGCCTTCCCCCCACTTCAGGGTCATCAGAAATGAAGGGGGAGGGAGAAATGTATGCTGACCATTAATCCCTATGAAGATTGATTCCCATAGGGTATAATGAAGAATTGATCTGTGGGTATCTGGGACTTGGGGGAGGGCTGTTTTTTGAGGTAAAGGCACCAAATTTTCAATATAGCATCCAGTGCTTCTCCTCAAAATGCCCCCCAAGTTTCAAAAAGATTGGACCAGGGGGTCCAATTCTATGAACCCTAAAAGAAGGTGCCGCTATCTTTCATGACTTCCAATTAGGGTTGCCAATCCCCAGGTGGGGGCAGGGGATCCCCCAGTTTGGAGGCCCTCCCCCCACTTCAGGGTCGTCAGAAAGCAGGGGGAGGGGAGGGAAATGTCTGCTGGGAACTCTATTATTCCCTATGGAGATTTATTCCCATTGAAAATCATGGAGAATTGATCCGCGGGTATCTGGGGCTCTGGGGGGGCTGTATTTTGAGCTAGAGGCACCAAATTTTCAGTACAGCATCTAGTGCCTCTCCCCAAAATACCCCCCAAGTTTCAAAAATATTGAACCAGGGGGTCCAATTCTGTGAGCCCCAAAAGAAGGTGCCCCTATTCTTCATTATTTCCTATGGAAGGAAGGCATTGAAAAGGTGTGCCGTCCCTTTAAATGTGATGGCCAGAACTCCCTTTGGAGTTCAATTATGCCTTGATCTTGGCTCCACTCATAATGTCTCCTGGCTCCACCCCCAAAGTATCCTGGCTCCATCCCCAAAGTCCCCAGATATTTCTTAAATTGGACTTGGCAACCCTATGCTGCAGTAATGTAAATAATTAATAAAGTAGCCCTTAGTTATTCCCAACTCTTGTTTTTGTCTCTTTGTTCCCACTGGGGAGGGGAAATGGGTGCTTCCACTGGCTCCACCATTAGCCACAGCCAAGGAAGGTAGGCCAGTCTGATGCTGGCCTATATACGTCCTTTACTTGGACAGTCGGTCCCAATTTCCTTCATCAAGCCCAGAGCTTCTGTTTTTGCTGGCTCTCCCTTCTAGGGATGTGCATTCGGTTTGGCCAAACCGTATATACAGCCGAATCACCACTGATTCAGCTGTATACGGAATAGGCTGCAGCCGATCCCCATAGGCGCCCATTATACGGCAGCCGAATACGACTCGCTGTATATTTACGAATAGCTATTCGTAAGTATACGGCTGTCAATTCAAAAGGCGGGAAAGTAGCTTCTGCAGCCTCAAAGGAGCTGCTTGCCTACTTTCCCGCCTTTAGTTGCCTTTTCCATAGCCTCCCTGGGATCAGGGGGGAGGGGAGGGGGAAGAGGAGCCCCAGCAGCCAATCCAAAGCATGTATTTGCAAAATGCATTGCAAATGCATGCTTTGCAGGGCTTTTTAAGGAGTCTTCCTGGCTGGACTCCTCCATTGCTGCTTTGTTGGTTGGTGTGAGAGATTGTGCTGCTGGCTGGCTGGCCCTTAGCTTCAGCTGCTGCCTGCTGCTCTCTCACTCAGCCTTACCAGACTTCCCTGGACTAGAGAAGACAAGGTAAGACAGTATTGGGGTTCTTGTTTTTATTTATTGTTGGTAAAAGGACTTTTTAAGACTCAGAGTCCCTTTACTTATCCAGATTTGGGTGGTGGTAGTCGTGGGGTAGCTTATTTGGGGTTAGGGGGTTAGGGGTTTCTGCTTAGGGAGGGGGCCTGGGGTGGGGGGGTGTTGCCAATTTGCCCATATCTTAATTTAGTGAGAGGACTTTTAAAAGTGCAGTGTCCTTTTACTTCTCCTGATTTGGGTGGCTTGGATTTCTTGGGGTTAGGGTGAAGGGGTTTTTTGGGGAGGAGGGGTTGGCAAAGTTCCTGTATTGTTAAAAGTTTATTTTTTTACTGTTTTAAAAGTATTCAGTGTTTGATTTGTTGCTGCTGTGTTGTGCTGCTGCTGTTACTAATTTCCATTGTTTAAAAGGCCACTTTTGTCCCCCTTTTCCTGGTTCTGGTTTTAGGGGGGGGTGTTGTTGACTGATTTGGCCTGAACTTTCTTATTGGTGAAAAGGCCACTTTTTTAACACTTGGCCTTTTGTGATTCTGCTGGTTTTGTTTTTTTTTTTTTTTTAATTACCTCTGGTTGGTGTGGGGGTTGGCGAGGTTGTGTGTGGGCTGGGTCACTTTCTTGTTTTATAGAGTAGATTGTGTGTTCTGTGGCAGGGAAGCTGGCACCTGGGTGAGAGACCCAGAACCAGCAGGCTTGTTGTGGTTGGCCAGCTCTCCCCATGTTGTTTGGGGCAGGGCTGGAGAGCTGGCATCTGTAGATTGTGTGTTCTGTGGCAGGGAAGCTGGCACCTGGGTGAGAGACCCAGAAGCAGCAGGCTTGTTGTGGTTGGCCAGCTCTCCCCGTGTTGTTTGGGGCAGGGCTGGAGAGCTGGCATCTGTAGATTGTGTGTTCTGTGGCAGACTTTGAGCAGATTGTGTTTTGTGTGGCAGTGACGTTGGCAACTGGGTTTATATTGGTTCCAGGCCTGCACTGCAGGGTTCATAGAGTAGATAGAGGGATGGCCCATAGGATATAATGATGGAATAGGGGCACCCTCTTTGGGTGCCCCTGGAATGGGATCCCCTGGCCCAATCTTTTTGGGACTTGGGGGGGTTGGAGGGGAGAGTCCCCTGCAGGTCCCCTGCAAATTTGGGGGCTCTCCCTCAAACCCCCTCCCCCCCAGGTGGCTTCAAATATACCCTATTTGCCATTGATTTCAATAGCCCATAGGGTATAATGATGGAATAGGGGCACCCTCTTTGGGTGCCCCTGGAATGGGATCCCCTGGCCCAATCTTTTTGGGACTTGGGGGGGGGGGGTTGGAGGGGAGAGTCCCCTGCAGGTCCCCTGCAAATTTGGGGGCTCTCCCTCAAACCCCCTCCCCTCCATGTGGCTTCAAATATACCCTATTTGCCATTGATTTCAATGGCCCATAGGGTATAATAGGGCCGTATATTCGGAAATAGCCGCACATCTACCGTATATGCGGCTATTCCGAATGCGGTATTCAGGAGTATACGGGGATTCCGAATCCCCCACCCCCGGTATACTTCCGAATCCGTGTAAATCCGAATTTTTTTTTTTGCACATCCCTACTCCCTTCCAGCAAGCCAGCGGACAAACCCCACCCTTTCCTCCCCACTTAATTCAAATGACTGGGGGTGGGGGAGCAGCCTTTCTTTCCAGAAAGCCCAAACTCAAGTTGCCAATATTCTTCTTAAATGTAAAACTTCACAGTGTTGTAAGTTTTATTAGCACACTTCTTCAAATATTAATATCTTGTTTGCCGTGTAGTTTTTAAATGCAGAACATTACAGCAAAAGACAGCCGCATGAAACACATAGAGGGACATTAAAAAAATTGGAGTCTTAAAAAGTATTTTATCACTTTGGAAGATAGTCAATAAATTAAGGCTAATGTGCTTTATTACAGTGTGGAGAGGAAAGAAGCACCAAACAAAACAAAACAAGGGGGAAAGACCAATGATAGGGCGGAATGCAGAGCAGTTTATTTAAACCTCATCCTGCAAGTAATTCAGATAAGAAGGGAAATCCTATGAGAATGGAAAGCCGAAATATCTCTCATTGGCTTTGCCGGGCATTCAAACATTTGTGTCCTGTGAAACAAAGATACACTAACCACTGATCAGCATTTACTAGGAGTGATAGAAGCTTAGGTAACACAATGTTAACTGACTTGGCCTGATGGGTGCGCTTTTCTAGGTTAAATCTGTATGACAATGTCTTAGTGGCTTCTGAGGGGTTGCTGTCCCACTTTTGAGTGGAAGCATTTCTGAAGCAGGAATTCCACACCATGGACCGATATTGCATCATTGGAGGTCGGAGTTTACTGTCTGAGTGTGGCATAGGGTTGCCAAGTCCAATTCAAGAAATATCTGGGGACTTTGGGGGTGGAGCCAGGAGACATTAGGGGTGGAGCCAAGATCAAGGCTGTGACAAGCATCATTGAACTCCAAAGGGAGTTCTGGCCATCACATTTAAAGGGACGGCACACCTTTTCAATTCCTTTCTACCATAGGAAATAATGAAGGATAGGGGCACCTTCTTTTGGGGCTCATAGAATTGGACCCCCTGGTCCAATCTTTTTGAAACTTGGTGGGTATTTTGGGGAGAGGCACTAGATGTTATATGGAAAATTGGTGCCTCTACCCCAAAAAACAGCCTCCCAGAGCCCCAGATACCCGCGGATCAAATCTCCATGATTTTCTATGGGAATAAATCTCCATAGGGAATAACAGAGTTCCCAGCAGACATTTCCCTCCCCTCCCCCTGCTTTCTGATGACCCTGAAGCGGGGGGAGGGTCTCCAAACCGGGGGATCCCCTGCCCCCACCTGGGGATTGGCAACCCTAGTGTGGCAGTGCCTTCCTGTGATGGATCCCAGGACCCAGCCCATCATATCTCCTGTCATTATCTAGCAATCCCCGTAGTAGCGCATTTTGGAGGGGTGGACCCTGATGTGGGCAGAACCACTCCTTCCCCTTTAACATTTTTTGAGATGGGAAATGGATATGCCTCCCCAAACCCCTACAAAAGCCCAGTCATTTCCATTTACTTGTGGCTCTTCTTCCCCTATTCGCCCTTCTACCTTTTTGAGATACGTGGACAGTAAACATGTCGGAGCGGGAGTAGCAGAGTGAGGGAGATGACTTGCCCGACACAGGGCTTCAGGAAAGAAAATCAGGCAGACACGTGCAACTAGTGCCAAAAGGTGTATTAACATATATACACAACAAGTGCTCTCTTGTGCAGTCTATACAATATCACCTCCACGGACAAAGTGCTTCGCCTAACCACCATCTCACAGGGAGAGACCTGTGTGATGCACACACAGATCATATATAGTCCAAGCAGCCAATCCTGGCCGTGCTGACTCAGCAGATTGCATCACTTGGCTTCTGCCGGCTCAAGCCGGTCTGCTGATCAGGTCACTGTGACCTAGCCTGGCAGCTAGATCACCAGCTGTCATACTGTAGCTGTCAGACTGGGTTTATGTAGATTCTTGCTCCAACACACCTCCTAATCTATTTAAACCCAGTGCACCAAAACACTTTACACAGTTTACATACATGTCCACCAGCAACATTACAGTTCATATTTACGTAGCTCGGAACCCTTTCCGGAATTCGTTCAGGAACTCATCATGATTGTAAAACACATCATCGTGTTCCTGTTCAGCCAGCTCTTTCAGACGCTTGGCTTCAGCCTCCTTCTCCCTTGCCTCGCACTCTGCCACCCAGGCTTTCCATTTCTTAGCCTTTTCTTTTAACATTTCCTCAAATCCGGGTGGGTCTGGATTGACAGTCAGAGTGACATAGGGACACTTGTACCTAGCGGGACGTTGGCCTTTGGTGGACCTGGCAGACACCCGTGGCCCTGTGCTTGGACCAGCTTTGTCTTCTTCGGGTTGCTCTGTTCCCACCTCCTGGGCTGGTTGCTCTGCCCCTGTAATTGGGTGTTGAACCTCCTGACTCTCACACTTTACCTCCAGTTCCTGCATTTGAGGCTCTGCCTGCTGACTCTGCTCGTCAGGCTCTGTGCCAGCATTCGGCTCACCTTCTCCAGCCCCACTGGGTGCCACCTCCGGGGCTGGAGTTCTGGGCTGCGCTCCAACATCGTTATCGCTACTTGGCAGCAGGACAAATTGTTCCTGCAAGGAGTGCAACCGTGGCCAGCTGCTTTTTTCATTGAACTGGGCACTCTTACTAAGTGTTATCTTGCTTTTGCTATTGCAGAAACGATAACACCTGGCCCTTGGCTTGTAGCCCAGAAAAATTAGGCTCTCTGCCCGGACATCCCCCTCCCCGCTACTCGTGGAGTGGATGCCAACCCGAGCCCGTGACCCAAAGACTTTTAAAGAACTCAAATCTGGGGTCTTGTTCAACAGTAACCTGTAAGGCACATTTTTCACAGTATTACACCAAACCCTATTTTGCAAAAAAACAGCTGCATGTATGGTTTTTGCCCAATAGGTCATTGGCAGTTGTGCATCCTCTAACATGCGATACATCACGTTCTGCAATACAGCCCCATGCCCATTTTCTCGGGGCGTTGCCGGGTTCGTCAGACGGTGGGCGATGCCCTTGTTCTCCAGCCAACGTTTCATCTGGTTAGATAAGAATTCCCCCCCTCTGTCGGTTTGTACAGCCAGGAGATTAACCCCTAATTGTCTCTCCACTGCTTTGACCCACTTGGTGAATGTCTTATACACCTCAGACTTATGCACCATGGTGAAAACCCACGCGTACCTCGTGTGGTCGTCGGTGGCCACCAAGCAGTATCTCCTCCCCGACAGACTCTTTGGCAATGGGCCAATAACGTCTAAATGGACTAGTTCCAGGGCTCGTGTGCTTTCCCTTGAGCTTTCTTTAGCAACAGCACACGCCTTGCTTTTGGTCTTCTTGCAGACCTGGCAATCCAAGTAACATTTGCAAGGATTTACTTTCAAACTAGGCACAAGCTCCAGGGTTTTCTTTAACGCCCTAAATCCGCAGTGCCCAAGTCTCCTATGGAGCAAATGTATACAATTATTGTGCACAGGCTCATTCGACACCTGAGCCACCTGGGCACAATCACTCTGGACCACATACAGTTTACCTTCCCTCTTTCCTGTCACAAGCAACTTTCCCCCACCTCCCAGGATTTTGCAGCAGGTTTTCTCAAATCTCACCTGGTATCCCTGGTCAAACAGTGTGCTAACACTCAACAGGTTAGACTGCAGTGAGGGTACATACAACACATTTTGCAACATACATTTCAGTGCAGGAAATTCCACATTGCCTGAGCAAACAGAATTGGCAGTGGTCCCATCAGCCAATCTCACATACTTATGCTCAGGACTGTCAATGTTTTTCAACAACTCCTTCTCGCAGCAGAGATGGCTCGTTGCCCCGGAGTCTAAAATCCAAGCAGACCCTGTGCTCTCTACTGCAGACGTGACCAGCCGGGTTGCTTCCTCACACGGGCTGGCGGTCCTCCGCTCTCGCCGCACACGCCCCCGCCTCTTCTCCCTCTCAGGGCAAGCTCGGAGCAGGTGCTGCGACGACCCGCATCCATAGCAGCGACGGACTGCAAACGCAGTCGGCTCCACTTCCTCCACCTTCGGACGCCTGCCAGCAGCAGAAGCTGGCTCATTCTTGGCTGTCTTCCCGGACACACCGATAACAGCACGCTGCCCGGCCGACACCCCCGGACAGCTCACGGCCGCAATTCTCTCTTGGAAGTCAAGCAGGTGGGCACAGACGTATTCCATGGTCAGGGTCGCTACGTCCACCGTCTCCAGAGAAGTTATCAGGGGAGTGTACTCAGGTGGCAACGACGACAGCAAAATGTACACTCTGTCGTCTGGAGCTACAGTCTTGCCTCTTGCCTCCAGCTCAACGAAACAGTCCGTTAGCCGTTTGATGTGATCTTTCACACACCCTCCAGCCGGCATAACGGTGCGGAACATCCTCCTTGTCAAGGCCATGAGGGAACCAGCAGTGGTGCTAACATGCACCGCACTCAACGCGTCCCAGGCAGCCTTGGGAGTGTCCTTCCCTCGCACATAAACCAGCTGGTCATCTCCTATAGATAGCACTATGTTGGCCAGTGCCTTATCCGATAACACAGTCTCGGCAGGAGATAAGTCAGCAGGGGGGTTACTCACGAACAGCCATTGCCCTTCACGCTTGAGGTAGTGTTGCATTCTCAGGCTCCACACCGCGTAGTTGGCTGAGGTGAGCTTCTCAACGGCTACTCCAAGCTGTTGCTGAGCCATCGTGCCGACTCCTCCTCACAGCTGGCTGCCGACGTCCCTCTGGCTCTCTCCAAACTCACAGTCAGCTCAACTCTCAACTCTCTCCTCCGCGCAGCGGAACCGCCCTGGGCCCATAACCCTGTCGGAGCGGGAGTAGCAGAGTGAGGGAGATGACTTGCCCGACACAGGGCTTCAGGAAAGAAAATCAGGCAGACACGTGCAACTAGTGCCAAAAGGTGTATTAACATATATACACAACAAGTGCTCTCTTGTGCAGTCTATACAATATCACCTCCACGGACAAAGTGCTTCGCCTAACCACCATCTCACAGGGAGAGACCTGTGTGATGCACACACAGATCATATATAGTCCAAGCAGCCAATCCTGGCCGTGCTGACTCAGCAGATTGCATCACTTGGCTTCTGCCGGCTCAAGCCGGTCTGCTGATCAGGTCACTGTGACCTAGCCTGGCAGCTAGATCACCAGCTGTCATACTGTAGCTGTCAGACTGGGTTTATGTAGATTCTTGCTCCAACAAAACATGCATGCTTTCTTCAGCTGACTGCTAGTTACATTCATAAAGTCTCCATATTGGTGCCACTGTACACCATTTTCATGATTCTTGGAGTCACAAAAATACTTTTTTTCATACCCCCAAATGCTCACAGTTCTCCCTCCTATTCTTACGTCTCCCCTTCATTCATATTGTGGATGGGACAAAAGTCTGTGGAATGGAAGGAAGCAGGAGACGTGGATCTGGGGCCAAAACGAGCCTCTTTCAAGTCAGCTTCTTCAGTAGTTACCATTCCACTAATATTATCTTGTTTGTACTGTATTGACTTAGAATTTTGGTAATCTAGTTGCTGCATTAATTATAGTACCGTATTTTTCGGACGATTAGACGCACCGGACCATAAGACGCACCTTCGTCTACGTGCGCAAATGGCCATCTTCGGTAATGCGGGCGCCATTGCAGCCTTCGGGCCGCCTTGGCCGGGGGCCGCACGCAGGCGCGGGAGAAGCATGCCGGCGCCTGCAAAGTGCAGGATTTGCGGTGAGGGCGATCTCGCCGCTTGTCTCCCAGCCAGGCACGCAAGCGCGGGGCAAGCACATCTGGCTGGGAGACAAGTGGCGAGATCGCTCCCTGCAAAGTGCTGGGTTGGCGATGGGGGCGGAGGGAGCGATCTCGCCGCTTGTCTCCCGGGGGCTGCAGGCCCCTCCCCCCTCATCTTTTAGTATTCGGACCATAAGACGCACGCACTTTCCCCCCCACTTTTTTGGGGGGGGAAAGTGCGTCATATGGTCCGAAAAATACAGTATATCTTATACTGTTTGGTTTATTCAGTAATTTATTACAGGGGGGTAATTCTAGCAGGAGCTCTTTTGCATATTAGGCCACACACCCCTGGATGTAGCCAATGCTCCAAGAGCTTACAGTGGGCTCTGTAAGAAGAGCCCTGTAAGCTTTTGGAGGCAGGGCCGGCTTGCCTAGGGTGCCAGCAAAGGTGACAAAGGTGGACAATAAATACAGTAAATAAATAAATACATGACCCGCACTCAATGAGGCAAATTATAACCCTGAGGCTGTTTCTGGTTGGAAAAAATGCACATGGAAGGGAGGCTGAAACCTCTTCTCACTGACTGTCATGGCCCTGATTCAGATGGGGTCCCCACATGAAGAAGATGAAGAAGAAGAAGATATTGGATTTATATCCTGCCCTCCACTCCGAAGAGTCTCAGAGCGGCTCACAATCTCCTTTACCTTCCCCCCCACAACAGTCACCATGTGAGGTAAATGAAGACATTGGATTTATATCCCGCCCTCCACTCCGAAGAGTCTCAGAGCAGCTCACAATCTCCTTTCCCTTCCTCCCCCACAACAGACACCCTGTGAGGTGGGTGGGGCTGGAGAGGGCTCTCACAGCAGCTGCCCTTTCAAGAACAACCTCTGCCAGAGTTATGGCTGACCCAAGGCCATGCCAGCAGTGTGCAAGTGGAGGAGTGGGGAATCAAACCCGGTTCTCCCAGATAAGAGTCCAGACACTTAACCACTACACCAAACTGGCTCTTACCACATGCTTGGTAAATGAATTCCCAGCTGGAAACTCAGCAGCAATCCTGTTTTGTTTCATTTTGATCAGTATTATCCAGGGTGGAGAAAGTTAGAATTGCAAGTTCTTCTCCTTGCAGAAAAGGAGCACTTAATAAGGTTTAGAGAAATAAGAGGGAGGGCCCTCTCCCCACTGGTTTAGAAGCCCCAACTGGAAGTCAGTATCTCCTCTTGGCTACACAGAGAGCGCAGGCAAGTCTGCAGAAGGGTAGAAGTTCTTGCTACAGATCATAGCACACTATTTTAAAAACAGCCACCACCACCACCACCAATGAGCTATAGTCAGGCGTGTTTCCAATGAAAAGAGAAGAGGGAAACTGAGTATACACTCAGTTAAGCCAGTCTGTTTAATAAAGTTTTAATCTTTTTTTCCCGTTCTGGCAAACCATACTGGGTGGAGTTATTTCCCCCTTTTTTTCTGCTCAATTTACAGTTACATGGGTCGTTTTCGCACTCACCTCCAGCCGGCGCGACCCCCCTCTTCACCGCGCAGGATCTGCGCGGATTTCGCACTAAATGCTGCGGATCAGCCTTTTGCGCCGGAAACTCCCGTCGCAAAAGCCGCGCAAACGCCAAACTGCTTTTTGGCGATTTACGTTTGAGCGGCTTTTGCGCCGGGAGTTTCCGGCGCAAAAGGCTGCTCCGTGGCATTTAGTGCGAAATCCACGCAGATCCTGCGCGGTGAAGAGGGGGGTCGCGCCGGCTGGAGGTGAGTGCGAAAACGACCTCAGTGAAATAACTCCCTCCAGAGTGGTTTTCACTTGAGAAAACTGTTGGCGGGGGGCAGGAAACCTTCCACGATCCATGGCACATGTGAAAACACGTATAAACAAGTGAAAAACACAACACATCGTTAGCTCTCAGTCAAGGGCATCCGCTTGCTCAGTCAACAACACAATGTAAAAAAAAACCCTCTACTTTTTGAATGACAGATGGTTACTGGAGGCGTGGACAAGTACTGATGGGACTGAAGGAATGAAATGCAGGAAAGAAGTGATTGGCTGATGTTCTCAGTGACCTCAACAAACCCCTCCCCCTCCTGATTGAATGAGGAAGAAGGGCCCCAACAGTGCTCCCCGGGTAAACTGTGCTGCTATTGTGCTTGATGCTAAATATATCATGACAAATGAAGTCCACGGGGAAAGCAAAAGGATGCAGTTAACACCACCGAAACTGAGAGCAGTAAACAGGCATTACAATATCAGGGCTAGTTCTTGTACAGATTGCCTCTTGGTATGTACTGGCTAGTATGTACTTGGTATGTACTGATTACAAGACCAGGGCTAGTTCTTGTACAGATTGCTCCTTGATATGTACTGGCTAGCAGGTTTAAACTGGATTATATTTGTCAGTGAGGCTTTACTGTTTTCCTTAATGGAGCCACACATATGTTCGAGTTCAGAGTGCCAGGAGGTGCTCGGGGATCTTGCATTAATGTATTCTACAATGCCATCTGCTTTAACATCATTCCTGCAGTGAGGAAAATTCGTCACCAATGGTTGAAGTGGAGAAGGGTGCAATTTGTCTGGATAAAAGCACAAAGTTTAATTTCAAGGCTCAGACAGAGTGAAATATTTATATAGTTGTAATGGCTGGACTCAATGGCAGAGCACTTGCTTTGCATGCAAAAGGTCCTAGACTTGATCCCTAACCTCTCCAATGAAAGGATCTCAGTGATACTGATTTATAGAGTTGTGAGCTGTGGAGAGCCAGTTTAGTGTAGTGGTTAAGTGCACGGACTCTTATCTGGGAGAACTGGGTTTGATTCCCCACTCCTCCACTTGCACCTGCTAGCATGGCCTTGGGTCAGCCATAGCTCTGGCAGAGGTTGTCCTTGACAGAGCAGCTGCTGTGAGAGCCCTCTCCAGCCCCACCCACCTCACAGGGTGTCTGTTGTAGGGGAGGAAGGTAAAGGAGATTGTGAGACGCTCTGAGACTCTTCGGATTGGAGGGCGGGATATAAATCCAATATCTTCATCTACCTCACAGGGTGTCTGTTGTGGGGGAGGAAGGGAAAGGAGATTGTGAGCCGCTCTGAGACTCTTCGGATTGGAGGGCGGGATATAAATCCAATATCTTCATCTACCTCACAGGGTGTCTGTTGTGGGGGAGGAAGGGAAAGAAGATTGTGAGCCGCTCTGAGACTCTTCGGAGTGGAGGGCGGGATATAAATCCAATATCTTCATCTACCTCACAGGGTGTCTGTTGTGGGGGAGGAAGGGAAAGGAGATTGTGAGACGCTCTGAGACTCTTCGGAGTGGAGGGCGGGATATAAATCCAATATCTTCATCTACCTCACAGGGTGTCTGTTGTGGGGGAGGAAGGGAAAGGAGATTGTGAGACGCTCTGAGACTCTTCGGAGTGGAGGGCAGGATATAAATCCAATATCTTCTTCTTCCTCAGTTCCCACACATATGGTGACTATGAAGCATGTGAAGGAGGGGCTTCACCCTCTTCCCAGCACTATTTTCCTAACCTCGCCAATTAAAGATGCTTGTTTAGCAGATACATGAGAAAGGGCCTTTTGGGTGGCAGACCCACATTTAGGGAATATCTTCTTTAGGGAGGTGTGTCAACCCTAAGGAGGAAGTTTGATTTAGAACTGCATTTTGATTGATTTAGCTTTTATTATTGGCCGTCCTAATTGGAGTTTTTAAACTATGACTTTTATGGTCATAGTTTAATTTAACTGAAACTGTGAATTTTAAATTTTTTTTTAATTATTAACGGGTTTTTTAATGTTTAGATGTTTTTATTGTTAACTAAGTTTTATCTATTACTTATTGTTGTACATGTATAGATGCTGTTAGCCGCCCTGAGCTGCCTTGGCGGGGAGGGCGGGATACAAATAAAATTTATTATTATTATTATTATTATTATTATGGGTTTTATAACTGATGTTTTTATTGTGTTTTTAATCATGTTTTATTTATATAGGAAGCTGCCTTGAGTTTCGCAAGGGAGGACAGTGACCAACAAATGTTTTTAAACATTTTTTAATTATTTTTTAATTATTAACGGGTTTTTATAATGTTTAGATGTTTTTATTGTTAACTAAGTTTTATCTATTACTTATTGTTGTACATGTATAGATGCTGTTAGCCGCCCTGAGCTGCCTTGGCGGGGAGGGCGGGATACAAATAAAATTTATTATTATTATTATTACTATTATTATGGATTTTATAACTGATGTTTTTATTGTGTTTTTAATCATGTTTTATTTATATAGGAAGCTGCCTTGAGTTTCGCAAGGGAGGAAAGTGACCAACAAATGTTTTTAAACAAACAAATAACTAAGGGGGCACTATTTGGCTTCTTGAAGAAACCCACACATTGCAGGCCTTGACAACATGTACACTCTTGCCCTTCTCAATAAACCACATAATGCTCTGCAAGCCAGTTTGAGGTCAGGAAAATGGTTCAAGCGGAAGGCTGATATCTCCTCCATGCATGCAGTAGTCTCAAATGGAATCAGGCACGTTTGTGTTCGGGTGTGGTGGGATCAGACGAACCAGTTTGGAACAAACCATGAATTGATCATTTTTAGCACGAATTATGATTCATGGTTCGGTTTGTGCCCAACCCTCATCTTGATGATTACTAGAGGAGTTTCTTAGACTCTTAGGGGGAATTAGAGGGATTAATGGAGAAGGAGAGGGTGGTCAAAGGCCAGAATGTAACCCACATATGCAAAGGCTGCATATGTCAGAATTCCTCTTGCTTGGGGTTCACAGGGGAGGCAGCTGTGCCCTTTACATGACCTTTGTTGACTTCTCAATGACATTTGGTTAGCCACTGTAGAAAATGGAATGCTGACCTTGATGGGTCCCAAGATGATAGTTTGCCTAGAGTGCAAAAAAACCTTGGGTCAGCTCCACACTAAGAAAATTTGGACCTGTGGGTCACCAAAAAGGCTGGGAACCACTGCTCTCTAATGCGTACACTGAGCTTTAAGTAGTAGGAATTGGGAAAGATCTTTCTCTACCTGAAATCTTGGCGATCCGCTGCAGGTCGCTACAGTGAATACAGAGCTACGTATACCAATGGTCTGATGTTATATTCGGCAGCTACGTATGTTCATTTGACTATATAACACGAACTAAAGTGTGTAATCTATTTCATTGCTGTCCAAGATGGGTTTTAGCAAGTCTAATGGTGAACTTAAGTCATGCTTGTTTGCTTCACAACACGTTTTCTTAGATGTGTACCTGCAAATGTGTACCTGCAATTGTGCTAACCTGGGCCGCCCCCTTTCATGGTCTTTCCATTCCTGCATCTTAATCCTCCGCAATGGCTTTGAGGAAATGTGGCCTCGAGCAAAAACACAGATGGCCGTGCTTTGCAAACAGATCCAAAGGTTTATAAATAGGCCACAGATTATTAATTCTCCATTTATTCTGTTTTACCCGCTTGGCAAATGGCATTTAATTGCCTCCAAAGAAAAGGTTCCAGGGCAATGCAGAGGAGCTAATGGTTATTTACATAAATGTCACACTTCTTGACATTTTTCTTCTGCAAAGGTAATTTGGAAGCTATAATCCCGTCGTAGGAAGTAACTGGAGTGTAATCCAGCTGTTAACATTATGTTATGATTATTGACAAGGGACTATTTGCTTTAGCTATTTAATAGAATATGCTTGTTTTTTCACAGTAAATTTTTTTGAAAATGAGGGACATAAGGCACTGCTATTGAGGGGCTCCTAGATTTTCCTGAGCGTTACATAGCAGGAAGCTGCTATAATAAGACTTTCTTTGCATACAGGGTTGTCATGATCTGTGCAGGACTAGGAGACAAGGCATAGGGAGGCCTAGGCCTAGTGTGGGAGTAGAAAGCAGATGCAGCCTACAATCCCCACATTGCCTGGTGCCCGCTGTAACCAATCAGTGTCCAGGGGTTGTATGAGGAGCTTGATACATAAACTTTGTGGGCTGTGGAACTGCGTTCTTTACTCTCACAGAGTCAGGCTGGGAGACCTCAGTGGGGCCCAGTGCTGCAAAGTCTACCCTCCAGTGCATCCATTTTCTCCAGGGGAACTGATCTCTGTCATCTGGAGATGAGCTGCAATTTCTGGGGATCCCTAGGTCCCACCTGGAGGCTTGTATCCTTACATGGAAGCTCACTGGGTGAGCTTGGGCCAGTCATACACTCTCAGCCTAATTTACCTCACAAGGTTGTTGTGAGGATAAAATGGAGGAGAGGATAATGATGCATGCTTCATTTTCCTTTATACACTGTTATATCTGTTAAGCACCTTGCCCTGTTTAAATACCCATCCCTGCATTAATAAACCTTGATCTTTCTAATGTTCTCTGCCTGGTCATCACACCTGTGTTTCTCAGCTAAAAGGAGCATTTTTGTTGGGCTTGGGAGGGTACTCTGGGCCTCCCCAAGGGGCCATCAGTCCAGAGTGGCGGCTAGGGTTGCCAATCCCCAGGTGGGGGCAGGGGATCCCCTGGTTTGGAGGCCCTCCCCCCGCTTCAGGGTCGTCAGAAACAGCATGGGGGAGGGAGGGAAATGTCTGCTGGACACTTCATTATTTGCTATGGAGATCAATTCCCATAGGGTATAATGGAGAATTGATCTGGGGGTATCTGGGGCTCTGGAGGGGCTGTTTTTTTTTAGTTAGAGGCACCAGGTTTTCAGCATAGTATCTGATGACTCTCCTCAAAATGCTCTCCAAGTTTCAAAAAGATTGGACCAGGGGGTCCAATTCTATGAGCCCCAAAAGAAGGTGCCACTATCCATTATTTGTAATGTAGTGCGGTTCCTTTAAATGTGAACTTTGGAGTTCAATTGTGCATGTCACACCTTTGCTTATGGCTCCGCCTCCAGGGTCTCCTGGCTCCACCCCCAAAGTCCCCAGATATTTCTTGAATTGGACTTGGCAACCCTACTGGAAAGGCAAAGGTGGGGTGGGGCCGTGGCCTCTTCACTCCTTAGAGCCCACTGAAGGTGGACTCCAAGGAGTGCACACACCACTGTGCCAGCGCTGCCTCACTGCTCTCTCCTTCCTGGGTCTCCGAGGGCGGGGTGGTGGGCTGTCTGCTCCTCAGAGCCCACTGTACCACCCACTCTGTGCAGACCCAGGAAGGTTAGAGCAGCGGGGTGGGGGGAGGGGCCACCCAGAGGTGCCCCTCTAGGCCAGGTGGTGCCCTAGGTGGCTGCTTACCTGGCCTACTTCTACACACTGGCCCTGTTTGTATTTATTTAACTTTTAGGGTTGGGTTGTTCATTTTCATTGCCCTTAGGAGGCCTGGGGTTTCCCTTGCCTGCCTGCAGCTCAGTAAGTGTGGGAAGGTGAGTAGGTCAACCTGCTAAAAAGGAGGGACCAGATAGACAAAATTCCAGGGAGCCCATGGGATTGGGAAAGTTTCATCCTTTGCTTTCGCACGGGGCGTTTTCGCACTGACCTTACTCCGGAGCGATGTCCCTCTTCACCGCGCAGCGTCTGCGCGGATTTTGCACACGTTGCTCCGCAAAGTCCCGCAGCTTTTGCGCCGCAAATGTAAACTGGTTTTTGGCGGTTTACATTTGCGACGCAAAAGCCGCGGGACTTTGCGACTCTTCCGGGTTCTGCGGAGCAACGTGTGCGAAATCCACGCAGACGCTGCGCGGTGAAGAGGGACGTCGCTCCGGAGTAAGGTCAGTGCGAAAACGCCCACGGTGTTTGGATAAAGTCAGGAGGCTCCAGTGGGAATCTTTGTCTGGAGAGCAAATGTGGTTCTTGGCGACCCTGTGAATAAGTGAAGGACTAGGATGAAGCCTCCAGACCACAGGTGGCCAAACTGTGGCTCAGGATCCACATGTGGCGCTTTGACATATATTGTGTGGCTCTTGAAGCCCCCACTACCCCATCAGCTGGCTTGGAGAAGGCATTTGTCTCTTTAAATCACTTCTCCAAGCCAAGCCAGCTGGTGGCTTGAAGAATGTATTTAAAGTTGCTTTCTTTCCACCTCCCTCCCCCATTTACCTCCCTCCTTCCCTCCCTTCCTTTCTGTCTTGTGGCTCTCAAACATCTGTCATTTATTCTATGTGGCTCTTACGTTAAGAAAGTTTGGCTACCCCTACTCCAGACCAATACAGCAAATAGCATTTGTTCTTTCATTGATCTCAGGAGGTTTCATTTCATTTTGTTTTTTTTTTTTAAAGAAATGTACTGTGTTCAAGTGGTATTATAAATGTGCTCCCATTGGCTGAAACTAAGATCCAGTCTTGCATATACAACTTTTGAGAGATGAATTTCTCATGCTTGTATTAGATTTCCCACACTTTGGGGGCATATTTGAAAAGAATTAGAAACTGGAGGAAAATGAAAAGGGAGATGTTACTTGATAGTAACGTTTCGCTCTATAAACCTTGCTCTATAAACATTCTCTGAGACAGAAGGTTGGACCTCAAGTATTCTCAAACTTCGTCAAAGAATGTGTCCCCAATAGCTAAAAACTGAGGGCAGATAATTGCAGGTAATGCTATAAAGGGATGTGGGTAAGGAAAGTGCCCTCCTTTTATTTCTTGAATAAACATTACGTTTATTTCTTGTTGGCTTTCCTTGTGATGAATAGTCTTGTGTACAGAGGCCTTCAAATTTATCTAAAAGAAATAAGGCTAGAATGACCCCAAGTCTGGAGTAGTGCCAGACAGGCCATGCCATAAATACTATCATGTTTCATCATTCATCCTGGTGGTTAGGAACAAAAAAAATGCATTGTGTGTCATCAGCCTTTCTTACTCACCCTCGTAAAAATCATAGGTGCACATGGTATGACCAATAAGTGTTGGGAGATCCTTTATCTTTTTGCTACATTCTAGGAGTTCCTCGGCCAAGTCTTTATCAAGTTCAGTGCTTCGTACTACCACACGGTCCAGTATCACCTGCTCGAACCGAGGCTTGAAAAACGAATCCACTGCTGTGTCTGTTATTACAACTGACCCAGGTTCGATCCCTGAAGACACAAAATGTAAGCAGAGG